>NC_090650.1:87530375-88130375 GCF_040937935.1 Hyperolius riggenbachi
AACAGTATCATTTCAATGGTAGGTTTATTTTAACAGTGGCAGATAGCACATCAAAAGGAAAATCGAAAAAATAACCTTAAATAAAAGATAGCAACTGATTTGCATTTCATTGAGTGAAATAAGTTTTTGAACCCTCTAACCATAAAAGACTTAATACTTAGTGGAAAAACCCTTGTTTGCAAGCACAGAGGTCAAACGTTTCTTGTAATTGATGACCAAGTTTGCACACATTTTAGGAGGAATGTTGGTCCACTCCTCTTTGCAGATCATCTCTAAATCCCTAAGGTTTCGAGGCTGTCTCTGTGCAACTCTGAGCTTGAGCTCCCTCCATAGGTTTTCTATTGGATTAAGGTCCGGAGACTGACTAGGCCACTCCATGACCTTAATGTGCTTCTTCTTGAGCCACTCCTTTGTTGCCTTTGCTGTATGTTTTGGGTCATTGTCGTGCTGGAACACCCACCCACGACCCATTTTCAGTTTCCTGGCAGAGGGAAGGAGGTTGTCGTTCAGGATTTCACGATACATGGCTCCGTCCAGTTTCCCGTTAATGCGATTAAGTTGTCCTGTGCCCTTAGCAGAAAAACACCCCCAAAGCAAAATGTTTCCACCCCCATGCTTGACGGTGGGGACGGTGTTTTGGGGGTCATAGGCAGCATTTTTTTTCCTTCAAACACAGCAAGTTTAGTTAATGCCAAAGAGCTCTATTTTGGTCTCATCAGACCACAGAACCTTCTCCCAGTCACTCACAGAATCATTCAGGTGTTCATTGGCAAACTTCAG
This sequence comes from Hyperolius riggenbachi, assembly GCF_040937935.1. Lineage (NCBI taxonomy): Eukaryota > Metazoa > Chordata > Amphibia > Anura > Hyperoliidae > Hyperolius > Hyperolius riggenbachi. The sequence continues at coordinate 87,531,156 of NC_090650.1, forward strand.
ACGGGCCTGCACATGTGCCTTCTTGAGCAGGGGGACCTTGCGAGCCCTGCAGGATTTTAATCCATTGCGGTGTTATGTGTTTCCAATGGTTTTCTTGGTGACTGTGGTCCCTGCTAATTTGAGGTCATTCACTAAATCCTTCCGTGTAGTTCTAGGATGCTTTTTCACCTTTCTCAGAACCATTGACACCCCACGAGGTGAGATCTTGCGTGGAGCCCCAGAGCGAGGTCGATTGATGGTCATTTTGTGCTCCTTCCATTTTCGAACAATCGCACCAACAGTTGTCACCTTCTCTCACAGCTTCTTGCTAATGGTTTTGTAGCCCATTCCAGCCTTGTGCAGGTCTACAATTTTGTCTCTGACATCCTTGGACAGCTCTTTGGTCTTTCCCATGTTGGAGAGTTTGGAGTCTGCTTGATTGATTCTGTGGACAGGTGTCTTTTATACAGACGACTAGTTAAGACAGGTGTCCTTAATGAGGGTGACTAATTGAGTAGAAGTGTCTAACCACTCTGTGGGAGCCAGAACTCTTAATGGTTGGTAGGGGTTCAAAAACTAATTTCACTCAATGAAATGCAAATCAGTTGCTATCTTTTATTTAAGGTTATTTTTTCGATTTTCCTTTTGATGTGCTATCTGCCACTGTTAAAATAAACCTACCATTGAAATGATACTGTTCTGAGACTTTTCATTTCTTTGTCATTGGACAAACTTACAAAATCAGTGAGGGGTCAAATAATTATTTCCTCCACTGTATATGTATGTATGTATGTATGTATGTATGTATGTATGTATGTATGTATGTATGTATGTATGTATGTATATATATATATATATATATATATATATATATATCATACACCACCATCAGGAAATGTTGCTTACTTAGAACAGAGTGGTACACAGAAAGTGAATACAGATGATCCCAATACCATAGAGATCTTCACATCATTCTACAGAGAGTGGCATCTTGTGGTTGCTTTACTATACTGCATATTAAAGTAATTCTGTTGATACTACCAACATAAACAGCATAAATGAATACAGTACATTTTAAAATGTTCAACCAAAGGAAAGCTCTATCTGTTCCTAGAAAAGTGCAACAAAGATTACTTAAAACTTATAGTGGTCAAATCTAAACACTGAAAACTTGAAGAGTTTATTCTGTCAGTCAGTCAACCAGTCATGAAGGAGATAAAAAGGACACCAAGCATCATGTGATACTGAGGATGGCGGTAAGTCTATGTATGCAATCCATGCTCGATAACAGCTGCTAGCAGAAGTTCTATGATGAATAACTGTCAGCTAGCCCTCTACCTTCCGGCATGTACGCTCCATATGGTGGCAGCATCTTACCATTTGACTTCCACTGAGGCTTGCCACTTCCATTGTCATATTTCACTGCGCTATGAATTGGGCAGTATTTCCATATTTCCAAGAAATTATACCATATAGTGTAACACCATGCAGGATGTACACACGGTATACCTAAGTGATGGCATCATCAAAAATAAGCTGGAGAAGTACCAGGGGCTAAAAGCTAAACTAAAGGAAATGTGAAAAGTGAAGGCCACAGGGGTTCTAGTAGTGGTAGGAATACATTTAGGGTGGTGACTCCTAAGCTGACAGAATGTCTTTGACGGATTCCTGGAACAACATCAGAAAGCTTTGTCCTGAAGAAGACTGCAGTGTTTGGAATAGCTAAGACACAGCACATAACCCTTAAAGAGAATCTGTATTGCTAAAATCGCACAAAAGTAAACATACCAGTGCGTTAGGGGACATCTCCTATTCCCCTCTGTCACAATTTCGCCGCTCCCTGCCGCATTAAAAGTAGTCAAAAACAGTTTTAAAAAGTTTTTTTTTAAACAAACAAAATGGCCACCAAAACCGGAAGTAGGTTGATGTACAGTTAGTCCACACATAGAAAATACACCCATACACAAGCAGGCTGTATACACCCTTCCTTTTGAATCTCAAGAAAACATTTGTGTGTTTACCTTCCTCCCCCTGCAGCTATCATCCACTGAAGAGTGACAGGCTGATTGCTTCTTCCTGCAGACAGCTCTGTGTCTGTAATTCCTCAGTGACAGCCCAGCCAGCTCAGAGGAAGATTTATCCAGCTTGTAAAAGGCAGGCAGCTCTCTTCTCTCAATGACAAGAGAGCAGAGAGGCTGCCTAATCTAAATGACACACACGGGAGTGTGCATAGAGGGGGCCTGGAGGGGGGCGAGCATAACAGATCAACAACACTGAAGAGTTGGCAGCCTTCCAGACACAGGGCGACAAATCCGACAGGAGAGAGAGAAGTTGATTTATTACAGAGATAGTGATAGTAGAAAGTGCTGCATCGCACGCGTCTGTCGATACACTTCGATTCGATTATTTCCGAGCATTTCCGAACGCATTTCGATTATTTTTAGGTCGAATGCCATGTAAAGTATGGCAAATCGACCTGACGATCCATCGAACCGCGAATCGGACATGTCGGAAATAATCGAATCGACGCATATCGACGGACGCATCGAACGCGGAAACGCATGGTGTGTATCCAGCATTAGAATAGGTTTAGGAACTTGTAGGATAGTAGAAAAAAGGATGACATTTTTGTTACAGAGTCTCTTTAAGGTAAAGGAGGGTGGAATACTACTACACTTCACACACTTCCAAGCAGTGCTTGACCAAAGTCAACCAGTCCAGTGGGTACATTGTAGAGCAGGTCCGCACATGCCAAAAAAGTGTATCTTTATTTATGGACTTAATAATAGCAGTACATAGCACAAACTGAAATGTTTCAGTCTATACTAGTCCATAATTATAACACTTAAAGTGTATCCAAGACGAAGCTGCACAGCGTGAACTAGGAATGTGATGTCACAGGGAACAGGGAATTAAGGCCCTGCCCACCTAGGGAGAAAACTGAAGATAAACAGAGGATTTGGACCACAGCTCAAAATAGTATGTTAGTTAAAGCCTTGTTTTATAAGGACACCAGGCTATAGCACAAAAAGAATCCTGGTATACTGCTTTAAATTGTATGGTTTATTATCAAAAATCCTTTTAAGCAGTATGGTTTAAAAGCAGAATGAGGAACAATAACTAGGATATAAACCATGATCTCTGAAGAATACATTCACTTCCTGATTGACTCTATCATGCTCATGTTATCTGCATCTCATTCACTAGACAGTGCAGAATGTACAACAAAACAGTCTTGCAGGCATCAATGGTGCTTTATAATGAACGCTTTTGTATGTTCCTCTACACTGGTGAGGTGCACTAGAAATACAAAGAGTCACAAAAATTAGAAATCTTTACCATCAGCCCCAGAATGACAACATTGCATCTATGGCTATTGTCATTACTTGAAAAGAGTGCAATTTCTGAATCTGCAACACAGCTTTGCAAAATCACTCATATCATTAAACACCAAAGGGCATACAATCAAATACCTCTGAATATCTCTGCGAGTGAAAAGCCTTCTGGGAATGACCCATTCATTGTCTGAGTGACATTGTAGAATTTCATACCTCAATCCCCTCCGAGTCTTCAATGAACCTCCTGCTGACAGATTGCAAGGCCTCCTGTGGCCACTCATGGAACCAGTCAATAGCTGTGCAGTTAACTATGGCTGGGAACTTCCGAGACCGAACTCGCAGAGTGGAACCAACTGGAGAGAAGCACAAAATGACCTGAAGAGGAGAAGAGAGAGACTGATGAGCAGCAAAGACACACCGTGATCAACTCTGAGGTCGTGCAGCAACATTGACTACATCACTTGTCAACACAGGAAACGTTTTATTTGACTTATTGGTTACATTTACCATTAACTTTAATTACCCAAAAAGGTAGTTCAAAAATCGTGTCAAAACAGACCCAGAGGCTGATTTAAAATAGAAAAATAAACTTTTTTTTGTCAATTGCTCATTTTCTAAACACAAACCTGTTCTGTACTGTGCTTTGCACGCACATTATTATTATTTAGTATTTATATAGCGCCGACATATTCCGCAGCACTGTACCGAGTATATATTGTCTTTGTCACTTAACTGTCCCTCTGAGGGGCTCACAATCTAATCCCTACCATAGTACTATGTCTATGTATGTATTGTGTAGTGCATGTATCATAGTCTAGGGCCAATTTTTAGGGGGAAGCCAATTAACTTATCTGTATGTTTTGGGGATGTGGGAGGAAACCGGAGTACCCGGAGGAAACCCACACAGACACGGGGAGAACATACAAACTCCTTGCAGATGTTGACCTGGCTGGGCTTCGAACCGGGGACCCAGCGTTGCAAGGCAAGAGCGCTAACCACTATGCCACCGTGCTGCCCTGTATGGCCAACAATGTCAGTTTGGGGATATACAATGTGATTCCCAGTCACCACAATCACTTTTTTTATTGATAAAAAGAAGTTTCGGTATATCACTGCCACTCAGCTTCTGGCTATGGAAATTGCAGTCACCTTATTAGAGGGATTGCAACTTGCTTCCCCACTCCACGTACCTATACATACACACAGGGCTGGATTTCTGGAAAAGCCACCAAGACCTGGGCCTTGGGCGACTGCAGCCCTACGGGGCACCTGGACATGACATAGGGGGCCGGTTACATATGTAAGAAAAGGCAGAAAATGGGGAGCAACGCATGAAAAGAGAAGATGATGTCCAAGAGAGCTATGCATGAAAGATAAAGTTTCCAGTACAGGGATGATACACATGGAAGGGCGGGGGGCACATGGAATGGGAGAGGCACTGCTGCACTTGGAAGGGGAGCCCCAATACACTTGACCTAGAGTCAAAAAAGTATAAATCTGGCCTTGCATACACACATGCATATTTTTTATTTGCAATGTAATAAAAGTGGGTTAGTTATTAATTATTATTATTATTATTATTAAGTGTATGAGTAGATCCGTCCATTGCTTGGAGTACCGAAAGTGTATGGATGGTGGGAGAGGCGTTCAATGCAATATTAGGAAAAATACCACAGAACTCCTGACTGCTGCAATAGGAAGCAATTGTATTTTTAGTACGTTTTCTTTTTTATGTACAGCTTAATATAACAAAAACATGTAAAGTAAAACTGTGTGGATAATACATAAGGGATAAGCATTGTTGGGTTACATAGCATCGAATCAAAAAACGTCCCAATATACACCACAGAAACCCGGGTTAACAGTATCTAATACAGTAATCAAACACAGCAGACTTCAAAATATGCTAGTGGCAATATAGTACAACTCAATCAGCAAGCAACATTGTTGATCGCACGCTATAAAGGATAAGTTACCACACAGGGTGCAGACACAGTTATATGCCGTGACGTGTATGTGTAATTAAGGCGCCAGGAAATTTGGGTGCAGGGTGAAGCCGAAAAACAGCTCACCGTGCTCCTCAAAAGTCCATGGGGCATTAATTACTATTTACCCTCTAGGACGCCATGCGCTCTGGGGTAAGATGTAATTTGGCTGCCAGCTATTGCTGGGAGCCAAATTATGTTGTTTATATTGTAATTTGGGCTCAGTGCTCTACAGCGCCCACATTTCGGACTGATCGTCGCTATAGTAATTTTACATTATGGCATTTGGCAGCGACTGGTGTGCCCAAATTTTCAGTGCCGTTTTTGCCTGACTAGTCAGTGACTGGGTTTTCAATGTTTCGTGACGTATTGTGCATGAGAGTCAAGTTTATACCTTGGGGAGGGAGTCACAGGTCTGCATATTGGTCCCTAAGGCTGGCCGTGTAAACGGTAAATGCTGCAGTAGAAATTACACAGCTCCTCTTTCAGTCTAGCAAGGCCCAATCCAACAACAGCCATGCAGGCCGCAGTTCCACATTGGAGCTGCAGGTTACAAGATATTCAGTGGAACTATAGAATAGCTATTGGTCGATTAGACCACACTTGCCTGGCTTTGATATGCTGAGGAAACAAATGAAACCAAAACACACAAAAAATGAAGGAATTCTCAGATAGTCACATAAAAGAAGTTTAGATCTTACTTTGAGCTGGAGCCGGACTCTCTCCAGAAAGAACTTCCAACAGCCTTCTTTGGAGTCATCCAAGCCCAGACCTCGCACCTCATTTCGGATGCCGGATACTATAGTCTCCAACTCCTCTTCACTAAACAGATCAGGCACCTCCCCTGGAATGAGATTTTGTTCTACCTTTAGAAAATAATTGTTAAATCCTGAACTACTGTGATATTGCAGACAGACCTGAATGTACCATACTGATACCCATAGGCGAGTGCCTAGAGAAGAGAGTATGCCAAACTAATAATAAAATGTGTTTTTAATCTGGCTTCTTTGCAATATGTAAAAAATTTGCAAATAAATCTAGTGGCAAAGCAAAAAAGAGTATCGTGTGGATCAGAAAAAAACTTTTCTGGTTGAAGCCCCTCCCATCCCAACCACTGCAGGTTCTTGTGTCACACACACTAGTGGAGGAACCAACAAAAATCCATATACAGAATGCCTGCAGCAGTAATAGAAGCCAGTGCTCCTAAAAGGATTTGTAGCAGGTACTACAGGTCCTCTTAAAGTGGACCTGAACCCTTGCACAGGACAGAAGGAAAAACAGAAAGAAATACACCCTGTATGTATTTAGTGAGTTGTCTAATTCCCCCACATCTGTGTCTAATCACAAGTTGTGATTTGCTCTATCCGCTGTGTCAGCTGACTGCCACAGCAGATAAACTAATTTGAAAGCACAGGATGTTACCAATGTGCCTGCTTCCATGAAAGCAAGAAGTATACACACTGCAAATGTATTGCAGGATTTGAATCAGCTGTAACAAAGAAATGTTTTCTGTAAAGGTTATTATGCTGTCGCGTATCTTTTAGAGCAGAGAGGAAGTTCTGACTGAGTTCAAGTCCATTTTAAGGTTGTAAAAACTGAAGGTGAAATTCCACTTCTGTTATAAAATTGCCATAAACATAGATTGGTGGTGAAATGTTTTTTTCATTTTTTAAGGTTATACAAAATGATCTTCCATTTACATTTCCAGCTATCAAAAATTTCTAACAGACAGTAAGCTCAAATTGTACTTTTCTGCAACCTTGGCAACAGTCTTCTGTGAGTATTGCTGCCATGAGACTGTGCAGAAACTTCAGCCTTCCTGCAGGGTTAGTTCACTGTACAAATCAGAAGCCATTAGACTAATATTTTGACTGGCAGAAATGTTTTACACTCCTCCATCTTAGATTTTGTTAGGATTCAGTTTTAAAGAAATACTTTCTCAATTAGAAATCTTAAAATTAATTATAATTATATCTAATTTCTTTTTTTTTTCTTCTTTTTTTTGTCCACTTCCCCGTTAGCCAACGGTGTTGAAAAATAATAAGATTTTAAAAGTTGTAAGTGTAATAAAAAATAAAATACTTAACCCCAATAAAATGATTACACTTTAGGCTACTTGCACACCAAGACGTTGCGTTAGGTGCTACGTTAAGGTCGCATAACGTGCACCTAACGCAACGTATGGTGGTGCGGGAGAGGACGGTAGAGTGAGCTGTGTTAGGCGGCTCTATCCGTATAAGGTCTCCCAGAGTGGCGCTGATTGGCCGGCGGGACCACGTGATGCGGAGCGAGACACTCCGCATCACGTGGTCCCGCCGGCCAATCAGCGGCCGCCAGTGCAGTGAATATTAAGTAGCCATGTGCGCGGCTACTGTAGCTACATCTCCCCGCCTCCTCTCCGCCCCCCACTGAGCATGTGCAAACAGTCTAACGCGGCTATAGCCGCTCTAACGCCGTAGCATGCTGCACTTTCGGCAGAACGTGCAGCGTTACATGTAACGCAACGTGGGCTATGTGAACAGCCCACTTGTGTTACATTGCTGTGCGTTGGGGGAGCGTTACAGGCGCACTAACGTGCGCCTGTAACGTCTTAGTGTGTAAGCAGCCTTAAAGATACAGAATGCTTGCGTCCTCAAGTATAACAAAGCTTAAAACTAAAAAAAATCCAGAGAGAGACACTAATAAAAGAACTTAAAGAGACACTGAAGCGAAAAAAAAAACTGATATTATGATTTATATGTGTAGTACAGCTAAGAAATAAAACATTAAGATCAGATACATCCGTCTAATTGTTTCCAGTACAGGAAGAGTTAAGAAACTCCAGTTGTTATCTCTATACAAAAAAGCCATTATCTCTACGACTTTCAAAAGTTGTGGAGAGGGCTGTTTTCTGACTTTTATTATCTCAACTGTAGTTAACTATTTACTTTTCCTCTGGCAGAGGAGAGTTCATTAGTTCACAGACTGCTCTGAAAGAATCATTTTGAATGCTAATTGTTGTGTAATCTGCACATATTAGAGAATGATGCAATGTTAGAAAAAACACTATATACTTGAAAATAAAAATGTGAGAATATTTTCTTTGCTGCTAATCATCTAGTAATTATTCATAGTACACAACCAATTCATTATAGCATATTTTTTTTCGCTTCAGTGTCTCTTTAATCAAAGTAATAAAGTTAACGCATTAAATGTTCATTTAAGTAAATGTTCATTTAAGTAAGCAAAAAATAATGTATATTTTAAAAAAATGTATATTTAAATATTAAAAATAATGCATATACTGGTAATTATAATACTGGTATAATGTAATTATAAAAATTGTATTAACCATCATATTTTTATAATCGAATAATTTTAAATTGTCTTTTCTTACAAGTAAAAAAAAAAAGCACGGTATAGTGATTTACACTTGTGATTTTTATGTAGGTAATTATTCGCAAATTTAAATGAGAGCCTTTGTATTCATTAAGCAGAAGATCAAATAGGTCCGCACACTCAATTGATCCAAGATCCAGGATTATTCAACCAATGTGACACAAGTCCACTCCATAAACCAACGACTCGTTTCGGGGCCCCATAGGGTCCCCTTTGTCAAGGTAAAACAACACAGAATGGTTACCATTCTGTGTTGTTTTACCTTGACAAAGGGGACCCCACGGGGCCCCGAAGCGAGTCGTTGGTTTATGGAGTGGACTTGTGTCACATTGGTTGAATAAACCTGGATCTTGGATCAATTGAGTGTGCGGACCTATTTGATTCTTCTGCTTATACTATTATGGTCCAGCACCTCTACGGTGGTGTGCGATTTTCCCTCCGATTTTATTGTATTCATTAAGGCGGCTGTACATGACAACCAAAGCATTTGGTTATTTTTGTTTTTTTCTATAAAATCTTATTATTGTTTCAAAATATTACATAAAAAAATCAGATCCTAAGAGGAGAGAAGTTTCCCAGTCCTCTCTGCGCCCCTCTTTCCACTGCTGGACGACCATTCAAACTTGCCACCAGCTCCGTCTTCGGGTCTCCTCAGAAGTACTCGGGGTGTCTGAGTACTTCTGAAGATGGGCCCTTGCTGCGCACATGCAAATCAACGCTTGTACAGTATGGAACGGCTTGTCTTCGGAAGTACTTGGAGCCCCGAGTACTTCTTTGATATTAAAGTTGGACATTGAACCAGGGGGCCCGGCGGTGGAAAGAGGGGATGCAGAGAGGACCGGGAAGGCTCTAAGGAATCCGGAGCATTTTCTCTTCTTAGGTAAGTATCTAACTTTTTTTTACCAGGAGGGGGGTGGATAAAGGTTAATCCTTTAAGACTAGTTTGGTTCCTTTCCCTTAAAGCAGGGGTCCCCAACCTTTTTAAGCCCGGGGCCCACTATCCCGACCAAACTTTTCTCTGGGGCCCCCTGGGGGGAGGGGGGCGTGGTTAGTGGCGGCGGCAGCCCCCCCTCTTTTCCCTGATTTTGAGTGTAGTATATAGGTAAGTAGGTATCTAAGTATAGTTGCCCCCAGTATAGGTAGCTAACACAGTTGCCCCTGTATAAGGACTATAGTTGCCTCAGTATAGTTAGTTAGGTAGTATAGTTACCCCAATATAGTTAGTATAGTTACCCCAGTATGGTTAGTACAGTTACCCCAGTATAGCAAGTAGAGTTAGCCCAGTATAGCAAGTACAGTTAGCCCAGTATAGCAAGTACAGTTAGCCCAGTATAGCAAGTACAGTTAGCCCAGTATAGCAAGTACAGTTAGCTCAGTATAGCAAGTACAGTTAGCCCAGTATAGCAAGCACAGTTACCACAGTATAACAAGTATAGTTAGCCCAGTATAGCAAGTACAGTTAGCCCAGTATACCTAGTACAGTTAGCCCAGTGTAGCCGGTACAGTTAGCCCAGTGTAGCCAGTAGTTACCCCAGTATAGCTGCCCCAGTGTAGCTAGCAGAGGTGCCCTCTCCCCCCCCCCCCCCCGCGCGGCCGCCGCTCCTGTTACCTTTTGAGCGGGCGTCCACTTCCTTCCTTATATTCCTCCAGCCACAGCTCTCCTCTTCGCAACATGTCGTATTACAGCAGCGCTTCCTGTGCGGCTGCTGTAAGGAGGGAAGGAGGTGGGGTAGCGGCTTTCTGTAGCGGCGATACGCATCACCGTTACTATGGGAATCGCTGTCCCGGCTCCCTTGGCTCCTTACAGCAGCCGTGCAGGAAGCGCTGCTGTAATACGACAGGCTGCGAAGAGGAGAGCCGCGGCTGGAGGAATATAAGGAAGAAAGCGACCGCCCGCTCATAAGGTAACAGGAGCGGTGGCCGCGGGGGGAGAGGGAGAAGCTGCGGCCCCCCAGAAATCTGCCCAAGGACCCCCAGGGGGCCACGGCCCCCAGGTTGGGGACCCATGCCTTAAAGGACAACAGTAGCGAGAGGGATATGGAGGCTGCCAGATTATAGTTATATTTCCTTTTAAGCAATACCAGTTGCCTGGCTATCGTGCAGATCCTCTTCCTCTTTTAACCATAGACCCTGAACAAGCATGCAGCAGATCAGGTGTTTGACAAGATTGGCTGCATGCTTGCTTCTGGTGTTATAGATCGACAGGGCTGCCAGGCAACTGGGATTGTTTAAAAGGAACTAAATATGGCATCTTCCATATACCTCTCACTACAGTTGTCTTTTTGGCAGTGGACTGTGCAACCATACTGTATATAATTGACCCACACAGGTAGAACCACAGTATCACCTCTACTCCCAACATTCGTAGACTAACACTAGGTGGTTTTCCCTTTTGCGATGTTAGTCGATGGGTGTAAGACCATCAGAAGCAAAAGAGGTTTTAGCTCTTTTCCTTAAAGGACCTCTGTCGCAAAAATCTTAAAATTTAAAATACATGTAAACATATACAAATAAGAAGTACATTTCTTCCAGAGTAAAATTAGCCATAAATTACTTTTCTACTATGTTCCTGTCAATTACAGTAAGTAGTAGAAATCTGACATTAATGACAGATTTTGGACTAGTCCATCTTCTCATGGGGGGTTCTCAGGGTTTTCTTTATTTTCAAAAACACTTAGTGAATGGCAGTTGCTCTGTCCAACTGCCAAAAAAGTGTGCTGCGAGCAGGGAGGCAGGCCAGCATCTTTGTATAAGGGATTTTTCAGGGAATGTCTGTATAAAGAATAAAGGCCATGCTGAGAACCCCCCATGGAGACAAGGACTAACCCCAAACCTGTCGGTAATGTCAGATTTCTACTACCTACTGTAAGTTACAGCAACATAGGAGAAAAGTAATTTATGGCTTATTTTACTCAAGAAGAAACATACTTATTTGTATGTGTTTTAAATTTTAAGATTTTTGCGGCAGTTCCTCTTTAATGGTAATGGTACGATAAAGCATAAGCTGGGCATACACGACTAGTTTTTGCCGTTCGATTCTCCAGTTCGATCGTTTCGCCGCTCGATTCTGCAGTTGATTCTTTCATCTTCCGCTGATGTTTCTTATCTTTTTCATTCACTGCTATCACAAATTGAGCGTCGAATCGATCAAGCGGGAGATCAGACATGTCGGAAATTATCTATCGAGCCATCTAAATGGCTCAAAAAACGAACAGTGTATTCCCAGCATAAAGGCTCGTACACACGTCTGATGAAAGGCAACGACGGGTCTGTCGTCAACTCCCGCTGGGCGGGTTTTCAGCAGACAGTACAGTGTGTGTACAGTCTGTCGGTAGACTGATAAGGCTGTTTCTGAGCGATCCGCCCGGCAGACTGTACACACGCTGTACTGTCTGCTGAAAACCCGCCCAGCGGGAGGTGACGACGGTCCCGTCGTTGCATTTCATCAGACGTGTGTAAGAGCCTTAAGGCACTCTCTCTGTGTGAAAGGTAGGTGTGGTAGGGTTTATGGGCTACTGCTAAACTAGCAGCCAGGTGGAGTTTTGTTTGGTTTGTTTTAGCTTCCAAAGTTTACTGGTATTATCGAAAGATAAGCTTAGCACAAGTGCTTCATGGTAACAAACACAAATAAATAATAAAAAGTGGTGAATAGGTTATGTCAATCTGTCCCCAACCCCCTATCCGATACGGTTCTTTTTATGTCCCAGCTTTTAAGCACATTTGCTGAATAGAAGATGTAGCACATTACACTTCCATGTATGTTTTTCCAACACAAGGTTATCTTGCTGCTGTTTTATCCATGTCTTTTTTTGCCAAGAGTTCACGGTATCCACAGACAATTTATCAATGGAGAAATATCTTTCAAGAAATGTGTTGATGTAATCACCTGATGCTAACAAGTCATTAATCAGAACGAGGAAGCGCTCGTCTGGAACATGGGCATCTGTCAGCAAAAACACAGTGGGCATGTTCTTGGCTCCTGTCCTGATGTACAAATTGGCAAGATCCACCTGTAAAGGGAAGACTGCAATCATTTATACTTGCTGGAAAGGTTGATGTAGGTATAAAAACAAAAGACTCTGGGCTTTATGCGAGACTGTCTACCTGCATGGCTGTAGCAACACTGCAAGAAAGAAAGCCAGTACTAAGAGGGATGGAGATGGCTCTACGCATTGCCAAAGTGCTCCCTTGTTATGTTTTTAAGAATGTACTTTATTAGGCTTTGTTCACATCTAAAATCGAAATCACCAGCGATTTTCGATTTTCTGTGCGTTTTTTCTCCTCCCGGTGCTTACCTGCGCGCTTCAATTTTGTATACAGCGCTTTTGCAGAGAAGTTTGTTTTTTCACTTCCTGACTTGAGTCAGGAAGTGAACTCTTTGATCCAGAAATGAATAAATACAATGTATTTATATATTAAAGTGCAAATACAAAACGCCGCACAAAGCGATTTTGTGGACGTTTTGCACTTTTTCTAAACCTTCTATTGTAGCAAAATCGCCCTAAAAATGTTACAGGCACCGCTTTACTGAGCGGATCGGAAACGAACTGCTCAGATGTGAACTCTCTCATAGAGAATCATTGCACAAGCGCTTTCAGGGCGATTTTGCAAACCGCTGGCGCTAAATAATAGCGAAAGCACCCTAGGTGTGAACAAGCCCTTATTAATATCATACCATAAATCAATTTTTAAAGGTTTGGACAGAGTGTGAAAGGGTCATACCATCTCTCAGTTGCCTGTGCCCCCTGTATGGTACATTCTCCATTATTTCCTATTTTTGAGACAACAGTCACTGGAACATGAAGTCAAGAGAATCTTCTCTGTAGATACATATAGTAGAACACAATTTCTATACCTGCCCCCAATTTTAAAATGTATTCAAAGAACTTAGGTGAGAGGGGTAGGGAGACTGCCATATGTATTTCCTTTTTAATAATGCAAATTGCCTCGCTATCCTGCTGATCCTCTGCCTCTAATATTTTTAGCCAAGTAAGCATGCAGATCAGATGTTTCTGACAAAAGTCTGATAAGAGCTGCTGCATAATTGTTTCAGGTACAGCCAAAGAAATCAGCAGTACTGCCATAGCAGCCTCCATATTCCTTTCACTTCAGTCGCCCTTTAATTTTTGTCTATGTTTTTATTCAAGAGTTTTTATATTGCATTTTTGACTAACTTGTGTTGATGTAATATTTCCATTTTCTACATACCTGGGGCTTTTTCCCCAGCCCCCCTGAAGTCAGCACATTCCCTCTTCTCCCCCAATCCTCATATTATACAGATTTGTTTTTTAACCCAGGGCTGGATAGGCAGCCAAAGCTCCTTAAATTGGTGCAAAACTTTTTACGTTTCTTCTAACTGTTGTCAACAAAGCTGGCTCCTAAAATCGTCCTGCTGGCTTCTGAACTGGAGAAACTGGTGTTCAAATTAAATATTATTATTATTGATTTATAAAGAGCCAACATACTCTGCGGCACTGTAATATTAATCTGTCCAGTCCGGCTTTAGGGCCCGTTCAGACCATAGTGCGTTGCTATGCGTATTTGAGGAACGCGTGTAGAGTCCAAAAACGCGTACAACCGCATAGCAATGCTTTCCTATGCGCACGTTCACATCAATGCGTCTGATACGCATACGTTTCCAATCCGCAGACTTGCACGCAGATGTGTGCGTTGAGTTCCGAAACGCACACATACGCATGTCAATGATAATCAATGTACGAGTTGGAAATCCGCATGGTATTGCGTCTTGTCATGCGGATCTCATGCTGCGTTTCCCATAGTTAATTTCTATTTCCTGTATGACGCACTTCCTTTTCCAACATGGCCACCAGAAAGAAGAGGGGAGGGCGACGTGCGGCAGCAGCAGCTGCTAGAAACAGCGGTGTGGAGGTGTCCAGGAAAGCGCTCTCTACGGAAGAGGTCATGGTCCAGATGTACCCTGAACTATATGACAAGGGCCACAGTCTTTATAAAGACAAACAGCATGCCAGGCTGATTTGGCTCGAAATAAAAAAAAATAAAAAAAATAAAAAAAAATTAATAAAGAACTTTATTTATTACTTCCTCCAATTGAAAAGCACAGGCCTACTGTGGAGGAAAAAACGTGCATCAAAAAACGCGTACAAACGCATTAGAAACGCATACAGATGCATGCGTTCTTAATGCATACGTTTTCTGTACTTTTACCAAAACGCATGTCAAAAACGCGTACAACCGCATTATAAACGCATGCGTTTTTTACAATTCGTTTTCTGTAAATTACATAGTTACATAGTTATTTTGGTTGAAAAAAGACATACGTCCATCGAGTTCAACCAGTATAAAGTACAACACCAGCCTGCTCCCTCACATATCCCTGTTGATCCAGAGGAAGGCGAAAAAACCCTTACAAGGCACGGTCCAATTAGCCCCTAAAGGGAAAAATTCCTTCCCGACTCCAGATGGCAATCAGATAAAATCCCTGGATCAACATCATTAGGCATTACCTAGTAATTGTAGCCATGGATGTCTTTCAACGCAAGGAAAGCATCTAAGCCCCCTTTAAATGCAGGTATAGAGTTTGCCATAACGACTTCCTGTGGCAATGCATTCCACATCTTAATCACTCTTACTGTAAAGAACCCTTTCCTAAATAAATGGCTAAAACATTTTTCCTCCATGCGCAGATCATGTCCTCTAGTCCTTTGAGAAGGCCTAGGGACAAAAAGCTCATCCGCCAAGGTATTATATTGCCCTCTGATGTATTTATACATGTTAATTAGATCCCCTCTAAGGCGTCTTTTCTCTAGACTAAATAAACCCAGTTTATCTAACCTTTCTCGATAAGTGAGACCTTCCATCCCACGCATCAATTTTGTTGCTCGTCTCTGCACCTGCTCTAAAACTGCAATATCTTTTTTGTAATGTGGTGCCCAGAACTGAATTCCATATTCCAGATGTGGCCTTACTAGAGAGTTAAACAGGGGCAATATTATGCTAGCATCTCGAGTTTTTATTTCCCTTTTAATGCATCCCAAAATTTTGTTAGCTTTAGCTGCAGCTGCTTGGCATTGAGTACGATTATTTAACTTGTTGTCAATGAGTACTCCTAAGTCCTTCTCCAAGTTTGATGTCCCCAACTGTATCCCATTTATTTTGTATGGTGCTAGACCATTAGTACGTCCAAAATGCATGACCTTACATTTGTCAACATTGAATTTCATCTGCCATGTATGTGCCCATATAGCCATCCTATCCATATCCTGTTGCAATATGACACTATCTTCCTGAGAGTTAATGATTCTGCACAATTTTGTATCATCTGCAAAAATAGCAACATTGCTCACTACTGCATCTACTAGGTCATTAATAAATAAATTGAAGAGCACTGGACCCAGAACAGACCCCTGTGGGACCCCACTGCTAACAGTCTCCCATTTTGAGTACGATCCATTGACCACAACTCTTTGTTTTCTGTCCATTAGCCAGTTCCCTATCCATGAACACAGACTCTTCCCCAGTCCTTGCATCCTCAACTTTTGCACCAGACTTTTGTGGGGAACAGTGTCGAAGGCCTTTGCAAAGTCCAAGTATATCACATCTACAGCATTCCCAATATCCATATTAGCATTCACTACCTCATAAAAGCTGAGCATGTTAGTCAAACAGGACCTGTCTTTAGTAAACCCATGTTGATGCTGAGAAATAAGATTATTTTCTACTATGAAGTCATGTATAGTATCTCTTAGTAACCCCTCAAATAGTTTGCATAAAACTGATGTTAACCTTACAGGTCTATAATTTCCTGGATCAGATTTTTTGCCCTTCTTAAATAATGGGAAAACGTGGGCTGTACGCCAATCCACTGGGACTCTGCCAGTTGCAAGAGAGTCACAAAAGATAAGATAAAGGGGTTTATCTATAACTGAACTTAATTCCCTTAGGACCCGAGGATGCATGCCATCCGGGCCAGGTGCCTTGTCTATTTTTAATTTATTTAGTCTTGCCTTCACTTCTTCCTGCGTTAAGTATTTAATATTACAGTTAGAAGATTGAGACTCTTCCGCCTCTGTAGTTTGCAACAGTGCTGTTTCTTTTGTGAAGACAGAAGCAAAGAAAGCATTTAATAACTCTGCCTTACCTTGGTCATCCACCATTGAGTTCCCATCCTCATCCTTTAGGAGTCCTATACAGTCAACCTTTCTTTTTTTAGAGTTAATGTACTTGTAAAACTTTTTTGGGTTAGATTTGATATCCTTAGCAATTTGTTTTTCAGCTTCAATCTTTGCCTGCCTAATATCTTTTTTACAATTTTTATTGCACTCCTTATAATTGCTTAGTGCAGCCTCTGTCCCCTCCTGTTTTAAGACCTTATAGGCATTCTTTTTCCTCTTCATTTTATCTTTAACCTTTCTATTCATCCATAGAGGCCTTTTTTTATTCCTAGACATTTTGTTTCCATATGGGATATACATACTACAGTATTGATTGAGTATAAGTTTAAAAGCTTGCCATTTCCCTTCAGTGTCTTCCCCTTGTAGTACATTATCCCAGTTCACCAAACTTAGTGCCTGCCTAATTTGAGTGAACTTTGCTTTTCTAAAGTTCATAGTTTTAGTGGTCCCGCTGCCCCGTGGCCTATCAGTCACCAGCTCAAACGTTATCATGCTGTGATCACTATTTCCCAAATGTTCTTGAACCTGCACATTTGATACATTATCTGGTCTATTAGAAATGATCAGATTCAGTAACGCATTCCCCCTAGTTGGTTCAGTTACCATTTGAGTCAAGTAATTGTCCTGTAGTGCTGCCAGAAATCTGCTGCTTTTACCAGAATGGGTAGCCTCAATACTCCAGTCAATGTCTGGAAAGTTGAAGTCGCCCATAATTATGACCTCATTTTTACCTGCAGCTTTTTCAATCTGCTGTAGTAATCGCAGTTCTGCAGCTTCATTAATAAGAGGTGGCCTGTAGCATACCCCAATAAGCAATTGGCAACTTTTATTTCCACCATGAATATTTACCCAAACGGACTCCACATCTTCGCAATCTTCCTCCATCTCATCGTTGAGGACAGCTGTAAGAGAATTCTTAACAAAGAGACAAACCCCTCCACCTTTTTTCCCTGTTCTATCCCTCCTAAACACATTGTATCCTTTTAAATTAGCTATCCAGTCATGGCTTTCATCCATCCATGTCTCGGTTATTCCCACAATGTCATAGCCTTTGTCATTCAGAATGAACTCTAGTTCGTCTATTTTATTTGCAAGGCTCCGAGCATTGGTTACCATGCACTTTGTATTTTTACCACCACATTTACCAATTTTGTTTACATGAAATTGGCTACTTGAATTTTTACCAACCTCCTTAATCTTTACACTGCCCCACCCCCCTCTCCACCCTCCATAATGATAGGTTCCCACTGTCTTTTTACCTCATCTTGTCTATGTATTGAGACTTTATCCTCCCGCCTCCCCCCAGATCCTAGTTTAAAATCTCCTCCAACCGTTTAGCCATCTTCTCCCCCAATGCAGCTGCACCCTCCCCATTAAGGTGCAGCCCATCCCTGCTGTAGAACCTGTAGCCGACTGCAAAGTCTGCCCAGTTCTCCAGGAACCCAAACCCTTCCTTCCTACACCAATTTCTCAGCCACTTATTTAACTCCCTAAGCTCCCTCTGTCTCTCAGATGTAGCACGTGGCACTGGCAGTATTTCAGAAAACACCACCTTGGAGGTCCTTGCTTTAAGTTTATCTCCAAGTACCTGAAAATCATTTTTGAGGACCTTCCATCTCCCACTAACTTTGTCATTGGTGCCAATGTGTACCATGACAGCCGGGCATGCGTTTCTCACACGCAGCCAGTCTGAACGGACCCTTAAGCCATAACGTGATTTTAACAGATTGATAAAAATATCTGCAGATATTACATGCTGTCATATTGGTCCTTCTGATCAATATAGTTCAACCAAATACAAAGTAAGTAAAAACTATTCCAGTACACAACAATAATGATTAGTGTATTTGCCTTAAGGTCTTGGATGCTATATCCATTTTTCAGTGTGATCTGAAACACTTCAAGTGAGCCAATGTATGCCGCTAGTTTAGACAAACTTTGCTTTCCGCTGCCGCCCACACCAATCAGCAGAGCATAGCCTCGCGGTGCCTCCAAGATTCGACTAATGCGACAACTAAAAAACAAGACAAAAAAAACAAAACAAAAACAAAACATAAACCACAACTTAAGCATCCATGTACATAATAAAATCAGATTTTTTTTTCAGCTATCACAAATCACAGCAGCTGTTAGGTGGGCTAATGTTGATAGTTACAACCCTACTCCCAACTCCTCATCACAACATCACCTACTGAAATTAATCCATAGACATTACAACAAAAGTTGTTAAAATAATGACATTAATGACTAAGGCTGCTTTCACAGTGGGACGTTACAGGTGCACGTTAGAGCAGCCTGTAACGCAGCCCAACTCACAGCAATGACAAATCAATGGGCTGTTCACAGTGCCCACGTTGCATTACAGTGTAACGCTGCACGTTCTATGAAAGTGCAGCATGCTGTGCGTTATACGTGGTTTTAGCCGCGTTGGACTGTTTGCACATGCTCAGTAATGTAGGTTTTTTGTGTGCAGGAGAGGAGGAGGGGAGAGTCCGCTATTGTACATAGCAAAATGGCTAATTAATATTCACTGCACTGCAGTGTTTACTTCCTGGAGCGGCCGCTTATTGGCTGGTGGGACCACGTGATGCGGAGTGTTCCGATCACGTGGTCTCTGCAGTCTATAGAACAAAAACGGTGCACCAAGAGCCGCATAACGCGGCTCAATCTGGTGTCCAACTTCAACACCACCATGCGTTGCGTTAGCCGTTAGGGGCACGTTATGCGACTTTATTGTCCCCTAAAACACAATGTCTTGGTGTGAAAGAGCCCTAAACGTACAAAGTTTCTTTGCAAGCTTTAGAAACTTTAAAATTCTGCTTCAGGCATGATACAGAGAAGTACAGTTCTGATCTAGTTCTGTAACATGCCTGAAGAAGTTTTAAAAGCTTGCAAAGAAATCTTGTACAGTTAGTCATTAAAGGTATTACCTAAAGTACTTTTGTTGTAATGTCTTTGGATTCTCTCCATGACTGACACTGGACCACATACAACTACTGAAATTAGTGTGCTGGGTTGACATCACTAAGCTGAAACTAGTAAAGCTAATTATTTCTGCATTGCTTATATTTTGTCTAAGGTTGTGTGGGCAGCACAGTAGCATGGTGGATAGCACCAGCCTGGGCGCTAACTGCACAGAGTTTGTATGTTCTCCCCGTGTCTGCGTGGCTATCCATCGGACACTTCGATTTCCTCCCACATCCAAAAAACATACAGATAAGTCAGTTGGCTTCCCCTAAATTGGCCCTAGGCTACGAAGGACACATAATAAATTTTGTAAGGATTCAATTATAAGCCCCTCTGAGGCATAGATAGTGAAAAAAACTATACATTCTGTAAAGTGCTGCAGAAGATGTCAGCGCTATATAAATACTAAGTAATATTAATAATTAAATACATGACTCTCAATGGACCGATGCTTAAAAGAGACCAGTTAGGTAAAGAACAATATTGTTAAAGGAACACTATTGATTAACATATATTTTTTTCAATTGAGATAGGAAATGTTTGGGAAGTGCTGCTAAGTACTGGTGTATACATTTCACTGGCAACCTCTTTGTTTACTGTTATCAAAATACTTTCAAACTTTACTGACAACAAAACTGACGGCAGAATGAGCCATGAGGAGAGGGGAAATTCCCCTCACACTTGATCAGTTAACACTGTGTGTAACTTGTGTGAGAGAGAGAGAAAGCTCACAGCTTTTGTCACAGCTTTTCATACAGGTTTTTGCTTTCTGAGAAAAATACTCTGTAGTCTGATATGCAACACTGGCTGTGCATTGAAGCAGACACCCTTCTGCAATCGATTTGTCCCAATATAGCTAAATCCTACACTCGATAAATCAAAGCTTTTGCCTCTGATATTTAACATGAAAGTAGGATAATAATGTTTACACAGCTACTTAGACATTATTTGCAATTTGTCATTTTAGAACACTTGGGCATTGATAGTATTATTTTAAGTTTAGTGAAGCTGTACAGAGCTTCATTATTCACGATCCCCTTTTATAATTTTAGGTATAAGAAGTGTACTGAAATTAAAGAAAACCTCTTGTTTCATAAATATACGCTTACTTGACTGTATGGGAAAAAGTAAAGGTGTACACTACAGGAAAACACTAGGATAGGTCAACTAAAAAAATTTAATTACTTTTTTTTAACTTCTGATGTACAAACATCCTTCTAAAGAGGCACTTGGCCCAGACTGAGACCTGCATTTGCCATTTAGTCCTACCCCATTGCCTGATAAAGCAGGGACATACTTGCAAAACGCGTTGCAAAGAACTTTCTATCAATAAATTTTCTTTTTTAAAACGATAAAGGGGTTCTTCAACCTTAAAAAAAAAGAAGAAAAGTTTCACTTACCTGGGGCTTTTACCGGCCGCCTGCAGACGTCCTTTCCCACGCCGTCACTAAAGGATTCTCATGCCCCTCGGAGCGGCTCACTTTTCCATTATTCGTCTACCTAGACAAATGCAACTGCACCTGCACGCGCCCTCGCTCCTGCTCACGATGCCAGAAGTGTCCTGCGCAGGCGCAGTATAAAGTTTTCTTGTACTGCACCTGGGCAAGACGCTCCCGGGATTGGGAGAGAGAGTGAGGACATGCATGGCAATGGCCGCGCAGGCACAGTTGCATTTGTCAAGTTACACGAATAATGGGAAAGTGACCCGTTCCGGGGGACATGAGTATCATTTATTGGCAGCGTGGGACAGGACGTCTGCAGGAGGCCGGAAGAAGCCCCAGGTAAGTGAAACTTTTTTTTTTAAGTGCTTGGAAAAACAAAGAGAAATCGAGAGCCCGATATGGTGTAGTATTGTTAAGTTGGTTGTGGTTAAAAGCAAAATATTTTAGATATACTCACAAACATGGGTTACCCATAGGCAACCACTTCAAGTGCAGGTGGGGAGTATTAGAACCTGACCCTACTCAGGTTTTTAAGATGTCGCTCTCTGTAGATAGGAAACGGGGTAGCACCACTCCACCGAGGGTGGACTCAAGATTTCAGCAAGGCTTGGTGTACAGAGGCGCCAGAGTAGAATAAAAACGTTAAAAAAAGTCTAAAAGAGGGGTATGTTCAGGTGGACTTACCTCCCTCAAAAATATAAAACTCAATTGAGTCACAATATATCAATACAAAAATGTTTATTGAACTTCACTTAGTGCAACGCGTTTCGCAGGTGTGGTCCTGCTTCATCAGGCAAACAGGAGTATAACTCAATGGGTCTAGATGCAGAAGTAAGAACAGAGGCGCTCACTTCTGCATCTAGACCCATTGAGTTATACTCCTGTTTGCCTGATGAAGCAGGACCACACCTGCGAAACGCGTTGCACTAAGTGGAGTTCAATAAACATTTTTGTATTGATATATTGTGACTCAATTGAGTTTTATATTTTTGAGGAAGGTAAGTCCACCTGAACATCCCCCTCTTTTAGACGGTTTTTTAACGTTTTTATTCTACTCTGGCGCCTCTGTACACCAAGCCTTGCTGTTTTTTTTTAAGGTTAAAGAACCCCTTTAATATGTTTTTGTGTCTACTTGGAGGAGGTAAGTCCACCATCTTTATCTTTTGATGCCTCTGTTCACCTTGTACTATCCTTTTAAAAGGAATGGGTTACAAATGGTACTCCTATTCAATATTACATGCACCAACTCTTTGTGGAGTTCTTCTTTAACCGCGCATGTTTTTTGATGATGTCTGCATATCACTTACACATGTTGCATGGCATCTTCAAACAAGACCAGATTCATGGCTGCATTCAGCTCATTGTAGCTGTCTAGGGCTTCATCAAGTGTTTTCCTGAGGGCATCCCATCCTTGGACAGGCATATAAGATGGCTCTCCAACTCCATTAGCAAAGTGACTAAATATAAGTGGCTGCTTTAATAAGATGTGGTCTTCGATACCCTAGGGAAAAAGCGAAAAGACAAAAGACTTTTTTCATTTTCAGCACTATTCAGCCTTGGCACTTTGCATTGTGGACATAATAAATCATAACAAGAATTCTTTGGTTGGTCAAGTTGGTCACGTTTTGATCATTTTGATCATAATTTACCTTCCCATAGCCTTTAGCAACTCAACACCTTATTGCAAGTCAAAGGGAATTATTTTTCAGGGTTAGTCTTTCTTGTACAGTTGCTCCACACTCATGATAATCTACACAACAGACACATTGTTTGATCAGAAGACGTGGACAAAGATCCGCAAAATGCATTATCCTCCAAGTGTCTGATCTCATTTTTTTTTACTTACCTCATTAGCTTGGTCCTTTCTTAGTGGTAAGGGATTTTAAAACTTTTATTGGTTTTCTCCAGCCATTACCCTCATACCCCAGGGCGCCTCCTCCCCCCTAGTTCTTTCTTTCTTCTTACCACTGGGGTTTATTTCGGTTTACCAGTTTCGTCTTTAACTCAGGTGGGCAATGCTTTTATGATGGAGGTACTAACTGGCCATGCCAGTGTCTTATCAATGGGTACTGCAGTATTTGATGAGCATGAGCTCTCCAGAGACTTGCAAATAAACTGGAGCTGTGATCATCCCAACAGAGACCTCAAGTAGACAAAGATAGGTGCTAGAGGCTGTGACCAAATTAAACACATTAATTCCAAACTTTTGCACCCACGGAGGAAACAGTCACTAATGACATGATGTAAAATACTGCAATGTTTTGATAACTAACGTCCTTTATTTTTGACAACTTTGGTGGGTTTTGATCCAGCCAGAGGACACACATTCTACCAGGGATGTTGAACTGCAGTCCTTAAGGGCTGAGCTCCTAACACATTTGTTGCACAGCTCAAATAAATTGATGGAACTGAATCAGGAAAGGTAGGGTTCATCATGTGGAACAGATATCTCCATTTCTCAGTACATCCTGAACACTGGCATGGATATTGTCCTCGAGGACTGGAGTTCATCACCTTTGCTCTACACCCTGTTAATGCTGCCACCTCTGTTCCACACTTCTTATTTGGCCTCAAGGACATTATTCACAGCTAACTTGTTAGCTCAAGTCCACTTTTTATCACCCTTGCCCCACCTAGGAAATGAGGACTGCCCCCAAGGATAAAGAACTGAAATTATAATGTGAGGGATAATAAAGACCGTTTCTAAAGCCCTATACACACGCTTAACAGCGGTCTTTTATGCAGCACAATTATCAAACAACTTTTGTTGTGAAACAAGCTGAACAACCAAAAAAAAGTTGCTTGCTATTGTTCACACAACTGATAAGACTGATAAGACGTCCATCCAACAGTTGGATTGACGTCTTATCAGTCTCATCAGTTGTGTAAACAATAGCAAGCAACTTTGTTTGGTTGTTCAACTTGTTTCACAACAAAAGTTGCTTGATAATTCTGCTGCATTAAAGACCGCTGTTGAGCAAGTGTTTGGGGCTCAAGTTCAAATTCACTTAATTGTCATCATGACAACCCCCAAGGTGCATCTAAAAACCATAAGTGACGGTAAAAAAGGCAGAAATAGAGGATTGCATCAAAGCATGCCAAATATTTAGAAAAGTTGCATATAGTGTTAAGTGATTAGCTTAATAATTGTTATTGCACCAGTTTAAGAATAGTTTATTGCATAAAAACAGGCTCTTGTCTATCGGCTTGGGAACATTGATCCTATGGTGAGAGGGATCTGGAGGCGGTCATACTTAGTTTTTCGTAAGCAATGCCAATTCCCTGGCTGTCCTGGAGATTTTATTCAGTAGTATCTGAATCACACACCTGAAACGCCTGTAAGTTGTTTTTTGCCAGTCTTTAATCAGGGCCTGAGCCCACTAATGCAGTTGTGTCTGCTTCTGTCCGCTTTTCAGCATCTGTAACATTGGTGTGTAACTGAAAAGCGGACACAACTGCCTCACTGGGCTCAGGCCCTCAGAGCTCCTGATCTGCATCTTCATTCTGTGTCAGTGGCATAAAGTATTAGAGGCACAGTGTCTGTAGGACTGCCAGGTAATGTGTAGTGTTTAAATGGTAGCCTTCATCTCCCTTTCACTACAGGGTCACTTTAAAATAAAATTCTACTTTTGTGAAGAAAAACTCAGTACTTTTCTTTTGGCAATGTGTTGTATGAGCTACTAGCAAACATTTTTTCTTACTTTATGTGCATAGAAAAAAGAAGCCATTCTACAGCGTGTCTACAGAAACTGGAAAACGAGAGCTATAAAGTTACATTCAGTCTACAGACTAGTCCCGTGATTCCTTCTGTTTGACACAACACACATCTCTGTGCCTCCTCCTCAGACACACCCATCTCAGTGCCTTCTCCTTAGGTGCACACATCTCAGTGCCTTCTCCTCAGACACACCCATCTCAGTGCCTTCTCCTTAGGCGCACACATCTCAGTGCCTTCTCCTCAGACACACCCATCTCAGTGCCTTCTCCTTAGGCGCACACATCTCAGTGCCTTCTCCTCAGACACACACATCCCAATGCCTTCTCCTTAGGCACACACATCTCAGGTTAAGAACGAACCTACAGCCCCTATCGCGTTCATTAACCGGGGACTACCTGTATATATCTATGAAAAAACAAAACAGGTAAACCAGCAGTTACAAGAACTTTATTGCCTGGTACACACCATGCAAGTCCCCATCAGATAGACTGGTCGAATTGATTATTTTCGACAGGTTTGATCTGATTTCCGATTGATTTTCTGACTTTGTATAGAAGTGATCGGAAAATCGACCAGAAAACAATCCGAAATCAGATCGGACCTCTCTATTCTATTCCACCTATCTATCCAATGGGAAATTGCATGGTGTGTACTAGGCTTAAAGGAGTCATCAGGGGGAAATGAGGACAATAAGTGCTACTTACCCAGGGCTTCATCCAGCCCCAAGCTCCCAGCATGTCCCTCGCTGCAGCTCCGCGGTGAGCCATTCGCCTGTGAAGCTTCCCGTTCCCTGGCGATGACATCAGGCCACAGCGAGGGACATGCTGAGAACTTGGGGCTGGACGAAGCCCCGGGTAAGTAGCACTTACTGTCCTCATATCCCCCTGATGACTCCTTTAAGCCTAGTACACACCATGCAATTTCACATTGGATAGATAGGTGGAATTGCGTACTGAACTGCGCCTGCGCGAGCGGCGCTTTCAACCATCGCCACGTGGTTCAGAGCGTACTGCGCAGGCGCAATAGCTCTGTGCCGGCACAGTACGCTCCGGTCCACGTGGAGATGGTTGACAGCGCCTTTTGCGCAGGCGCAGTACAGACCGACCTCCAGGTCGGCCATACGTCATCGCCGGGGACCGGGAAGCTTCACAGGCGACTGATTGTAAAATTTGACAAATCTGACCAATGCATCACACACACGTTCAAAACATCCCCATTTATTAAAAAATTAATAAATTCAAAACTGTGAAAAATTGCTTGGGTCTATAAATAAAGCAATTGATAATCTACCCTACAACATTCAATTTTCATAAAACTTGATCAGAAAAATCTGTAACTCCCGATCTACTGTTATAAAAAAAATGGAAAATGTTATTGTATCACGTGTGGCCACCTCTACAAGGTGATAGAAATTGAGTCTATCAAAGCCAGGAGCTGCCTGTAATTAACTGGCATCTAGTCAATTAGCTAGCTGTTAGAAATGTATTAATATCGCCCCATGAGTCAGTGGAAATCTACACACTAAACTTATGCTTATCGCTAGCGTTAAAAATCATCATAAAAAAAAAAAAAAATCAAATAACTTTACAGTATTCATGCCAATACATGGAATAGGAATAAGAATTATGCTTTTTATCAAAGCACAAATATTTGTGTAAGAAAATAAAATTTTAGTATATTAACCACTTCTATACCATGCTATTTTGTGCTGATCTGTGCTGCGTGGGCTCTCCAGCCCACAGCACAGATCAGGTTGCAGCCAGGCCGATCAGACTTCCCCCCTTTTTTCCCCACTAGGGGGATGTCATGCTGGGGGGGGGGTCTGATCGCCGCCGGCTGCTTGCGCTTGCGGGGGGGGCTCTTCAAAGCCCACCTCCGCAGCGCTTCCTGGCCTCCTTCCCCCCCTCTCCCTCCCCCTGTGAGCGGCGCAGGACGGATTTCCGTCCTGCGCCTGATGGGATAGGCTTTAGCCTATCAGATGCCGGCGATCCCCGGCCAATCAGAGGCCGGGGATCACCGATCTCCTCTACGGCGCTGCTGCGCAGCAGCGCCGTATAGATGTAAACACCGGGGAAGATCTTCCCCGTGTGTTTACATTTACCCTGCGAGCCGCCGATCGGCTCGCAGGGTGTTCACGGAGACACCCTCCGTGAACTGACATGGAACGGCCGCTCATACGAGCGGCCGTTTCCATGGAATACACTTCAGGATTCAGGGGCGTACATATACGCACCGAGAATCCGGAAGTGGTTAAGTCCTACTGCACGTATATTAAAGGGTGCAAAGCACCACTTTTTTCCTGGTCTCGAATAGCTGTAGGCGCTGCCATGTTTCCCCCTCCCCTTCTAGCTGCCCATTATTTATGCACAGGGAAGGTGTGAAGATGGCATCTGTGACTTCTGTAAACTATTTGAAGCATAGTGCCAATATCTTCACCTCCCTTGCTGATGAAAGCTTTTTGCTAATGTGTGCAATAAAATAAATACAGCAATCCTTATCTGCCTCAAATTTCTGAGGTCAGGCAGGTCTGGGAAGTAGGTGGAAGTAGAATAATAAAGGCCTCTGCTAAACTTTTAAATGCAAAAAGCAGATGTAAAATTTACGATTTTTTTAAAAAGATGAGACACATTGATGGCATGCGTGTTTAATGTGGTATTGAGATGCCCTGGGTGCTAAAAATGGTGCTTGGTTCACTTTAACTGAAGCACACTGGCATTTTCTATTTAGACTAGTCAATGTACGTTTTCTATGAATCTTAATTCATGTACAATCCTGGAACTTGTAGTTAAGTTCAAAGGATTTCCTTGCATACATTGCCAAATGCTTATTACCTCAAAGTATTTCCTGGCTGTATCTTGAATCAGTTTCTTAAACAAATCTGAATCTTTGGACTCTATCAGTTTATCTCCATAAACTCGAGAAGACTCGTGAAGCCACAGCTGAATAAGGTCATTCGGTTGCTTTACACAATCCGGAGTGGCAAATAAAATTCCCTGCAGAGAAAGAAAGGAAATCAAAAGAACAGAGTCACAAACATTTCTGACAAAGTGCTCTATTCACAAACATTTTCCGCATGCAGAAAGGCACTTGTGGTAAATTCCCTACTGAAATAAGACCATCTTGACATTCACAAAATTTTACGCATGTTTATTTACCGCATGTGTAAAATTTTACGCATGGTTTACCCACATGCGTAAAAAGTGTGGTAAAAGCCAGCAAAAGTCTGAAATTCCCGCAAAATAACGAAATTCACAAATAAAAAGGGGCACATTATTTCTGACTTAACAACCGATTTTATATCACCTACTAGTACTTGGTGATATATTTCGCTTCCCATTGACTTAAATGGAGTCTGGAGCCTTGAGCGCTGTGTTTGCTGGACTTTAATCTTTTTTTTTTGACAAGTTTTTTCATGCCACTTTTTTTTACGCAGGTCTTCTTCATGTTTAATATGTAATTACACATGTTTCCCCAATTTTTTTTCCATTGTTCTCGCATGTGGAAAATTTGTAGTGAATGTGGAAAAAAATGCGGAAATTATCACTGGAAGTAATATAGTGGTCAAAAATCTCTAACCGCATGTGTGATTGTGAATAGAGCCCAAAGTGTCTTTCATTGGAAGATGAAGAGGCAGAATAGGCATTCCTATGTGCAGGTGGCGTAGCAATAGGGGGTGGAGAGGTAGCGACCGCATTGGGCCCACCCTCAACCACAGTATTAGCTCTTTATTGGTCCTGTGCTTGTAATAATCACGTTTATAGATGCTTTGAATAGCAGTGATCATTAACAACTGCTTCCCATCCCCTTCTTTCACCTTTGACGCTGTGGTTGTCCTTGATTGATTATTTATAGCAAGCTTGGGGGCTCCCCAATGCAAAACTTGCAACCCACAGCTTCTTAGCTATGCCACTGCCTATGTGTCATTTCAGTAGTGAGTGATGCAGAAAGTGTAAAAGTGGAGTGTAATCACTAAATGTTGCAACTTTGAAGTGAAGGAACACAATATGAATCGTGTGTAGCCTTGCCTGCGGAGTAAGCTGCGTCAGAGTAAGCTGGCACACAGACCCGGTAAACAATCTAATAGCATAAATATAATTTAGCTATCTGAACTGGCTGTACCACACCCTTAAGGTGGCTATATAGCTATTGATGTTGCGGCCTAATTGACCATCTGATTTGATAATTTCATCAAATAGGATGAAAATCAGTGCTGCCACAAGCATGCCTGATTGACAATTCGACCTATTTCAATCTGAAATCGGTCCAATGTATCCGTCAAACATTCTGGGAAATCTCGGGCCGACATGGCTGAGCGTAGGCATGGCAATAATGGCGTGTGATATCGCAGCAACTGACAATGGAACCCCTGGCCGCTGTCCCTTTAAATGTAAATGTGCCCTGTCAGAGCCCATGCATCCAAATCTTACCTGCTCCATCTGCCATGACTGTCCAGCTCTTGCCAGTCTTGTCCACCACTTCTCCGCCACTATACGCAGCAACCACATGGGGCGCTCATGCGGAAGCAGTGGATGAGGCTGGGAGAAGCTCAATTGGTCCAGCCAGAAGCTCTCTCTCTGATCAGGTTTGATCAGAGAGAGATCTGTCTCTCGGTCTATCTGCCCATACATCACTAGATGTATAGGCATCTTTACATTTGCCTCAATCGAGCTTGTTGATTTATCTAACTAGTAAAAAAATTATATAAAATGTCCAAAAAATGGGTCACCTGGCTATACAAACTGCTTACTAATATATAAAATAGCAACATTCTTGAAAGCATTGCCTGTAAGCCATAATCAGCTAAATTAAAATAAATAAATGCTTGAAATACGGTAAACCACTCTGTGTAGTGAATCCATGCTATACATGAATTTTACTTTTTTAATTGAATTACTGAATTAACTTTTATATGATATTATAATTCATAAAGATGCACTAGAATAATTGAGCAATATGTCACTTACCTGGAAAACGTTGGCAATGTCCCTCAGGTTAAAAATGTAATGGAACTTGATAGCAGTGGGAAGGAAATTCTGCACCATCTTCTGGCTGAGCCACATGGCGGCCTGGATGATCGTAGGACCAGTGCGGAGGATGGATGGGTGAAATGAGTGCTGCTGGAAGTGGGAACTAAGGATCTTGGCAAAGATGGCTTCCAAGGCATCATTTGAAGGGAAATTTACAGCAAACACTGTGAAATGTCTCTAAACAGGATTAAAGGATTGAGAGAAACCACTTCAAATTCACATGAAACTACGAACTTCACAATAAAAACCCTGACCTAATGAAAATCAAGAAGAGACTGTAGTTAATGTATTCTGTGACTGTCTCAGAAGCTCTTCACAAAAAAACAGTTTGGGGTGATTTCTATAGAAACCTACTGTATCTATCCACTGTACGTCCTTTAATAAGTACTCCAGAATTCTTAAGAGAGAACTTCTCTAAGAACCCAAGTGCTACACTCAGAACCAGGGATGGTCTATGACAGGCATGGGCAAACTTGGCCCTCCAGCTGTTAAGGAACTACAAGTCCCACAATAGCATTTGCCTTTATGAGTCATGACTGTGGCTGTCTGACTCCTGCAATGCATTGTGGGACTTTTAGTTCCTTAACAGCTGGAGGGCCAAGTTTGCCCATGCCTGGTCTATGAGATGCAAATAATCCCAGGTTGATGCAGAATTATGCAAATGTTTAATGCTAATTTATGCAGCTTGAGAATTTACACATCTAATGAAGCCAAGGTGAGATCCAAATTGTTATTGCATAAAAATGTACATAATTCTGCATCAGCTTGGAAGTACTGAATATACATCCTTAATGTGAAGCAATGACCATACCTAGCCTGATACCGAACATGCTCAAAATATAAACCCTACCCCGAAAGTAAGCCCTAGTGGCAGTAAGGGGAAAAAGTATGGCAACTTGTGTTATTACCAGAGCCCATGGTCTCGCAGGTGGGACCATGGCACCGTCTTCGGGCCAATCACTGCACTTACTTCTACTCAGCAAGTGCAGTGATTGGTCCAATAACAGAGCTGTGGTCCCACCTGGGAGACCGTTGGCTCCAGCAGAAACACAAGTTGTCGTAATTCTTCCCAATAGGGTGAAGTTCGGGGACACAGCAGCATTGAGCTGGGGAAAGAGGATGCAGGGGGATACCAGAAGGACATGAGGGACAATGGAAGACACAGCAGAGGACATAAGGGGACACAGGATGACAGGGGATAGGAGGACACAGATACAGAGGGGTACACCATGAGGACACTAAACATACAAGGGGCACACAAGAGATGGATCCAGTAGAGGAAGAGGCAGCACAGTGGGGAAAGCAGAAGGACACACAGCACGGGAACTTGTGCAATCACAAAAATATAAGAAATCCACTGAAAATAAGTGCTACCACATCTTTTGGTGCATAAAATAATATAAGACACTGTCTTATTTTCAGGGAAACACGGTATGTTCAGTGAAAGACTTCTCAATTTTAGTAAGGCTTTGTTAAAGAGACTCTGTAACAAAATGTTGAGCATTATTTCTTCTATCCTATAAGTTCCTATACCTGTTCTAATGTGCTCTGTCTAACTGCAGCCTTTCCTAGTTGCACAGTGGCTGTGTTATCTCTGTTATATAATCTAATCTTCTTTCCTTTGACGGCTTTGTCGGGCTCAGGCAGGAATGTGCTACTCTGTTTGTGATAGGATAGAAGCTATACACACCCTCTCCAGGCCCCCTGCAGGCTCTGTATGAGTCACAGACTGAGCTTTTCTGAACCTATCACACTCTAATTAGCAGCCATGTCTTTTGTTTGTAAACACTGCCTACAACTGGCAATTACAAGCCAGGGTTGCAGCAGGAAACAGAAACAGCACAGAGAGGCAAAGGAGAACATAATGAATAGAATGGTATGCTTTTTATTGTAAGAATTTTAGAGTACAGATTCTCTTTAGGTAATTGCAGTCTGCACTGCAACCTTCATAAAATATTTGGAAGGCACCACACAACATTACTGTCTATACGATGGAGACTGTGAAATTTCCACCCACATATGTAATTAAGGCGCTGGGAAAGTTGGGCGCCAGTTGAAGCTGAAAACAGCTCACCCTGCTCCTGCAAAGTCCCGGTGGCGTTAATTACTATTCTACCTCCAGGCCACCATTGACACTGGGGAAAGATGTCATTCATCTTCCAGCTACTGCTGGCGGACGAATTACGTCGCTTTTATCGTTTTTGACAGGGCCCAAATTACTGGCATTACGGCCTATGGCGGCACCCAAGTTTCCAGTGCCGTTTTTGTCTGTCTTGGCTCTGCTCTACACCACTGAGTTTATGAGGTACAATCTTACCTGCAGTCGTTGATTGATGGTGAAGCTTCCAGCAGTTGGATTCATACAGGCCACATACTGACAGTTGTGAACTTCTTTCAGAGTCATTTTCTGCCGTTCATACCTACACAGTGACAGACAGCCAATAAAGATGACATAATCCATTCACAAAAAAAGTAATACTGCTAAATTAACATTATGTTTACATGTATTAAATGGCACAGCCATGTGAGAGTATTACCAGTGCCCGTAGTCGAAGTGTTGTCTGATCAAGGCATGTGGTTGCACTGTTCCATACTTGTCAACCTCAGGCATGTTCATGTCATCAATGAAATACACCAACTTTTTGTTACCAATAGGGCCATAGTTACGTCCAGCTTTCTTCTCCAAAGACTTCTCCAACACCCCTGATTGGCAGACAAAGCACATATATACAATGAAAAAATATCTAGCAATTAATGGTATACTTTTTATGGTTCGCTGACTGGTTCCCCAAGTGCAGTACAGAATGTGACCACCATTAATAAATAAATAAAAATAGTTGAAGAAATAAGTATTTCCTTTTTTTAAATATGCATAGCATGTACTGATAAAATAATTTTATGCTATTCCCATCAATTAAGTACAGTTAAAATCCACACCAAATGATCATACTTACTCTGCAAAGCAGCTGACGTAGTATAGTAGTTGAAGGGGACTTTGGCTACCATATATTGATCTGACAGACAGGCTAACCTGTCATTCAAGAACACGGTCTTGCCCACTCCAGCACTCCCCACTAACATAACTGGCTTGGCTTTCTGTATGAGTAAATCGGAAAAGTATCCAAGACATGTGGTTTCAGAGGTATGGACGAAGAGTGCCTGCAATGATGCGGGGAAAAAAATCATAACAATTAGTAAGTAGGATTTCCTACACAAACAATGAAAATGCAGGCCAACATATATCTGGCACTCAGAATGCAAGAATTTAGAGACTTTAGAAAGAGACTTGTGCATAATGAGGGTTTGGTTATACCAGAAATTTGTAAAGTGGCTACACCATGCTTAGATAAAGTGACCAGAGCTTAGTTGGTCCTGGAAAGCACAGGACAGCAGACCCTATGCCAGTGATGGCTAATCTTGGCACTCCAGCTGTGACAAAACTACATATCCCATCATGCCTCTATCTCCCCGATTTATGCTTAGAGCTGTCATAATATTGCAATGCCTCATGGGGACTTGTAGTTCCACCACAGCTAGGGTGTCAAGGTTAGCCATCACTGGCATAGGGTCTGCTGTATAATAATAAGTATAATAAGTTGTGGATGATGGAGGTAAGGTATCAGAAAGACAGAGCTCTTTCCAAACGTACAGAAAAGACACAAAACCGGAGAAAATTTATGAATCCAACTCATGGCTACCAATCTAGTGTAATGGTGCTTCCATATGTATGAGCACGGTCGCCCATAGGGACTTGATCCCTCAGGCGACAGTTCAGGGGCATGTTCTATACAGTTGCTATAAAGTGGGCAGAAAGGATACAGCACGGTGCATGACAAAGTGGGAGGAGTAAAGAGGAAAACAATGCCCTTGGCATGTGCTTGCACTGGCACAATGGATTTCTTGTCAATGTGTCCGGTAGGGTCAGCCGTACACATGCTACATTCTCAGCAGAGGCAGAGACCAGCCTCCTCAGCCAAAAACCATCGACTATGAGTACAGGTGTAAAGGGCTTTAATTTTCCTTGTATAATCTGCGCTGGGAAGTTTAACTAATTCAGAACCATTTTGAAGTGTACCAGCCTCAGATTTATTCGAAGGCCAACCCACCAACCACAACACAAATGAGTTTCTAGGCTACCCACCTGCAGAGGCATCTCTGGATCCATGATAAATGTTGGGACTTTTTCGCTCCACAGGGTGAACTTTCTAGTTTTGTTATCCAGATAATAATCAAATACTGTTCCTTGGCCTGGAAATTTCACCGCTTTCATTTCTTTAATCCACCACTGACTGAATTCAACTCTGTAATCCATCAGCTTCAAATAAGGAAAAAAAAGTCACATTAAGAAAAATTGCTTTTTTATAGAAAGGTGAGCGTTTGACTTTTAAAGATATCCTAATTAGCGGCCAATCTCACAAGAGCCTGATATGAGAAGTTCCCACTCTCCTTCCCAGCTGTGTTACACCTGAACCTCAGTCACAAGGCGCCAGCCTCATCACAAAGGCTCCTGTCAGACTCCATCCTATTGTTAACCTCTGTCTAGATCATTCACTGTCCTTACATTTCAACTGAAGCAGAACTACCACATAATAATAAGTCTCAGTCATGTATTTAGCTGGATTAGGTGAAAAGTCATCCAGAAAGCTCAGTAAGTATTAAGTGGCTTTTATTAAAGCAGTGCGCTGAATCCTCACTTAAGTACGCCATGTGAATAGAATAATTCTGCAGTCAGAAACAGAGTTCAATGTATGGTTATGGGAAAATCCTGAAATAAGCCACTTATTTCGATTTTGGACTGTGAGACCCACATGCAAGTTGCAGATCAGTAGAAGAATCTGCTTTGGCCTAACACGAGTACTAATGAATGGATTTTTGTTATGTACCTTGTGATACAATCAACCATTAAAGCAACATAGCATATACAGCATGAAAAACATGGACCATAGTAACTGAGTGAATAGATTATGAAAAAAATAATCTGACTTTAGCAGCAATGTTTTGCCCTTGTCAACAAAAATATCAATTACAGATATAAAAGGTCACAAATTAAGTATGTAAAGTGCCTATAAATATATTATCTTTTGCTTAGAAACAAATGCTA
Organism: Hyperolius riggenbachi; assembly: GCF_040937935.1. NCBI lineage: Eukaryota > Metazoa > Chordata > Amphibia > Anura > Hyperoliidae > Hyperolius > Hyperolius riggenbachi. The sequence goes on from NC_090650.1 coordinate 87,566,244, forward strand.
TTTGGTTCTGCTGATTATATAGGCGGGGGTTGTTCAATGCACAGTTCCTTTGGTGATCTCATCAATACTAATTAATTATCTAATTTATACAAATTTTAACATGTTGGGTTTATACTACAATTAAAGACCAAATGTCTGCAGTCAAGAGGAATCCTCAGGAGCAAAAAAAAAAGAAAAAAAAAAAGAACAAAGACCAGGAGCCAATGCGGTGTAATATATTAATTAGATTAGAGGAACAACAGAATACTCAAGAACTACGAATCTACGACTCAGGACCCGGTAGGGTCAGAAATGTGTCAGCTTGCATGCTGTCCTATTTTTTCTATTTTTCTAACATGATTCAATAAAAAGGACTGTTTTTATTCTATGGAAGGTGTGCGGAGGAATCTTTTTGCACAGAATACGCAAGAAGCTTAGGGTGACTCAAACCACAAGGAAAGTATAGGGGACTAAAAGAGACTGAAAAGCCCTCCTACTAGAAAGCAATGCTTAAGGCCCAAACACACGTCAAATTTTTTGAAACGACGGGTCGTTTGGACGTCCCGTCGTTCAGATGCCAAATCGGGCGTGTGTACAGTCCATTGTTCAGCTGATAAGACTGGTCTTGAGCGATCCGCCTGGCGGATCGCTCAAATCCAGTCCTATCAGCTGAACGACGGACTGTACACACGCCCGATTCAACATCCAAACGGCCCGTCGTTTAAAAAAATCCGACGGGTGTATGGGCCTTTAGTATTGTTTGGTTTGCCTTCTAAGAAAGCAAACAACACTAATTAGAGGAAGTCATATTAAAAAAAAAAAAAAAAAAAAAGAAGGAATGGTACTCCCAAAGATGGGTCACCACTGAAAGCGACCATCATTTTCCTCCAGAAAACACAGAAGCACCATAGACTATCACTATTGTATATGGGATTCCGCATGCGTTTTTGGCTGCGGAAAAACTGATGATTTGCTCAAGTGTGACTCTTGCCTCACATAGGAAGAATATTTTTAAGTGCTTCTTACTCCGTGACAAATGTACACCTTATATGTATGCATTTTAAGTTTTAGAACTTGGTCATTGAATCACTTACTAAGAACAAGTGTGTAGACTAGGGAGGCTATTTATACAACTGTTAAAAAAAGTGAGCTATGTTTGTATTAGACTTGGTTGAGCCTCCCATTGTTTTCATGTGCATGAAAGTACATTTGCATTATTAGCTATGCACTATTTTTTCTGCTTTGTATATTTGCACTTTTTTTGTTTTAAATAAAAACATTGAAAGTTCCACCCTGGCAGCATCCACTAGCTCATAATTTCCAGTAGTATGAGAGTTCCTTCCCCAGTATGAAGCAGATCACCTTACTTTGCCCACTTCCTCTAACTGTTGGGTGAAAATAACTCTTTGTGGCCAGCATTACAGATCTGCAGTTCCTCCCCACTCAATTTGTATAGTGAAGCATTTTACCCATCCCGCACACTCACAGTATGTTTATAAAAGCCATATTTTACTGTTCATCACCCCAAACTGTCTATGTAGGTAGCCATTTCTCAATGCTCTTTTACTTAACTTTAAAAAAAAAAGCACATTGAGGAGAATGTAGAAAGGGTAAAGTCGATGTATACTATAAATGATGAGACTTTGCTGATCTGAATTAGAGCGGGTTCACACTAAGGGCGATTTTGAGCGCTTTTGAGCATTGCAAAAAGTGCTTGGCGAATGTGTTTGTATGGGCTAGTCAACACCGCAGCAATGTTATTTTTCCCCCCAAATGCAAACACAGGTCCTGCAGCATTTTGGAGGACATTACACCTCAATTTAAAGTATAGGAAAACCGTAAAATTGTTTTTTTTGCCAAAAGCTGTTCGATTAACAGCTTACTTTAAAGTTTATTTCCAGTTTTGCCACAAGAACTAAAAATCGCTAAATGCAAATGCTCCGAAATCGCTAGGCATAGATAGAAAATTGCTAGACACATGGCGGGAATTGCAACTGCAAATAACTACAAAAAGCGTTAAACATTTGCACTTTGTGAACTAGCCCTAAACTTTTCAGCAGTAGAAAGGAGTGACTGCAGTCAGGTGATCGGCTGAGTTCCCAGTGAAAAAAATAAGTGGAGGCCCCTCCTAGCTCCTCCCTCACTACATCATGTGGGTCCTGATGGGATAGGGAGGAGGCTGCATATTTCACAGACTGCTGTGCAGTCTATTCAAAGTGCATCTGACATTTACACACGAAGACAGTTTTGCAAACCCAGCAAATCAGGTAACAGAAAATGAGTAATGAAAAAAAATGTTTCTGTCCAATGCATAAAACTTTGTAGCTTGCAAATTATGATATATTTCATACAATATGTGGAAAGAACCTGTACTATGACTTTAAAGCGAATAATTCCAGCCGTGCAATTTCTAAAGATGCAATAGGCACTACGGGCTGGTGCACACCAAGCGGGTTTTCTCACGTTTTTACAGCCGCTTGCGGCTGTGGATAGGATACACTAGGGTAATGTATTTCAATGGGCTGGTGCACACCAGAGCGGGAGGCGTTTTGCTGAAACGCATACTCCCGGGCTGAGGCATTATTTGGATTGCGGAGGCGTTTCTGCTTCCAATGTAAAGTATAGGAAAAACGCAAACCGCTCTGAAAAACGCCAGTTCAGAGCGGTTTTGCAGGCGTTTTTGTTACAGAAGCTGTTAACAGCTGTACTGTAACAATATATGAAATCTACTACACCAAAACCGCTACCCAAAACCACAAAACGCTAGGTGAAACGCTACATAAAAATAAGAAAAAGCGTTTCAAAAACAGCTAGCGTCTTGCGGATCTAACAGCTGTACTGTAACAATATATGAAATCTACTACACCAAAACCGCTACCCAAAACCACAAAACGCTAGGTGAAACGCTACATAAAAATAAGAAAAAGCGTTTCAAAAACAGCTAGCGTTTTGCGGATCTGCTAGCGGTTTTTGGTGTGCACCAGGCCTAAAAAAGCAATGCATCACGTGACCCAAGTGAGCTAATCAGGGGCCAGTAAGAAGAAAGGGAATACCATAGCAGCAGTGTTCTTATTGCAAAATAAAACCTGCAATTTTATAAATGGCTTATATTATACTGTGTTCTGCTTCAAATTTCATACTGGATTAATCAAATTTTATCAGTAAATAAATGCATGCAGCTTGAAAATGGACCAATCAGGTCTCACCAAGGAGGCAATTGGCTAGTCCGTTTTCAAGCTGCATACATTTACATACAAAATGTGCATAATTTTGTATCAACGCGGAACAATTTGCATCTCATTGACCAGACCTAACACATGATCCTGCCTGGCATCATTTGGCCCTGTCAGGAATGCATGTGTATAACTGGTATAACACAGAGGGGAATCAGCCAATCATGCAAGTCAGTAGGGAGAAACTTCCTATAGGTGTCAGAAAAGAGAACATGCCTCCAAAGCTGTTTAGGCAGTGCATGTATCACAATGGAGTGTGGACTTTAGCTATAAATGTCGAAAGTGGGGCACAGAAACCACTGCGGAAGGATCATATTACACAGCCAAGTCCCCAAGAAGGAGGATTACAATGGAAGATTTAGTCATTCTTTATAGATTCGACGGTTTCCATTTTAACATCGCTGGGCCTGATCTTCTTTGTTCTTCCTGACCTTGTTCTTTTTGGTATGAAAGTGAAGATGGGAATATCAAGAAAGAAAACACACAAAAGACTGAGCAATTACATAACGGTAGGAGAAAGAGGAAGTTAATAAATGAAAATTACAGGGTGACGAGAAGAAATAAAGATCTTGTGGTGTTTGATGTCATGTGCTTGAATACTTCACCCTCGCTGCCGTCACCCTGATGAATGAAGCCGCTCCGCGCTCGCTTAATATGCATTGGATTTCGGATGGAGCGGTACACATATGACAAAGAGATCTGCTCTGCTAACAAATAAATATCAAGCTGTCATTACTAACCTGATCTTTGTACAGCGCCCCACCAAATGCCCAGATACAGGCGAAGACAAAGTACAGCTCGTACAACTCTCTGGAGGAATCTGGGGGCACATTGTCCGGGGTCAGGAGACAGTCCAGCAGAGAGCACAGAGTCTGCAACACACAGACAGCCAGCATTACACACAGCAAGATCCACTCATTTCACAATAAAGATTAACGTGTACCTGAGGCGATGCGTAACATGATGAGATAAACGTGTATGTATAGTGCAAAACATATGAAAGGGACCCTGAGCAGTGGCTAAAAAAAATAAATCTGGACTTACCTGGGGCTTCTTCCTGCCCCTTGTAGCCAGCGAGGTCCACGGCATCCTCATGCTCCCTTCCTTCCTCCCACTGGTGGTTCCGGTATTGGGCTTCCGGCTTTGGCTGAAGTCTTGCATGCAAGCACGCCGGTCACCATAAGCCTCCTGAAATTCCGCCGATGGAGTCGGCACACATTCAGTTTCGCTGGGCGATTGATAAAGTGGCAAAGGCACTGCCACAAACAACAGAACTTGCAAATATTATCAGCACACCACGTATCAGGTTATAGCACACGCTTTATTGTGCCAGTAGCCACAATGAGTCCAACAATTGTTTCGGGGGGCCACGCAGGGTCCCCCTTTAGCAAGGCATGTGGTTACCACATGCCTTGATAAAAGGGGACCCTGCGTGGCCCCCGAAACAATTGTTGGACTCTTTGTGGGGGGGTTGTTTGCAAGCCCCAGGTAAGTCCAGATTTCTTTTTTTAGCCACTGCTCAGGGTCCATTTAATAACCAGGCTGTTTTACTTGTTTTATTTTTGTGCCTGAAGGAGTTAATTTCTAGGCATGGAAGTGACAGCTTCTGTCTTGTCGGTACCTTGTCGGGAATACAGTACACATCACTGGTAAGCTAATTACAGCCATAAAAGTTTTCCTGTCAGAATACAACTTCTGAGGGCAGGGAGAGATAAAATACATAACCTATTGACATTTTTCTAACTCTAGGACACTTATTAGGCTGCTACTGAGCAGAGGCAACAAGACATTCAATCTACTTTGTAAATGTTTAACTATAAAATAAAATCATGGGATGTCTAAAAAAGTCATGTTTAGGAATAAGAGGATAAATACAATGGTTTACCTCATCAGTTTATTTTCACCTCAGGTTTACTCCCAACTCCAAGTTTTTGCTACAATTATTGCAGAAAGATAGACTCTCTGTTGGGCTGTTACTGCTGTCTGTGTCCCCTCTGGGGAGATTCTTGTGCACCTCTTGTCCCTGGTTGCTGAATGGATTTCTATGACTTTATTATGATTGCTGGTGGTCCCAGGGATAGGAAAAATAGAGACAGCAATAAAAACGTGATGAGGCTGATAACTTTTCCCCAAGATACTAAATAAAAAATGTTTTACTTGTTGTGCCTCTTTGTCTCGGCTATCAGGACAGGAAGAAAAAGTTTCCTTCAGTTGGGATTTAAAGTGTCGCTGAACCAACCCCCCCCCCCCCCCCCCCAAAAAAAACAAAAAACGTATGAGATAATAAATTGTATGTGTAGTATGGATAATGAATAGAACATTAGTAGCAAAGAAAAGAGTTTCATTTTTTTCCAGTTATATAGGTTTATTTATAAACATTGCATTATTCTGTCATATTTGCAGTTTAGAAACCACATTCTGTCTTTTAACCTGTTGAACAGTGCAGAGCTTACGACCCTTTGAACTTTCCTGCAGTAAAATCTCATCTCATGCTGTCTCACGGTTTCTTGGCTGTTAAAGCTATTCAGAAAACAGGACTGAGTTTGACCACTGGTTGAATAGTTCAGAGAAGCACTTTTGCATAGATAACAACTCAAGTGTTTTAACTCTTCCTGTGCTGAAAAACAACATGATACTTTTTTCTTTTCTTCTACTTATGTTCTATGTGTTACTGTATCTGGACTATAAATACAATTCATTAACTCATAAGTTTATTGTAGCTTCAAATTTGCTTTAAGCGAAATATTTACCTTGAATTTATTTTCCTATATTTGCTCTGTTTTAACTATTATACATTTATAATACCTGATCTTATCAATGCACCTGAACAAAAATGTGTCCTTGTTGATCTGGCACACAATGAACTGACTGTAAAGCTAGGTAGAGATGCTGGTCATGGCTTAACACATTCCACAGATCCTATAACCATCTCTTCAGAAGCAGAGTATACCTGCACCATGCTGTTCTCAGAAATTGGAGTGATGCTTTTCAGATTGCCGCTTCTGAACTGCTCCAGACATGGCGGCACATACTTATCAAACAGAATGGTTAGGTTGGCTTTTTCAGTTTGGCTGCTTCTGGTCTCTATCCAAGTGGTCACATACCTGGCAAAGACAATGGGTGAGAGCTTGTTGGAGCAAATGATGCTACAAAATATACTGAATTTTTCAGTTTATGTTGCACAAATACATAAATGTAATGTCCTATAACTTCAGCAAGGCAGCCGCGTTCAGAAGCTGACGATTTGGGTAATAAAAGAACCATATTCTGCTAGCACATCAGTATTCACTCTTATCTATTCGGCATAAGACAGAACTACTGGAAACGTGACACGGTTCCAACTCTTTACAATGCTCTTTCTTTAAAAGGAACCTGACGTGAAAGGGATATGGAGGCTGCCATATTTATTTCTGTTTAAACAATACTTGTTGCCTGAAAGTCCTGTTAATCTTTCTACCACAGTAGTGTCTGAATCACTCACCAGAAACTAGCATAACAGGTATTTACAACTAATTCTTGACACTTACGGGTTCCAGCCAAGATCTTGCGGATTGACGTAGAGAATTCCGGCACGAGAAACCGTGGCTGGTGTGGCAGTCTTTAAATGATGGATCTCAAAAACTAAACGCATTGTCGGAGTCAAAGGGATTCTCTCATTGCTCGCAAGAGTCAGGACCTATAGAAGTCAATGGAACACATACATTCTAATTTTAATATACAACAGAAATTTCTAGTTTTACCTTTCTTATAACTATAGCAACATAAAGGTGCCTAAGAGTGGTATAATATGAATTATTTAACCTGTTTACTTGCATCTTCAGGTTTTTGCAACAATGGTGAAATCTGATTGTTGCCAGGGGTAGGTATATGGCCTTCAAAGGGTCCAGAAAAGGACAAAGGAGTCCACCATATGGTAAAAGAAGAGCCACATGAAACTACATGTTCAGAAATATCAGTAAGTAAGGTCTTGCTTTCAGTGCTGGTCATTCGGGTCCCTGTCTCAGGAACATGTGACAGCATGGACGCAGTGGAATTAGCTTTGGGTACATTGAACCTTCCTAGTAAAGTAATGGGGGCTGATTATATACAGCCAGCTATTCTCCAGGCCTGCATTACAACTTACCAACACAAATTTACTATAAGGTCTATGTTCAGGCACAATTCTTATATGTGTGTAATTGAACATCATATATTGCTAGTGACCTTAGCCCGTTTAAAAACTGGCTAGTTCTGTTACATCCGCCGTGCGCGCACACGCCACGTGCACGACAGCCACACGCGCGAATGCTTGCCGCGTGCGCACGCCTCGCGTGCACACGACCGTCCCTTCTGGCCCCGTCACATGCCAAAAACAGCCATATATAAACTTAAAGGGACACTTAAGTAAAAAAAAAAAAATGAGTTTTACTCACCTGGGGCTTCCAATAGCCCCCTGCAGCTGTCCGATGCCCTCACCGTCTCCTTCCGATCCTCCTGGCCCCGCCGGCAGCCACTTCCTGTTTCGGTGACAGGAGCTGACAGGCTGGGGACGCGAGTGATTCTTCGCGTTCCTGGCCACAATAGCGCCATCTATGCTGCTATAGCATATATCATATACCATATAGCAGCATAGAGGGTGCTAACGTGTCTGGGAACGCGAAGAATCACTCGCGTCCCCAACCTGTCAGCTCCTGTCACCGAAACAGGAAGTGGCTGCCGGCGGGGCCAGGAGGATCGGAGGGAGACGGCGAGGGCACCAAACAGCTGCAGGGGGCTATTGGAAGCCCTAGGTGAGTAAAACTAATTTTTTTTGTTTGACTTAAGTGTCCCTTTAAGGATTAACTTAAAGGATACCCAAAGTGACACGTGACATGATGAGACAGACATGTGTATGTACAGTGTCTTGCACACACATTTTTTCTTTCTCTGCCTGAAAGATTAAATATCAGGTATGTAAGTGGCTGACTCAGTCCTGACTCAGACAGGAAGTGACTACAGTGTGACCCTCACTGATAAGAAATTCCCCTTTTTACCCCTTTCTTGCTCTCAGGAGCCATTTTCTGCTAGGAAAGTGTTTTATAGTTGGAATTTCTTATCAATGAGGGTCACACTGTAGTCACTTCCTGTCTGAGTCAGGACTGAGTCAGCCACTTACATACCTGATATTTAGCTCTTTCAGGCAGAGAAAGAAAAAAAAGGAACACAGCACATTGATTTGTGCGCTTGGCACTATACATACACATGTCTATCTCATCATGTCACATGTCATTTCGGGTATCCTTTAAAGTGCAACTAAACTCAGAACTTCCTTTCTGCTTAAAGATAAGCCACTGCATGATAACTGTTAGGGGGAAAAAAATCCTGTATGGCTGGATCACCAGAGTGGAGGCCAGTGGCATTGTGGGGCACTTGTACACAGGTTTCCAACCATAAGTAGACTATCACCTTATTGTCATCCATGACTGTGTTCAGTGATTCAATCCACATAGGATCAATGTCACCATCCAGTACTATCCATTTAGGTCCATCGTGGGTGATATTGGCTTGTTCTCTCATCAGATTTGAAAAAAGTCCTGGAAAAGAAACACAAGATTTGATTGGTGTTTCTCAACAGTAAAAAGATGTTTGCGAAAAAACAAAAACAAACAGGAATTTTAAGTTTGAAGGAAATTAAGAGATTTATATTAAAGAGAAACTCCGACCAAGAATTTAACTTTATCCCAATCAGTAGCTGATACCCCCTTTTACATGATAAATCTATTCCTTTTCACAAACGAATAATCAGGGGGCGCTGTATGGCTGATATTGTGGTGAAACCCCTCCCACAAGAAACTCTGAGGACCGATGTACTCCTGGCAGTTTCCTGTCTGTGAACCTTGTTGCATTGTGGGAAATCGCTGTTTACAGCGGTTTCCAACTGCCAAAACAGCAAACAGCAGCTACATCACCTGCCGGCAGTAAAAATGTCACCATGTGATAAAAGTCCGAATGTAAATCCGGGAATTTAAAAGATTTTACAATGGGCAAACACTGACTAAATCCTTTAAACATAATTATTGTCAAAATGAAGCACTTTTTATATTACATTATTTTTACTGGAGTTCCTCTTTATATAAGCCCCAACTTGCTCTATTGTTAGTGTAAGCATAACGCATTACTGATTTCCCCCCTGAAGAAATTAGGACCCACTGTTTACGTATTGTTAACAAATGCTTGCCCTACACAGCAGCCTGTATGAAATCCCTGTATGAAAGCATTTTGTGAAATATATGTAAACACATACATTTCTCCTGGCGTAAAATGCACTATAGATTACTTTTTACTTAAGCCAATGTCATTTACAATAAGTAGTAAAAAAAAGTGACAAATCTGACAAGCTTTGGACTAGTCTATCTCCTCATGGGGCATTCTCACCATTTCCTTCCTGTTTATTCTTTACAAAAGTACTCCATGTAAAAGACCTATATAAAGCTTGCCGTTCAGTTGGACTGAACAACTGCCATTCAGTAAGTGCTTTTGAAAATAAAGAAAACACTGAGAATCTCCCACGATGAGATGGACTAGTCTAAAATCTGTTTTGTCCGCTTCTTATTACCTAATGTAAGTGACAGTGGCATTGCAAAAAAAAAGCAATTTATAATTAATTTTACTTTGGGATAAATGCACCTCTTATAAGTATGTTTTTTAAATTTTAAAAATTTTCAGGATAGTGGTCCATTAATTTCCTAACATGCTAAAAAATGATTCTAGTTCAGTGGTTGTTCTGATTCATTTGTCATTTTTATGTAATAAATTTATGAGTTCAAATGGTCAAAATTTTATGGTTGACTAAAAATAAAATTTTACACTTCAGAATGCTCCTCAAAATGTGTCTGTAATAGTAGTATGCCCATCACCTATTTGTCTTCCTGGTAAACTTCAGTACCCAGTCTACCTGGTGGCTGGGCAATTATGCAGCACTTTCATACTTGTGGTGGTAATGTGGGCAGTCTATATGGCCTAGTGCACACCAGAGCAGTTCGGCTGCAGTTTGCGATCCGCTTGCGGGTGCGGATCTGCTAGGGTAATGTATTTCAATGGGCTGGTGCACACCAGAGCGGGAGGCGTTTTGCAGAAACGCATACTCCCGGGCTGCTGCAGATTTTGGATTGCGGATGCGTTTCTGCCTCAATGTTAAGTATAGGAAAAACGCAAACCGCTCTGAAAAACGGCACTTCAGAGCGGTTTGCCAGGCGTTTTTTGTTACAGTAGCTGTTCAGTAACAGCTTTACTGTAACAATACATGAAATCTACTACACCAAAAACGCTTCCCAAAACCGCAAAACGCTAGCTGAAACGCTGCAGAAAAAGAAGAAAAAGCGTTTCAAAATCTGCTAGCGTTTTGCGAATCTGCTTGCAGTTTTTGGTGTGCACCAGCCCTATGTCCATATGATGCATCTCTGAGCCAGATCTCAATGCCAAATTGAATGCGTATAGCTACAGCCACAGGGAGAGTACCTATACTGGGGTACTACTGTACCCAATGAACAGATTTTTCAATATGGAAGTACACATTTAATAAATGGGTGCTTAGTTACTGGGTTGGCAGGTAGACTCTGATATATAAATAATATCTTTACCACTATTATAGATGCACTTTGGGGTACATTTTAACCACTTCACCACTAAGGGTTTTTCCGTTAAATCCAGATCAATTTCCACATATGAGCGCTGCTACCATTAATTCTGAAATAACTTTATCACTTCTAAATGATCTATACATTGGGGTTTTTATCACCACAAATTAGGCTTTCTTTGGGTGCTACTTCTTTGCAAACAATTCGTTTATTTTCTATGCATTTTAAAGGGAAGAAGAAGAAAAATTCCAGAAATTAATTATTTCTTAGTTTTCAACAAATATAGTTTCAAAATAAAATGTGCTGCTGTAGATAAAACCCACACATTTTATTTGCTCATTTGTACTGGTTATTACATCATTTAAATTGTGTCCCTAGTACAATGTGTGCAGACAATATTTTATTTGGAAATAAAGGTATTTTTTCCCCATTTTGTGTTTTGGATTTTTGTCATTCTACTTCATCAATTGCAAGCCCTTATTTGCTAAAATAACAGTAATACCACTCATAGCATACTTATTTAAGAAGCTACATCCCTAAGGTAGCAAATTTATGTATTGCCTTTGAAATTCCGTCACTTCTGTTCTTTTTATTTTCTTTACAAATGTCTTATATGGGATTAGGGGAGGGGGCATAAGGAGTTATTGAACATATTATAGGTATAGGAATTTTATTTTGTAATATTTTTTAACGTACTTCTTTATTGTCCACAAGAAGTCCCCACACAGTTTCCAGCCTACTTAGAATGCTGGATCACAGCTTTCCAAGTTAGCAGGAAGAGACAGTTTGTTTTGTTTACAATTGATGATTTTTGTTGAGTGTTGCAACCGTGATCATTCGTTCATTAGACACCAATCTGTGCACTGCCACTTGGATCGTACATGCCGGTTGCGACAACAGAGAGATGAGTATCTAGGTCCCTGGGAGCTGAAGTGAAGTCATCAGGGATGTAGATACTCGTGCTGTGTAAGGGGAACTAGTTAAATTGTGACATTTTCTTACTCTCCCGACTCCACAGCCGCTTTGGAGTGTGAATTTAATGTATCTTTGCGTAAGAGCTAAAATTCTCTTGCAGACAGTATATATGCATATAATATAAAGAACACATGTACTGGTCTTAGCAATCCAGTAAATAAAGAGTTGCAGTCAGATTACCGCCTTGATTCCTGGCTATCTGATCTGCAACTGTAAACATGACCGCTATGCGACTCGTAGAGGTCAGCTGGCATAGCGGAAACTTCGGCCACTAGTCAGGCTGAGAGAGGGGAAGGGGCGCAGCAATGCAACGTGGATGAGTACACTTTTAAATCGGAACATTTTTCATTAGTTTGGCAAATGTTTAGAACAAATCTATTTTTAATTATGGTTTGACTCCCCAGTGTGGGAATTTCTCTAAACTGGCCCTTGCATTAGCTCCAAGCACCCGAACAGGAACTGAGGGGAAACCTGCTGAAGGAATACAACAAAAAAATGCTGTCTGTGTCCAATTAAAAGATTTGTCGTCACCTCCTGGCAACAAAGCCTTTATCGTGTTGCTAGGGAATGTGTGTATGTGTGTGTGTGTCATTGTAAAAGCATTCTAACCTGGAACTTTCCACTGATCCAGGGAGGAAAAAGCCAATCAAGCCTCTAGTGCCTGGTCAGTTCGTTATCGGTCCGCTAACTGACCATCAGCTTCTGGCTTTGATTGGGTCGCTTTTCTTTTGGGGTTAATCACACTAATCACGCATTACCTAAAGGAATGTTGCTAATAAGCGGACATGATACTAAAAACACACGCACCATCTTTCCACTCTCTTGTGCTAGGATGGATAAAGCCAAACAACTCATCAGTGGTCACTGCCTTCGGGTTTAGATCATTCCACACCGGTTTCTGCTTGCGGTTTATGTAGGTCCTGTTTAGAGTCTTCAGCACCTGCAAAGAAAGAGAACATACATTTCTTGGTGCTGAAACACATTTTCATACCTATAGTTCTCAGCGGTGTGATATTTTTACTGTGCGCTGCATTCATTTCCGATTAGTTTCCTGATATAAAGGATCGGTAATTACCAAGACATTCAGAGTAGAATGGAAGCAATTAAGTATACAGACTGTAGTGTAATTAGTTGTGATGAAAGAGAATAAGTGCAGAAGTATTGTATATGTGCAAGAAAAGACATTATACAAATAACCGTCACAAAGCCACATCTCAAATGAAGTCACAAATTGCGGGTTAGGTTTTTTGAACACTTTTTTTCAGGGTCAATTTATGTGAAATTGAAAAAAAAGCTTAAGATGTAAATTGTAATTGTTCTCTTAGGCGGAAAATCTATGCAATTTTAATAACGTTTATTTTTAACAACCGTCATAATGGCAATTGTTTAACTACTCATGTCCTGACGCCTGAAAAATCGTGCTTATATTGTGACAGATCTTCTTGTGATGTGTCAAGAGGGGAAAAACAAGTGTGGTTGCTCAGGTAGAGGTAGCGGAGTTCAAAGTCTTTTTCATACTTGGTTGTATTGTATTATATGGTGCAGGACTATGTGTTTTAAAGGAATACTTAAAGAGACTCTGAAGCCTCATAAAATTCCACTTTTTATTTAACATTCCTCTTCTACACTATAACTCAAGCTAAAACGCTGCAGAATGCTGTGTTTAACCCCCCTAATACCCCGGGCTAGATGCAGGGAGCGCTTCCTTGTAGAGGCAGAGCTTAGTGCTGTAGCTCTGCCTTTACACTGATCACCGCCTCTCCCAGCCCCTCTCAGGCTTCGATCAGCGGTGGATTGGCGCTAATGGAGGCAGAGCTACAGCACTAAGCTTTGCTTCCGCGGGCTGAAAAATCCACGACCAGGAAAGTTGTAGGTTTTTGCCCTGGTATTTGGCGTTCTGTGCAGTATTTTAGCTTCGGTTATAGTGTAGAAGGTAAATGTTGAATAAAAAGTGGGATTTTATGCGCTTCAGACTCTCTTTAAGCCACGGCTTGGTTTCAGTTTCGCCAGCCACTGCGCCTGTTGCGGATGGGAATGCAACAGGGAACGGAGGATCGTTGAGGACCGGCGCGGGCACAGGACAGTTGCAGGGGACTGGTAGAAGCTCCAGGTAAGTAAAACTTTTTTTTTAGTTGGCTTAAAGAGAGTCTGAAGCCTTATAAAATTGATTTTTTTATTTAACATTTATCTTCTGCACTATCACCATAACGAAAACACTGCATTCCCACGGAAGAACGCTGCATTTAAACCCCCCAATCCAGGGGCAAAAATCCACGACTTTCAAAGTCATGGATTTTGCTGTCCAGGGAGGCAGAACTTAACACTGTAGCTCTGCCCCCATTAGCCTCAATCCGCTCTGATCTCTGCCTCTCCCCGCCCCTCTTAGTGAAAGAAGACTGAGAAGGGTGGGGAGAGGCAGAGATCAGCGGGGATTGACGCAAGTAGAAGCAGAGCTACAGCCCTAAGCTTTGCCTCTACCAGGAAGCGATCCCCACATTTTGCTCAGGAGATTTGGGGGGTTTAATTATAGAATTCTGCCGCAGGGATGCAGCGTTTAGCACTGGTGATAATGCAGAAAATAAAGGTTAAATAAAAAGAGAAATTTTTTAAGGCTTCAGACTCTCTTTAAGTATCCCTTTAAAGGACACCTGAAGTGAGAAGGATATGGAAGCTGTCATATTTTTTCCCTTTTAAAAACAATACCAGTTGTCCGGCAGTCCTGCTGATCTCTTTGGCATCAGTAGTGTCTGAATCACACGTCTGAAATACGCATGTGGCAAATCCAGTCAAAAGTTTGATTTGCATGCTTGTTCAGGGTCTATGGCATAAAAGGAAATAAATATGGCAGCCTCCATATCCCTCTCATTTCAGGTGTCCTTCAGGTCGGTTTTACACTTGGAGTGTGCATTTGCTTTGCAATGCCCCACTCCTGTCATATCGCGCAAAATCACAAACATATGACCCTGCAGTAGAGAGCGCCAACAGGGTCATATGCATAGCGCCGACCCCTGCACGCCACTCATCTAATGACGTATTCCCTGCTGGACAGGAAGTATGCCACCGGAATTCAAATTCCATTGTTCTGCACACGCGCGCCGCAATGCTGGCAACCTTTTTTTTTTAAAGGTATGCGTCTCCCATTGATTTACATCACTTTCAGCGGTAATGCGCTGTTGATTCTGCAGTAGCTCAGTGACGGATCGAGCACCTCTGATGGATCACGACACAATAGGTGTGTTAGGCCGCATTGCCTTTGCATTACCCTGTGGTAAAACAGGGTAATGCAACGCACACTTGCAATTCAAGTGTAAAAGCAGCCTGAAAGAACTCCACCATGGCTAATATGATGGCTGAACAGAAAAATAGTCAATTTCCACAATTAACAAGTAATTAGCAACATCACACAGGCATCTGTTATGAACATTCCAAAGGAACACTGTGGAACAGTCTTCTGGAAAAAGAGGTATATACCAGGTCTGATAAATAGCCATAGAGGTCTAATTTTCAAGAGTTCTGAGGGCAGCGGCAATCTAGAGTGAAATTAGCAGCACTCTCAAAGTGTACGCATTTGGTCATCATCTGAAAAGCCATGGTCAACCAGAAGCCACACCATTGGGATATATCAAACAGTAGTACCAAACTAAAAATATTGGTCAATGTTACCCTGTTACAACAGCACACTTCTCATCGCAGACTGTGCCCCTTTACCTTTTGTATCCATTGCAGGGTTACTTACCCTCTGTGACAATGGACCCATTCTTAAAATTGAGACTTGTGTCCATAAGTTTCCCCCAGCACTGGATAGTCTCACCCTCTGCCTACAACATGTGCAGACTAATGTAGATGATCAAGCCTGCTCTCCCTACGCTGATGCAGCTGGAGAGCCTTGTCCAGATTTCTAACTTCCTCCTGCTGTGTGTCATCTGTTCCCTGCATGATTCTGTAGTGGCCGTTGGGAACAGATGTAGCAGAAGAAAGCCAGGAGGCCTCCCCAGTACTTAGTTGGGAGCACAGAAGCTGCCTATTAGCAGGAACCAAGGATGTGTAAATATCTTCATTCTTCAGCATGCTCCCCATGCCAGAGTCTGAAGGGAGTGCTGGGACCTCTGTACTATAACACAGGGAATAATAATTGGGCATTACAAGAAATGAGAAATTTAACAAAATTGCAATGGAGGGGCAATCACTGTATCAATAGTTTGATAAGAAGCCCTATTATGGCTTAGTTTAAAACATAACTTACTGTACTGTGATAATGAGCCAAGACAAACATTTAGACAAATGCATACGTATTTAATTCCAAACCACTAGGTTATAGTATGTTAGAACCTGGGAAGGATAAAGCCTCCCCTGGTGGTCTATCAGAGAAACCATCACCATCTGTGTTTATTTACATTTTACACAGTCCCAGCTATTCTGCACATGAGGCGCCCAGTAGATGGATTTCCAGCACAGATACTCCCTTATTCCTGATGAAGCAGGCTGCGTCCCCGGAAACGTGTCCCATCCTGGAGGGTTTTTTTGAAATGTGATAAATAAAAAGTATTTTTTTTAAATTGACTACCTGAGGTTACAAACAGAAGGTAAGTTTACCACTACCTCTTTTTTATTTCCTTTTTTATATGTAAGGAAATTTTGTTATTTTTTGGCCCCTCGATTATAACACTTGTTCTGTTCTGCTCATGGGGTTGCAAGCTTCTCACCTGGAACAAGCACGCAGTGTGAGAAATTAGAGTGGAGTCAGGCCATCTGATCTGTATAATTATTCTAGGTCAGAGGGCCACAAGGTCAAGACACTGGCACTTATTTATCTTTGAGGAAGTTACCAAAATAGGCTCTAAATGTCTCTCAGTGCAAAGTTAGGCATTGTCAGTCATCTTCTAAAATCCATTTTTAAAAAACCCTGCCGATAAAGGGGCTGCTATTACTGACTTGTTTTTAAATCAACAAGGTTGTGACCTTAAGCTAGAGGACAGGAGATGTAGACATTAATGTGGTGGGGGGGAAGAACTGGAATGGGAAGTTTAATAACATGGTCAGATAATTGCTTCTCGAGGGCAGACGGTCAACCATTATAGTTACAAACTGTACATGAAGCGTTTTTTGGCAAACCTAAAATAATTGGATTTGGTGAATACCATCACACATCCTCAGGTAATTCTACCAGTAGTACTCAACCCACCACTGAGTATATAACACTGTTGGATGCAAGCACCGTCACTCCTAGACTCTAATGAAGTATCTGTGTAACGTGAAACGGCTGTCAGGCTGGGTTTTTGCTCCCTTCACTACTGGTGGGGTCTATCTCCTTGGCATAATATACATTGGTGTACTGGTGTTTGAATTGGTTTTCTCTACATTTTCTATAGGAAGCTTAATAATAAACTGGTATGTAGAAGGAAAAACAAAGCTAGCCACAGAATTTATACGACATGTGCTCTTGCTGGTGTATGTACTGACCAATTCATAAAACTGCCTACTCATAGCATTCATAGCAACTGGTCTGAAAATGCCAAATGTCATCATAACACATTTAGGCCTCTCTCAGACAGGAGTCTGAACTGCACACTTGTCAAGCACAAGCGCCATTCAGGTGCAATTAAAATGCAGGTGACTAGAAATGAACCGCAACAAGTAATGTCTGTGCACCGCTGCTGACCGTGCTCAGATGTGACTCCAAGAGTAGCTGACAGGTGGTGAACTCCCTCCCCTTCAGCTGCATGTATGAAAGAGGTCTTACTCAAGAGTTGACATGTTTTCTGTATTGCTTTTGAGAGCACATTGCAACAATTACAACACATACTGTCCCTCAAAAGAAGCCACAATCTAATAGGTAAATATGGCCTTGATTAATACATGGGGGTACCTTGCTTTTCCCCGTTCCTGCGTTTCCAACTACAAACACCGAATGACGAACTGCAAGGAGCTCTTCCAGCTGAACCACCTACATCAGACAAAAATAAAACTAGTTTTACATTACATTCTAATAAACTTAGAGGTATTATCATGGTTTGGTGGAAATTTTAGTAAAAATTAACTAAATTACTGACTTATTTTAGAAACAATTTTAAAACAAGGTTTTTAAAACTAAAATGAAATACAATTAGGAAGAATAAAAATTATGGTGATTTATATTAAAAAGTAGAAAATGATGCTGAAGCTACAAGTTTAAGGTGGAACTAAACCCAGACTTCCCTCTCTACTCTAAAAGATTAGCCACAGCACGATAGCCTCTATGGGAAAAAATGTCTTCATTACAATTTAGGGAAATCCTAAAATCCTAATAAACCACTGTGAAGTTTTAACTTGGTTTTACTTTGCAAGGAGCACTGAAAGATTAAGCCTCAGTGTTTACTGTATGGTGGAAGGGGAAAAAGTTAAAACCAGTTAAAAAGAAAAAAAATTGAAGTGGCTTACCTCAAATGAAGACACAATCATACAATTACATAGTTACATAGTTACATAGTTATTTTGGTTGAAAAAAGACATACGTCCATCGAGTTCAACCAGTATAAAGTACAACACCAGCCTGCTCCCTCACATATCCCTGTTGATCCAGAGGAAGGCGAAAAAACCCTTACAAGGCATGGTCCAATTAGCCCCTAAAGGGAAAAATTCCTTCCCGACTCCAGATGGCAATCAGATAAAATCCCTGGATCAACATCATTAGGCATTACCTAGTAATTGTAGCCATGGATGTCTTTCAACGCAAGGAAAGCATCTAAGCCCCCTTTAAATGCAGGTATAGAGTTTGCCATAACGACTTCCTGTGGCAATGCATTCCACATCTTAATCACTCTTACTGTAAAGAACCCTTTCCTAAATAAATGGTTAAAACGTTTTTCCTCCATGCGCAGATCATGTCCCCTAGTCCTTTGAGAAGGCCTAGGGACAAAAAGCTCATCCGCCAAGGTATTATATTGCCCTCTGATGTATTTATACATGTTAATTAGATCCCCTCTAAGGCGTCTTTTCTCTAGACTAAATAAACCCAGTTTATCTAACCTTTCTCGATAAGTGAGACCTTCCATCTTACGCATCAATTTTGTTGCTCGTCTCTGCACCTGCTCTAAAACTGCAATATCTTTTTTGTAATGTGGTGCCCAGAACTGAATTCCATATTCCAGATGTGGCCTTACTAGAGAGTTAAACAGGGGCAATATTATGCTAGCATCTCGAGTTTTTATTTCCCTTTTAATGCATCCCAAAATTTTGTTAGCTTTAGCTGAAGCTGCTTGGCATTGAGTACGATTATTTAACTTGTTGTCAATGAGTACTCCTAAGTCCTTCTCCAAGTTTGATGTCCCCAACTGTATCCCATTTATTTTGTATGGTGCTAGACCATTAGTACGTCCAAAATGCATGACCTTACATTTGTCAACATTGAATTTCATCTGCCATGTATGTGCCCATATAGCCATCCTATCCAGATCCTGTTGCAATATGACACTATCTTCCTGAGAGTTGATGATTCTGCACAATTTTGTATCATCTGCAAAAATAGCAACATTGCTCACTACTGCATCTACTAGGTCATTAATAAATAAATTGAAGAGCACTGGACCCAGAACAGACCCCTGTGGGACCCCACTGCTAACAGTCTCCCATTTTGAGTACGATCCATTGACCACGACTCTTTGTTTTCTGTCCATTAGCCAGTTCCCTATCCATGAACACAGACTCTTCCCCAGTCCTTGCATCCTCAACTTTTGCACCAGACTTTTGTGGGGAACAGTGTCGAAGGCCTTTGCAAAGTCCAAGTATATCACATCTACAGCATTCCCAATATCCATATTAGCATTAACTACCTCATAAAAGCTGAGCATGTTAGTCAAACAGGACCTGTCTTTAGTAAACCCATGTTAATGCTGAGAAATAAGATTATTTTCTACTATGAAGTCATGTATAGTATCTCTTAGTAACCCCTCAAATAGTTTGCATACAACTGATGTTAAACTTACAGGTCTATAATTTCCTGGATCAGATTTTTTGCCCTTCTTAAATAATGGGAAAACGTGGGCTGTACGCCAATCCACTGGGACTCTGCCAGTTGCAAGAGAGTCACAAAAGATAAGATAAAGGGGTTTATCTATAACTGAACTTAATTCCCTTAGGACCCGAGGATGCATGCCATCCGGGCCAGGTGCCTTGTCTATTTTTAATTTATTTAGTCTTGCCTTCACTTCTTCCTGCGTTAAGTATTTAATATTACAGTTAGAAGATTGAGACTCTTCTGCCTCTGTAGTTTGCAACAGTGCGGTTTCTTTTGTGAAGACAGAAGCAAAGAAAGCATTTAATAACTCTGCCTTACCTTGGTCATCCACCATTGAGTTCCCATCCTCATCCTTTAGGAGTCCTATACAGTCAACCTTTCTTTTTTTAGAGTTAATGTACTTGTAAAACTTTTTTGGGTTAGATTTGATATCCTTAGCGATTTGTTTTTCAGCTTCAATCTTTGCCTGCCTAATTTCTTTTTTACAATTTTTATTGCACTCCTTATAATTGCTTAGTGCAGCCTCGGTCCCCTCCTGTTTTAAGACCTTATAGGCATTCTATTTCCTCTTCATTTTATCTTTAACCTTTCTATTCATCCATAGAGGCCTTTTTTTATTCCTAGACATTTTGTTTCCATATGGGATATACATACTACAGTATTGATTGAGTATAAGTTTAAAAGCTTGCCATTTCCCTTCAGTGTCTTCCCCTTGTAGTACATTATCCCAGTTCACCAAACTTAGTGCCTGCCTAATTTGAGTGAACTTTGCTTTTCTAAAATTCATAGTTTTAGTGGTCCCGCTGCCCCGTGGCCTATCAGTCACCAGATCAAACGTTATCATGTTGTGATCACTATTTCCCAAATGTTCTTGAACCTGCACATTTGATACATTATCTGGTCTATTAGAAATGATCAGATCCAGTAACGCATGCCCCTAGTTGGTTCAGTTACCATTTGAGTCAAGTAATTGTCCTGTAGTGCTGCCAGAAATCTGCTGCTTTTATCAGAATGGGTAGCCTCAATACTCCAGTCAATGTCTGGAAAGTTGAAGTCGCCCATAATTATGACCTCATTTTTACCTGCAGCTTTTTCAATCTGCTGTAGTAATCGCAGTTCTGCAGCTTCATTAATAAGAGGTGGTCTGTAGTAGCATACCCCAATAAGCAATTGGCAACTTTTATTTCCACCATGAATATTTACCCAAACGGACTCTACATCTTCGCAATCTTCCTCCATCTCATCGTTGAGGACAGCTGTAAGAGAATTCTTAACAAAGAGACAAACCCCTCCACCTTTTTTCCCTGTTCTATCCCTCCTAAACACATTGTATCCTTTTAAATTAGCTATCCAGTCATGGCTTTCATCCATCCATGTCTCGGTTATTCCCACAATGTCATAGCCTTTGTCATTCAGAATGAACTCTAGTTCGTCTATTTTATTTGCAAGGCTCCGAGCATTGGTTACCATGCACTTTATATTTTTACCACCACATTTACCAATTTTGTTTACATGAAATTGGCTACTTGAATTTTTACCAACCTCCTTAATCTTTACACTGTCCCCACCCCCCTCTCCACCCTCCATAATGATAGGTTCCCACTGTCTTTTTACCTCATCTTGTCTACGTATTGAGACTTTATCCTCCCGCCTCCCTGCAGATCCTAGTTTAAAATCTCCTCCAACCGTTTAGCCATCTTCTCCCCCAATGCAGCTGCACCCTCCCCATTAAGGTGCAGCCCATCCCTGCTGTAGAACCTGTAGCCGACTGCAAAGTCTGCCCAGTTCTCCAGGAACCCAAACCCTTCCTTCCTACACCAATTTCTCAGCCACTTATTTAACTCCCTAAGCTCCCTCTGTCTCTCAGATGTAGCACGTGGCACTGGCAGTATTTCAGAAAACACCACCTTGGAGGTCCTTGCTTTAAGTTTATCTCCAAGTACCTGAAAATCCTTTTTGAGGACCTTCCATCTCCCACTAACTTTGTCATTGGTGCCAATGTGTACCATGACAGCCGGGTCTTCCCCAGCCCCACCCAGTAATCTGTCAATTCTTTCCTTCTAATGTGCATTGGCAACGCGTTTCATGGGACTGCGCCCACTGCCACATAAAAGTGCCCAGAGAGCGCTTAGAGCCAAATTTAAACGCCTCTAGAAGAAGTGGTGTCTTAATTTGTCACTAAGCACTGTCTGGGCACTTTTATTTGGCCTGAGGAAGTGGGCACAGTTCCACGAAACACATTGCCAGTGCACATTAACAGTCATTAATGGTATGGTTGTGTCTTCATTTGAGGTAAGCCACCTCAACGTTTTTGGCGCTTCTTTGTCCCCCTTGTGCCATTCAATCTCCTTTGGAGGGGTATGCTGCCTGGGTCTTACATGGCCTAGCCACCTTTAAGCCATTCCGGTTCCTTTTTCTGCAAGAGCGCGACTACAACCAGCTTGCATGGACACTCGAGTGGAGTCGGGTTCATAGATCTCCACCTGTCTACAGCGGTTGGTTGCCCTTCTGCAACTTTCCTTTGCAAGTACAGTACACATTTCATTTTTTGCTTAATCCTTTTACTGCCATGACTTACTGCACCATCGGGGCTCCCATTTTCTCTGTGTTTGTTTTTCCCTCCCCCCCACACCTGTAACTGTATGGTGAGTTTTTCTGATTACCGTAAGAGTGGGTATCCTGAATAATATAGTACATTCTACAATTTGTCGTCACAATTCCTTTATAAATACGACTATGTACAAAGGACTTTTCATGCATCTTCCCTCCACTCACCCACCCAAGCACAAATGGCAAATATTGGTCATTGAGTGTTAGAAAATGTTTGAAGCATCTCAACATTTTTTGATTACAAGCTTACGTCGATGTACTATATTTTTTGTGTGTTTGAGCGACAGTGCAGAGAAAATGACACAGCAGGAGCCGTGACCCAGTTTTCTGTGTTCTGTATTGTCAAACAAGAGCAAAAACAATAGCTTCGTCTAGAATGACATAGAAGATGTCAGGGTACCCTTTCACGTTCGGCTGACCTGCTAATATGCCAGCCAAGCCACGTCCTCTAACTTCTTACAGTAAACACATCTACTTCAACAGAGAACTTTAAATCAGTCCCGGCTTAGCCTCTTCAATCATTGTGAAAAATAAGCTATAAAAGCTAACCTTCAGGTTTACTGCAGCTTGCATGCAGTTATTTTAATGGGAAGTAATTAAAAATAAATTGATTTTTGTTTTTACTTTGAGAATAAAGCTCTCCTCGGGCTGCAAGCGAAGCTCCAGCGTGGACTGCTTAACCATCTGTTCAAACTGAAGGTCCCTCTTCCTCGGCACATCCAGAGCTGGAAACAGGTCACCGATCAGACCCATGAAAATTGGGACATCATCTGTTACTATCTTAGGTAAATTGAAGTCTCGTAAAGCTCGCATGAGTACCTGCAGAGAGGAATTAGGAGACGCACAAACACCAACATAAACATCAATTTGGATAACACTGATCATTGTACAACAGCTTCAAAATGTTAAGCTTATGACAAACCTTCAATAATTGTGTAGTTAGTACCATCATCTCTCAAGCAACCCTTGACACATACATATTTGTTAGCCATGCAGTTGTGTATAGTTTTTTTTTTTTTTCCTCAACATGTAAACAAAAAAGTCTGATACAGTACCTATGGAAAGGGAAGACTCTGGATCCTATAGAGCCTTCCCTGTCGTCTCTTGAGCCCATCGCTCCAGCATTGTCACCCTCGTTGTGTGAACTCAACCAATTGGCTGAATATGCCTCCGTGAGCCCTTGGGAAGACAGGCGGCTCCATATTGCGCATGCGTGAGCTTGCACATGGAGCTGCCCGTCTTCAGAAGCTCTCAGGGACATGAGTGCTTCCGAAGATTCCCGACATGGCAAATTAAACGTGGTTAACAGTGCTGGAACGAGGGGTACTAGAAAGGACAGGGAAGGCTCCAGAGGTCTGTTCCAGCGCTGAGACCCCCTGAAAAACTGCTTGTCGACAGCACACGCATGTGCTGTAGCACAGAACCACTCGGCTATTTTGGGTAAAAGCTGAGCATGATCACATCTGTGCTACTGCACATGCGTGAAATTTCTGCAACTGCACAGCAGCTTGGACCTGGTCAGGCTTGGCTTTTTCCACCTGAACCTGACTGGGTCCAGACTACTGCGCAAGCACATCACTGGTCTCATCACTGGTTCAGCTTGGCTGAGGAGAAGGAGGCTTCCCCTCCTGAGGTAAGTATTCCAAAGTGGCTGTAGCAAACCTAAGAGGTTTAAACACTAGAGTGCTTGCTAGGACGGCTTATTGTTTATATATATATTCACAGTACATAGCGTATGTAATCATGTCACTAACTGTACCTCAGAGTATCTCACAATCTAATCGCGATCGTATAAAGTAATTGTCTTATGTTCCTATAGAATGCTAAGGGTAATTTTTTTTTTCGGGGGGGGGGGGGCACCAATTAACCTATCAGTATATATTTGGGGTATGGGAGAAAACCAGATTACGTGGAGGAAACCCATGCAAACAAAGGAAAAACATACAGATTCCATGCAGATAGTGTCCTGGCTTAGTTTTGAGCTGAGGATCACAGCACAGCAAGGCGAAAGTACTACCACTACGTCACTCTGCTGCCCGCAGAATACTGTATTTATTCATTCATTCAATAATAATATCAGTATTTACTTATGAGACGTAAGACTTAAATATTTAGGTTATATGAAGAAGGACTTCTGGAAAAACATTATTTTTAATCTTACAACATACCTGATCTTCTGGGCGGTTACCGTCACCTCGTTTTAATGATCCCGCCACTACAAGAACTGACTTTACTGCTCTAAGACCCCAGTCATAGTGATCCTGAAAGTACATAAAATAAACCCAACAATTATTTATGCTTTGAATTCTAATTTTGCTTTTGAAGCCCACAAATAATTCTGATTTTATGGGAAACTATGTTTTTTTCCCCTTACATAGTGATACCAACTCCAGCTAGTGCTTGTGGACCACTGTAAATTGGCACTAGTCTGAGTTAAAAATGCCCCAGCAGAAAACAGGAAGCACTGGTCTGGAGAAAATGAATACTGATCATAGTGCCTATTTCTGAGTAGCACTTAGTAACAACTCTCAGTTACAGATTACCCAGATAGCTCATCGTGAACCAGAACTCCTAGGAGTGTGTAAGGGGCTGAAAGGGATCAAAAAGCCTCATTACTAAAATGCGAAGCAAAACAAAAAGTTTGCCTTCGTAAAACAGAAGGCATTTGCGATGATTGAGGTTGGAGTGAGCATATGATGTCTCCCACAATGCATCACTGCTGAATATGCAAACCATCCTTTGTTGTCCCTGTAAGCTAATCACACCTCCAGAACCGCTGGAATGTCAGCTTGTTAATTGTACAATGCAATTTGTTTGGAGTAAAGACTCAAAACAGTTATCACAGATACAGTGGTTTGCAAAAATATTCGGCCCCCTTGAAGCTTTCCACATTTTGTCATATTACTGCCACAAACATGAATCAATTTTATTGGAATTCCACGTGAAAGACCATTATATTCTCTTAGACAACCTCTGAGGCCGTCACAGAGCAGCTGTATTTGTACTGACATTAGATTACACACAGGTGCACTCTATTTATCATTAGCACTCATCAGGTAATGTCTATGGGCAACTGACTGCACTCAGACCAAAAGGGGCCGAATATTAACACACACCCCACTATGCAGTTATTTATTTGTAAAAAATGTTTGGAATCACGCATGATTTTCGTTCCACTTCTCACGTGTACACCACTTTGTATTGGTCTTTCATGTGGTATTCCAATAAAATTGATTCATGTTTGTGGCAGTAACATGACAAAATGTGGAAAACTTCAAGGGGGCTGAATATTTTTGCAAGCCACTGTACAGTAAATGCTTTGCAGTTCTTTCTGTGCCAGGTTTTGGTTTTCTTCCTAGTGCCTGAATGTAAAACATTGCTATACATGGCAAGAGGTGAATCAGTTTCAGAATTAGATCTGCAAGAATGTCACATGGGCTTCTGGTGAGGACATAGGCTTCAATATGATGTTATATGATGTTATAATATGTTAAATGATTAAGACATGTACAAGCGGTTCTCTCAAATACACAGTAAGGCGCATACACACAGTCCTGGGTTAGAAGTGAATCAACGTATACATGGCTGTAGAACTAGAATTCAAAAACACCACATCACCAACAAGAAAAGTCAAAGTGATGGGGTTGTCCAACTAAGTACAGCCATGCCTGGATGAATAAAAGTCCTACAAAGCTGGAGCGTAACTATATGGGAGCATTCCCTGTGACCGCAGGGGGCCCAAAGCTGTGAGGGGGCCCCCAATTACTACTTCAATTAAAGATAAAGGGGTCCATCCCTTCGATCAGGTGTTTTTGTAGCTACAATTGTTATGGGTTTGAAGATTAAAGGATACCCAAGGTGAAATGTGACATAATGAGATAGACATGTGTATACAGTATAACAAATAACTATGCTGTGTTCCTTTTTTTACTTTCTCTGCCTGAAAGAGTTAAATATCAGGTGTGTAAGTGACAGTTTCAGTCGGAATCAGGACTGGGTCAGACTGCTGTGTGACCCTCACTGATAAGAAATTACAACTATAAAACACTTTACAAGCAGAAAATGGCTTCTGAGAGCAGGTAGGAGATAACAAAAAAAAGTCACTAGTTCATACATTTTAGCTCTGGCATACTTCAATAAATGTGTCATTGAGCAAAAACATTAAAACAGTAAGAAGTAAATTTAAATATAAAACTGTGGGATATCTTAAAAAGTCATTTTTAGGATAGATACAAGCGTTTATTTCATTAGTTTATTTTCACCTTGGGTGTCCTTCAAAAGGTCCACCCTTGTGTTAAGACCCTTACAAGATGGGCCCCAAGGCTGGGAGGGTCACCAGGGGGAGGCAAGGGGAAGGGTGTAAACATTGGGGGCCCCATCAAAGTTTTTCTTGTGGGCGTCATCAAAGTTTTGCTGGGGGGGCCATGTTTTGTAGGTACGCTCCTGCTACAAAATACTTCATTAATTCACATTCCACGGATTAACGTACCTTTAAAGAGGAACCGTGACCAAGAATTGAACTTCATCCCAATCAGTAGCTGATACCCCCTTTCCCATGAGAAATCTATTCCTTTTCACAAACTGATCATCAGGGGGCTCTGTATGGCTGATATTGTGGTGAAGCCCCTCCCACAGGAAACTGTGAAGACCATGGTCCTAGCAGTTTCCTGTCTGACCTCGTTGCATTGTGGGAAATAGCTGTTTACAGCTGTTTCCAACTGCCAAAAAAGCAAGCAGCAGCTACTCCCACTGACACCACCTACCAGCAGTAAAAATATCACCATGTGATAAATGTCAGAATGTAACTCATGAAGAGGAAAGCTTTTACAATGGGCAAACACTGACTAAATCATTTATACATAATTATTGTAAAATGAAGCACTTTTTCATTACATTATTTTCACTGGAGTTCCTCTTTAAGTACACATAGCACTATTCTTAAAATAAATCCACAACTGTGTTCCAACAGAACAGCAGACAAGACTCGTGCCCTGATGGTAGGACCACCACACCATCATCCTCACTAGAAAATAAGCGTGTAATTAAATTCCATATTTAGATAATGTGACCCAACAGCGCCTTAAGTAGTTTATGGCTCTGTGTGGAGCGGGAGTTAATTAATGCAACAATATGTCTCATTTAATTGACCATTTTAAAGCCTAATAAGTGATTAGTGAATCCTCCCTGAAGAAACAGTTATTACCCATGAATTAAACTCTTTAATGCAGTGAATCACTTCATTGATTTCCCTTTAATTCAAAATGAACCTTTTAAGTACATATAAAAACACCCACTGGCTTATTTAGTAGGCAGTTCTAACAGCAAGGATGATACGCAAAGTGCAACAAACCATGGCAATAAAGTTTTCTCTTTACTGTAGTGCTGCTAATGGTTGCTTATGGCTACATCAGTTTTCACACTGAATTTTGGTGCACTGAACAGCCAGAATCAAGCCATGTACAAGTTACAATGACCCCTGTGCTGTTTATATGACTGCATCTAAATGACGGATGATAAGTATGTTTTAAGGCTCATACACACATCAGACCATAGTCTTTTGATAATGAAAGATCACAGACCAATTTTACCCCCTTCCATGTAGTATGAGAGCCAGGGCCGGATTTACAGCTGAGGAGCCTATAGGCACAGAAGTTCTGGCGCCCTAAGCCCCACCCATTAGCATAAGCCACACCCCCAACTCACGCCCCCTTTTCTTACGCCAGCTAATCTAGATATTACTAAAGGCAATTAGAGAATATCAACAATATGCAGATATTGCCAATGACATGAAGAATTTACCAAATATAGGCTATAGGCGGGAAGCAGCTGTGTCATGCCTCCCCGCATAGAAACAGCACACTGTTTGGGTATACCCAAGTGATGTCACACTAAGGACTGAACTTGATCCTTACAGGTGACACTTATTATATTAGGAGCCTCATCAGTGTTCAAAGGAAACCTTAATCCTAAACATAACAAATTGACGCCGTGTGTGTGTGGAGTTGTGCATATGCTTACTGCATCTCCCAGTATCTGCATCAGTTTGTCCGTTATCCTCCCCGTTCAAAGGGTCCTGGTCAGCACCCTGTGACTCTCACATTCTATGCTGTGTACGCGCAGTATGTCCACCGGGTACGTCTTGGTGCGGGAGTGCGCATGTAAAGCACTTGGGGTTTCCAGCAAGCGTGGTCGCAAGGCGCCCAAGTGGACATACTGTGCATGCACAGCATAGTATATTTGGGTCAGAGGGCGCCAACCAGGTCCCTTAGAATGGGGAGGAAAACAAGCAAACAGAGGCAGATGTCGGCCCACGGGCGGTGCAGTAAGCATATATACAACTCCCCTCACACACACAGGCAATTTGAGGATATGTTTAGCCGTAAGGTATCCTTTTAAAGAAATATCAGGCATTTGTGAAAATGGGGAAAATGCGATCCACTTACCTGTCGTTTCCTCCAGCCCCTGGAAGGCTATGTGTCCCTTGCCACAGCTCTGCTCCCAGCCAGTCCCCCAGGGTCCCCTCGGTTGCAGATGCCGACCCGGCAAGGTCAGTATCTTTTGCGCCAGCGCCGCATGCGATCACGTGGCCGGGAGATTTGTGCGCAGGTACAGTACTTCTGCACCTGCACAGAAAGCTCCCGGCTACGTAAGCATGATTGTGCAAACACAGAAGATACCGACTTTGCTAGGTCGGCATCTGCAACCGAGGGGACCCTGGGGGACTGGCCAGGAGCGGAGCTGTGGCGAGGGACAGGGGCTGAGGAAGCAACAGGTAAGTAGATCACATTTTCTTTCAAATCCCTAATATTTCCTTTAACAGAGATACTCGCTTCGCCTTTTCTAGCTGAGAAACTACATTACTCTTAATCCCCCCCCCAAGTGGTTCCCCTCCTCATTTGACACCTAGACCTGGCCTGCAGCAGTGTTTCTATAGGGGGTCCCCTCAGCACTGACCAGCTGTCACCTGACCTGAATACAGCAGCAATGACATCTGATCAGGTCAGGGGACAGCTGGACAGAGCTGCCTGTCACCCTATGGACACACTGGATAGCATCACAAGATTGCCTGTGCAGGGGGGGGGGGACGCTGTTCTGAAGCAGGGGAGGGGGGAGCATTGTAGTCTCTGCTATGGAAAGGAGGGGGAAGAATCAAAGGTCCCAAGCCTGTGAATGATAGGTCAGTCACTTACTCTGTCCCTGCAACTGGCTGCACTGCAAGAAGTCTGTTACTGCATGCTGGTCCCTGTGATGTGTCTTCAAACAGACCCGGGCACAGGCTGCACCAATAGACACGAGGGAGGGGGGCAGAGCTGTAGCCCACACACTGTGCAGCAATCATCCTAATGCCAGTCCACTTTGTGTAACAGCGGTGCTGCTCTCCACCTCTCGGCTGTCACTTTACAGTACAGACCCTTTGCCTGCTGCACCATGTGTGAGGGGGAGGGGAGGACGGAGCTTTGTGTACTTAGCCTGACTCTGCTTTCTCTTCCTCCCTCCCCCTTCACAGATAACTAACTTTCTCCCCTAATAGCTCCCTGCGGCTTGGGAGTGAAAAAATAAATAAAGCCAGCCGGGACAGTGGGGACGGTGCACGCCGCTCTCATCTACCCTACATCCCCGCTTGCTATAGTCTGCTCCCAGCTGAAATGTAGTGCTGCGTCCTGACTCCCTGCGTGTGGTAAATGTATACAGCGGTAGGCGGGGAGTCGGGACACTCGCTGTGCAGCTGACAAGCCTGACATTGCGACGTGAGCAGCGGGCAAGTGGATTTTCTTCTGCTCTGCCGCTCTTGACTCTGAGGCACATTAAAGACCCGCCCCTGTCCAATATGGCGCTTGTAGGCACGTGCCTAGAGTGCCTTATGGGAAATCCGGCCCTGATGAGAGCCATACCTACACAGTCTATTCTATGGAGCTGAACTCCCCATCAGACAGAAATCTTTGCAAGATGCTGCACACAAAGATGCTGTTGACATTCAAAAGATCAGTATCTGCAAAAGATCTGTTCCTGCAAAATGCATTCATAGTCTATGAGATCTGCAGATCATCATACAGGGCTCGTTTCCACTGTTGCGGTCCGGAATCGCCTGGATTCCACCGCAGAAGAAATCGCATGCGGCTGCGTTTCCGCATGCGGATTTCCCCACGATTTCACATGGCAAGGAGCCAGGCGAATTTAACCATGTCACTGCCTGAGTAAAGCTCCATAGCAAACCATGCGAAATCGCACGCGAAATCGCGGGGAAATCCGCATGACAAAGCCGCATGCGATTTCTCTATTAAATGCATTAGCGGCGATTCGCCCGCATTCCTCCCGCACGCGAAATCTGACGGCTCTGCCGTGCAGATTTCTGCCGCACCAAAAAACGCTCCCGCCGCCGCACAAGTGGAAACAGCCCTATCCACTAACATTGACTATGCGAATTCGCATGCAGTGCCCGTATGCGGATTCGCTATAGTGGAAACGAGCCCACACACCTTGTTTAACAGACATTCATCTGCAGATCAGATCCACCAGGATGGATTTTCAGATCTGCAGATGATTGTCTGATCTGCAGATAAATGTCAGGTAAACAAGGTGTGTATGATGATCTGCAGATCTCATAGACTATAAATGCAATTTGCAGGAACGGATCTTTGGCAGGAACAGATCTTTTGCAGATACTGATCTTTTGAATGTCAACAGCATCTTTGTGTGCAGCATCTTGCAAAGATTTCTGTCTGATGGGGAGTTCAGCTCCATAGAATAGACTGTGTAGGTATGGCTCTCATACTACATGGAAGGGGGTAAGATTGGTCTGGGATCTTTCATTTTCAAAGGACTATGGTCTGATGTGTGTATGTGGCCTTAGACTCCCTAATCAATATCTGCTATTATGCATATACTGCAAGTACTCCCTAATCAATCTCTGCTATTATGCATATACTGCAAGTACTCCCTAA
Source organism: Hyperolius riggenbachi (assembly GCF_040937935.1). NCBI lineage: Eukaryota > Metazoa > Chordata > Amphibia > Anura > Hyperoliidae > Hyperolius > Hyperolius riggenbachi. The sequence continues at coordinate 87,597,571 of NC_090650.1, forward strand.
TCAATATCTGCTATTATGCATATACTGCAAGTACTCCCTAATCAATATCTGCTATTATGCATATACTGCAAGTACTCCCTGTAATGATCTGCTCTGCTTTCTGCACAGGCAGACAGCTTTTTGACCATTTTTTAGGTCTGAGTGCTGCAGGTCCCTGGAAAAGAGACCTGTCTTCACTCTGCAAGTTGCAGAATTGTTGTTCTGGTGAGGAATTTGCATCCACTTATCATGCAAATTCCTTAGCTGCTTCCTTTGATGGCTTGCAGTATAAATACCATTTCCTCCCAGAATTCCCTGCTGGTCATGAAGGTTTGTTCCTGCTAACTTGCCTGGAGTCTCAGCCCTTTCCAAATTGTTTGCTAATATTATCTGTATTGCCTAGTTCTGTCTATCTGTTGCGATTGTTCTGTCGCCAGCGGTGGCCGATAGAAAATCGCTGTGTTTGGATAGCATTCGCCCTAGCGGTAGAGGCGGTGGTTCCTTCTGTATTCTGCCTTAGGAGTGTAGCCAGAGCAGCGGTTGCTACTGGTTGCTCCATCTGTCTGTCTGGATCGCAACCGCCCTAGCGGTAGAGGCGGTGGTTCCTTCTGTATTCTGCCTTAGGAGTGTAGCCAGAGCAGCGGTTGCTACTGGTTACTCCTTCTGTCTGTTTTGTCTGGAATGAATGCTTGCTGTCGTCTCGGTGAGGTAACCGTTTAGCAAGCGTTCGCGTTCTCTTGTTTTTGTGTTTCTTTGGTTAGTCAGGGTTGGTACGCTTTGTCGCTATTGCGCTTATCGTGTGGCGACCGTGCCGTGCACGCGCTTTGTCGCTATTGCGCTTAACGTGTGGTGACCGCGTGTAGTTAGTCCTGTCTGCTCCTTTGTGTTAGATTATAGTTTGTTATCAGTTCTGTCTTTATTCTTCCTTTGCTCGGTCTTACTCAGTCTGGTGTCGCTATTAGCAATCGCCATTCTTGCGATTGCGTTCCCACTTGGTCTTCGCTGTTGTGTGTTCACCATCGCCGGGTGACGACTAGATTGGTGGGCACAGATACATTCTGTCTCTGTGCTCACTCTCTCTTTCTAAGGGCTATCTTGCCCTGCATTGCTTCACCTCGTACAATTCCCATCTGACATCTGTGGCAGTGCAGAGGGGTTATTCCTCTGCACTCCACAGCTCCATCTGCCGGTGGGAATTTCTCTCTACATGTGCATTGCACCAAAGCTGGGTTCTGTTGTTTTAAACGCTTGTGGAGGATTTTCGCAGTGTCAGCGCACATCTTGTGCGCTGATCACGGAAATAATTCCCCATTCGTTACACTCCCTAATCAATCTCTATTATGCATATACTGCAAGTACTCCCAAATCAATCTCTGCTATTAAGCATGTACTGCAAGTACTCCCAAATCAATCTCTGCTATTATGCATGTTGTGACAGATAGCGGAGCCGCCGCCAGAACGCACGTGGCGGCGGACTCCGCATCTCAGACAGGGGCCTCCGCAGTCCTGCCGGCGGGTGGAGTAGGGCAGGCGGCGGAGTCCGTGAGCTCGGCGGACTCCGCCGCACAGTTGCTGCCTGGGGGGGGGTCGCCCGCTCTCTCGCCGGCTCAGAGTCTCCGAATTACGCGCGCACGCGCGAGGAGACAGGAACTTTATTACTCCAGAAGAGGAGTCAGCTGACCAGGCCGGTCAGCTGACTCCAGCAGCAGTCTGGATTGGCTGGGGCTCTGGGCAGCACTGAGTAGCTCTCTGGCTACATATAGGACTTGCTGGTCAGTAGCAAGTTGTCTGCTCTGCCGTCATGAATACTTAGGTGTAAACGCTCAGACCTTAGCTCAGTCCATAGGTGTTGATACCAAGGACGTCACACCTCAGTTAGGATTATATTGTATATTTATCTGTGTTTTGACTCTGGCTATCCCTGACTACTCTCTTCTCTTGCCGATCTTGTACCTCTGCCTATTTGATTCAAAGTTGCCGATCCAGCCTGTTTACCGACTCTGAATCAGCGTTCCGTTCCTGTACTGTTGCCGTCCCTCTGTTGCCGAACCTCTGCTTGTCTGACCTTTCTCCCTCCAGTGGAACGTCTCCCACTGGTGGGCTATCTCTGAGGCTTGCCTCTCCGAGACGCCTGCCCTAGCAGACGATTACTGCCAAGGGCCGTGATTCCTCTATCTGCGTGGCTTGAGGATCTCAAACACGGGGTTCCCATTCAGAGGTAACCACACCTCTGAGGAATTGCCGTGTGGTGGCTATTTCCACATACGTGCAAATTATTATTGTCTCATTGTCTATTGTTGTATTGGACGTCTAGAGGTTAGTTGCGCTTGTATTATTGGTGATTCTGCAGATCATCAATAATCGGGTGACATCTGTATTATTGGCGATACTGCACATCACCAATAATCGGATTCTCTCTGGTTGCTTACACCGATCCTTACACATGTACTGCAAGTACTCCCTATTCAATATCTGCTATTATGCATATACTGCAAGTACTCCCTAATCAATATCTGCTATTATGCATATACTGCAAGTACTCCCTAATCAATCTCTGCTATTATATGCATGTACTGCAAGTACTGCCTAATCAATCTGTGCTATTATGCATATACTGCAAGAGGGAAATGTTTCTTATGTTCCCACCTTTGCGGGTTCTGTGATATTTTGGAATACTTACCTTTTTTATACTGTACACTGTTTGAACCTTCTGACCTCATTTATGACAACAGCCATAGTGTAAATGTATGTATAGGCAGTCCAATTGGATAATATAATGGACTAGCAATCACTTGCACTAATATAGGGATCTCCCCCCCCCCCCCCCCCCAAAAAAAAAAAAAAAAAACTGTACTTAGAAACTAATATGTGCGGATAGTAAATAAAGCTTCAGAAAAAGCACATGTTTTGCAGTAGTAATAAGTGAGAATTTGTGTATACACTGAGAATGTTCCTCAGCAAAGAGGCTTCCAGAGTTCACTAGATGTCACTCTCACTCCTACCTGTAATGCTGGGTACACACGATGCGATTTCCCACTTGATCAGCGGGATCGATCGATTATTTTCGACATGTTCGATCGGGTTTCGATCAATACAGCCATCAATTTTGCATACGTGTGTACCCAGCATAACTCCTGCCTCCCTTATCGCAAATGGGAGAGGAGCACCTTGGTATAAACAAGGAACAATAGCTAGTGGTAGGAAAGACTTCTGCCCTCTTCTGGCAGACCTAACTTCCCCTCCTGCCGTAGACCATGAGGCCATTTTTTTGAAAAAAGATAAAAAGTAATACTATATTATATAGATCTAGAGAAACTAGAGTTAATGAGATAGTTTAGACACAGTGCTCTCCCTAGGCCCTGTTAGCCGGGTGCACCACCCAGATAATTTTGGTGAGCACCTGACTGTCATCGGCTCACCTCCTCATACTCCTAAGCAGAGGTGCACAGCGAAGCGCCAGCCTTGCATTCTCCGGTGAAGAAATTGCTCGGCTTTTAGACCCTAAATCTGGAAATAATCATAATGCCAGGGAGGTTAAATTAGGCTCAAGCAGTGATGCTTAAACCCAAAAATGGCCTCTACCGGTTTTGCCTACACCACTAACACATGTGTATGGTCTTACATGTTTTAACATGGACACACTATTATAATAATGGGGGGCTAGTATGGTTGAGGTGAGCCTGCATGAAAATCCATAGAGATTAGTTCTCCAATCACAGCAACATCTATATCTTGAAGATTTCTAATTGGCTGAAAAGTGTGGGTGTGTTATTACTACAGTCTATCTGAAACCTAGCAGTCCGAGAGGGTGGTGTTAGCTGAATTTCTCTATGGACGTTCTCACTAGCTCACCTCACCCATACTAGAGCCAATAATGGGAAGTAGCAGCATTGGTTGTATGCTGAAAGCTTCCTGTACACACTTAAAGCGGATCTAAGATGAAAAACTAACTATAACAAGTAATGTGTATATATATCTTATCTAAAGTTTAGATCGTTTACACAGCACATCTAGCTGTAAACAGCTTCAAAAGTTTATGATTATTTCTGTGATACAATGAGGGCAGCCATGTTCTGTTTGTCACATTGTCACAGGCTGAGGGCTGGAGATGCTATAAGCTTGCCTGTGTGTAAATTCAGTCCCCTCTGCCTCTGAAATCAATGGCTAGTAACCTCCTCCTCCTCCTACCCAGACTGAGCTCCCATAAGCCCTTGCTACAGTGCCAAGGGACAAAAGGAGCTGTGGGCGAGGCTTGTTTAGTTCATAGGGAATTAGAGTATTAAAACAAAACAAAAAAAGTATTTGGCTTGAGGAATGCCCTATAAACTATATGAAAGGAACACAATTATGCAATGAGTAAAAGTTTATCTTGGATCCACTTTAATACGCCCTCTATAGTAATATGCTATTGTGCAGGATCTCAAGCTAAACATTTCATATAATCACCACATTTCTTTTTCCATAAATTATATTTCCTGCAAACAGCATTTTCTTTAAACATCAGCTCACTTTTTTTAAAATAATTCTGATTTTGACATTCTTAATTTTTCCCAAGAAACACGAAAAAAATAGAATTAATCACATCTGTGAGGTGCTGTTCTATGAATAAAAATATCAAACCATGTTTATCAAACAAATCATAAAAATATTCCTATTGTCTGTCCCCGTTCAAGATAACATTGTAAGAAAAAGTTTAATTACTCCATAATTGCTGCAGATTTTAAACAGATAATATACTCGCAGATGGCGGAAGTGTCATCCATGCCTAAAGCTGCTATTGTACTACAGAACGGTAGATTTTATTATAAATTACCTGTCTTAAGCTGGGATGTCTACATTATCCTCTATAAATGGGGTGCTTATTACCTATGACATAGAAACAAAGCACTAACTAATTTTCACGAGAACGTGTTCTGACTGGTAGCTAATGACGCAGTTTCTTTAAAGTACAATTAACTACTCCAAAAACGACTGCGGGCAAATTGTGCGAATAAAGGCATTGTCAAAAAAATGAATTGTAGATATCTTGAAGCAGCCACTAAAAAGTGTTTTCCATTAACAGAGCTTAAAGAAGAATTCCGCAAAGGTTTAAATGATTGGCCATTAAGGTCACCCTGTCACAGATCCATGCTTATAAACCAACTGTTATATTGCAAAACAGAGGTTCATAAAGAGATGGTGTAGGGATGGTAAACCAATAAAACCAAATGCAATTCCGGACAGGGCACTGACTGAACTTAAAGGACAAAAAGTGAGAAGTATATGTAGGCTGCCATATTTATTTCCTTTTAAACAATACCAGTTGCCTGACATCCTTGCTTAACTATTTGGCTGCAGTAGTGTCTGAATCACACCAGAAACAAGCATGCAGCTAATCTTGTCAGATCTGACAATAATGTCAGAAACACCGGATCTGCTACATGCTTGTTCAGGGCCTATGGTTACAAGTATTAGAGGAAGGGAATCAATAAGCAGGAAAACGAGGCAACAGGTATTGCTTAAAAGGAAATACATATGGCAGACAAGGCTGGACCTAGACTTTCTGCTATCTGAGGCAAATTTGTGAGATGTGGCTCCCCCCCTCTCCCAGTATAATAACCACCCAAAAGTAGGTAGCCTGTAGGGGGCAGCAGGAAGGAAGGGGGTATTAGGCACAGTGGCGGGGAGGGGGGGGGGGGGGGCGGCGCTTCCCCTCTAGCTATTAAGCGCAGCAGCGTAGTATGATCAGGCAGCGGGCGGGGATGGCTCACCTCTTACGCGTTCCAGCGTGTGTTTCACCCTCGTTACTTCCTGCAATGCTGTCCTCTAACAGCACAGTGAGCGGCATTGCAGGAAGTGACGAGAATGGAATGCACGGTGGAACGTGGAATAGGTGAGTCATCCCCACCCACTGCCTGAATATACTACGTTGCTGCTCTTAATAGCTGGAGGGGGAGTACAGATCGTGGGACCCAGGTGAGGGGGGGGGGAGGGAGGACTGACCCCACCTCCCCGCCACTAACACGGTAATCCTGGTCTGGCAGTCAGCCAAGCAGGAAGTGATGCTCACTTAATGTGGCCGAAGCTAACACGTGCCTGGAAGCGTACTGCTAAAATACGCTTCCGTTCAAGCGTGATGCATGAAACTTGTTGCAGGCATTTGAAAAAACACGCGTCCCCATAGACTTGCATTACTCCGGGTTCACCGCACATCGTTTCAGAGCCGTAGAGTAACGTAGGTGTGCCCTTGTGTTGTGGATGCTGCGAAAAGGTTGCTTTCGTCACAACACGCCGCACAGCATCAGTATGAAATGCCCCATAGACCAACACTGCCCTAGCGGTGGGGTACGGTAGAGATTCCGCCCTCCCCCGGTGTAAAATGGCCCTCAGTGGCCCTTTAGCTGACATATAAGACATATAACAAAGTGAGAGAAGCATGTGTATGCTCAGTGCGAAGCCTACAAGCCTATACAAAACTAGGATGAGTTCCTGTCTTTTCACTGTATAGGTTAAGAATTCAAGTATACAAGGTACATATCCTCTTCAAAACGGATTTGAGTTGGACTGTAGCACAACTCTCACTAATAAACTAAGTACAGGCCTAAAACTCTTTCATGTCAGAGAAATACTTTTGGGGTGTAGAAGATAAAAAAAAAGGACAGCAGTTCAAGATGGGAGTTTTGCAATATTAAAGGTTGTGTCCCAAATTTCAACCACCGAATGACAAGAACATCAGAAGTGGATAATTTGAATTTGAATCCAACCCCAAGCCAGGCTCACGGTTACCACTCTGAGCTGCGGATTTCCAGCCTGAGCCTGGCTGGGGTGTTACCGTCAGGGGGGTTAAGTGAAATGCTGAGCGATTTTTAAGCAAGATGTTGGGCAATTTCTGTTGCTGCTGCAGAACTATCTTCAGCACCATGCATTGCTTTTCACTTTTTTTTTTTTTTTTTTCTACATGAACTTTAATTTTTTTTAAAAACTTGCAATAAAAAGACATTGCCCCTTCCACATACCAACTGGCACGGTCCGAGCAGCTGAACTGGACAGTGTGGAGCTTTTCCGCTTGCACAAAACAGTAGAATCTCAGAAAAATGCATCTGTATAAATACACAGTGTATGACCAATTCTGTTATAGTAAACTTCTGATACAGTAAACTGCTTTTCCTGGTCCCTTGGAGTTTACTACAAAGGGATTCTGCTGTACCAGCCCACATGAGCCATGATGTGAAGGCAACAATGCAAAATGGGGCAGAAATCTTTCCTTCTGGAAGCCCTATTCATTAATAAGGGGACCAGATTTCAATTTGCTCTTATGTAAATATGTAAAGGGGGGGGGGGGGGGGGGGTCCACTTTTAACCCCAAACCTATTTAGAAGAAAGGGTTGAAAAGCAAAGATTAAATGTAAACCATTTTCTATTTTATATGGAGCATACTTTTTTCATCAGTAAACGTCTACACTCTGTAACCTTCTTTTTTCTGTATACTTGTTCCAGGGACAGAGTCTACTTCTGTATACTTTAAATTTCTTCCAACGTTTTCATCTGTAAACTTCCTTTTCCTACCTTAAAATGTTTTTTTCCCTTCTATATTTATTATTTTTGTTTTCTTCCTTCTATCTTGTAAAATCTTGGCTGGAGAGTCACCTAAATGTAGTCAAAAAGGAGGCAGAGCCAGCTGGCTACTCTCACCTCCCTCTTCTCTGCTAAGCTTCTGCACAGTATGCAGGCAGCAGAAGCCCCACATGAAAATGGTGAGACCACTATGTGATACCAAAGGCACAAGCATAAGTGGCCTATGCTAAGCAACTTTTTTACTTCCCTAGCTTCTTTATTGAAATACTCCAAGGAGGTAGCGCTCTCAGCTCTGATGATCCCACCCTCAAGTTTACATACACATAAAACACCTGTTCACATACACATAAAACACCTGTTCACCACCTCTTATCTCGCAAAAAATGATGCCCCTGATGAGTCACTGAGTGACGAAATCGATAGGGCGGAGCCTGATGCGGAAGCAGACAAGCACACTACGGAGTGGCGTGGCGGCGAGACGGACCTAGGAGGGGAGTCCCGGTACACTGAGCGCGCGGCGGTGTCCAGGAGGGAGCCCAGAGGGTTGGAAACCTGCCAGCCTAGGCCACCTATACGGGGGAGAGCCCGTTGCAAAAACTCTAAGCGATTTTAAACCATTGGACCATGTGAGTGTATCTGATACTTTTAATAAACATTTTTAAGACGGTATTATACTATGTGGAGTTTATTCCTCTGAGGTGGTTAATAGAAGAATCATCCCTGAAAGGAGACTCTGTCGATCGGAGAGGGGAATTGATCTAAGAGGTGGGGGACGACCCGGGAACTGTCCCAAGGCGTTTATTGACCTTTTTGGTCAGAGAGAGCGGTGAGTGGCACACAAAGGGTGTTGGTGGTGGCCATCTCTGTCTTGCCTATTGTTGAAGATATTACCTATAGGGAAGCCTAACAACAACTGTGCGGATGCTAGTTTATGGACTTGTTAAAAGGACTTTATGGAATAAGAACTGTGTATATCTACTTTGCTCTGTAATACCTTCACATTTGATCTAATTTAGCCTATCGATATTTCAAGCGCCGTAAGCGCCTGCCTCTTGGAACAGTTATTCTTTATTGAAATGAACACACAAACCAATTCAAGCACACAATTGAACAAAACTGTTGAGTGTGAAAATTTTCTGACAGTTAGGATGCTAGTTAAACTAATTCTACAACATTATAGTTTTGTTATACTTCGTACTTTCCATAGCTCATCGTTTTGGAAAGATTCTCTTTTTAACGAGAGAAAAATTCCTTTTTAGCCACAATTCACAGACGATTGAGAAAATTACTATATTTTTTGGACTATAAGACTCACATTTTCTCCCCCAAAGATGGGGGGTGGGGGAAGAGTCACTGCATCTTACAGTCCAAATGCAGGGAGTTCCTGACTTGTGAACGCCTGCCAATACGAGCCTCCAACCAACCCACCGCAATGTTGGGGACTCCCTGTACTGTGCCCATGCAGAGGAGGACACAAGTGGACAAACGGAGGACATCGGGACACAAAGGAGCATAGAGAAGGACACACGTGGGAGAGAGGACGACACAGGGAGACACAAGAGATAAAAAGAGGGCATAATCGACAAGATGCCCCTTCACCATGGATGCACCAAGTTTAGTATATTTCTATACTATATATATATATATATATATATATATATATATATATATATATATATATATATACATATACTGAGATATATATACATACATACATACATACATACACACACACACATACATATACACCTCCTGGGCGTTACGGACATGCTCAGCTCGTCCAGTAACGCCGCGCTGGATTGCTCAGGCACTGGTGGGCCGATTTGCATTTTTTTTTTAAACACGCAGCTAGCACTTTGCTAGCTGCGTGTCTTACCCGATCGCCGCCGCCGATCCGCCGCGAAAGAGGCCCCCCCGCAGACCCCTTGCGCAGCCTGGCCAATCCCCGCCAGGCTGCGCTATGGGGTGGATCGGGACTCCCCCTGACGTCATGACATCATTCCGTTCATCGCTATGGCGGCGGGGGAAGCCCTACAGGAAATCCCGTTCAGAACGAGATTCCTGATGGGTTTGACCGGCGGCGATCGGAAGGGTGGGAGGGAGCAGGGAGGGGGGAATCATGTAGCTAGCGCTAGGCTAGCTACATGATAAAAAAAATAAAATTAGGTGAAAAAAACCACCCGCGGCCATGGGGATTTAAAACGATAGGGAGGTTAAAACCTACGTGCATCTTATGGTCAGTAGCATGTTATAGTCTGAAAAATGTGGTAACTCTCTATGATTTAGAAGGATGTGTTACCTGCTTTGAAAGCAACTCCTTGCACAGTGTGTACAGGGTAATAAATTTCCTGGCTAGTGGCCGGGCATCCAGGAACCCCTCAGCAATTAGCATGATTTCACAGATCAGCTCAATGTCCGGCACCACCATGGCACAAGGTCTGGAAGGAAACATAATTAAAATTTAAATAGTGGTAACAAACAAACATTTTATCCTAAAAGGATGTAAATAGCTAACACCTAAAATAAATTATGGTGCAAAAAAAAACAAAAAAAACCAAAAAAAAAAACACCATACTTAAAGAGACACTGAAGCGAAAAAAAAATTATGATATTATGATTTGTATGTGTAGTACAGCTAAGAAATAAAACATTAAGATCAGATACATCAGTCTAATTGTTTCCAGTACAGGAAGAGTTAAGAAACTCCAGTTGTTATCTCTATGCAAACAAGCCATTAACTCTCGGACTAAGTTTAGTCATGGAGAGGGCTGTTATCTGACTTTTATTATCTCAACTGTTTTCTTTTTCTCTGCTAGAGGAGAGGTCATTAGTGCACAGACTGCTCTGAAAGACTCATTTTGAATGCTGAATGTTGTGTAATCTGCACATATTATAGAATGATGCAATGTTAGAAAAAACACTATATACCTGAAAATAAAAATATAAGAATATTTTCTTTGCTGCTAATCTTCTAGTAATTATTCATAGTACACAACCAATTCACTATATCATATATTTTTTTTCGTTTCAGTGTCTCTTTAAGAGGCACCTTAGTGACATATAGTGAAATATTGTAAATTATTCAGAATATCCACCTCTACGTTACTTATCCTGGTTTCAACATCAGAAATGCTTCCTATATCTATATTTTGCAGTATATTGGTACCCCACCCTACCAATGATGTTTAGCCTAGGATATTTAATTATGTAGCCTTTTCCTTCCAGTGCACTCTGGGAGACCAGGTGTTGTTTCTTTGGAACACACAACAAACATTCTGCAGTGATGCTCATTGTCACCAGTAAAGTTGTCACCACCTGTGATCAATTTAAGAAGGCAACTGGGGGAGAGGAATAATTTTACAATGGGCAATCACTGACTATCATTTATAAACTAATATTGTAAAAAATAAGCATTTTAATGATAAGCATTCCTCTTTAAACACACAGGTCTGCAGGAACATGTAGGTATGTGCAGATATAGTATATGGGAAACCGTGTAACGTCAACAAAGCTTCCCTGATTACCACTAGGGATGACCACAAATATTGCAAATGTATGCAATATCTTATGCAAATACATGCAGCTTGAAAATGGACCAATCCATTTAAACGTGGGTTTGAATAGATTGGTCCATTTTCAAACTGCATACATTTGCATTAAAAAATTACATAATCTTGGAACAATTTGCATCTCATTGATCATCCCTAATTACCACAATCCCAGCCATAAACTATGAAAGCATCACCACAAGGCTATAAGTATATATTTTGGTAAAGAAAAATGACAGCAGGTTTACCTGCATATAGCCGGTGCCTAGATAGGTTTTCACAGGTAGACATCAGTCATGTCAAATACTGCTGCATTATCAAGCTTCTAATACTATTTTTGACTAGCAACAAATTTGCCCTCCCATATACAGAAGCAAACATATTGTAACTGGAAGTTCTGTGCTATATGGCAATTCAGGACCATGGACACCGGTAAAAGAATGTAATTAGGTGCTCTGGGAGGTGCAACTCTAAAACAAAGCATCACTTCACTCTTCTATTCAGCTGCATGTTTATTTCAGTTGTGTGTTTCAGACACTACTGCAGCCAACGAGATCAGCAGGACAGCCAGGCAACTGGTGTTGTTTAAAAAGAAAAAAATAATGCAGCCTCCAAATCCCTCTCACTTCAGGTTCCCTTTAATTGTGATAGATTTTAGGCGAATACAATGTTTTTTATTAAAACTAACAACTATCCTATTAAAAGTATTGTATGGTGCTTAGGCAGTTTTAATAAACCTAGTTAGGTGTTAAAACTGACTTGTGTAGGCATCTATAAACTGTTGTTAGCAAACAGGTGGCAATATTGGTGTCAAAAATGTCTTTGCCTACTGTATTAACCGAGGCAAAGCTAAGTACGGTGCAATCTTGTAGTTACCAAGGCAATTTACTGCTGTTATAATTACACTTCACTTAAGTAGCTGTAGAATGAGTGACACCTTTCACAGTAGACTGACACAAGTAATGACTCCTAATTGGATTTTATCTTACGTATTTGTACCTGTCATTGCCATATGGAGGATCTCATCTGCGCAGCATAGAAGGAGAGATTGATGGATGGGAGCATCCACTTTCTCTCAATTCTCACATTACATAAAACATGCTAAATGAAAGTTACCTTTCATCAAGTTATTGTTTTCTTTTGAAGTTTCCGGTATTTAACCACTTCACCCCCTAGGGGTTTTTACCCTAACTGACCAGAGCAATTTCCCCCTGCCAGAGCTCCTCCCTTTTATTCACCAATTACTTTATTACTACTTATCGCAACAAAATGATCTATACCTTTTTTTTTGCCACCAATTAGGCTTTCTGTCGGTAGTACATTTTGCTACGAATATTTTTATTCTAAATGCATTTTAACGGGAAAAATAAAAAAATGAAAAATATTGATTTCTCAGTTTTTGGCCAATATAGTTTTAAAATAAAACGTTCTCCTGTGGATAAAACCCACACATTTTATTTGCCCATTTATCCCTATTATTAGACCGTTTAAATTATGTCCCTATCACAATGTATGGCGTAGTGGTTAGCGCTCTCGTCTTGCAACGCTGGGCCCCCGGTTCAAATCCCAGCCAGCACAACATCTGCAAGGAGTTTGTATGTTCTCCCCGTGACTGTGTGGGTTTCCTCCAGGCATTCCGGTTTCCTCCCACATCCCAAAAACATACAGATAAGTTAATTGGCTTACCCCTAAATTGGCCCTAGGCTACAATACATGCACTACACGATTCATACATTGACATATGACTATGACAAGGACTAGACTGTGAGCCCCTCTGAGGGACAGTTAGTTACAATACTCTCTTTACAGCGCTGCGTAATATGTCGGCGCTATATAAATACTTGAATAAATAAAAAATAAATAAACAAATTGGGAAATATAGGTGTCTTCCTTTTTTTTTGGTCCGGTCCATAATTACAAGCACCTATGTAGTAAAGTAATAGTAATATACCCTCATACAATATAGATTAAAAAGCTAAGTCCCTAAGACAACTATTTATGTATATTTTTTTTTACTTTTATTTACAAATGTGTTTTTTTTCAAAGGGGGGGGGGGGGGAGATTGGGCTTTGGAAGTGGAAGGCATTAACTATTTTCATATTTAATTATAAGTGTGTGTGTTGTGTGTGTGTGTATACTGTGTGTGTGTATACTGTGTGTGTGTATACTGTGTGTGTGTGTGTGTGTGTGTGTGTACAGTGTGTGTGTGTGTGTATGTGCGTGCGTGTGTGTGTGTGTGTGTGTGTGTGTGTGTGTGTGTGTGTGTGTGTGTGTGTGTGTAAAAGCAAGTAGTGGAGCACTCCCCTTTCTAATGTGCTTGATGTGCCTCGGTAAAGCCAGCTGCACCCTGGATTCTTGCAGTAGAAATGGAGTAGACCAGCACCATCAGCTGTATAATGCTCTTTTATTTTCTTAATTCAGCATAGCAGCTTTCAGAGCAAGGTTTCAGGGCAGCCGCCCCTTTATGAAGCTGAGCTGTCTATGTACAATCAAACACCAGTACAATACAACCTTATATACCCAGCATGGTAGCCTAAGCAACCAATCACAATATAACATATTCAAAGTACCAATAATATGGTCCTGCTCAAAGCAGACCAGATGGGGAACTTTCTCAAACATATCTCATTGGTAGGTTTAAATGTAGAACAATCCCACATCTCCCAGACTCACCAATGGCCGTAATCCCCCATCAACTCCCTCTGGCCAGGAAGCGCTGTCTGTCTCTCCACCAGGCCGCCGCTCCGGCAGACCTGATGGGGAACTGGGCAGCGTGAAGTCAGGAGGCGGCGCCAGGGGACGGGGGTGGCGGCGCACTGGCAGCCACAATGCAAAATGTGGCTTCAAATAGCAGTCGCTTGTGCCGCTAGCTGCTATTTATATGGGCGCATGTGGTGGCACCCACATTTTTTATTTTTGTTGCAGTGGATTGGCTGCCAGGAAGGGGACCAGTTAAAGAGAAACTGTGACAAAGAATTGAACTTCATCCCAATCAGTAGCTGATACTCCCCTTTTACATGAGAAATCTATTCCTTTTCACAAACGGATCATCAATGAGTTCTGTATGGCTGATATTGTGGTGAAACCCCTCCCAAAGGAAACTGTGAGGACCATGGTCCTGGCAGTTTCCTGTCTGAGAACCTCGTTGTATTGTGCCAAAATAGCAAGCAGCAGCTACTTCCAGTGACGTCACCTACCAGCAGTAAAACATGTCACCATGTGATAAATGTCAGAATGTAACTCAGGGAGAGGAAAGCTTTTACAATGGGCAAACACTGACTAAACCATTTATACATAACTATTCTAAAATTGAAGAATTTCGTTTATTACATTATTTTCACTGGAGCTCCTCTTTAAGCATAGGGGAAGGGGGAGTGGTTAAGGTTAGGCATCAAGGGAAGGAGGTTAAGGTTAGGCATGGGGGGGTAAGGTTCAGCATCCAGTAGGTTGGTTAAGTTGAGGCATCAGAGGGCGGGGGGGGGGGGGGGGTTAGGGTTAGGCATCGGTACTGGGAGGGTTCTGTGTGAGATTAGGGTCAGGTTTAGCAGAAGTAAAAATATAGAGGTATAATTTATAGAGGTTTTACTATCATAGTTGCAGTGCAAAGGAGAGTGCTACCCCATCCTCCGGTGTCCCGGCAATCCATAATAGAATATTGATAAATTGACCAATATGCTACTACCAGCTATTTCGGGGTGCCCAAATTTCCAGGCACCCTTGTTTCTATGTACACTTGTACTTACCTTAAGAGGCTCAGCTGACATAATATTAAAATAAGGAAGAAAAATACTATACATGAGTAGATAATAAAGGGTTTTTTTTTTCACCATCACCTACAATACCATTCAACTTTCTACTGAATGTTTAATGCCTACAATGTGAATGTAAGGAAGTAAAAGCAACGTGCAACTAGTTTAAGAACCAATAGGTGGCGATAGCGCTCCAGCTGCTTGCCTGAAAAGAGCCTTTAGATTCTCTGGCAGTTCCGTGCGGCCGGCATAACCAGGATTCATAGTGATAAATATCCCCACTGATGGTTTCAATGTGATGTTTTCTCCGAGGAATAGGAATCTGTCAGGTGGAGAGGGACAAGCCGTGAAATGCGTTCCTAGCTAAAGATTACATTTTGATTTGATGTAAGTTATCATTTCTGGAGAGGAGCCGGACTTGCCTCTTTTTCTTGTTGCGGATGGCATCTTGAATACTTTTCACTTGTACAGCAACCACTGACAGAACTTCCACTGCAATTCTGTTAAATTCATCAAAGCATCCCCAGGCTCCTGTCTGCGCCAGACCTTTATAAATATTTCCTACAGACTACAAAACAAATGACTATGAAAGTGTGCTGGGAGAAGTAATGTTTTAGGAAGCACAGATTGTGAATTTGCCATTTCGCTTACTTTATAATCCATCTGTTCCGAGCAGTTGAATACGTACACCATCACCCCTAGCGCCCGTCCTAAGTCTTTTGTGGTTTCTGTTTTACCTGTCCCAGCAGGACCTGCAGGAGCGCCACTCATTGTCAGATGGAGGGACTGCGTCAGAGTTATGTAACACCTTACAGGGGAAAAGAACAACAGATTTTACAAAATATTCATGCAGATAAGCTGTATACATGGCATTTTATTATGTTCTAGCCAATCACATTGTATATTAACCACTTGATCACTGAGGGGTTTTTAGCCCTTCAGGACCAGAGCAATTTTCACCTGTCAGCACTCCTCTCATTCTTTCGCCAATAACTTAATCACAACTTGATCTATATCTTGTTTGTTTGCCACCAATTAGGCTTTCTTTGGGAGGTACATTATGCTAAGAATTATTGTATTCCAAACACATTTTAATTTGAATAATAAGAAAAAAATGGAAAAAAATTAAGTATTTCTCAGTTTTCTGCCATTATAGTGTTAAAATAAGACGTTCTACTGTGGATAAAACCCACACATTTTATTTTCCCATTTGTTCCGGTTATTGCAACGTTTAAAATATTTCCCTAGTACAATGTATGTCACCAATATTTTATTTGGAAATAAAGGTGCATTTTTTTCAGTTTTGCGTCCATCACTAATTACAAGCCTGCAAATTTAAAAAATTAGTTATAAACCCACTTCACATACCTATTAAAAAAAAAATTCAGCCCCTAAGGCATCTGTGTGTGTGTGTACCATGGGGAGTGTGGGAGGAAAATAGTTAATTTTTGATGTAAGTGTAGGTATTTTAATTAAAATGTTTTTTGATGTAGTTTTACTATTTGGCCACAAGAGGTCATTATTTCCAATTAACGTATGTAAGGACGTGAATCGTAAGTAATGCTTGTACTGTAACAGGAAGATACAATGAATGCAGGCATCTCATAGACACCGGGGTTCATTGAATCGGGGACTTAAGATTAATAAATGGGAACTCAGTTCCCAATCATTCATGTCCCTGCTGTCCGGGGGTAATGCTAGCGCGCGCGGGAGCTGACGGCAGCCGCTCGCTCCCATTGGCTAATTTTCGCTTCCCTGGGACTTAAAATGAAGTGTACCAGGACGTTATTATACTCCACCTGCTGCAGTAAGTAGTTAAAAAAGGCAGCACTAGTATGGTTTATGTGAGCCAGTGAGAAAGCCCATAGGGAAATTCCGCTAACTTTATTGGGTAGACAGCGCACTTTCGAACAGATAGTTTAGAGTAATAATTTAACCAACTATTCGGCCAATTAGAAAGCTTCAAGTTGTAGACGTTGCTGTGATTAGAGATAGTGTGCTAGAAGTGTTTTGGGCTATATTATCTGAACATATTCAGCCAAATGCTTCAGAACTCATTGGACGGCACTTCACAGTGCAGATGGACAATGACTCAAAGCAGAAAGCAAAAGCAACCTAAGAGTTTTTGAAGGGAAAGAAGTGGAACGGTATGCAATGGCCAAGTCAATCACCTGACCTGAATCCAATTGAGCATGCATTTCACTCGCTGAAGAAAAAACTGAAGGGAAAATGCCCCAATAACAAGTAGGTACTGAAGACAGTTTGCAGTAGAGGCCTGGCAGATCATCACCAGGGATGAAACCCAGCGTCTGATGAGGTCTATGCGTTCCAGACTTCAGGGTGTAATTGACTGCAAAGGATTTGCAACCAAGTATTAAAAAGTGAAGGTTTGATTTATGATTTATTCCGTCCCATTACATTTGGTCCCTTAAAAAGTGGGCCGCACATATGCCAACTGTTGTAATTCCTACACCGCTCACCTGATTTGGATGTAAATACCTCAAATTAAAGCTGACAGTCTACAGTTAAAGCACATCATATTCATTTCATTTCAAATCTATTGTGGTTGTGTATAAAGCTAAAAATGGTAGAATTGTGTTGAGGTTACAATATTTATGGACCTGACTGTATATTGTGTGTAACCCCATTCTGGGCCATGATGTCAAGCAGTCTACTCCCCCAGAGCACTGTGGGAGATCAGGTAATGTTCCTACTCACGTCACACAGTAATAATAATAATAAAAAAATCCAGAGTAATTTACCTTGCTAGCAGTAAAGATGCCAGCATAACTGATAAATAATAGGATGGAAATCAGGGTGAGGTAAAACGTTACAATGGGCAAACCACATAAAAATTAGTATTGTAAACACGAGCAAGTATATATATACTCGGTAAAGTTCTTCTTAAGTAACTAATTTTGTTAAAGACTACATTATAACCCAAAGACTTCCTGTTTTGATATGTGACGGATTTATGGTGTGAAGATCATTAAAATAAAAATCTCCTTTACCAGTCTTCACTATTACTAAATCATTAACACATAATGTTGATTAATTATTAGTATATTTAATAAGGTAACAAAAAATACAGTGCAAAGATATTATATATAGCATCCAATCAGACATCACATATTCCTGCTCTGACAACAGTGATCTGATTGCTGCGTGTTATAACACCGTTCCCATCATCAGTGCTGTGCCTAATAATCGATTACATTCACATACAGAGTACTTCTGAGTACCACACATCCATAGTGGAAGATAGAGAATTACCTGTCAGTCAGGGGTGTGATGACCAGTCTGGGTGTATTTCCTAAGTACTCATATGAATACTGGAACTGAGCATCACATATGTTGGCAAAGCAGTGCTTCTGTTTGTCATCCCAGCGATGCCTCAGCTGAGACAACCAAGCAAAATCCTGAGCGTTGTTCACCTGTGAGCCAATAAATGACTGATTACTATTAGAGACATTGATGGGAATGCTACTACCAGCTTAGGACATGAACATTACGAAAACAAAACTATAGGACCTGTTTACTGGACTTTTGAACATGAACGTTGTTTAGGCTGGAGAATGGAGGTTAACGCTGGATCTCAGAACTTACCGTACTATAATGGATTGACTGCAACAAACTCACATGCTCTCTGAACCTAATACACAGTAGATGTCTCCTGCACTATTAAGAACTCAAGTACTATAATCTGCATTTTACTTGTGTAAACAAAAGATAATGTTATCACTAGGGATGATCAATGAGATGCAAATATTTCTGGGTTGGTGCACATTTATGCAAATTTTTATGTAAATATATGCAGCTTCAAAAACGGACCAATCAATTTAAACTCAGGTTCAAATGTATTAGTCCATTTTGAAGCTGCATATATTTACATAAAAAATTGCATA
The DNA here is from genome assembly GCF_040937935.1 of Hyperolius riggenbachi. Lineage (NCBI taxonomy): Eukaryota > Metazoa > Chordata > Amphibia > Anura > Hyperoliidae > Hyperolius > Hyperolius riggenbachi. The sequence continues at coordinate 87,616,306 of NC_090650.1, forward strand.
CATTTGCATCAGCTTGAAAATATTTGCATCTCATTGGTCATCCCTAGTCATCACGTCTTCCCATGCGGATCACAAGCCGAATGAGCTTTCCACTGCAGAACAAAGTGCTGTGTTTAACTTTCTGAATGCTGTTCTGCTACAATTTTTTTGTGTGATATTAGGTTTAAGGCTGTAAATAATCTTTTAGAGCAAAGAAGTAATGCTAAGTTGCTTCACCGCTTTAATAAATCATTAATAATAATATTAATGTCAGACACTTGTATTTTAAAGGTTCTCCAGCCTCAATAAAACAGCCCCAAACATAAAGCAGATCAATCTAGAACTATGAATAAGAGCCGCTAGCATTTTAAAGGCGTGATTTCTCCGCGATACACATGTAAAAATCACTGTACAACGTAGCGTTTTGGGAGCGATTGCGATTAGCGGTTCTATACATGCTAAAGGCGATCGCTCCAGAATTGCCGGCAAACCGCTGTAGGTAAATAATCGGTAGATAATCACAAAATGCCCACGATCATGGCAGTGAGAACACTGCCATAGACTAGAATAGGACTAGCTTTTTTTTTTAAACGCTAGTGGTTTGCAGGAATCGTGTGATTCCCACTTAGGTGTGAATGGGCCTTAAAGAGAACCCGAGGTGGGTTTGAAGATTATTATCTGCATACAGAGGCTGGATCTGCCTATACAGCCCAGCCTCTGTTGCTATCCCAAACCCCCCTAAGGTCCCCCTGCACTCTGCAATCCCTCATAAATCACAGCCACGCTGTTGACAACCAGCTTGTCAGAGCTGGCTGTGTTTATCTCTATAGTGTCAGTCTGCTGCTCTCCCCGCCTCCTGCAGAACTCCAGTCCCCGCCTGCATCCCTTCCCTCCCTGCTGATTGGAGGGAAGGGACGGGGCAGGGACCGGAGCTCTGCAGGAGGCGGGGGAGCAGCTAAGACTGACACTACAGATGCAAACACAGCCTCACAGCACGGCTGTGATTTATGAGGGATTGCAGAGTGCAGGGGGACCTTAGTGGGGTTTGGGATAGCAACAGAGGCTGGGCTGTATAGGCAGATCCAGCCTCTGTATGCAGATAACATTCTTTAAACACACCTCGGGTTCTCTTTAAAAAGGTTTCCTACATATACCAGTAAAGCAGTGAGATAAACTGCTTTTTTCAACTGTCTGCTCTGAGTTTTTAAAAAATAACGCTCCTAATTACTTGCATTAAAATTGCGGCAAAATAGATGCGATTTTAATGCAAGTCAATGGGAGAGCGTTTTTGAAAATAAAAATGGCCCGAAAAGCCACTCTATGGTATGGCACAGCCCTAAAGAAACATTCCACAGCAATGCACCAGCCAACAGTAAATAGGTCGCCACCTGTGAAGAAATTCAGAATGTATAGCTCGATGAGAGGAAAGGGTTAGGAAAGATTTTCAATGTGCAAAGGCTGACTAAACAATTTATGAAGTAATATTGCAAAAAAAAAAAATAAGGAATTTTATCAAGTTATTTTCAGTACAGTTTATTTGTAAGGTTTGCAGCAACAAATGAAAGTATTGTTTCCCCTCTTACCATCAGAAGCCACTCTGTTGTTGTGTGCTACGTTTTTTTTGCCCTTCTCCCCTACATAAACAGATTGCTCTCTCTCGTAGGGTACAGTAGCTGGCCAGGGCCCTATGTCTGCTCTGTTCTCTGGAATTACATGTTCTCTAGGAAAGGGGGGGGGGGGGCAGTTCATAGGTGGATTTAAGCATTTTAACAATAGGGCTGTTTTTTTACTGGGATAATGCCTGTTATTAGGGGTGCTGCCTTTTTCAGGGGACAGTCATGGAGGTGCTGTCCATTACTGAGGGTGCTGACAGTCCCGGGGAAAGGAGGGGGGGGGGGTCTTCAGTCTGTAACTGAGGCTCTGGGGTCTGCCATGCGGAGCTCTAACTGAAGTGGGAATTCATCTGTTAGACGGGTCTAACTATCATGGACTCTGTCTATTTACTGGGATATGCTGCCTAATTATGTTATTTAGGAATAAAGCCAGCTTAATTTTGGTATTATGCTGCCTAGCATTGTATTTTATTTGGAAGGACATTCTGCTACTTGGTTTAATTGCTGGGGTTGGTGGGGACAGGATGCTTAATAGTTAATTGGAGAACATGTAAACGCCCACTGCCATACTTCGTTCTTACAAGCCATGCTTCTTTTCTTCGCCCCCACCACACACACACACACACACACACACACACACACACACACACACACACACACACACACACACACACACACAAACACACACACACACACACCATTTACTTCAACATCAATCTAACAAACACAGATGTGCAATTTTTTCAACTTCTGATTAGATTTTCAATCATTTTTCAGGATAGCTATCGATCAAAAATAATTTGAAAGGATAACAACACAGAACAATACAGCCCGTATTTTGCCTGGCCCAGGTGGTACTTGATGCATTCACTACTTTCTTGTTTTTCTCCACCCTCTTTCTCAGTGCCCATGGACTATGGACAGTGTAGATTGCACAAAAACGTAAATTGCACAATCAACTTATATTCATAGGGTATGGGGAGGTGGTATCGCTCAAGAGTGCCTACATCTGAGAGCCCCATAAAAGTTTTGCTATGGGGCCCCATAATCTCTAGCTACGCCACTGGCCCGAGCCAATCATTTTCTGGATTGGAAGTAGAATCTGAAATGAACATTGCACGGTGTGTACCCACCAGGGCCAGATTGAGGCAAGAGAGGCTCCAGCCTCAGGGCGCAGTGTATGAGGGGGCGCACAACTCACTCAGCTATCATTCCCCTATTGTGTTTGAAGCAGAGAGAAATAAGGAAAGGGGATCCATGGCAGTGACTACAAGCCAGATAACTAGAGATTAAGGTGTTGGGGGCCCTGGAGTGCCTCTTAGTCTAATAGCAATCAGTGTGTGATGGCTGGGGTGGGAGGGATGGAGGGGCGCACTTTGGTGTCTCAGCCTTGGATGCAGGAGGACCTTATCCCCGCTCTGGTACCCACCATATGTCCCAGTGAACGAGAGACTAGATTTTTTATACAGAAACACCAAATCCGCCCTTCCCCAAGACACTAGTATCTATCACTTTTTTGTACCTTGTTCAAAATGAGTTTAGCAACCACATCTCTGGCGTGTACATCTATGGTGCATATAGTCATGATCTTCTGTCTGTCTCCAGCTGAGAGCTCTCCCAGTAACATTGTAATCAGCGCATTCAACTGACTAATCTGAAAGACAAAAGCATACATGGAATTTCTATATATATTTCATTACTGCATGACAGGACATTACCATAGCAGTGTGAAAAGAGAAGGAGCTGGCCAGGGCTGGCACTGTGCAGCACGCCGTCAGAGAATATTTTAGGATTGGTTAAGATACAGGTTGCCAACAGCTTTGCATAAAAGGGGTTCTGCTGTTGATTGAACCTATTCTGCTTAGCAGGGGAAGAGAGAAATGTCCATTATACTTCATAGCTTTGTATCAATATCCAGTATAAATAATATATATTTATTATTATAATTTAGTATTTTTGCAGGGCCAACACCTTTGGCAGCGCTGTACAGAGTATATTGTCTTGTCACTTAAAGAGCAACTGTAATGAGAGGGATATGGAGGTTGCCATATTTATTTTCTTTTAAACAATACCAGTTGCCTGGCAGCCCTGCTGATCCTCTGCCTCTAATACTATTAGCCATAGACCCTGAACAACCATGCAGCAGATCAGGTGTTTCTGACACAATTGTCACATCTGACAAGATTAGTTGCATTATACAAAACACACTAAACCGAGTATTCGTACAGGTAAATAAAATCTCAAACTTATGTCCAATCGGACCTGACCTTTAACGTACTTAAAAGTGACCGAAGTCCAGTCACCCTCAATCGCCTATCGTTGTTTTTACGATCTAAAGCGACTGAGTAGTGATGAAAATGTAAACAATGCTGATACCATGAGCGGTCGGACAAAAGTGGTGTGGGTGTGGTCAATGGTATACAACCACGCTCACAAAATCCACCAGACAATGGTCAGCAAAATGTGCTACGTGTACTGGGAGGTCTTCGCTGATCCCCCCCTGTAGGCTGGCTCACACTACAAAAAGTGCAAACCCAGGTACAGGGTGTAGCTATTCCCAATCAATGCGGAGCACACAATAGAATGATTGGTTATTGTTGACAGGATATCAGGACCATATACTGACAAGGCAGGATACCACAGTAGTATTGGTGGCCTGCAGTCATATAAGCCTACATAGTAGTATTGCCAACACCCTTCACGGAAGGTAATAAATAGGCTGGGGAAAGGTAAAGGAGTGCAAAATAATGTACAGTGATGGTGCAATTCAACTAGTGCTAGTTTCACTCCATAAGCTTTGCTCTGGGCTATTGTTGCTGTGGGTTGTTGCGGTGGGGGGCTGTTTATTATTTTTCATACATTATGTGCACTTTTCCTGACGAAGCTCCGCTTATGGAGTGAAACTAGCACTAGTTGAATTGCACCATCACTGCAATTTTTCAAATTAATGCCAAATCTCCCCAACAGACTTGAATAAATGGTCAACAGAGGTTGCTTCAATGTTCCATGCCCAAACTATGCATGCACTGCATGTCAAATTGATAATGGCTTAAAATATATATGGTTTTGGATATTGTATTATCTACCTATTGCTACATTCATAGGTTCCAGCTATTAAAACCACACCAGAATTACACCACATTCCATACAGAAGGCAAAGCACATACCTGCTTTTTGTTGTACTCCTTAAGTGCACTTTCAAAACCTTCTTCTAACCTATCAAAAGCAATTCCTACATCAATGGTCCACCAGATCTGGGAACTGGTCAGCGCCACCTGAGCTGGGTAGTCAAATATCCATTGATCTCTGGGCTTCTCCTCATAGGCTGCTACAGCCTCTGTGATGTGATAGCGAACAGTTTCACACATGGTATCTTCCACATTCTTCAGCCAGTGTTCTACCTGTAACATCAACAGGGAGGGTAAAGCAAATATGTAATAAGAGCACTGTATTGGAAGGTCATCTGTCATAACACAGAAATCACCTCAGACTTGGGCCGAACTTAAGGCCCATACCCGCCTCATGATTCTTCTGCAGATTTTCCGACAATCTGCGTTTTTTGAGCCACGCGCGGTCGTTTACGCAATCTCGCAATGTGGGTACAGGCGCATGATCACAGAGGATCGGATCTTTAGTAGTCTTGATGACCCCTGCACAAAGTACCGCGATCGCTTTAAGTCTCGTTGCGCCCGACGCATAATATCGCGCATACCCATCGGCTGGATGATGGATTGCCGAAGCGCTCGTAGACAGGGAGACGTCACTGGATCCATCTCCCTGCATCCCGAGGTGAGTACTTAGCTTTACTAGGACATCTCCAGAGATCTCCAAACATCTCCAGTATGTATTCAGCAAACGTGGACTGGATGAATTTGCTACGAAAGGAAACCTGAAGCAAGAGGAATACACAGGGGCGTAACTACAAATCATGGGGCCGTCCAGCAAATACTTTGATGTTCACAACCCTTCCCTTTGTCTCTTTTTGGTGACACTTATGGTCTGGGGGCCCATCTCACAAGGCTCATCAGGATCTTCAAACCCATAACAAGTGCAGCCACAAAAAACCCTGATCTGGAGAGAAAGGGAAGGTTAATAGTTGGCACCCCCTGACACCTCTGGGCCCCCTGCAGTTGCAGGAGCTGCTCCCCCCAGATACGCCCCTGGGAATACAGAGGCAGCCATTCCCTTTTAAGCAATGCCAGTTGCCTGGCTGTCATGTTGAGCTTTTGGCCTAAGTTGTTTTGAGTCGCACACTTGTAGCAAGTATGCAGCCAGTGGAGTCAGAGCAAAGGCAAAGCATATGATATGCCTGCTTCTTTCTCTGCCAATCACTTAAAGTGTACCTGAAAAGTAAGCCAGCACCAATTCAGCAGGAGACCTTAGGCAAGTCTCCCTAACACTGCTACTACCTACAGAGCACGTCCTAGTGGCTGCAGCTCTGGCGCTTTGAGTCCGCCAGGAGAAAAGCGCTATATAAGTGTTTGTCTTTTGTCTTTGAAACAAATTGATAAAAGGATTTTTACTTACCTGGGACTTCTACCAGTCCTCTGTAGTCCATCTGTTCTCTCACTGTTCTCCCAGTCTCCTCGGTTGCGCTGTCAGCCTCAAAAAGTTCACAACAACAAGCAACAGCCACAGCGAAGTTTGCACTCCTGTGGGCATGCGCAGTTTGTTAAGACTGTAACTGCGCTTGTGTGGAACAATCTTGTCCATGGGAGTCGAGTCCATTGAGTGGTGTGCGCGGCCAGAACCTCTTGTGTGCAATGGTTCGCAACCCAACTGGATGAAGACTTCACAGTGGCCCCACGGAGGGGACCAAACTGACTCCAAGGGAGCTAATAGGCTGCAGGGGGATGGAGGAAACCCCAGGTAAGAATACTCTAGTCCAATTGCTCATAGGTCTACTTTAGAGTATTCATTTTCAGCGCAGGGTCACTTTAACGGGGTGGTTGTTATACCAGACTTTGGCAGAAATCTTTTCAAAAGCTGATCTAAGTTTATGGGTGCATGACGGTGAAACAACTGCTGGTCCACAATTAATTTTTTTCAGATATCAATTGTTTAGAGAATGGGGTGGTTGTTGAATTGTGTTCTGCTAGCGTAAAGGAAACTTAAGACCAAATGCAATGGACACAACTATACCAATGCAATAAAAACAATGATGTTGTTTAGAAATGCTGATATGTAAGTGTAATTTCAAGCCCATCTATAGGCACAAACCTATAATTATCATCTTACAGCTCAGTAGTCAAAGTGCTCAAAAATTACTTGTTTTGTATGAAATGAGGCTAAAGCAGATGAATATAAGGGCTTTGTTTCAGACTGCTGGTATGGCTGTTGTTGATTCCCAGAATGCATCATCCCCGCTGTTTAGACTGTAAGGGGGCAGACACAGACTGAATTTCTCCAACTAGATTGCAGCCTATAGCAATGTCAGTCTGTTATGTGGAAAGTAACCAGTATCTTGACCTTATGCATACATGAAAACAAGCCCTGCATATGAGTGGTCACACAGATCTGAGAAAATATTTAAAGTCGCAAAAACCACTGCGCCTGCGAGTCCTTGCTCCCGCTGACATCACCGGGAGTGTACTGTGCAGACGCAGTACCGTCTGCGCCGACACAGTACTCTCCCGGTGACGTCAGCGGGAGCAAGGACGTGGATGCACAGGCCCAGTGGTTTTGTAACTTAAAAGTGCCAAATTCCGGAAGCGTACCGGCGGCGGGGACCGGAGCATCAGCGAGCGGGCACAGGACGTCTGCAGGGGACCATTAGAAGCCCCAGGTAAGGTCAACTCTTTCACCCTACCCCCGAACAGTACTTCTTTAACCAGTCCACTTTAAATCCACACTGACCTGTCCAGTGCATTGGCAGTTCACACTGAAAGGAACAAATTCCTTCTCTTTGCTGTACATTCCCTTTGCCTCGTATTCCGCATTCTCTTGAAACTGAAGGTCAGCGATATTGTCGAACAGCTTCGCTAGATGACGGGTCACCTGAAACAGACAAGAAGGTCAGAGCAAAACAAATCTCTTGTAGCTTGTTCGATTTCCTTTTCTGGGAACAAAAACAACTACATGACTGATGCCATCATTACATAGTTCAGTAGGTGGACAGAAGACAAAAGGTCATCAAGTTCAGCCTGTCACTATCATCATAGCTTTGCTCCAGAGGGGGGAAAACAAACCATATTTGAGAATACTAGCTAATACACTCTATAATGATAGAGGGGTTTTGATCACTTCTCTGGATTTAGATCATAGCTTTATTATCCTAAAGGTACTGTACTGGCAGGACAGTGGTAACATACACGACAACACAAATAACATTTATATTGCACTTTTCTCCTGTTGGACTCAAAGTGCTTGAGCTGCAGCCACTAGGGCATGCTCAGTAAGCAGTAGCAGTGTTCGGTGGTCTAGCCCAAGCTCATTACTAAATAGGTGCTGCATTACTGAACAGGAAGAGCTGAGATTTAAACAGACGCAGAACCCTTAACCATTACACTTTCCAGTCACTGCTGGATGCACTAAACCACCTGCCTAATATCTCCCATGTGCCATTACAATGGCTGTGAGCCAATCCCAGAAGATCCACGGACCTACTGGGCACCAATAAGGAGTAAACAATGGGAGTGGTTATGACAGGTTATGGGTGGTGCTAAGTGCACATGAACATGGACTTAGCTGGGTGGTAACAACGCATAATTCCCCACACAACAATTATGCAGCAGGTTTCTCCCACCATGAGCCAAGATCAACCTGCATGACTTAAACATTGAGAGGTACTTTGCAAAATTATCAGCTAGGTGGGAGTGGCAATTTGATTGTCCTCTATGAAGGATCAATAGAAAGAAGCATAGTCCCCCCCCCCCCCCCCTTCTTTAAATTACCCTTTAAAGCGGATCCAAGATGAAAAACTAACTGTAACAAGTAACTTGTCTATATATCTTATCTAAAGTTTAGACAGCAAATCTAGCTGCAAACAGCTTTAATAGAATATGATTATTTCTTCCTGTGATACAATGACAGCAGCCATGTTTGTAAACATTACACAGAGGCAGGCTTATCTGCAACTTGAGCACTCAGCCTGTGAAAAAAACCTAATCCCCCCTCCTCCCCTCTGAAATCTCTGGCTAATAATACCTCCCCCTCCTTCTGCCCAGACTGAGCTCCCATGAGCCCTTGATACTGTCTGAAAATGCCTTGGCTCTCTGAAAACCTGTGGGCGTGGCTTGTTTGTCACGTGGAAAAGAAAAAGGATTATTTGGAGGTTTGTCGGCCCTAAATGTCAGGATGGATGGTGAAATGTTTTCCATGGCAGTCAGCAATACTTCAGCGCTGTGCACAACAGATAACTCAAGAGTCTGTACAAGCATCAGGCAACAAACTAGCCAGAAAATACTGTTTATGAGGATAATTATTCAGCTGCTGGGATTTGACAAATTTGCCGGGGTGGAGAGCACACAAGAGTGATTCTCAAGGCTAATAGCCTAAAAATAACCCAAGTGAAATCCTGTCCAGTGTACACTCTGGCTTCACGCCGTTTACCCTTGATCTCTGAACAGCTGGAGAACAGATATTTCTCAATACAACAAATTCCCTCTGGATGGATGGCCATTGTCTGTTTATCAGCGGCACAGTGTAAATCTTCTGCATAATTATCGCACTGAAAAGATGAAGAGTAAATGGGCCTTTAGCTGTCACAAGTTGGCAGATTATTGCTGGGAGGGAGGCTATCAGAGTGACAGTTAAAGAAAGTCGGAGAAGCTCATTACCGTCGTCAACAGCGAGGTCACTGACACTATAGAAAACACCACTGCTCGTTCAGCACTACTTATCATGGTGGGATAACATGCGACCCATCCATGATCACTGCTGTATTCAGCCTGAAGTCAGCCATTCCCAGCCTGTGCTGCAGAATACAATACAATGACATTTCTATAGCGCTTTTCTCCCATAGGACTCAAAGCGCTTAGGCTCTCTCAGATTCAGTAATTGGTAGTAGGATGAAATAAGGATAGAGGCAGGATACTCTGCATTACTCTTGTGCCAAACCGGGCAGCGCAGTGGCATAGTGGTTAGCGCTCTCGCCTTGCAGTGCTGGATTCCCAGTTCGAATCCCAGCCAGGGAACTATCTGCAAGGAGTTTGTATGTTCTCCCTGTGTCTGTGTGGGTTTCCTCGGGGCACTCTGGTTTCCTAACACATCCCAAAAACATATAGATAAGTTAATTGACTTCCCTCTGTTATCCCCTCAAGCATGCCAGTTATTTGAGCATTCCATCAGTTGCCTGAGTTCCAGATAACGGGGACTTTGATGTACCAAGATTACAAAAATTGGCATTCCCTTGAAAGAGACTTTGTCATATTGGAGATATTTCTCTGCCACTAATAATGTCTCAGTTTCTTCATCCTTCTGTGGAATAGCAGTCAGTGGGGCAGTTTCCACAGCTGACAATCAAAATCCTTGTTTCATTTAATAGCTGAAATGTGATTGGTTGATTTCCATCGTTACTTGTTTTCTTTGAAGTTTTTTTTACATCTGTTCTACCAGTCACAAGAAAGCATGCAAGGTCAAAAACGAGACATTCTTGTGCTCAGCAAAACATAGCAGGTACCTGCTTTGGCTGAGTTCCCTTGGACAGAATGTCCAGCAGATCTGCAGAGGACACAAAGTAGAAGCGAGGAAAAGCCAGGCGCTTTGTTTCCAGATACTGAGACAAGGCCTTTTCACATAGGGATAGCCTAGAGAGAGGCACAAGGGTATTTAGGTAATGCCACCAATACACTGTTAAAATGATATAAAACAAAACATTTCACACAACTAGAAATGTGGACCTAAAACAAGCAACACAACTGAAATGATTACTACACACAATCACCAAAGGGTGACTTCACATGTAACCCTACGATACTCGGACTTTTTTTTTAGATGTTTTTACGTATTTGGGATTCTGCATTTTTTGCATCTGATCCTTCTTTTTTTGTTTGTGTGCATGCGAATTTTCACATTCTGATTTTTCCATGTGTATTCGTGATGCTAATTTACACTGTGCAGATTATCGCTAAATCAGCACAGACTGCAGAGTATGCATAGAATTCAACACAGACTGCAGACCATGCAAAGGCACACTGATCCCGGCAATTAAGTCGCAATGAATTTTGGGCGTTGGTATTTCCTCAATGTAATCAGCGGCTATCAGCAGCGCACTGGTTATCAGCAGCACGCAATTGGGAACTCTGATAGCTGATTTTTTTTTTTTTTTTGGGGGGGGGGGGGGTCTTAAGAGTTAGGGGAGGGTTAAGGTTAGCCGCACACCAGGGTGTTTTAATTTTAGACACCACCTGGGGGTATCGGTTAGTGTTAGGCATTAAGATGGAGGGTTCTCTGTGAGAATAGGTTAGCACATAGTAAAATATCGGTAAAATGACTGATATTCTACTATAGTGGATAATAGAATATCAGTAAAATTACTGATATTTTATTTTGGTTATTGTGTGGCTATTTCTACGTGTGGCACTTTCATATGTACGCTAGGCACACACCATCCGCTCCCATTTAGAAATCAGTCCTGTGTGGCCACATATTTGCTATACATTTTTTAGTGTGCCTTTTACACTCTATTGTTTAGTAGCTTGTTGATTTAAGTAAATGTTGTACCTCTGCTGGAGCTCATCTAAAGTCTCATACAGCCTCGGCCTGTTTGTTGCGTCCAAAACATTTCTTATTTTCTCCGTCTCAAACATTAATTCCTGTTCAAAAAAAATAAAGCAGAGCTTTTCATTTTGCTTCAATTTCATTTATGAATATACACTTAAATAGTAAATACAAAAATCCGGCAGCCTGCAAGTAAAAGAAAGTTGTATTTACCCGAGAAGTCTTGTCCCGCGATGACGTCCTGAAGTCCCTGCATCACCCGACTTCCGGCGCCTGGCCCCACCTCCTCTCTGTCCACGGAGAAAAATGCCATGCTATTTAATGTAGTTTTTCTCTGAGGAGAGAGAGGAGGCGGGACCAGGTGCCGGAAGTTGGGTGATGCAGTGACTTTGGGACGGCATCGCGGTACAAGGCTTCTCAGTTAAATATCATTTTTACTTGCAGGCTGCTGGATTTTTGTATTTACTATGGAGGTCCTCTTTAAGACTGTAATGTAATGTGACTTTATGTAATGTAACGTGACTTGTAATGTGACTTTCAGCAATGCATTTTTATTACAAAGTTACCTATTTACTCTCCTAGTTTACAGCAACACAGAAACACTATACTGTATGTATGGCCTGGGACCCACTATTGCTATTGAAATGCTATGGGAGATTAAAAAATAAATAAATAAATCACATCCCTCAAGTTTGATCACACCCAGGGCAGGTTACAGACTTTTTGCTGCCTGAAGCGAACTTGTGAGGATGCTCCCCCCCCCCCCCTCACATGACAGCCAGTCATGTGCCATCACGTGATGTGCGTGTTCTCACGGGTTGGAAGATGGATTGGGGAACGCTTGTTTGTCGGGTTGCGTCGCTGAGCGTTGCCCGATCCATCTCCCAGTAAGTAGGGGCCTTCTAAGACTCAAAGATCACTGCAGACCATGACCTTGCCAACAATAGTTCATAGTCAATGCAATGGTTCATCCAGTAGTAATGTATGATTGTGAGAGTTTAACCACAAGGAAGGTTGAGCACCGAAGAATCAACGCCTTAGAATTGTGTTGCTGGAGTAGAATTCTGAAAGTCCCTTGGACTGCAAGATAATCCAATCAGTCAATCCTTAAAGAAATGAATGTTGACTGTTCATTCAAAGGAGCAAAGTTGCATTTGAAATACTTTAGACAAACAGGACCTGATCCAAGTTTTCTCCTAGGAGATCATTTTTCACCTTCCGTTTAAAAGAACTTTTCAGCACTCTGCAATAGAAAACGTACCAAAAAAAATTGGTGAAAAAACTGTCAAAATTATTCTGAGCTTTTCCTTGCTTGCTGGTGATATAAAAGGCATGTATTAATAAAATGTGAAAATAACCACCTAGGGGAAAATTTAGGAGAAGAAGTAGACTGGATTGGGCCCATGATGAGAAGGCAGGACTCATTGGAGAAGACCCTGATGCTGGGTAAGATTAAGGACAAAAGGAGGAGGGGATGGCAGAGAATGATATGGCTATATAGTGTCATGAAAGCAACAACCATGAGCTTAAATGAGCTTCAAGAGGCAGTAGAGAGAGGGGCCTGGTCTGCTGTGGTCCATTGGGGTCCCAAAGATTTGGACGCAACTGAATAACGACTGAACAACAAAAAATATTATTGGTTTTCCAGTGTTCACAGCAGCCCTCACCTAAATCATATCAGGCTATAGCCATTTGCTGGTGCATGGTTAGAAAATAGGGGATTTGAGATCCTGGAGAATCATCCAGGCACTTGACTTTCATCAATATTGCAATTGAGATTTGCCCAGCATTTCAGCAGATCACCCGTTATTGCAGCTTTCATATCTAAATCAGACAGTATGGAGATCGGCATTCAGGTGATCTCAAGAGATAAAGACTGTGGAAGCAAAATTGTTGAACAAAACAGGAAACTTATCTTGCATTGGGACTTTGCTTATCCATGCAAGTGTAAAGTTAGGGCTGGTTCATACGGGTGGAAAACAGGGTTTTTGGCAGGTGACAAAAGCACATTTAATAGTTATCGACTACCATTCCATTTAAATGAATGTGTTTTTTAAAGGATGGTGACCACAGTTGGCGTCATCGGTGTAAACAGCAATGTTATTCCCATTGTCTCGTCTAGTGTCCGCTGCGTGCATGCGGTTTTGTGTCCCATACAGGGTTTGAAACACAACAATAAAGGCCCTGTTGATGCCGATAGTGGTGGAAAAGCGCTTAGCATCGGCTAAACAAGCCGCTGGCAGCTGTCCCACAGAAACCAGTCTGAACCAGCCCTAAATATGTTTTTCAGTGGCCTCATTACAGATGGCTTCAAGACATTATACCAGCATTCTGCATGCAGACATGTTTATGTACAAAGTATTTCAAAATTACCTTAAAGTCTGCGTCCACTCCATCAAAACGCTTTGCGTCATCTGGTAACTGGTTTCTAATGTCCTCAGAGCCAATAAATATGCTTTCTAGATGAGACCACGTTCTCTGAACTTCCATCCAAATGTAAATCACCGAGTCCGCCAGGTTTAGCCGCTTCTGCCAGCTTGACACTTGTTCAATAAAATATTCAACGTACTTGCTTTGCATAATTGCCTGCAACTGAACCTGAAGCACAATACAGAACAAGCAGTCATGCACACATAAAATATACACAGGCATTTCAAAGCTCTCCAAAGCACTTTCAGCAGACTAAATAACTGGCCCTCCTGTGAAGGCAGCAGGCCGAAACTACTGGAGTACTTTAGACAACCTCGAATGAGTTGAAGGGTAACTCCACCTTCAGAAACAGTATAGAGAATAGATTATAACTGCACAAGCCATTTTATGATTGAAGGCTGCTGAATAATATCTTTAAGTTTCACTCTGTAGCGGTTATAACTTTTAATACAAGTTAAAAACAAACAAACAAAAAAAAAAAGCTTGAACTTGTGGGCAACCATGGCAACAGTACAGTTTGGAGTACAGGACTTCCCCAAATTCTGATCTATATGTCACTGGTAAGGATGGCCGAACATCATGAACGTTTGCACTCACAAATGAAAAGTCGTGAAACGAATGTTTGCGGCGATCCCCATTGACTTTAATGGCAGCAGCTCCAGAGCTTAACAAGTACAGTACATCTACACAATAAACATTGTTGAAATGAAATACTCTCAGTATATAAAGGTGATGCAAGTGAGTTACACTTTAGTGCGGGTTCAGTCTTGTCCCGTTCGTGCTGAATGAATCAGGCAATTTTATATGAGTTTACCTTATATATTGCACTGATGAACTGAAGCGCATATTTATGGCTGTGACTATTAATAAGAACCAAGGGTATTCATTTATGGCTATGACTATCAGTATGATTTACACCGGATCATATTTTATATTTTTACTTTATGGCTCTTTTCATTCGATAGCAATTTTGATCAGCTAAGAAAGATGCACATTTCATTTAATACAACAACTGGAGTGCTGACATGCTTCCTATTGATTTATGGTGATTTTAGCAACAGATCCTCTCTGTGCTGAGATGATTATATTACCTGCAAAGACACAGAGAGCAGATAAGTAAATCATCACTTACAGTAAGTTGTACACAAATCATTCAAATGAGTATCTCTTGATTATCCAGCGCTGTCCCGCACTGCTGCACAGACTACATTGTGGACCCCAACAAGGCTCTGAATATCCCACTGCCCTGAACAGCTAGGAAAATGAGTATGCTAAAAACACTGGTGGAGGCGCCCATGGTGATATGCTACTATAGATGATTATATAGATGAGAAGCGTAATATCTTACCTTTTTAGAAGGACAAACTATTGATTAATGGAAAAAGTATACCGTATTTATAAATGCACTATAGACAACGCGTTTCACGGGTCTTGGCCCACTTCTTCAGGTCAATACAAGTGTGAGTAATTTTCCATCATGAGGGTGAGTGCTTAAGATTAGCCAATTTTCCACTAACCAATGGTTTGTCCTTCTAAAAAGGTAAGTTACTACATTTAACATCTACAGTATACAGTGGTGTGCAAAAGTATTTGGCCCCCTTGAAGTTTTCCACATTTTGTCACCTTACTGGCAGAAACATAAATCAAAGAAAGACCAATACAAAGTGGTGTACATGTGAGAAGTGGAACGAAAATCATACATGATTACAAACATTTTTTACAAATCAATAACTGCAAATTGGGGTGTGTGTAATTATTCAGCCGTCTTTGGTCTGAGTGCAGTCAGTTGCCCATAGACATTGCCTGATGAGTGCTAATAACTAAATAGAATACAAAAAGATTTCCAAAGCCTTGAACATCCCACAGAACACTGTTCAAGCGATCATTCAGAAATGGAAGGAGTATAGCACAACTGTAAAACTACCAAGACCAGGCCATCCACCTAAACTCACAGGCCGAACAAGGAGAGCGCTGATCAGAAATGCAGTCAAGAGGCCCATGGTGACTCTGGACAAGCTGCAGAGATCTACAGCTCAGGTGGGGGAATCTGTCCATAGGACAACTATTAGTCGTGCACTGCGCAAAGTTGGCCTTTATGGAAGAGTGGCAAGAAGAAAGCCATTGTTAACAGAAAAGCATAAGAACTCCCGTTTGCAGTTTGCCACAAGCCATGAAGGTGCTCTGGGTCAGATGAGACCAAAATGGAACTTTTTTTGCCAAAATGCAAAACGCTATGTGTGGCGGAAAACTAACACTGTACATCACTCTGAACACACCATCCCCACTGTCAAATATGGTGGTGGCAGCATCATGCTCTGGGGGTGCTTCTCTTCAGCAGGGAAAGGGAAGCTGGTCAGAGTTGATGGGAGAATGGATGGAGCCAAATACAGGGCAATGTTGGAAGATAACTTCTTGGAGTCTGCAAAAGACTTGAGACTGGGGCGGAGGTTCACCTTCCAGCAGGACAACGACCCTAAACATAAAGCCAGGGAAACAATGGAATGATTTAAAACAAAACATGTCCATGTGTTAGAATGGCCCAGTCAAAGTCCAGATCTAAATCCAATCGAGAATCTGTGGCAAGATCTGAAAACTGCTGTTCACAAACGCTGTCCATCTAATCTGACTGAGCTGGAGCTGTTTTGCAAAGAAGAATGGGCAAGGATTTCAGTCTCTAGATGTGCAAAGCTGGTAGAGACATACCCTAAAAGACTGGCAGCTGTAATTGCAGCAAAAGGTGGTTCTACAAAGTATTGACTCAGGGGGCCGAATAATTACGCACACCCCACTTTGCAGTTGACTTGTAAAAAATGTTTGGAATCATGTATGATTTTCGTTACACTTCTTACGTGTACACCACTTTGCATTGGTCTTTCATGTGGAATTCCAATAAAATTGATTCATGTTTGTAGCAGTCATGTGACAAAATGTGGAAAACTTCAAAGGGGCCGAAAACTTTTGCAAACCACTGTATAATCATCTATTGTAGCATATCACCAAGGGCGCCTCCACCAGTGTTTTTAGTATAGTCCACACCCCAAGGGGTTCTTAGTCATGAGGACATACTGGAGTCCTCAGCACTAATTCAGGATAGCGACCAACCAGCATCTGCACCAACAGACCTGAGATACAAAGCGGGGACGGTTATATTCCTGCAGGCTCTGATGGTGGTTGCAAGTTTTGCAACCCACTCTTGTGAGTATAATACCTATACACCTATTTGTTCTTTTCCCCTATTGTCCAACAATACTGCACTATTGGGCTCCTGGTTTCTCTCATCCCACAGATACTTGGAGCCTAGGGTATGGGTAACCATCAAGGATCAAAAACCCTTTCTAGTAAAATAATAAGAACAGCAGCAGACAATCTGCAGAAAGTTCACACCCTTTGATAGTCACAGAAATTATTTTTAGCAGATAACCGAATTGTAATATCCAGTAAAATTCCCATTACTCAATTCCCATCTCTTCATAGTATGGGATGATCAATGAGATGCAAATCATTAACCCTTGTATTCAAATTTCATGTAAAATTATAGGCAGCTTGAAACTCAATTTTTATTGGTTCAAGTTCAAGCTGCATGACATTTACATGACATTTTAATGCAAGGAGACATTATTTGCATCTCATTGATCTTCCCTATTTAATGGTTCTTTACTCTTTAGCATACATGAAAGGGTTTTGCAAAGCACACGAAAAGCATCTGATATTGACACTATATTCATATTTGTGGGCTCTTGGTACATTCAAGTGTACCCGATGTGACATGATGAGATAAACATGTGTATGTCCAGTGCCGAGAACACACATCGTGTAACTAGGCGTGTTCTTTTTTTTCTTTTAGTGCCTATAAGAGTTCAACTTCAGACATGCAAGTAACAGTTTCTGTCTTGCTGAATTCTTATTAGTGTAATCCCCCCTGATAAGGAATTACAGCCATACAACATTTTCCAGCAGAGATCAACTTCGGAGACCAAGGGGTGGATGAAAAAAAGGTCAATAGGTCAATATTTTAACTCTGGGACACCCATTATACTGCCATCAAGCAAAGACAATAAAACATTACATTAAATCTACTTTGTAAATGTTTAAGTAAAACAGGAGCAAAAATAGATTAAGTTTTAGGAGTGACCAATCAAAATGCTTGATTTTGCCATCTACTCCACTTTTGCTCCAATCTTCCTTGTACTTACACTTGTGGAATTATTATCATCCTAATTTTGCCTCCACAATATTGTCTCTGTATCACAACTTTTAATTGCTATTAAACCTATAGTTATGTGCTGGTTTGTGATCGTTCTTGCGATCTAAGAGCAAACTGTTCATCAATTCTATAAGTAGAAAATGCCACATTTGATTTGTGGGACAGGGCTGTGATCTGGGCACCATATGTCAAACTGCATCAACAACAATAGCAAATTTACCCTCACCAGAGGGAAACTCTTGTTTTTTTTAATGGATATGGTACATAAATACAGAATCAAACTCGATCAGAGAAGATCTGTACCAAATCCATTCAGGTTTCTTCAGCATTGTGGACATCTACACTCAACCCCGAAGAAGTCACATATGACAAAACATGATGACCATGTGAGTGGAGCCAAGCACAGGGTAAGTTTATACAGTACTAGTATCAGTGCAAGAACATGGTTGTGAAATAAGCTGGTTTGTAGGAAACGGAGGCTAACCTGGTTGCTATCTAAAGTCTCGAAGAGCTGCTCATCTGTTTTGATCAGTGGTGTTCCAGTACGGTAATGCTGCTCATAGGAGAACTCCAAAGTGGTCCAAGTCTGATTGATCTCTGTAAGGATCTAGTTACAAAAGAAAAAATAAATATTACAGTACTAAAGGGCTACATGTAACAATAAATTAGAAATCTCATTCAGTATCAGACTCATGGCCAAAAACATACACAGATTAAGGTGACAATAAGGAATAGATAGAGAAACACATAAAATACAGAGCATAAAGTGAAATTTTGAGAATAAAATTACAGTTTGGCAGCACTGTATACATTTTATCAGGATCTCAGTGAAACTCTAGCAGGAAGCTCTTGCAATTCTCTGTCTCAATCTGGTAATCGTCCAAAACAAAGTTTGGGAAACTAGATGAGCAGACTGTGAGTGGAGGAGAGATGGGCCGCACTAACAGAAGTCATGCCGGGATTACCAGGCTGACAAACAGAAAGGCAAGTGTTTCCTGTAGGAGTTTTTTTTGGCTTAAAACATACAAACCTGGATAATGGCTTACTGTGTCTAATCTGGAATAAGGGAGGGGGGGGGGGGGGGGGGGACAGCTGTAAAATACAACATTGCTTAACATTTATAAACTAGTAGATTATTTAAAGTGTTCCAACGGTGAACCTCGGGTACCAAAAGACATACATACCCAAGAAGAGGGAAGCCTCTGGATACTATATAGGATGCCCATGGCATACAGTTCCCCATCGCCAAACGAGGACTCTCCAAAGATTACGGACACGAGCTTGTTCATAATCACATCAGGGCCACACTCCTCTTTAGGCATGAGTCCAGCCATGAATGCCTGCACCTGCACATAAAGCTGGAGCCGCTCGTGCCAGTATCATCAACCAAGATCCATTGATTGGCTCACAGTGATCACAGGACCACCACAAGGAGATTAGCTGTTTTTAACCAACTGAGATTAGCAGCGGGAGTGCCTGGATAAGGTAGATTTCAACTGTGTGCCTCCAGATCCAGTTAAAGAGTTTGGGGTTTAGTCATTTTACTTTTTAAAGGTTTACAAACAAGTGTACAAATTGATGTTTGGATATGCTTCAATTAGGCATATTAAAAACCGTTTTTACAAACAAATGCTTAATAAACGGGCTTCAACCATGTTACTCAATTTTGAATGAGTCAAAGAACAAAGTGTAGCAGTAGCTTACATTGCAAAGTACAGTATATGCTAAGTAATACTTGTAAAGTAAATGAAGCTGAGTTTGCTTGAGACTTACCTTCTCAGTGCCCATTTCTTTCACAGCCTTGTCCACAATATTCCGTACCTCATCCTCCACCTTATGTAGCTGCAGTGCCAGTAGATCTGCCAAAGTAGTTTGATCAGTCATTGTGAATTGTACCTAGCAGGAGGACAGTGACCATCATCAACATCACATGCTTGCTAAGGTTCTGAGACATCGTTTTAAGTAAGAGGCTACTCCTGTTTGTGAGAGACTACAGCCCTACTTGCAAAACCAGAACTGCTATGTCATTTCTCCTGATTTTTTCATAGGAAATCATTTTTCAAATTGTTTTCAAAATCACGTTTCAGCACTTTGCAATTGAAAAACGATCAAAAAGTACATGAAAAGTACTATCGAAATTATTTTGAGTATTTTCTTGCTTGCTTGTGACACACCTAGGAGAAAACTCAGGAGAAAAAGTTAATTGCATATGAGCCAGTGTTATTTGAAGAACTCATGTCAAACTTAACACATTGGCTTCAATTCACCAAGCATTCCCGCCTTGGGCAATGCAGAAAACTGATTTTACCAAACAAAGTCAAATGTCAAATCACTAAGGCTGTTACTGCATGGAAAAGTAAAATTACCTAGTGAGGTAAATTACCAACTTGTGCAGTAAATACCTCAATACACTAAGATTAGAGCATTCGGTAAAACGAGTGAAATGTTTGGTATTTTAACACCAGCCTGGAGTTGTCAAGCAATCAGACGCTAGGTAAAATAAACAGGCAAAGGAGACAGCCAATAGGAGGAGCCACCCTATCTACTCCTCATTCCATTGATGCTGATATACTGCCGGACGGGACATCAGAAATTAAAATAATATGATGCATGAGCAGGGCACATTCACAGAGGCTTTACTGTATCCCTTTAGACATAAACATTTCATAGACTGATATAGTGAATCAGAGTGACTAAAGGAGTCATGCAGTCTAAAGGGATGCTGTATACTACTGTACGTATCAGAAGCAGCAACTTGCAAATGAATGGTTAATGGCAGATCACTTGTACCAGAAGAATCATCACAACCCTGGCCAGAAGTGGGAGAACATCACCGAATCAGTACACAGCTTGCTGCCCAGACCTACTCCACGGCTGGTTAGACCAGGGGTCCCCAACCACTGGGCCGCGGCCCACTGCCGGTCCGTGGGCAGTTGCCAGCTGGGCCGCGGCGGGTCTGGCCTCTCACCCCCCTCCCCCCGCGGCCGCCGCTCCTGTCACCTTATGAGCTGGCGGCCGCTTCCTGTCACTGATTCCCCGTAGCCGCTTTGAGGATTGCAGCATCTCCTTTTACAGCAGCGCTTCCTGCGCAGCTGCTGTAAGGAGGGAAGAAAGCGAGACAGCGCCGGTTTCCATGGTAACGGCGATTGCCGCTACAGGAAGCCGCTGCCCCGCTTTCTTCCCTCCTTACAGCAGCTGCGCAGGAAGCACTGCTGTAATAGGAGATGCTGCATTCCTCATAGCGGCTACGGGGAATCTGTGACAGGAAGCGGCCGCCAGCTCAAAGCAGGTAACAGAAGCGGCGGCCGCGGGGGGAGGGGGGCTACACTGGGGCACTATACTAGCTATCCTGGGGCACTATACTAGCTGCACATGGGGCACTATGCTAGCTATACTGGGACACACTGGGCACTATACTAGCACTATACTAGCTATACTGGGGCATACTGGGCACTATACTAGCTATACTGGGGCACACTGGGTACTATACTGAGGCACACTAGGCACTATACTAGCTATCCTGGGGCACACTGGGCACTATACTAGCTATACTGGGGAACAATGGGCACTATACTGGTGCACACTAGGCACTATACTAGCTATCCTGGGGCACACTGGGCACTATACTAGCTATCCTGGGGCACTATACTAGCTATCCTGGGGCACACTGGGCACTATACTAGCTATCCTGGGGCACATGGGGCACTATACTAGCTATACTGGGGCACACTGGGCACTGTAATAGCTATCCTGGGGCACACTTGGCACTATACTAGCTATCCTGGGGCACTATACTACCTATCCTGGGGCACTATACTAGCTATCCTGGGGCACATGGGCACTATACTAGCTATACTGGGGCACACTGGGCACTGTACTAGCTATCCTGGGGCACATGGGGCACTAAACTAGATATACTGGGGCACACTGGGAACTATACTAGCTATCCTGGGGCACACTGGGCACTATACTAGCTATCCTGGGGCACACAGGGCACTATACTAGCTATTCTGGGGCACATGGGGCACTATATTAGCTATCATGGGGCACTATACTAGCTATCATGGGGCACTATACTAACTATACTGGGGCACTATACTAGCTGCAGCGGGGTACCTAGACTCCCTATACTGGGGCAACTGTGCTTGCTGTGCCGCCGCGAATACCCCCCCCCCCCCCTCGGGCCCCAGAGAACATTTTGGACGGTTACCGGTCCCCGGGCCGAAAAAGGTTGGGGACCCCTGGGTTAGACTTCTACTTATTACGGAACAGGTTTTAGTGCATTGAAGCCATGTTTTTTTGGTAAATTACCAAACTATTACTGCATGTATGCATTTAGAAAAAAAAGTCTAAAATACCAAAAGCATTAATTTACCAACCTATCATTTTTCTATTGTTTTTTTTACAGAACAGGTCTTAGGCCTGGTTCACACTTGCAGAGATCAAAAACTGTTCCGTGGAATGGGTCAGTTTTTAAAAGGCATCAGTTTTGCATCCGTGACCCTCCCTTCCGTTAGAGCACGGTCAATGCGAGGGATGCGCCGTTCTGGAAAAATAGCTGCAGACCCAAACTTGCAGTACGTTTGGGGGAATGGGGCAAATGGATCCGCTCGAATGAAGCAATGTGAACGGATTATTGAATAACATAGGATCTGTTCACCTCTGTTAGGGCCCGCTCTGTTATGGTCCACAAAACGTTAAGTTTTTTAGTCCAATGTGAACAGGGCCTAAGTGAATTGAAACCATTGTCCACTAAAAGGTATGGCTCATTACCAGGAGCCTCATCATCATTCCTGCACTGCCCATGAGAAAAAAAAAAGAAACCAGAGGGGGCTCTGGAGTGACGTGTTACTTTCAAAATTTCCAAGCAGTTGAGCACCCCTGCAGAAACCGAGAAGACCATAGTTACGGCCTATATAAAGAAAGGAGAACCGAGAGCCCAATATGGTGTAGTATGTCAAGGCAATTGGTATATTTGAGAAAGGAGTAAATTGTATACTCACAAACACGGGTTACCTCCAGGCAACCACTGTATAAGCAGGTGAGGAAATTGACCTGTCCCCACTCAGGAATAAGAAGTCGCTCTCTGTAGACGTGAAAAAAAGGGGTATCCCCCTCCACCAAAGGTGGATATATAATGTGTTATAGACTGAACAGAGGCGCCAGGTGTTAATCTGACATTACGTTGCTGTGTGCTCCTACTTTATACTGCCTGATGAAGCGGGTGTAGACCTGCGAAACGCGTTGTACTAAACCCTCTGGAGTATACTATTAAAATGTTTCTATGTTGAATTGCACAGCTTTCCTGTGTCTGCTTGAGGGAGGTAAGTCTACCACTGCCTCCAAAGCAATTTTTAAACATTTTAAACATTGTTTTTATTCTTTTGGCGCCTCTGTTCAGTCTATAACACATAGTTACGGCCTATTTTGTTGTGTTATTGTTTTTATTTACCATTCTGTTGCCACCATATGAACAATGCCGAAGTCACCCAACATCACCTGGGGCCATTAAATAAGTATCTCAGTCCACCGGCTCAGATTCTAAAGCAAAGTTACATCTGTAACAAATGATCCATGGTTTTTAAGGTTGTGCTTGGCACACTCCTTTGAAGGCCTACTTTACACAAACTGTTTCACAGTGCAATAATTCCATGTTTTAATGTCCTACATTCACTTTTCTGTCAAGTATCCATTTGAACCAAAGTGGCAGTGTACAAAAAAAGTGTCTGTGGGACATCAAGTTTGATGGCAATCACGTAAAGGAGACCTATAATTCCTTGGTAGTGATAAACTATACGAAACTCCACCACTGAAATATTAATATACATACAGTGGTTTGCAAAAGTATTTGGCCCCCTTGAAGTTTTTCACATTTTGTCATATTACTGCCACAAACATAGATCAATTTTATTTGAATTCCACGTGAAAGACCAATGGTGGTGTACACGTGAGAAGTGGAACGAAAATCATACAGGATTCCAAACATTTAAAAAAAAACAAAAAACTGCAAAGTGGGGTGTGCGTAATTATTCAGCCCCTTGAGTCAATACTTTGTAGAACCACCTTTTGCTGCAATTACATCTGCCAGTCTTTTAGGGTATGTCTCTACCAAACTTTGCACATCTGGAGACTGAAATCCGTGCCCATTCTTCTTCTTTGCAAAACAGCTCCAGCTCAGTCAGATTAGATGGGCAGCATTTGTGAACAGCAGTTTTCAGATCTTGCCCCAGATTCTCGATTGGATTTAGATCTGGACTTGACTGGGCCACTCTAACACATGGATACGTTTTGTTGTAAATCATTCCATTGTTTCCCTGGCTTTATGTTTAGGGTCGTTGTCCTGCTGGAAGGTGAACCTCCGCCCCAGTCTCAAGTCTTCTGCAGACTCCAAGAGGGTTTCTTCCAAGATTGCCCTGTATTTGGCTCCATCCATCTTCCCATCAACTCTGACCAGCTTCCCTGTCCCTGCTGAAGAGAAGCACCCCAGAGCATGATGCTGCCACCACCATATTTGACAGTGGAGATGGTGTGTTCAGAGTGATGTGCAGTGTTATTTTCCGCCACACATAGGGTTTTGCATTTTGGCCAAAAAGTTCAATTTTGGTCTCATCTGACCAGAGCACCTTCTTCCACATGTTTGCTGTGACCCCCACATGGCTTGTGGCAAACTGGACTTCTTATGCTTTTCTGTTAACAATGGCTTTCTTCTTGCCACTCTTCCATAAAGGCCAACTTTGTGCAGTGCACGACTAATAGTTGTCCTATGGACAGATTCCCCCACCTGAGCTGTAGATCTCTGCAGCTCGTCCAGAGTCACCATGGGCCTCTTGACTGCATTTCTGATCAGCGCTCTCCTTGTTCGGCCTGTGAGTTTAGGTGGACGGCCTTGTCTTGGTAGTTTTACAGTTGTGCCATACTCCTTCCATTTCTGAATGATCGCTTGTACAGTGCTACGTGGGATGTTCAAAGCTTTGGAAATCTTTTTTGTAGCCTAAGCCTGCTTTAAATTTCTCAATAACTTTATCCCTGACCTGTCTGGTGCGTTCTTTGGACTTCATGGTGGTGTTGCTCCCAATATTCTCTTAGACAACCTCCTGAGGCCGTCACAGAGCAGCTGTATTTGTACTGACATTAGATTACACACAGGTGCACTCTATTTAGTCATTAGCACTCATCAGGCAATGTCTGTGGGCAACAGACTGCACTCAGACCAAAGGGGGCTGAATAATTACGCACACCCCACTTTGCAGTTATTTATTTGTAAAAAATGTTTGGAATCATGTATGATTTTTGTTTTTCTTGCAGCTTGATTACTCAAAATGGACATGAAAATTATCATTACCGATAGGTTCATTTATCCATTGAAAATAACTGACCTTTGTGGCAACCATTAGTTGGTGCCAATGTCTGTCCCGGATTGCTGGGTTTTGTAGGTCTGTTACAGCACGCAAAGAGGTGATCAAATTTTTCACGGTTAAATCCAACCCTGAATATGCATCCCAAGAGCGAACCTGTTTGTCCAATGACAAAATGTCCTGAAAAGATACATGTAAACAGGTAGTGTTATTCATTAGTAATAATAAACACGCAAATGCAAGCACACACAGATATACACACTTACAATTCAGTTTCCAATAAACTTCTGACATTCTGTAAGATGTAAATAAACCCTATATTTAATTGATAATAGGAGGAAGAGACCATAGCAAAGGTAAGAAATGTGAGATTTTGGATAATTTCATAATTTAAAGTTCATAATATTAAAAGATTCAGAGAATCCAGTGTGACAAGGCCAAAAGCCAGTATTGGAAGGCCATTATCTTTGGGCCCTCAGGCAGTACTCTATTCATAATAAATGACTCTGGGTCCTAAATGGCCTGATTGCAGTGCAGACCTGTCTCCTTAAAGAGACACTGAAGCGAAAAAAAAATATGATAATGATTTGTATGTGTAGTACAGCTAAGAAATAAAACATTAGGAGCAGAGACATAAGTCTAATATTGTTTCCAGTACAGGAAGGGTTAAGAAAGGTAGTTAACAGTACCAGCTAAACTTATTTTTTTTTATTGACGTCTTTTCAGCTATCCTGGCCTGTGCCAAAAAACTCTATGGAAGCCGCAAGTCTGTCAAGTTTATCTATGTATTTCAGATTGTGTAGCACCAATCCTCTGATTACGTCAGCTTGTGGTAAATTAAGCCAGTGCTCCAACATACCACTAGATACCACTGTTTTACACTTACCGATTCCCCACATGCACCAATTTGCATTAGTGATTTTTGGATATCTTAACTAACTTTTGGGCAAGTTTTTGCAAGTTTTATGCCTGTTTGTATGCAATTTTCAGTTTAGGATTTTTTCCATGCATGCTGAAAGCTTGTACAACTAAACTTAATCAGTTGGCATTAAAAACGGTCTGTTTAGGGAAACTAAACGTACCAGATCTTAACGGATGTCAACGAATCCTATGCTAACCCTTTCAGGACTGGCCGCCTATCCCCCCCTTAAGGACCAGGCGATTTTGCATGTGGGTGGGTGCGTTTGGGGGAGGTCAGGCAGCCGGATCCCTGTTAGGGCTAGCTGGGCATGGTGTCCATGGTGTAGCTAGGTGCCCCCCCCCCCCCCATAGCCAGCACTCTTTACTCACCTCCCCGGCTCCAGTGATGAGCAGCCGTGAACCCCTCCCTAGGGCTGCACGATTTTAGGGAAAAATCGAAATTGCGATTTTTCTCTCAGAAATTGCAATTTCGATTTTTCCCCCCGATTTTTTTAAATTCCTGCTTTTCGCACTTTGGGCGGGGGGGGGGGGGGGGGCTTGGGTTTGGGTTTGGCTCACGGTCTGCACTGCCTGTAATATCTTGCTTCTGGCCCCGCTGTGCGCGGATTGGCCAGAAGCAGTGAATATGTATAAGTGTTAATGAGCGGGGGCGGATCCACTAGAGCGAGCGGCCGGGCACATCATACAGCTTTACCAATCACTGGCTAGCGATGGAATGATGGCAGTGGTAGGCGGAGCTGTACAGAGCATACAGCTCCGCCTACCGCTGCCGTCATTCCATCGCTAGCCAGTGATTGGTAATGCTGTATGATGTGCCCGGCCGCTCACTCTAGTGGATCCGCCCCCCCGCTCATTAAAGAGAACCCGAGGTGGGTTTGAAGAATATTATCTGCATACAGAGGCTGGATCTGCCTATACAGCCCAGCCTCTGTTGCTATCCCAAACCCCCCTAAGGTCCCCCTGCACTCTGCAATCCCTCATAAATCACAGCCACGCTGTTGACAAACAGCTTGTCAGAGCTGGCTGTGTTTATCTCTATAGTGTCAGTCTGCTGCTCTCCCCGCCTCCTGCAGAACTCCAGTCCCCGCCTGCATCCCTTCCCTCCCTGCTGATTGGAGGGAAGGGACGGGGGCAGGGACCGGAGCTATGCAGGAGGCGGGGGAGCAGCTGAGACTGACACTACAGATGTAAACACAGCCTCACAACATGGCTGTGATTTATGAGGGATTGCAAAGTGCAGGGGGACCTTAGTGGGGTTTGGGATAGCAACAGAGGCTGGGCTGTATAGGCAGATCCAGCCTCTCTATGCAGATAACATTCTTTAAACACACCTCGGGTTCTCTTTAACACTTATACATATTCACTGCTCACCGTCCGCACTGCCCGTTCCCCTGTTTGTAATATCTTGCTTCTGGCCCCGCTGTGCGCGGATTGGCCAGAAGCAATGAATATGTATAGGTGTTAATGAGCGGGGGCGGATCCACTAGAGCGAACGGCCGGGCACATCATACAGCATTACCAATCACTGGCTAGCGATGGAATGACGGCAGCGGTAGGCGGAGCTGTATGCTCTGTACAGCTCCGCCTACCACTGCCGTCATTCCATCGTTAGCCAGTGATTGGTAATGCTGTATGATGTGCCCGGCCGTTCACTATAGTGGATCCGCCCCCCGCTCATTAACACTTATACATATTCATTGCTTCTGGCCAATCCGCGCACAGAGGGGCCAGAAGCAAGATATTACAGACAGCGGACCGAAAAACCGAAGGTACTGACGATCAGCAGATCGTCTTGCCTCGAACCGCGGTTTCGGTTTTAAACCGAAAAACCGTGCAGCCCTACCCCTCCCACTCTGGCCGGCATCCCAGCTCGTACTGACGCTAATGACCTCATCAAGGCGGGACCGGACACCTACGTCAGAGCGAGCTGGGATGCTGGCCAGAGCGGTGCACCAATGGCCAGGGGAACATCAGGAAGGTGAGTGGATCCTCTTCTTCCCCACCCTACCGCCGCACCGCAGCTCTAATAGTGATCACTATGATCCACCGGCAATCGTACTGATCACGTGATCAGGAGCCAATCGCGATGGCTCCTGATTACTGAGGGGGGATGTCAGCTGTCATATGACAGCTTAATTTCCCCTCTCAGGGGTGCACAATCACATTGGGAGCGGAAACGGCAGACGGCGTAAATCCTACGCTGCATCAGGCTAGGACAGCCACAAATGCGGCATAGGATTTACATGCGGCGGTCCGCAAAAGGTTAATCGACAGCATATATTCATATTGCTCTGTTAGAATAGATACATTCAGCCTGTACCTCTGAATGGACAGCAAGTTTGGGGCTGGAGCGATATTTCTAGATTGACGGATGCGTCGTATTGACCGCCAGGTAAGATGAAAAACTGACGCATCACTGATGATAAACTGATGCCTTTTAAAAACTGATCCATTCCATGGATGTGACCAAGTATGGGAAGGTACAGGTATTACATACAAAAAAAGTTACACAAGCTAGGATATCAGATAAAATTTTACTCAAACTTTGAACGCAAACTTACCCTTTAAATTGAAAAAAAATTGTATTGGTTAAAGCAAATAAAAGAATAATTTTTTTCACACTTTTGGTTAGTTATTCTACTCATTATGCAGAGAGCTTCACAGCTTAAAACTCTGAGAATAATAATACACTGCAGGATAATATTTTTTAGGAAAGCATTTCATAAAAGTAGCAGCTGTGGAACTTGCCTTGGAAAACCTTCTCAGCTCGACATCCATCTGTTCCACATTAATCTGCCTCCACTGCGTTTTAACCCAATCAGCAATGCTGCTCTGTGAAGCAAGTATGAAGCACAGTCATTCCACATGTTGCATCACACGCATGACTGGAAACATGTTAATATACAGTATCTGGGAAGTACAGGGTTTTTAAAACCGCTTTCCCATCAACAAACAATAAAAAACACTACATACAAAAACAGGTACATGATATTCATTATGTCAAATCACTGCTAATAACAGTCCTAGCTATGCAGACAGAGTTCCAGCATGGCAGGTCACGTATGACTTCACGTTCTTCTGCCAACTTTCCTAAGTGCCAAAGCTAGGATTTAAATCCGCCCCAAACCAGAAGGGAATGAGAGTATGGGCCGCGCCTCAAAATTGTGCTTGCAACTCCTCAAACATACTGTAATAATGATGTAAAGGATTTCCTTTAGGCTTTCCATAGTCCTCAAAACAGAGAGAGCAGTGGTGCATTATGGGAAACCACATTTGCTCACTTAAAGCTGAATTATTACAAATACCATCTGTTTTACAAAGACAAAATCATCTTTACCTAAGCTAGGAAAGAGCAAAGAATACTATCAGATTTCCACTGACACAAGAAATGAAACCTACTAGCAAATAAAAGCCACTAGCTGACAAGAAGTAGGAAGATGTTGATCAATCAGCTCACAGCCAATTTGTTAACATGGCCTCAACTTCCTGGTTCACTGGACATTTCCATGTCAGAAGAATCTCTTAGTTATTTCTGTGTAAAGATTCATGGCACCTGACTGCAGTGGCGGGTACATGTGATAGGGGCACCTGGAAAACAAGGTAGGAATAGTAGTAGAATATCTATGATCCCCGAGAGTTGAATATCGGTAACTATACCAATATTCTACTATCGACCTCTGCAATCTAATTCTCATACTAACCCTCCCCTATCCGCTCCTAACACTAACCTCCCCCCCACCTACTCCTAATACTAACCTCACCTCTATGTATGTAATGAAGTGACTATACCTGAACATTATATATAAGATCCCACAATTCCTTCAGCAATTTTATCTCTTCACGGCATTTCTTCATCTGCTTATAGTCAGGAACTGCCACTTCAAACAGATCTGCTGATTCCTGCAGAAGTCTCACTTCTTCTTCCAACTCCCGAAGGTCTAGGTTTGCCTGTGTGATACTTATAATTAGCAATCATCAGTGCTTAACAACAGTTATGTTTCTATACAGGAAAGACATTAACTCACTTCTTGTCTCTATGGGCTAGTTCACAGAGGCGTAGCTAGGGTTTCCAGCGCCCGGGGACAAAGACTATTAATGCGCCCTGTAAGGTCAAAAAAGGGGCGTCGGCATGGTAATGGGTGGGGCCAAATATACATGACCTTAGCAGTGGTGTAAAAGGTCTGGCAGGGAAGTTTGAGCTCTGCCATAGTGTTTCCCCCCAAAATACATGTAATCTGACAGCATTTCACCAAAAATACATGTAATTTGGCAGAGGTTCCTCCAAAATACAGATATTTGACAATGGTTGCCCCAAAATAGACACAATCTGGCAGCAGTGGTTCCCCCAACATACATATAATCTGGCAGCTGTTCTCCAAAATACACTTAATCTGGCAGCAACGGTTCCCCAAAAATACAGTTAATCTGGCAGCAGTTTCCCCAAAATAGGTCCCCCCAGTATAGGTAACCAGGTCTATAGGTGTCCCCAGTGGTAGTAACCAGGTAAATAAATAAAAAAAAACACAGGTTACAGCTGGGCGCCCCTAGGGACCCAGCGCCCGGGGGCACTTGTCCTACCCCGCCCACCCCTAGCTACGCCCCTGCTAGTTCACAAATATAGTAATCACATGGTCTAGTTTTCCTGGGAATAAACCATAATGTGGTTGCTGAATGTGCAACAGAATGGGGTCATTCACACATGTAGGTGGGGTTGATGGTTATTGGTGAACAACCAAACAGTTATACCACATTTGAAAACCACCGCATTTAACATCTGGTGGACGGCAGAGGCAATAATTTAGGGGGTACATCCCCGGCAGCCCCAAGGGAGTTCAGAGCTGTAGGGAACCCCACCTGCTAACCCTCCCATTTTCCAACGCAGGGGTCACCTCTCCAGAGGTGGTGTTAAAGCCACACTTGCTATGGTGTGTGGGTGGGGGGAGTAATGGAGGCTGCAACATAAGACCCTTGACCAGTTTTGCCTTCTGTTCTTGGGCATCATGACATGGGATGGGTTTGAATGTTTGGCAGAAGGCATCAATGTAGTACTGGAAAGGGAGGAAGAGTAGGTGGTTGCCATCCACTCAGATATTACCAGATTGGGTGTAGCTCCAAGCCTCTGCCACCTTATCCAGGTGATTGCAAACGCCAAACATACAACCACAGCAGCTGAGAGGCAGCAAATCCATAAAGACAGAAAGTGAGGAAGAGCAGTAGAATAAAAAAAACGAAGGTTCTACGTCTTCCCATCCTTCAAAAGGGTACCTTGTCAAAGTTAACAGAACATTTCTGTGACATTATTTTTGTAGAGCTGTTCTGTGTGAGTAGAAGATGGACAATAGGTGGCTAATGAGTGAGTGGTGACCTGTGGTACGTGGATCTAAAGACAATTTGCTCATTCCCCTTTTTATAATCTGCCATGATGGATCACTAAATGACAATGTGGAGCAGCTCTTCACATGCTCGATTGTCAACCAAGATGTTCCAAAATTATAATTTTGGACAAGGTTTATCCTGCTTTTGTACAAAGCTTCAGATCCAAGAAAAACATTCCTGCAGAGCCCAGTGCAGCACAATTCCTATCCCTACACTTAAAAAGGCTCCAGGGAAAAGTGAAAATAAGTTGTTTCCTACTTATGATACCAGTGCAGCAAATCTATTGAATATTCAATTATTCTTAGCTGGATAGGTTTTTAATAATGACACTTTCAGCAAATCCTCCACAAAGTCCATTAGTCTGATATATATTTTGGACACATTTTGCTGTGGAAAATGTTCAGCTGTGATCTGTACCTCCCCAAAACTATCGGCACACTAAGCCCTCCAGGTGGAGGCGAGTTATCAGAAAAGGAAGGAAGGAACAATGAGCAATAATACCAACAGCAGGCAGAGCCGGGACAAGGTCCTCCAGCACCCAAGGCTGAGACACCAAAGTGCACCCCTCCATCCCTCCCACCTCAGCTGTCACACACTGATTGCTATTAGACTAAGAGGGCCACAGGGCCCACAACCTCCCCAACACCTTAATATCTAGTTATCTGGCTTGCAGTCACTGCTATGTATCCCCTTTTCTTATTTCTTTCTGCTTCATACACAATTAGGAATGACAGCTGAATGAATTGTGCGCCCACTCCTACACTGCGCCCTGAGGCTGGAGCCTCTCCAGCCTATGCCTCGGCCCGGCCCTGACAGCAGGTGTTGCTTACCTTATCCAGAAGTACATATGGCTTTTGGACAGAATAGGAGAACGGAGCTTCTGAACAAAACTGTTCCCGGAAGTAATTCTGTTTTAGCTGTGAGAAAAGAAAGAAAAGCAATGTTTGCACCTATAAATGAATGGATGACTGTCAAAGAAGACAAAACAATTTAGGTGGATCGATTGTGAATTGAACAACATTTGTAATTTATACCTATAGTAGATTTTTTCTTTTCAAAAGTTACAGGAAAACCTTTGAACTTTAATCACATTCTAGTTCTCTCTAGCCAGTATTTTGGGAATTGGTTGAAGAGACAAAGAGGAAGACTGCTTGAATGACAGATCTAAAGAGAATACACTCATCTTAAAGAGAACCCAAGCCGAAGGCTCAGATTCAGAAAGAGATACCCATCTAAAGGGTCTAAAGGAAGGGAAGCCTCAGGATCCTATTGAAGCTTCCCTTGGTGTCCTCTGCTGTCCCACTGGTTAGTGCGGCCCTCTCTACATCGGGGCCACACTCCTCTTCTATACCAAGCTAGAACAATAACCTTTGGCTCTAAAAGCCAGAGTTCCGATATAGTACAGTAAAAACTTCAGCCCCTGTCATAGCCATTAATTATCCCGCACCCAAATTACCGCCGCAGCATAGCCATAGCCGCAATTTCTACACCGGCCTATGGTGGCGCCCAAATTATCAGGTGAGATCTGCACCCAGATTACTTGATTCATGTGAAAAGGGGCCTCTAAGCTTGTTTGTCTTTGTGAAAAAAGCAAGATATACACAAATGGCTTTTGGTAAGTAAATTTAAGTAAGTAAATTTAAACTCATACAAACTTTTCAAACGCAGCAAAGGTCATTGTTAGAGTGACTCGGAGATGTTTCACTGTGTACTAAATAGGTGAGAAGGTTGCATGCTCTACTGAGATGTGAATGAGGTGTGGTTAGAAGAAGCAAGGTTAACATGGGTGGTGGCATAGCCATGGAGGGTTAACGTGGGTGGGAGAGGAATACGACTAGACATCTGAACCAGGAAGTCTTGCAAGGGATTTGGGAAGCAATTTCAGACTGCAAACAGCACTATGGACAAGGTAAGTCTTCTTAGCAAACAGTCTTACCGCCAGTTCAGAATATTGCAATTCTCCACAGGATCACTTGAACTATCTTCCAAAAATAAATTACATACAAGGTAAGTAAGGTGTATAAAAATTAACTCCAACTGATATCGCTTGGGGGTATTTTAAAGCTCAACCAAAGCCAAAATTAAATAGGACAAATTCTAATAGCAATCAGTGTACACACTCCATGTATAGAAGCAAAGAAACCTGCTTACAGGTGCACTATAGCTAGCTTACCCTTTGAAGATTAATTAATGGGAAGGTCAATCAGGTGTGACCACATGACTCCTACAATAGTAAGAATAATAATAGAGGAAATGCTAAATTTCCCAGCATTACACTGGAATATATGTGGCTGAAGCTGGTTGCAAAGGTCAGTGCCAGAAGCAGTGGTAATGGCAGAGCATGGAAATGGTTTGCTCATCTTTTCTCTAGCTGCAGAGTTCCCCACTCACCTCATATATATTTACTTCTATAAACAAAAGGAGGAGATGAGCTTGTGTCCATCACAATTATGGCCTAGCCTGTAATTCACAGGAAGTGAGATTGCAAGACCTCACTTCCCAAACAGGAAGCCAGTCAGTGCGGTGGTCTTTCATCTGAATGGAAAGGTGTACCACTGCAGACAAGCACAGCTATAAAATAGATTACTACATTTGAAAATACAGTTTCAAAAGTAAAGATTATAAGTTAAACACTAAACAAGATCTGTGCTTTCAGAATTTAGAAGCTTCCATTTTGAGTTTAGTTGGGCTTTGCTAAATACTTTGTGGGATTTTTAAGAATAACAGCTTTAGCTGAGGCTTACATCAAACGCAGCACATCTCTTCTTGATGACGGAAACCTCCAGTATCTGCAATGGGGCCAGGTCATGCTTCACAGTAATGGCAGTTTTCTTTGTATTGTTCCATTTTTCAGGCAGTTCCTACAGGAAATAGGTAAGAGAAGCACAAAAGTCATATAAAGACATCAGACAATAAAATAACAAAACCTACAGATACATAGATAAGTACATACAGAGAATAAGCCACCCCATTGCTAATGTTGTGAATGTCAGAGTACTGCTATGGCCAATAGCATGCAATAAAAATGACCAATTATAAGGAGACATTCTATACAGTGTGATGGTATCTGACAATGTATGTTGGCCATTAGACTCTAGAGTTGTATATTGTTTAATAATACAATACAATAATACAATAACATTTGTAAAGCGCTTTTCTCCCATAGGACTCAAAGCGCATAGCTGTGTCTCAGATTAATGCAGGGTTTCAGGCTGGGTTGTGTTACAGAGGAGATAGTCAGATGTTCATGAATGCCAGACTGAAAAGGTAGGTTTTCAGTTTAGACTTAAATGTTTCCAGGGATGGGGCTGTCCTGATTGGGTGTGGCAGGGAGTTCCAAAGTGTAGGGGCAGCATGACAAAAGGTTCTGTCTCCAAAGGTTTTGAGGTGGACTCTGGGGGTGACCAAGGTGTTACGTCCTTTTGATCTAAGATTGTGGGGGGTGTGATGTAGTTGCAACAAGTCCTTCAGGTATCCAGGGCCCAGATTGTGCAAGGATTTGAATGTCAGTAAGCCAATCTTAAACAGAATTCTCCATTTTATCGGTAGCCAGTGGAGTGAGCTCAGGGTTGGTGTTATGTGGCATTCTGTACTAATTGCAGGCGGCGTAAGTCTTTCTTATGCAGGCCTGTGTAGAGGACGTTGCAGTAGTCTAACCTTGATGTGACGAAGGCATGAACTAGGGTTGGAAGTTCCTCTGAAGGAATTAGGTGTTTAATCCTTGCAATATTCCTTAGGTTACATCTTTCACAGCGCTGTACAGAGTATATTGTATGGTCACTTAACTGTCCCAATTTAGGGGGAAGCCAATTAACTAGCCAATTCACTATACAGCATGAAGCAATTGAAAAGGGCACAAGATGCGGGCTGCGAAAGGGTAAGTATGGGGAGGTTTAATGTAAGTATCCCACTAGAGATTAAAGTTAGTTGCACACCATGGGGTAGTTAAGATTAGTTTCTCATGAAGTGGGTGGGGTAAAGGGTAGGCGCTGACTGGGGGGGGGGGGTTAAGGTTAGGCAGTCTTATCAACAGGTACCTTATCAAATGTACACATACAGCATGGAGGCCAGGGTCAGGGTAGGGCTATAGGAAGTGACATTTCAATACGTAAACTAGAGCTGGACAAAAAGGAGGGAATAAACAAGGGGCATTGCTTCCAGATTCATTCACCTATCTTTATGTCTCATGCTACTGCCCTAGGTTTGACCAACTGCACAACATCCTGGTACTGTGTAATGTAATGCTCGCCCAACTGCTAGGCATACTAGGTGTAAGCATGGTAATGTAGGTGGTGGGGCACATGCGTATACCATTCCAAAAACTTTGCCGTGGCTTATGACCACGACAATGAAGCAAGGAGAAAAAAAATAGGTAGATGACTGCCGAAACTGGCATCTTATCATGCCAGTTATGTATAGCTGTTACCGTCAGAATTTGTATTTCACTTTTATTTTGTTCCGGTATGTTTTAGGTATTAATGATTTTTTGTGAGTACAATATTCCTTGGAAGTTAAGTCAGTATGCTCATAAATCAGGCAAAGGGAATTAGTACTCCGGGAAGCTAACCCTTCACAAAATGACTGTTAGTGCAATTGAAAAAAAAAAGATCACTTCACATTCAACTTTTCTTTAGTGCTACAAGTTCATCTAGCAATAAGGAATCAACATGCATGAGCTGCGTAATATGTTGGCGCTTTATAAATACAATAAATACAATAAATAATAATGACAGTCATCCAATCCACTCATTTTCCACCAGATCAACCAGATGAGGTGATACTATGGTTACCGTTTTCCCGCAGCCAATGCTGGCCAAGAGTTAGTGGTGTGTTATATGCATTCACTGGAATGCATTGTCTACTGACTACTGGAGCTCCTTGTCTTCTGACTACTGGAACACCTTGACTACTGACTGCTGGAACGCCTTGACTACTGACTGCTGGTACGCCTTGACTACTGACTGCTGGAACGCCTTGACTACTGACTGCTGGAACGCCTTGTCTACTGAGTACTGGAATGCCTCTTCTACTTCCTCCTGGAACACCTGGTCTACTCACTACAAGCACACCTTGTCTACTGACTACTGGAACGCCTTGTCTACTGGCTACTGGAACGCCTTGTCTACTGACTACTGGAATGCCTGGTCTACTGACTACTGGAACGCCTGGTCTACTAACTACTGGAACACCTGGTCTACTGACTACTGGAACACCTGGTCTACTGACTACTGGAACACCTGGTCTACTGACTACTGGAACACCTGCTCTACTGACTACTGGAACACCTGCTCTACTGACTACTGGAACACCTGGTCTACTGACTACTGGAACACCTGGTCTACTGACTACTGGAACACCTGGTCTACTCACTACAAGCACACCTTGTCTACTGACTACTGGAACCACTTGTCTACTGACTACTGGAACGCCTTGTCTACTGACTACTGGAATGCCTGGTCTACTGACTACTGGAACGCCTGGTCTACTGACTACTGGAACACCTGGTCTACTGACTACTGGAACACCTGGTCTACTGACAACTGGAACACCTGCTCTACTGACTACTGGAACACCTGCTCTACTGACTACTGGAACACCTGCTCTACTGACTACTGGAACACCTGCTCTACTGACTACTGGAACACCTGGTCTACTCACTACAAGCACACCTTGTCTACTGACTACTGGAACCACTTGTCTACTGACTACTGGAACGCCTTGTCTACTGACTACTGGAACGCCTTGTCTACTGACTACTGGAATGCCTTGTCTACTGACTACTAGAGCGCCTTGTCTCATAAAAACTAGTATGTCTTATGTTAAGGACTACTAAAATACCTTTTTCTACTGACTACTACGGTTTTCTCTGATGGAATCCTAATTTTTTGGAAACATAGATGGAAAACTTAGCAAGCTACACATTCTTATGCATTTCGCCAATGCAACCAAGCTTTCTGAGGATATAGGACTATGCCTGCATATTAGATTTTCATATGCTGTTTCCCACCATCTTTATCTCCAAAGTACCTTAAGACAGCAGAAGCAAATGCAGACCGTAATACAACCTGAGGGCTTTACCTTAGATACATGCAATAAAAACAGGAATGCTTTGTTAAAGCGTAAATATTCAGGTACACAGAGGAAGGGGGGAGCTGCAAGCAGTATGAATGACTGGACAAGGATCTCCTACAGAAATGATTTCTTTCCTTGGAACTCTACTGAGGAGACTTGATCTGGCAGAAAATGGCGACCATCATGTCATTGCTGTAAGTAACTGTGGGCATTTGAAACCTCAATTGAATACTCCAACATCTACAGTAGAATACTTGTCCAAGAAATTACCTCCAGCTGTGTATAAATGTTGTCTGGCAGTTTTTGCCCATAGCTCTCCAAGAGTGCAATGGTCTGCTTGATTGGGTCAAAAATCTGGTCAGTTGCAGCTTGCCTGTCCCTCACAGCCAGGAGATGTTCCATGACCCCAACAAGGGCTGGATAATTTCCCTCTGGTACCTTATACTGGAGACCAATATCCGTAACCTTAATAAATTCCTCCAACTCATTCAAGCTACGGAAACAAAAAAGATCATGACTCCAAGCAAACATGTATTTAAGAAAGACAGAAAATAATTTGTAATTACCAAAAAAACTTAACTTTTGCTGATAAGTCATTAACAAACTAATCTGATTGGTTGCAATAAAGTACATACATTTGCACACTTCAACTGTTGTTTACATTAGCATATGGCAATAATAGAAATACACATAAGACCATATATACTGCTTGTCACAGCAGATCAAGCAGACTTATAAGGCTGTGATTTGTTGCTGGTTTCCGGTCTGTTTTGAAGCTACATACACAACAAAAGTTTAGTGCGTGTACACTTCTATAAAATGTAACAACAGCAAATCAGAGCCTTAAAATCTATCCCGTGATCATACTAATCACATTTCCAGGAGTTCCGCTACACATGACCAACACTAATGTTTGCATGACGAGTATTCAGTATGTGGTATATACGTGAACCATGCATAAAAGATCATCGGACAAATGACCAACATATGGATCTCTAGGGCTACATTTAAACTGGCCTATTCATACATGTCCTCACCTGTCAACAACAAATCTAAGAAGATGTTCTTTAAACATCCAGCTCCATTTCCTTATTGTAAGGAGCATGCTTGTCTTAAAGGGCTTCATGTCCAGCTGAAACCAACTCTCAAAAACCTTTGTGTGTTCAGAAGAGAAGATCTCAGAGTAAAGATTTTCATAGATGTCGATCTGGGATAACAAGAGAGACATTAGCAGTAGCACACACTCTTTTTCTATACAAGGATGGTCTGTCAATCGGTGAAGGGCTGCTTCTTACCTGCTCTTTAAACTGTTCGGTGGTAGGAGGACTTTCTGGTACACCATGATCAGCATGTGCTTCAATCTCTTCTGACGTTAGGACATGACCATACAAGAGGAACTGCTTCATGAACTCTGATCTATCATCAGACCACAGGTAGGAATAGGAATCGTATGTGCTTCTGTAATCTAAGACTTTGCTAATAACAGTAGTGACCTTTTCCATAATTTGTTGGCGGATTTCGGCAAGGTCAGCCATTTCATCAAGGTCATTCTGCAAGAATACCGATTGGCATTATTTCACAATAAAGAAAAAATTAAGCAACAATAAATTTAAAAGTGATATCATTTTTGTTTTAACCACTTGCCGACCAGGGGATTTTTCACTGATCGGTGCTGCGTGGGCTCTCCAGCCCGCAGCACCGATCAGGAGTGCAGCAGGGCGATCAGACTACCCCCCTTTTTTCCCCACTAGGGGGATGTCCTGCTGGGGGGGTCTGATCGCCACCGGCTGCAGTTGCTTAGCGGGGGGGGGGCTCTTCAAAGCCCCCCTCCGCAGCGTTCGCCGTCCCTCCCGCTCCCTCCCTCTCCCTCCCCCTGTGAGCTGCGCAGGACGGATTTCCGTCCTGTGCATTGAAGGATAGGCTTCGGCCTATCATATGCCGGCGATCCCCGGCCAATCAGAGGCCGGGGATCGCCGATCTGCCTTACGGCACTGCTGCGCAGCAGCGCCGTATGATGTAAACAGCGGGGATTTCTTCCCCGCCTGTTTACATTTTGCCGGCGAGCCGCGATCGGCGGCTCTCCGGCTGTTCACGGAGACACCCTCTGTGAACTGACATAGAGCGGCCGTTTCCATGGTAACCCGCAGACGACCAGTTTACGCCAATCGGCGTTAGCTGGTTGTCAAGAGGTTAAAGAGAACCAGAGGCGAAGCACCTTCATGTATTTTACCATATACAGTATATCAATGGGAACATGACAGTAAACACCTACTCTGCTCTTTGTTTCATTGTTCTCTGCTAAATCTGCCTGTTATCAGCTCTGATAAGAATCCCCGACTGAGCATTCAGTCTAGCTTTGCCCCGAATGATTATAGCCCAGTCAGTCTCCTGTGATGTCTTTTCAAGCCCAAGTCTACTCCCTTGTGGCTCTGCTTTCCTGCTATGTATCCTCATAGCAGGAAATCAGAGCCAGGAGGGGGCGGGCTTGGGCTTGAAAAGACATCACAGAACACTGATGTTTACCGTCATATTCCTATTGATATGTATGGTAAAATACATGAGGATGCTTCATCTCTGGTACTCTTTAAGGTTGTTTTAAAAAAGTAGATGGCAGGGGCATAACCACACGGGAGCAGCCCTGCGACCACAGGGGGGCCCAGAGCTGTAAGGGAGTCCCCAACTACTGCTTTACTCCCTTTGACAAAGGGGTCCATTCTTCAGATCAGGTTTTCTTATGGCTAAACTTGCTCAGTGTGTGAAAATTACGATGTCGACAACTGTTCTATGATGCCTGCTAGATGGGTACTCAGGCTGTGAAGGTCAAATGGGGTTGGCAAGGAAAAGGGTGTCAAAGTACATACTCTCTAAGCTCTATTAATCAATCTTTATTATGGCCAATGGAAATGTGTGAATACAGTTCAGGAATTAGGTGTAATAGGGTATGGAGCAACACAATGGCCTCGATTCATAAAACTGCCTGCGAGCGGGGAAAGTCGAGCGGGGAAACACCGCTGTCGGTATTTCCGCCTTCAGGGTGGTAATTCATAAAAATTTAGCTACTTGTGATATACGTGCGGAGATACTCCGCTGTAGGCAGGCGTTAGGCTGTCGGGAGACGTGCGGAAACAGGGGAAGCAGGCGGAATCCCTCCGTGCGGTGTTCTCTCTGCAGCTGCTTGGGAGGTCTGTCCCATTCACTGCAACGGATTCCGCACGCTTCTCGCCACATCAGAGGTAGCGGTAATACCCGTCCGCATACCGCTACCTCTAATCTTTATGAATTGACATTTGTTACTGTTGCTGTGATAATCACCGCGCAAGGCGGTGATTGATCACTCTGCTCGCAAATGTCGGCTTTTCATGCGGAAAAAGCCTTTATGAATGCATATTTTGGTGTGTGGTCGGTAAAGTGAGCGTTTTTTTGCATTTCCGAATGCGGGAATGCTTTATGAATCGAGGCCAATGCATCACTCGTGGTTGTTGTTGAGGGCAGTATCAGAGGGATACTCATCCACGCTCCTGTTGTCCTCTTTGGAAAGGGAACCCAGACTAATCACAAGTAGTAGAACTTCTATGCATTTGGTCTGATGTTAAAGGTTTCTAGATAAAGCTGTTCTTTAAAATAGCTACCTGGTAATTATCTGCTCCAAAATGCTTTGCGATTCTTCTAACTTGTCCTGACATTTTAAAAATGTCACCTAAGAGCTCCTCCATGAGGTCGTAGAGACCATCTCCATCCTCTTTGTGCAGGGAAGGCTTGAATAGGATTTCATTTCCATTGAGAAACATTTGTGCTTCAAATAGAGGAGATGGCTTAGAGCTTTCATCTGTGTTCTCGATGAAGAACTCGAGGGAGCGTAGTATAGTGCTATACAAGCCATCTGCTACTATGTCATCCATATACTCCACATAGATTTTCCAGGAGTCCACGTCAGGAACAGCCTTCAGCAGTCTCATGTTCTCCTACGGAAAGAGGCAGTCTTATCATGACAAAATTCACTGGCACATAACACCTGGCCATGTGGACCTATTGATTTCTTGGTTGGTCAGAGATGTGTGACCATAGCTTCAGATTATTAATTGCTGTAATCATATTTTTGCTTAGAGAATCACTTAAAAATGCAACTTTAATCAACAAATTTCCAGTTGCTGCAACAGATTAGCAACACCACAAGAACCTGTAAAAATATAACTTTTTTTTGCTAATGTGCCCAAAGGATAAAACAAATCCATGAAGTGCCCATTAATAGTACAATTATTTATTTAGTAAATTGGAAATAATAATTTAGAAATTATTGCTTTTAATCAACAATGGTACAATTTTATTTTAGATAAGATCAGATGCGATCATGCAACAACAACAAAACATTTGTAAAGAGTTTTTGTACTGTAGGACCCATTCAAATCCACCAGTGTGGATCGATAAACCTGGCTACTTATGATTGGCTATATTAGTGCTTCGCCAACTTTGTGGACATGCTCCCGGGAGTCTTGGTCTGGAGGGGGTAGGGTAGCATCTTACGGTTTTATTTTGTTTGGTTTTTTGGGGGGGGCGGGAGGGGGGGGAAGAGAAAGAGGTGGGCATGGCAAGAGTCATGAGGGGAAGTGGACAGATTGAGCAAACAGTGGCCTCAGCAAGAGCTCTTGAGGGCGGAAAGCCGCTATTTGGACAGCCCTGGACTATGTGACCATTTATCATCTATACTGAACAACTGCTGTTTTTTATTCATGATTCCATTGTTCATGAAAACTGTACTGTTAACAGGCACCTTTAGTTTCACTTTATTTAGAGGTAGGCTGTGCTCACAGTGAGGCATTGCAAAGCAGAAGTGCAATGCAATGGAGGGGAAAAGTTGCATCACACGTAATGGGCTTGATACACTAAGACAAATAACACGCCTTATCAGAGTTCAAGTGACAGGCCGCCTATTGGGCAAATCAAAGTGCGGGGATAATGGCCATTAAAGTGATTGGACCCGCAGGGGCTCAGGGCAGGACGAGTGGAGCTCTCGTCATTGCCAATTAGCAGGCATAAGTTCGTAGCGCTCACTATGCTACTCTAATAAGGCGTGTCAACACTGATAAGGTGTGTTAACTATGATAAGGCATGCTATTTGTCTTAGTGAATCAAGCCCTATGTGTGTCCAGTGGTATGCATTCAGTGAAGTAAACAGTACATTCAAAGTATGCTTCACTGCAACTGTTAACGCTCGCATTATGCAGTAACGCACTGCATATCTTGCGCTATGGCAACGGATTTCATTGCACCGCACTGCTTAATCGTCGGTGGGAACAGTACTATTACAATTTTGATGCCCCACTGTAAATGTAACCTTATCAGTTGTTTTGCAGATGCTGCAGTAAACTACCAGATTATTCTCTGATCAATAACTGGAGAAGATAAGACTTGGGCCCTGTTCAAATTGGCATGAAAAACTTCGCTAAACGGACCAGATATTAACGGAGGGGAACAGATCCTATGTTAATTAATAGGATCCGTTCATATCGCTTCCTCACGACGGATCCGTTCAACATATTCTGCCAAATAAACCCCAAGTTTGGGAAGGCTGTGATAATTCCGGAGCGACGGGCGTGTCCTTTTGACCGCGCACTAACTGAACAGAGCAAAGACTGATGGCAAATAAAGACTGATCCATTTCATCAGTTTTTACACGGATCAGTTTTTTGATCCATTTAGTGTGACCGGGGCCTAAAGGTGGCCATACATGATGCAATTTCTTATATATATTTTTTTTCAGTTCTAGAATTCCGATTAATTCTTCCAGTTGATTATAACTGTTGAAAAACCTGACCAATGCTTCTCACACACACACACACACACACACACACACACACACACACACAACTTTCTGAAGAACTGATGGAATTTTACATTACAGCTGACTTTCAGAAAATGGGAAATTCAATCACATTTTTCAATGTAAAAGTATAACACTTCTAAATGTCTATTGATCATTTTTATTAACAAAAAAAAGGGAAAATCCAATGTTTTGATTGTATTGTGTATGGCCGTCTTAAAGTAAGCACAATTCAGAGCTTCACAGTACAAGCTCCTTTGGTTGTATGTAGAGCGTTTTGAATTAACTGGATAGAAGTTACATAACTATGCAATGGCAGCTTCCAACTCTGCGATCTAGGAGAGCCTTGCAATTTGCACACATATGACATTATGTTGGGACAAATGTAGGCAGGATAACTATATGGGCTGTAAAGAGTAGTTAAAGAGGCTGCTATTGTATGTTATTCAAGACTGTAAATCTTCTTTAAAATGAAATGTAATCTTTGTAAAAAATAAAATAAAACATTTAATCAGTTCAGCTATGTATATCACAAGTGTTATTGCATCTACACAGCCAGCATGCCACTTTAGAGGGTTCCTAACATAAAATAATGGTCAACTGTGTGACACAAATAGTTTCAGTGCTCCCTGTTCTCAGCTGCTAATCATTCATGCAGGAAGATGAGAGTTTCTGGCCAG
The DNA here is from genome assembly GCF_040937935.1 of Hyperolius riggenbachi. Classification (NCBI taxonomy): domain Eukaryota; kingdom Metazoa; phylum Chordata; class Amphibia; order Anura; family Hyperoliidae; genus Hyperolius; species Hyperolius riggenbachi. The sequence continues at coordinate 87,660,414 of NC_090650.1, forward strand.
TCTATACTCCAAAGAATAGTCTAAAAATGTAATGCTGTCATGGTTGCACAACAAATGCTAACTGAGTTTTCTGCAGGTTTCAGACATTCAAAACTGGCTATAAACTGAAATGGGAATATTCAACTACAAAATGACTTATGTACCAAGACATATGCCTTAGCATTTTAAAACTTAACTTAAACATTAAAATAAATACCTCAGCCAGACTCCGCAGCCTATGTCCATCCTCTTGGATTGATTTGTATTTTTTATTGACCTGTTCAGTTTTGTCGTCTAGGTTTATCAAGGTGTCTTTTTTGTTGTCTTTCCGGGAGAATAAGGCTTGCTCCGCCCATATGTTCATGATCTGCTGCATTGTGCCGATGTTGTCCTTGGACTTCTGCACTCGCCTCTCCAAGTCGTACACAACAGATTTCACTTGAACAATGTAGTCCCAGCAGTCCGCATGGTTCCAGGTGTAGCGCTCCTCGGCATCTTTCAGCTGTACATTGATGGCATCCATGTCATCCTTAATCAAGGGGTATTCCACTTCCAGCACAGTTTGCTTCAGTTTATTGTACCACTGAACTAGAAGATCCAGGCTTCCAATATACTACCAAGATATCAACACAAGAAAACACAATCATTTCACTTTCCATGTATAACAGTGACTTAGTTCTGCCAACTGTACCATTTTCTGTGGCCACTTGGTGTCCATTCAACATAGAGCCACTTTTACTCCCTTACAGGTAAAATTTCCAAATGACCCTTCACGTTATACAAAATGTCATGTTTCTACGTCAATAATATATATATTCATCATACCTGCTCACAATCATAAAGTCATTATATATAAAAAACAAAACAAAAAAAATGCAAAGTGGAAAACAACTGAATTGCCATACCTTATGCAATATTTCTCTCTTCTCAAATATCCCTAAAGCTGCCTTGGGTATGTCTGAATGGTTTAAAACCTGAAGATATTTCACTTCTCTTAGAACCGCAACTAACTGCAAACAAAGATATAATGGTAAATAGTGTTTTGCAAGACACTTTGTCAGCTACTTCTCCATATTGTATGCATTTGTATTAATGGCAGACATATTTGGAGATATACAATACAGTTGTTATCATGTGCAATACATTTAATGGTCTTGTAATGTGGTTACTATTGCTGAAAGTGGGAGATAAATGATTATGGTCTAAAATAAATTGGTTAAATCCCAGTAATATGAGATAATAGGGAAATCGATGTACCTTGGGATCGAAGTTGACAGCAAGGAGGCCATTGGATATCCGTTTTAATAGAGGTTGGTCCAGATTGAATTTACAAGTTTCATCAACACCGGATATCCATTGTTCGTAGGCCAAATCCTCATGCTGGTCCAGGAGCGTCATCATCTCCATGTATTTCTGATAGATGGATGAAGCCTCTGGACTCTCCATGCTTCTGTAAAGTGATCAAGCAAACAAGGTTCAGATTCTTCCTACAGCTCTGGTGGGAATAGTTTTTGCAAAGTTTAAAGAAAACCAAATCAGCATATTAGATTGGCCACAAAAGGGTAGAAAACACTCAAACTTTTTTCAAGGTGAAAAGCCAACATTCACACACACATACTGCATATACACTCACCTAAAGGATTATTAGGAACACCATACCAATATGGTGTTTGACCCCCCTTTCACCTTCAGAACTGCCTTAATTCTACGTGGCATTGATTCAACAAGGTGCTGAAAGCATTCTTTAAAAAATGTTGGCCCATATTGATAGCATCTTGCAGTTCATGGAGATTTGTGGGATGCACATCCAGGGCACGAAGCTCCCGTTACATCACATCCCAAAGATGCTCTATTGGGTTGAGATCTGGTGACTGTGGGGGCCATTTTAGTTCAGTGAACTCTTAAGAAACCAATTTGAAATGATTCGAGCTGTGTGACATGGCGCATTATCCTTCTGGAAGTAGCCATCAGAGGATGGGTACATGGTGGTCATGAAGGGACGGACATGGTCAGAAACAATGCTCAGGTAGCCCGTGGCATTTACGGTAAACGATGCTTAATTGGCACTAAGGGACCTAAAGTGTGCCAAGAAAACATCCCCTGCCATGTGATTGGTTGATTAGATAACGGCATTAATGAAAAATTTAACAGGTGTTCCTAAAAATCCTTTAGGTGAGTGTATGGATGTTTCACTAAAGAAGAATAAACAAAGTACCTAAAGAGCCTTCTAGATACCCGAAGGACTTTGCATGTATGAACCCAAACAGCAGTCACCTTATAAATTTATTTGAAAGTGTCAGTGCATAGGGATGATCAATGAGATGCAAATATTTAAAAGTTCATACAGAATTATGTACATTATTCATTTCAATACATTTTTATTAAGTAATTTTGCAGATACAACAAAAACAGTGTGTCAATTCTTTTCAAGTATATAGAAAAAGGCACAAGATTGCGGGTACAGAATTGGTCACAGCTTATGATATTAAACAATATGTCACTCCCAAAGAAGCAACAGTTTTATAATACCAAACTGACAAGTAGGGTAAAATCGAGCCAGACTTTCAAAAAGTGCCCTTTTACATAAAGGGCAATAGTCAGAATTATGAACATTTTTATGCAAATATATGGAGCTTGAAAATGGATCAATCAATTTAAACCTGAGTGGGACTTGATTGGTCTGTTTTTAAGCTGCATATATTTGCATAACAATTTACATAAATCTGCATGAAGTTGGAAATATTTGCATTTTATTGATCATCCCTATCAGTGTAGTGCTCTCATTTAACTCTGGCAGACAAGAAGAGCTTTATAGGATTTTTTTGATTTCTGACTTCAATAAAGTTTGGATAGTTTACATAATTTTGTAGTAGCAGATCTAATATATAGAAAAAAGGATATGTACTTCTTTGAAAGTTCCATTATTATTTATTTTTTTAGTAACTTGTTGACATAATTTGGGGATGTAGGGCTTCCTCGACTACTGCATTTTCTATCTATATACTCCAAATTACACCATGAAGTTTTAAATCAGGATGATACCATTTATTACACCATGCAACCCACAATGTATGTATTAACAGAAAAAGAAACATTCTGAAATAACCTTACCTGAAACCTACAAATTAATATGATGAGTAGTCCTAAAGATACATATATATTAACTTTTAACCCAAGTTTTATCCAAGTAGATATTTTCAAATGTTATAACATACTTTTAAGGCTCCTACCAATCAAGAATATATTCAAAAATGAGTTTGATATTACTTACTATTTAGTAGTTTATCAATTGCTATTACAAATTATAATTTTTTAGGTAAGATATAGAGGCATGGAGAAAACTCCTGAGAAAAGTTAATAGGACATGGATTAAGGTCTACTGCCTCTGCAAAAGCCATCCTTGACCACAACCTTTCCACCTCCCAAGTTTCCTTATAAAGGACCATTTAAAGCGGAATATAACCCTGCATTTCAACTTTGCTCTAAAACATTATTTAACCACTTAAGGACCAGGGTAGTTTCTTCTGATCGGTGCTGCGTGGACTCTCCAGCCCGCAGCACCGATCAGGAAATAGCCAGAGCGATCAGACTTCCCCCCCTTTTTTCCCCACTAGGGGGATGTCCTGCTGGGGGGTCTGATCGCCGCCGGCTACCCGCACTTTCCGGGGGGGGCTCTTCAAAGCCCCCCTCCGGAGCGCTTTCCGCCCTCCCCGGCTTTCCCTCCCTCTCCCTTACCCTGTGAGTGGCGCAGGACGGAGTTCCGTCCTGCGCCTGATTGGATAGGCTTCTGCCTATCAGATGCCGGCGATCCCCGGCCAATCAGAGGCCGGGGATCGCCGATCTACGTCACGGCGCTGCTGCGCAGCAGCGCCGTGTGATGTAAACAGCGGGGATTTCTTCCCCGGATGTTTACATTATGCGTGCGAGCCGCGATCGGCGGCTGGCACACTGTTCACAGAGACAGTCTCCGTGAACTGGCATGGAAAGGCCGCTCGATCGAGCAGCCGTTTCCATGCTATACCACTAACGACCCGCCGACGCCTATCGGCGTTAGGCGGTCGTTAAGTGCATATTATATGCAAAAAGCATTTTTTTTTACTAGACCAGCATTGGAAGGGTTAAACACAGAGGTTTTAAGTTCCGTGGAGAGATATGCAGACGTTCAGATAGTTACATGTATATATTTAGAAATGTTACACACTCTCTGGCTGTCCTCCAACTCCTTCTCAGTGAGAGAGATGAGTCACATTCAACACTTAGATACATTTATGTAAACAAAATGTATCTCTCTCAAGTTCGGATGCGTCTGCAGAAATCTCCAGGAACTTTAAAGCCCTGTGTAACCCTTCCAATGCTGGTCTAGTAAAAAAAAAATGCTGGTTGCATATAATATACTGTAAATAATGTTTTAGAGCAAAGTTGAAATGCAGGGTTATATTCCGCTTTAAGGTAAAATCCAAGTATTTTTAATGACCCACTGCATGACTACATAAAACGATTTCTCACCGCTAATCTCAATGGGAGCAGGGAGTTAATCTCTATCAGTAGTGAGAAGAGGGGAGGGATAGGGAGGCAGGTGAAAATGTCAGTTATCACATTGGCATTCACGCTGAACTGCTAGTGTCCGCTCCCAGATTATTTCTGATAACTGCTCTGTTTACTTCCTATGGGTGAGGAGGGGATAGACGGAGCAGTTTGGATGAAACATAGACTGCTATTCTATGGGGCAGGGATTGTTACATGGTCCCTTGAGCGGCATAGCACTGCCGACGCTGTACAGATGTGTCATAAGCCTCTTGGCTATCAACATGCCCGTTACTATGCAGGTGGGGGGCGGAGGGAGAACAAGCAACAGAAAAATGTGATCGTGTAGTGCTTGGGCGTCAGGATGCTGGATCTTTAGTAGACCTTGTATGGCCGCTATGCACATGCTGATCTGACGCCCATGGCGATCTTTATCGTCAGCATGTATACAAAGCTTTATCTCCATACATGTACAAGCAGCAGGTCTCAGGTATATTTGACATTTACTTCTACTTAAATAGTATCATATATTAAAAGACAACTGTAGTGAGAGGGATATGGAGGCTGCCATATTGATTTCCTTTAAAGCAATACCAGTTGCTTAGCTATCCTGCTGATCCTCTACCTCTAATACATTTAGCCATAGACCCTGAACAAGCATATGCAGAGGTTTCTGACATTATTGTTACCTCTGACAAGATTAGCTGCATGCTTGTTTCTGGTGCGATTCCGACACTACTGAAGCCAAATAGACCAGCAGGGCTGCCAAACAACTGGTATAGTTCAAAAGGAAATAAATATGGCAGCCTCAATAGTCTTCTGACTTCAGTTATCCTTTAAAGGACAACTGCAGAGAGAAGACTACAGAGGCTGCCATATTTATTTCCTGACAACAGAACAGTTGTTTGGCAGCCCTGCTGGTATATTTGGCTGCAGTATTTTCCGAATCACACCAGAAACAAGCACACAATATTTTCAGATCTGGCAATAATGTCAGAAACATGCTTGTTCAGGGTCTAAAAGTATTAGAGGCAGAGGATCAGCAGGACTGCCAGGTAACTGGTATTGCTTAAAAGGAAATAAATATGGTTGCCTACTTATCCCTCTCACTGCAGTTGTCCTTTAACTCCGTGTTCCCCAACCCTGTCCTCAGGGCCCACCAACAGTGCATGTTTTGTGGAAATCCACAGAAGTAGACACTAATTACCTCACCTGTGATTGTGTGTGGTTTTCTACAAAACATGTACTGTTGGTGGGCCTTAAAGCTGATCTGAGATGAAAAACTAACTATAACAAGTACCGTATTTTTCGGACTATAAGACGCACTTTTTCTCCCCCAAAAGTGGGGAGAAAAAGTCCCTGTGTCTTATAGTCCAAATGCAGGGAATCCCAGACTTAAAATCACTGACAAACAGCTGACCCGCCGCATGTCGGGATTCCCTGCACTCCTGTGGTCTTGGATCCTCCTCGATGTCACCCTCAATGTTTGCCAGCATGTCCTTTGTGTCTCTTTGCCCCTCACTGCACCATCGTCATATAATTAGCGGCAGAAGCCGCTCGTATCAAACAGCAGACCCATTGTATACATATTCAGTCCGCCTGTTTGCCCCTCGCTGCGCTGTGTTATGTAAATCAGCGGCAGAAGCCGCTCGTATTAAAGGGCAGACTGTCCCCTGTATACATATTCAGTACACCTGTTTGCCCCTCGCTGCGCTATATGTAATGTAAATCAGCGGCAGCGCTAGTATCACTCACCGGACATAGCGTGCCTGCGGCGAAAAGGGACCCCTCTCTCGCTCACTCCTTCCCCCAAGTGCCGGTACTTCATAGTCGCGTCATTACACACGTGGTCACGTGCGTCATTACACACGTGGTCACGTGTGTAATGACGCGACTATTAAGTACCGGCACTTGGGAGAAGGAGTGAGCGAGAGAGGAGTCCCTGTTCGCCGCAGGCACGCTACGTCCGGTGAGTGATACTAGCGGCTTCTGCCGCTGATTTACATTACACATAGCGCAGCGAGGGGCAAACGGGTGTACTGATTATGTATACAATGGGGACAGTCTGCTGTTTGATACGAGCGGCTTCTGCCACTAAGTACAGGACAATGGCGCAGCGAGGGGCAAACAGGCAGACAATATATGTATACAATGGGGACAGTCTGCTGTTTAATACGATCGGCTTCTGCAGCTGATTTACATGACAATGGCACAGCGAGGGGCAAACAGGCGGACACAATAAAATGTATACACTGGGGCCAATCTGCAGTTTAATACTTGGGACAGCATGAGGATACTGGGGAGAGGAGGCATAAACTGGGGGCAGCATGAGGACAATGAGGAACAAAAGGAGGTCACTGGGGGGCAGAAGGAGGAAACTAGGGGGCAGCATGAGGACACTGGAGTAACATGAGGAGGACACTGGGGGACAGGAGGAGGACATTGGGGCCCAGAGGACACACAAGGATGACAGGACACAAGGATGACAGGAACAGGACAGTAATTGGAAGAACATCTACAAGATGCTGCTGGACCATGGACGTACCAGGTTTAGTATATATATATTTTTTCCTGGTTTTTACCCTCTAATCCTAGGTGCGTTTTATAGTCCGGAGCGTCTTATAGCCCGAAAAATACGGTAACTTGTCTATATATCTCATCTGAAGTTTAGAGAGTTTACACAGCAAACCTAGCTGCAAACAGCTTCAATAGAATATGATTATTTGGTCCTGTGATACAATTACAGCAGCCATGTTGTTTGTAAACATTACACAGAGGCAGGCTTATCTGCATCTTGAGCAAAAAAAAACCTAATCCCCCCTCCTCCTCCCCTCTGCCTCTGAAATCTCTGGCTAGTAATACCTCCCCTCCTCCTGCCCAGACTGAGTTCCCATGAGCCCTTGCTACTGTCTGAAAGTGCCTTGGCTCTCTGAAAACCTGTGGGGGTGGCTGTTTTAGTTTATAGGGAATTAGAGTATTAAAACAAAAAAGGATTTGGCTTGAGGAATGCCCTATAAACAATAGGAAAGGAACCCAATTATGCAATGTGTAAAAGTTCATCTCGGATCCACTTTAAGGATAGGGTTGGGGAGCTCTGCTTTAACTTACTACCACTGTATCTGGATTATGTATTCTAGAAAATAACTGGTTTAAGGATAAAACAGGCGGTTCCATGTCTGCTGATATAAGAGGCCTACATGGACTTTTTTAAAGTGAACACAATGCATTTGCCATGTGCATGGGGTAGCAGAGTACATAATAAAACTATTTTGAAAACTGTCCAAACACTTAAAAAGCAACATATTTTGACATAGCTTTACACTTACTCATGCTGGATAAATCGGAAATTTGCCCACATCGTCTGTATTCTGTCCTTGAGCTCTTTTGTCCATTTCAATGTTCCAGAAATGGCTGGCAGGTTTTTGTGCACAACACACGTTTCCATCTACACAACAGGACATTAAACAGGTTTATAGGTCATGAGCTACTATAAGTTATTGTTTCTTCAGAATGGTTGCCATTATGCAAAGTACCTGTTTTATGTGCTCATCATATAATATTTTGCACTTGTCAAGCTCCTCGCTGTACAGCTGCAGAAGTGTAAAATAGTTGGCGCCAAAGAGATCCAGAATGACCCGTCTATCCAGAAAATAGCCCGAGATGGTCAACAGCTGCAAGGAGAGCAAGACATAACACTTCAAAATATTCTAAAACAGTTCATCAGAATCAGAATCATTTTTAATTTTGGCCAAATAAGTTTGCAGCTACAAGGAATTTGACTTGGCAGTTGCTTAACTGATACAGACAATATTATGCAAAAACAATCAGCATAGATAATTACAGAGCAAGGAGAGTATGAATTAAAATAGTTGAAAATTAGGATGAAGCATTCTTTTTCCAGATTCAGTTCTGTGCAATAATGTTTTCAAGTCCCAGCAGTTTTAGAATTTGCATAGTTTTGGAATAGGTAGGTTTACCGCCTGAGAGAGGAAGCGGTTCTTTTGCCTGGAAGTGTTTGTTGCAACTGACCGGGATCGCACACTAAAATGCAAAAGTTGGAAGATGAAGTGGGCAAGGTGAGAGTGGCCAAAGACAATCTTGGTCGCTCTCTTTTTGCACCTGCTAGTTTAGAGGTAGACTGCAGACACATATTATTTCAGCTGATCGGATGAAGTGCTGCAGTCTCACTTTCTCCCGTACAGAGCATGAACAAGACAGTTACTGATGTGACAGTGGATTTAATCATTGCAGTAAAAAAAAAATGCAATTTTATTAATTATGTTATTTTTACTACAGTTCCTCTTTAACCATTTAAGCCACCTCGACGTGATTGTCGTATCCAGGCAGCTGCTGCTGTGCATACCATAGTTCCCATTCATTGATCTAAGTCCCCGGTAGAAAAACTTTCTGACAAAAAATAAATAAATAAATACTTTCCTGTCCTCCATATGCTTCCTGGAAGCGAGCGCTTCGCTTCCAGGGCTAAAAAAAAATGTACAGTGGCCATCTTGTGGCCAAAAAGTAAAACTAAATCTACATACATTTTTAATAAAATAAACACACATTATTACATTTAAAATTAACTGTTTACCTTCCACACCAAAAATTACCCAAATAAAAATTTTAATGAAAAAAAAAATTGCAATTAAAAAACATAAATAGTTACCTAAGGCCCGGTTCACATTAACGTTCGCTGTCCGGATTCGCCTGATCGGATCCGGACCGTATACTGTAGAAACGGAACGTACGTTCTAAATAGCAATGTAAAGTCTATGCGGACGTTCACACGCGTCCGTTCCTTACAGAACTGAGCCGGATCGGATCCGAACTCCGGACACTTTTCCAACATGCTCTATTTTTTGGGTCCGGATCATCTGGCCCACGCACCCGGACCGGAGCCTGACTGCACCATCCAGAAATAGAAACCAATGGGGAACGGAAAGCACAGAACACACTGGCTATCAAAACCGGACGTTCTACCCCACTTCCTATGCGTGTTCTAGCGGCCATTTTGGATGGGGACACATGGGCCCAGTATTTCTGGAGTGGAGCAGCAGTGACTTTAGTGCTGGAGCAGTTGGCAGTATGTCGGACGTGGAAGTGAGGCCCTAAACAGCGGAGGACCTGATTGTACAGGTGCATCTTCTGCTGACCACCCACATCACAACAATTTTAATAGTTTATTTATCCATTTTACCAAACGGATCCGGATGGCAGCCGTATTCATGCCTGATGCAAACGGACCGGATCCGGTCTGTTTGCATCCCAGAACGCAAGTGTGAACGGGGCCTAAGAGTCTGAACTTTTTTTAATATGCATGTGAATATTAAAATTTTTAAATCATAAGGAAATACAAATAGAGACAGACCGCTCTACCTCTGATACCTTTATGCAAGGTGCTGGATGCCAGACAGCAGGACAGGAACACAGTGAAGATGAAATCCACACACTCGCTGGTACACTCCAAGGGTTTTTATTTAAATCCAACTTGCAAATACAGAAATTTGGCTGACATGTTTCGGATAAGATCCTTACTCATAGCCTAAAGACACTGACATCTTGGTGGAACATATATACTGTCAAGACCGCCCATAAGGGCGTATATTCCTCCACCCATGGGAGGAAAGCCCTGACTTAAATTTAAAGGCACAGATCAGGGTCTGAAAAGATATGTCCACCATAACACTATATATAAAATGACAAAAATTACAGAAATACAATAGCAAGGTCAAAAGGTACGAAATTACAAAAATAGAAAAACAGTAAAACGATATCAGTATATAAAATTAATATCCCACCTGGCATTTAAGCCATTGGGTTCCCTAGTACCCATCTGTAAGATCCAAAAAGCTTCTCTTATTCATAGTTTTTTGTATGCATCTCCTCGTCTGAAAGAAACAGTAACCCTCTCAATCCCTTGGAAAGTGAAACCCCTCAAATTACCCTCATGTTTCTCCCTGTAGTGTCTCGCCACATTGCTAATATTATCCGTTTTCCACGAGGCCCCATTAAAATGTTCAGAGATCCTTTGTCTTAAACAACGTGTAGTGCAGCCAACATATTGTAGGCTGCAAATTGTACATGTGACCACATAAACAACGGATTTCGTGTTACAATTGATAAATTGGCGTAAAGGAAAATTTCTCTGGTTAGCAATGGATGAGACAGTACGTGAAGAGTGATGGTAAGTACAATAATTACAGGAAGAGAAACCACACCTGTACGATCCGGTAGTGGACAACCAAGTATGTCGCGCCGGAACAGCAGAGGACTGAAAAAGGCTGGGAGAGAGGGTGGATCCCAGGGATGGGGCCTTTTTGTAGGCAAACCTACAGCCTGGTTGGAGTACTTGTTGTAGCTTATCATCCGCATATAGCACAGGGATATATTTCTTGATAACCTCCACAACCTTGTCATACTGTTGACTATATGTAGTTATGAAGTTGATAGAGCTATCATTAGATTTCTGGGCCCGTGTACTATCGGATTTGTCCCTCAAAAGTATTTCTCTATCTCTGGTCACATGTACAATTTGCAGCCTACAGTGGGCTCTATTCATAAAACCTTACCGCAAGTTTTCCGCTCAAAACAGCGGATTTTCCCGTCCATTTAGCAAAGTGGGCATTCATAAAAGCTGTTCCCGCATGAAAATCTACAATCCCCCAGCAGAGCGAGAAATTTCCGCCTTCTCCAGTGTTTTTCTAGATTTATCTAAAAAAAAGTAACAAAATGGCCATTCATAAAGTTTAGAGGAAGCGGTATGTGGACGGGAAATACCGCTTCCTCTGATTTTGCGGATTACATGCAAGTGAATGGGACAGACCTCCCAGAGAGAGCAGTGCACGGAGGGACTCTGCCGGCTGAAGTGTTTCCGCATGCCTTCCGACAGCTTACCGCCAGCCTGCAGCGGGAGATCTCCGCTCTTGCATCGCAGCTTTCAAGATTTTTTTGAATGACCACCCAGAAGTGTAAAATACCGCTGCGGTATTTTACCTCTACGAGTATTTACGCCACAAGTTTTTCATGAATAGAGCCCAATATGTTGGCTGCACTACACGTTGTTTAAGACAAAGGATCTCTGAACATTTTAATGGGGCCTCGTGGAAAACGGATAATATTAGCAATGTGGCGAGACACTACAGGGAGAAACATGAGGGTAATATGAGGGGTTTCACTTTCCAAGGGATTGAGAGGGTTACTGTTTCTTTCAGACGAGGAGATGCATACAAAAAACTACGAATAAGAGAAGCTTTTTGGATCTTACAGATGGGTACTAGGGAACCCAATGGCTTAAATGCCAGGTGGGATATTAATTTTATATACTGATATCGTTTTACTGTTTTTCTATTTTTGTAATTTCGTACCTTTTTACCTTGCTATTGTATTTCTGTAATTTTTGTCATTTTATATATAGTGTTATGGTGGACATATCTTTTCAGACCCTGATCTGTGCCTTTAAATTTAAGTCAGGGCTTTCCTCCCATGGGTGAAGGAATATACGCCCTTATGGGCGGTCTTGACAGTATATATGTTCCACCAAGATGTCAGTGTCTTTAGGCTATGAGTAAGGATCTTATCCGAAACATGTCAGCCAAATTTCTGTATTTGCAAGTTGGATTTAAATAAAAACCCTTGGAGTGTACCAGCGAGTGTGCGGATTTCATCTTCACTGTGTTTTAAATCATAAGCTTGTAAATGGTGATGGTTGCAAAACTGAAAAAAATGCACCTTTATTTCCAAATAAAATATTGGCGCCGTACATTGTGATAGGGACATCATTTAAATGGTGTAATAACCGGGACAAATGGGCAAATAAAATACATAGGTTTTAATTATGGTAGCATGTATTATTTTAAAGCTATAATGGCCAAAAACTGAGAAATACGGTTTTTTTTGTCCATTTTTTTCTTAATATTCCCGTGAAAATGCATTTAGAAAAAAATAATTCTTATCAAAATGTACCACCCAAAGAAAGCCTAATTGGTGGCAAAAAAACAAGATATAGATCAATTCATTGTGATAATTAGTGATAACGTTATTAGTGAATGAATGGAAATTGCTCTGATGCATAAGGTGAAAACTACCCGCGGGCTGAAATGGTTAAACCTCCTCCAACGTGCAGACCTAACCATCGGGGATCGTTCGTGGTTTTTTTTTTAATGTTGGCAATCGAGCAGGTGTACAGAGCATAAAACATGCCGCACTTATAGTGAAAGATTAGAGTTAGGAGGAAGTGAGAGGACAGGTGTGTGGGTGCCTCAGGCTACAGAGACTGAACAGTGAGAGTAGAGTCACAGCTCTGTATTGTGCATGAGCCTGCTCACAGGCATTGTTTACCACAGGTACTGAATATCTGATTACAGCCGCCTGAGGAGGTCAAACATCTACTGTATTCACAAAACTATGAATAGAAAATATTTTTTTTTCTTTCCTTGCACAGGCTACTTGGTATTCCCAGACTACATGGCATTATTGTGCTACGCATCTACAATGGATGGCCAACTATCCAGGTCTTGCAAATTCCACGATCATTCAACCACTTAAATGTCTGTATAGTCTAGTGACAGCACACGAGTGGCTCTACTAAATTATTGGCCATTTACATTTGACAGACATTTGTTAAAGCATTAGTGTAGTATGTCACCACTGTTTAATCTTCATCCATATGTTCAGTCAACGACGTCTGGCAAAACATCCTCAGCAAACGCGTAGGGTTACTCATACCTCCAGATGTGTCACTCCATGTGTATTGTTAGGCAATAGAGATGGCCCGAACCTCCGATTTTCAGTTCACGAACCGGGTTCGCGAGCTTCCGCAAAAGTTCGGTCCGCGCGGACTTTCGCGAACCGCAGTAGACTTCAATGGGGATGCGAACTTTGAAAACTAGAAACACTTATGCTGGCCTGAAAAGTGATGGAAAAGATGTTTCAAGGGGTCTAACACCTGGAGGGGGGCATGGCGGAGTGGGATAGACGCCAAAAGTCTGGGGGGAAAAATCTGGATTTGACGCAAAGCAGCATTTTAAGGGCAGAAATCACATTGAATGCTAAATTGCAGGCCTAAAGTGCTTTAAAACATCTTGCATGTGTATACAATCAATCAGGGAGTGTAATTACAGTACTGATTCACACTGACACACCAAACTCACTGTGTAACGCACCGCAAACAGCTGCTTGTGTAGTGCCTGCCGTGCTGGACTGGTGCGCACCATGGCCAGAGTGCAGGCAATGGTGGTTTTCAAGCCCAGTGCTTTAAAACATCTTGCATGTGTATACATCAATCAGGGAGTGTAATTAGAGTACTGCTTCACACTGACACACCAAACTCACTGTGTAATGCACTGCAAACAGCTGTTTGTGTAGTGTCTGCCGTGCTGGACTGGTGCGCACCATGGCCAGAGTGCAGGCCGTGACGGTTTTCAAGCTCGTATGGTCGCCGGGCTGTGGTAGCTCAATCACAACAGTGACTGTCAAGTAGGTATATGCAGTGATGGGTATTACAATGTGCACCTGTCACACACAGACAGGTACCGGACAGGCACAGTGACACTGCGTGCACTCACGTAGGTGGATGGGTGCACAGTGAACAACAGGTAAGTATATGCAGTGGGTATTACAATGTGCATCTGTCACACACACAGGTAGTAGTCACTGTCTGAATGTGCTGGGCCTGGCAGTGGCACACACAGTAGGAATTACCAAGGCTCTCTATGCAACACAAGTGTCAGTGGGTCACACACAAAAAAATAGATCACAAGAACAAGGTTAGCTCTCAAAAGAGCTGTTGTGGGATGCTTTTTTAGCAATAAGAATCAGCAAGGAGCAAGCTAAGAAGCCTACAAGAGCCTAACTAAGCTTTCCCTATGAGAGTCTGCAGCAGCTTTCCCTTCTCTAATTAATGCAGGCACAGGAATGAGTCCTATGCCTGACGCTGCCTGCCTTGTATAAGGGGGGTGGGGCTTCAGGAGGGAGTGTAGCCTAATTGGCTACAACGTGCCTGCTGACTGTGATGTAGAGGGTCAAAGTTGACCCTCATGATGCACTATGGGGGCGAACCGAACTTCTGGAAAAGTTCGCGTTTGCAGGCGAACGCGAACCACCGCAGGTTCGCTGGGAACCGCTCGCCGGCAAACCATTCGGGCCATCTCTTTAGGCAACAGACAACTGATTTTTGTATGTAATTTGCATAAAGCCTGAGAAACTTTCAGCAAACCACGTTATGATGCAACAGGTTTGGAAGTTAAAATAATCAGGGGCGGAGCAAGCGCACTGACAGATTGATGGCCTTTAGCTTTGGACTGCATTGAACATCACAACTCTGCAATTCAATTGATTAGTAAAAACCTATAAAAAGTATTTTTCGTTCATTAAAAGCATCTGGAAATGTTTGGAAATTATTCATATGCAAGGTATTTTCAAAACTGACCATGAACATAAATGAACCGATATTTTCCTCTGCCTGCTTGAGTAATACCAGAATAGGGAAAGTAGGACAAAGGACTATGTGACGTAGTTAACTTCCGCAGTATTGCTTTTTATTTTAACTGGATATAAGCAGACTACCCTTTTGTTTACACAAGCTTTTGTCACAAGAGGGGAATATGTGGTGTTCATACATCTGACCTGTTGATGTCACTATTCTGTTGTGTACTGCACAAGATTATCTGTACTGTTGTAGAACGTTGGTTCCTGTCCTACCCTGGCTAGTAATATGGAGAGTGTCGAGGATGGTACCCAGGTAAAGTACAGGTAAAATTGCCATGCGCACTCCATCTTTACCCTCCTTTGCTGAATATGCCCCATTCACTCTAACAAAAATAATTACAAAGTAAGGCCCTCTTATTCAACCATCAGTAATTTAATTGACTGAATATCTATCAGCAGAAGCTGTTACTTTTTAATTTGCCTGTGGTTGGGTGGGGGGTGGAAGGTGTAGGTGGATGCAAAGGGTGATGAAGGGTTGCTTTCTTTGTAATGCATATAGCAGTACCAAGCAAGCAACAGCCGTATTTGAATGTGTGCCGGTATCTGGCCGGAACATCAAGTGATACAGAGCAGTATTCAGGTGAATGAATTATGTCAGTGGCATTGCAAGGGCTTGTTGGTAATCTAATTGGAGCCGCGCTCCTCTTCAAGCATAAGCGAATAGGGCCACATCTGAGCAGTAAGCTGGAGTTGCTCATGTACGAGCAGCTCTGTGCTATTGCACAGGCGTGGCTGTGCTCATGTGGGTGCAGCCAGGGTGCACTCGTGCCAGAAGAGGACAGCAGCTCGGGGTTGAGGAGGGTCCTGGGCAGCGGCAGAAGATCGGAGGACAGCATGGGAGGATCCAGAGGCTTCCCTCTCCTTAGGTAAGTATTTGCTTTGTGAATTTTATGTGAATTTTATTTGGCATCAGGTTTATTTGGCAAAGAGTACCTAAACCACAAAGTACATTTTCCAACAAAACACCTCTCCAAGCAGCCTACCTTCCGTTATGGCTAGTGGCATGACAGAGTGAGAATCTCCTGCTTCGCGCTCATGCACTGTTCCACTTCAATTCACGAGCTAAGCATCTTCATGTCGGGTGCGCGGCTTTGTCGGGAACTTAGGGCATAGTGCACACGTTACAGGTAACGTGCATGCACGTAAACAACAGGACATAGCGATCGGCGGTAAGACCCAGGAAGGTCTTGTGGAAAGGCAGTGACTCTCACTCATTGACTGGTCAGTCGATTGGGATACAGATGGGGAACCAAGGACGCATTTTCAGAGGATGGGGGGCAACAACAAAAGTGCAGACACTGCGGTACGTGCCTGCTTAACTTTAGAATGGCATACATTTGTAAAGGATTGCGGAGATGCCGCCGCGCGGTCTGGCGGCGGGGCGGCTGTCTCCGCGTTCAGACCGGCGGTTTCCACACAGCAGCATGCGTCTGGTTTGCCTGAGCCTTCTAGTGCACACAGATGGAGAGCTGCGCGCGCGGGGAGGCAGGACCTTTATGCCACAACACCCTGGAACTGGTCTAAAGTATCAGAAAAGTATCAGGTGGTCCACGCTCATTGTTATCGGTGTCTCCCGCCCCACGGGAGACAGCCTACTGTTGCACCAAAACACTTACACTTTATCAGGTGTCCAGAGGTTAGTCATACTTGTATTATTGGTGATTCTGCAGATCACCAATAATCGGGTATATATCTGTATTGTTGGTGATACTGCAGATCACCAATAATCAGATTCTCTCTGTGTGCTGACACCAATCGTTACAGAACGGCAGACCTGAAAAACAAAATGGACGCACTCCACAGCCGTCTTGATGCACTCACCACCTCGGTGGAGAATTTCATCAGAGTGCTGGACGGTCATCAGACCCAGATCACTGCCTTGTCTGGGTCCATACAGGTCCTTCAGTCGGCTGTGAATTCAGTGTAATCTCCTCCAGTTACAGACTTACGTATGTCTGTACCCGAAAGGTTTTCTGGTCATAGATCTGACTTTCAGAATTTAAAAAATCGAGTAATGTCGTATTTTGAGTTGAGACCCAACTTGTCAGGAACTAAGGCACAGATAATTACATTTATTAAGACCCTACTGTCAGGGGATTCTCAAACATGGGCATATAGCCTTTAGGCAGGGCATGAGGCTTTGACGTCAGTCGAGGAATTTTTTAAGGCCATGGCCACAATTTATGATGATCCGGACATTGCCTCCACTGCGGAGCGGAAGCTCAAAACTTTGCGTCAAGGCAAGGATCCGGTAGAAGTCTATGCAGCTGAGTTCAGGAAGTGGTCTGTGTCAGCTAGAAGGGGGACAAATGCATTGTTAGACTGCTTTTTATCAGGGTTGTCAGACGCAGTCTCAGATTTGATGTTGAGACACCCTGAACCTATGTCTATCGATGAGGCAATCGCCTTAGCAGTATGGGTTGATCGGCGTTTACGCTATCAGAAACAGACCCGGGGTAAGAACACTGTGAGATATGTCTCCTATGCCTCTCCTCCACCCGTGTCACCTCCGCCAGAGCCAATACAAATTGGGCAGTCAAAATTGACACGGGTGGAAAAGAATCGCAGGAGAACAGAACAGCTCTGTTTATACTGTGCAGAGGAGGGTCATAAGGTGCAGAATTGTCCCAAGAAGTCGGGAAACGCTGCCGCCTAGGTGTAGTCAGAGGTAATACCCTAGGCGCGCAGTCTTTACCTCTAAACGATAATCGCTTGCTCCTTCCCTGTTCTGTCACATGGGAAGGTCAGACTGTTTCCACTGAAGCTTTCTTAGACTCTGGCTCAGCAGCCAACTTTATGGATTACGAGTTTGCAAAAAAGTTGGGGATTCCCATACTTCCATTGGACCAGCAGGTTTTGGTCACTGCAGTAGATGACTCTCCTCTGCAAAGTAGACATCCCCTGTCTCGGACTCCGGAGTTGGGGTTCAGTGTTGGGGTACTACATAAAGAGAGTCTACAGTTTCTGGTCTTGCGTATGGCAACCTCCACCGTTATTCTTGGCATGCCATGGTTACAGCTTCACTCACCTCAGATAGACTGGGTTTCAAGTCAGCTAACGAGCTGGTCTACCCATTGTTATCATCACTGTTTAGCGAAAGTAACCGTGGGTAACACCAAGATTCAGGTTAAAGGTGTGCCAAGCCAATACGCAGAATTTGCAGACGTGTTTTGTCCCAAATCAGCTGATAAACTTCCCCCCCACCGTACATTCGACTGTCCCATCGATTTAAGATCTGGTTGTATGCCTCCCAGAGGTCACCTCTATAATCTATCTGGGCCTGAGAAACTGGCAATGCAGGAGTATATCAAAGAAAATTTGGCTAAAGGGTTCATCCGCCCCTCTCGATCACCAGCAGGGGCAGGATTCTGTTTTGTAAAAAAGAAAGATGGAGGCCTTCGTCCTTGCATTGATTACCGAGGTTTAAACAAGATTACAGTGAAAAATCATTATCCTCTGCCCTTGATTGACGATTTGTTCACTCAGGTTACTAACGCCAAGATTTTCTCGAAATTAGATTTAAGAGGTGCATACAACGTAGTTCGTATCAGGGATGGTGACGAATGGAAGACGGCCTTCAACACACCCGACGGGCACTACGAGTACCTGGTGATGCCCTTCGGATTGTGTAACGCCCCGGCCGTCTTCCAGGAGTTGATTAATGAGGTGTTCAGGGAGGTGTTGGGGAAGTTTGTCCTAGTCTATCTGGACGATATTCTGATCTTTTCGTCTAATCTCTCGGAACACCGAAAGCATGTCAAGTTTGTCCTAGGGAAGTTAAGACAGAATCTGCTTTACGCTAAACTTGAGAAATGTCTTTTCGAAGTGACCTCTGTTTCCTTCCTGGGGTACATTAGCTCTACGTCTGGCCTCTCTATGGATCCTGGTAAGGTTTCTGCTGTCTTGGAGTCGCCTCAGCCTGTAGGACTGAAGGCGCTCCAAAGGTTTTTGGGCTTTGCCAACTACTACAGGAGGTTTATATAGGGGTACTCTACAGTGGTCTCGCCCCTCACCAGTCTCACCAAAAAGGGGGCTGATACTTACCACTGGTCAGCAGAGGCACATACTGCTTTTTCCACACTGAAAAAACTGTTCTGTTCTGCACCCATATTGAGACATGTGGATGTCGCCTTCCCCTTCATCGTGGAGGTGGATGCTTCAGAAGTGGGGGTGGGGGCTGTATTGTCTCAGCGTTCGGGTTTACAGGGTAAACTCCACCCATGTGCCTACTTCTCTCGTAGGTTTTCACCCGCAGAGAAAAACTACGATATAGGCAACCTGGAGCTTTTAGCCATTAAGTTAGCCTTTGAGGAATGGCGACATTGGCTAGAAGGTGCAGAACACGCTATAACAGTTTATACAGATCATAAAATTTGGAGTACATAGAGGGTGCCAAGAGACTTAGCCCCTGTCAGGCCCGATGGTCTTTGTTCTTCTCGAGATTCAGATTTGTAATTACGTATACCCCTGGTAGTAAAAACGTCAGGTGTTTCAAGCCCGAGACAGTACAGCCCTCAGCCCCTGAGACCATCCTACCTCAGAAGGTGGTTTTGGCAGCCACTGAGACCTGGAAAGATTGGACAGTCACTCTGAGCCCTTATCAACAGGATGTTCCAGAGGGGAAGCCTGATGGGGTTATGTTTGTGCCACTACCTTTCCGTCTACAACTGTTACAGCTGTTCCATTCTCACAAAAATGCTGGTCACCCTGGGGCCACCAGAACTCAGGATTTGCTGGCCAGATGTGCCTGGTGGCCCACATTAGCAACAGACTGTAAAAAGTTTGTAAGAGAGTGTGCAGTGTGTGCTAGGAGTAAACCTTCTTGTCAGGCTCCTGTTGGTACTTTACAACCTTTACAAGTCCCAAGTGAACCTTGGACTCACTTGTCCATGGATTTTGTGGGAGAACTCCCCAGGTCTGAGGGCAAGACGGTCATTTGGGTGGTAGTAGACAGATTCAGTAAGATGGCTCACTTTGTCCCTTTGAAAGGACTCCCCTCGGCCCAGGAATTGGCCGATCTCTTCATCCAGCACATTTTCCGGCTGCATGGCATTCCGGAAAATGTAGTGTCAGATCGGGGAGTCCAATTTGTATCTAAGAATTGGAGAGCTTTTTGCCATCAGCTGGACATGGATCTTGCATTCTCATCAGGCTACCACCCACAGACCAATGGCCAGACCGAGAGAATTAACCAGTCCCTGGAACAATTTCTTAGACGCAATCCGATTGGGTACAATTTTTGCCGTTTGCAGAATTTGCGCACAACAACCTGAAGGGTTCCTCTTCAGGATTTTCCCCATTCCAGATAGTGTCGGGAAGATCACCCAAGTTTGCCCCATTGCCAGTGGCATCTACACTATTCCCGGCCCTGGAGGACTGGCAGAGGGCTTTGAAGGAGATCTGGGGAATGGTTAAGAGAAACTTGGGGAAAGCCTTCCAGACCCAAAAAAAGTAGGCAGACAAAAGGCGGTCCGTAGAGTGGAAATTCTCTCCAGGGGACTTGGTGTGGGTGTCCACTCTGCATTTGGCCTTGAAGCATCTGTCACCCAAACTGGGCCCTAGATTCATAGGACCTTTTCCAGTGACCAGAAAAATTAATAACGTCACTTATGCTATTGATCTCCCAGCCAGCATGCGGGGCGTGAGATCATTCCATGTGTCTCTGTTAAAGCCGGCAGTGGGCAGTATGGGTTCCTCTAGCCCCCCCCCCCCCCCCGCCCCCCGTGTTGGTTGATGACCAACCTGAATATGAGATTGAAAAGATTCTGGACTCCCGGATAGTGCAGAATTCCGTGCAGTATCTGGTTCACTGGAAGGGATATGGTGTGGAGGAAAGAACTTGGGTGCCAGATTGTCGCATGCATGCGGAAGAATTCAAGAAAGAGTTTCATGACTCATCCTAGGAAGCCTAGTGGGAAGTGTCTGGAGTCCACTCCTCAGGGGGGGGGGGGGGGGGGGTACTGTAAAGGATTGCGGAGATGCGGCCGCGCGGTCTGGTGGTGGGGCGGCTGTCTCCGCGTTCAGACCGGCGGTTTCCGCACAGCAGCATGCGTCTGGTTTGTTTGAGCCTTCTAGTGCACACAGATGGAGAGCTACGCGCTGGGAGGCAGGACCTTTATGCCAGGAGGAGAAGGATCAGCTGATCAGGTTGGTCAGCTGATTCCAGCGCAGACTTTCATTGGCTGAGTAGCGCTGGGTGGCGCTGAGGAGCGCTGCACTATATATAGATCTCGCTGGTCAGTCTCAGGTTGTCTGCCGTTGCGAATACATACGTGTGAGCACTTAGACCATAGTCAGATCTCACAGTGTGCTAGAACCAGGTGAACCTGGAAATTCACACTTAGCCAGATTACGCTTGTGTTATTACTGTGTTATACTTTAAACCAGTTCCAGGGTGTTGTGACCAAGGACCTCACACCCAAGCTTAGGAATACTGGGTCATTGATGTGTTATACTTTAGACCAGTTCCAGGGTGTTGTGACCAAGGACCTCACACCCAAGTTTAGGAATACCGTGTCATTGCTGTGTTATACTTTAGACTAGTCCCTGGGTGTTGAGACCACGGACCTCACACTCTAGACTAGGCCTCTGCTTTATCTGTTACGACCAATTGCTCTCTCGACCTCTCTCCTGCTTTCTGATTCAGTACCTTTGCATATCTGTCTACCTGTTGCCAAACCCTGCCTGTACCTGGTTATCGAATCAGCCTTCTGTCTCTGTACCTTATCTGCGTTGTGTGTTGCCGACCTGGCCTGGCCGACCCTTCTGGCTGTCACTCATACCTTGAGTGCCTTGAGTGTTCAGTCTGTCTGTACTACCTGTGACACTACCCCGCCAAGTGTCAGGTAGCTGCAGAGACCTCCTGTTCCTCAGAGAGGCCTCTTGGCAGTCCAGTCAGGGGCTCTCTCCCTTAGGAGTCCTTTGGCTGCAGTATAGTCTGATTCCCAGTATTGCAGGGAATCACTGGCTCGCAGGTTATCTCTATCCCCTTTCCTAGGAGATAGTTCACACACAGCCAAGGGCCACCTGCTCCTCAGGTGGTCCACGCTCATTGTTATCGGCGTCTCCCGCCCCACTGGAGACAGCCTACTGTTGCACCAAAACACTTACACTTTATCAGGTGTCCAGAGGTTAGTCATACTTGAATTATTGGTGATTCTGCAGATCATTAATAATCGGGTATATATCTGTATTGTTGGTGATACTGCAGATCACCAATAATCAGATTCTCTCTGTGTGCTGACACCAATCGTTACAACATTTCAATAAAAAAATTTTTTTACAGTGATTTAGGTTTACTTTAAAGGAGTATCTACAGTGAGGTATAACTATAAAGTTTATTTACTCCTCACTGTTCCCTAATAACTCATCAGCCAGAAAATGGGCATTATTCTAAAACCCCGTCCTCCCTTCGACAAAAGCACTGTGTCAGCTCGGTCTTATACACAGCTGCCGAGCTGGGGGCGGGCCACAACAACACAGGTGGGAGTAGCCACATAGCTCTGGTCCTCTTCGCGGAGGCTGAAGGCAAAAACTGCCACTAAATCTGGGGGGGGGGGGGGGAGATTTGGTTTAATTTGGTTTATGAAAAATGCCTATCCTTTGTTAGGGAACAATGAGAAGTAAATCAACTATTGTGCTTAATTCACAAAATGGTGCTAACTGTTAGCACGGCTTCTCGCATGTTTTAGCGCCTTTTCGCATGAAAAAATGGTTATCGTGCGCAAAAATTCGCGTTTGCGTGTTACCGTGAATTTTTGCACGCGATAACCGTTATCATGCGAAATTTCGTGCGAAACACTTTTCACAGCGTGCTAACAATTAGCACCATTTTGTGAATTAAGCCCCTAGGTATACTTTACTGTAGGTACTCTCTTGGGGTGTATGCAAGAAACTGTGTTAAACAGAATTATGTGCGGAAAGACTTACTGCTAGATCAGTAGAGCAGAATGCAATACACTACATGCAATGCATTGAGCTCTACTCATCATGCATAAAACTTTCTGCATGTCATTCTGCTTAACGCAGTTAAACTTTACACCACCAAGAGGCCTTAACTAGCAGATGGTTCCTTCCGGTAAGAGATTTTGTTTCCATATTTTCAATAGGGATTCAAATAGATGAGCTCCGGTGATGGGTAATGTTCTCACATTGTGTCGCTATCTGCTCTTTACAGGGGTGCTCTCTGGCTACCTACGCAGGGGTCTCTCTGGCTACCTATACTGGGGGGGCAGCTTATACTGGGCGGCTGCATCTGGCAACATAGGGGGGGGGGGGGGCTACCTCTGGCTAAGGCTCAATACACACAATACAATCATGGCTGTTCAATCTTACCACTTTCATGTAGTATAAGAGCTTATTCAATCAATCATTCAATGTATTTTCAATCTGTTGGCCCTTATACTACATAGATTTGGTAAATATGTACAACCAAGATTGTATGGTGTGTGTTGAGCTTAATGGTGTTGATCCAGTTATTTTTATCTGACTGCCATTTGGAGTTGGGAAGGAATTTTTCTCTTTTACGGCTAATTGGCCCATGCCTTTTAAGGGTTGTTTGCCCTCCTCTAGATCAACTGGAAAATGGGAGGGTATTTTTTTTTATATCTTTTATACATTCATTTTGTATATGTGTGTGTATGTATGTATGTATATATATATATATATATATATATATATATATATATATATATATATATATATATATATATATATATATATATATATATATATATATATATATATATATATATATATATTTATATTAAGCTTCACCCGTGTCTATATTTTTATTCCTCAGACAAAAGTGTGTTTAGGTATAAATGAGTCATCGATTTAAGGGTACTGCCAATATTATCACTACCACAGTCTATGGCCATTCTGAGGGGGAAGTAAATTAGCCTACCATTATTTTTTTTTAATACAATCTGACTACCCAAACTTTGTCTAATCAGAAAGATATATGGAATGACCTGTAGGTCTTCCAGAGGGGAACAAAAAGACAGAAGGAGACCAGGATCCCCGTATAGTGTAGCATGTCTGATGATGGGAAATAACATACAAGATCACAAAAGGGGGTACTCACAATCTCAGGTTGCCACCAGCAACCACAGTAAAGGTCTTTAGTAGTAATCAGCTGATTGTTATGTCCCAGGCAAGGGTTGCAGCTTTTGCCACCTAAAAGCAATCACTTAATTTTTGTGTGCCTGGCTTTCAGGGGAATAATGACATGATTCGCATATTCAGGAGTGATGCATTCTGGGAAACCACGGTTGGTCACTAAAAGTTGAATTAACACAAATACCTTCTGTTTTAAGAAGGCAAAATTATATTTAGTGTTGCTTTTTAGTAAGAGGGCTTTTCAGTCTTTTAGCCCTTTATACTTTCCTGCTGGTTCTGGGTCGCCATGATCCCTTCTGGGTGTAACCTAAAACAAGTAAATGTCTCAATAGCAGCATATTTTGAATGCAACTATAAGTTATGTACCTTAAAGGCAGATTCCAACCCACAACAGTCCTTAAAGGCCAGACATATCATTGTTGCAATTTGGGTCTCAAGATCCAGTACTTTAGCCTTGAACTCCATGTAATCAGTTTCAAACTCCTGTAATGTGTTGAAAGAAAGTTATGATCACAGTTAAAGTAACACTATCAAACCAAGTGTTCTAAAATCACAATGTACAAATAATGTATAAGTAGCTGTGTAAACATATCCTACTTTCCATGTTAAAAATATCAGAAGCAAAAGCTTTAATTCATTGTGTGCAAGATTTAGCTCTATTGGGAAAAATTATTTTCAAAAGGGGTGTCTGCTTCAATACAATGCCAGTGTTGTTTTTTTTGCATATCCGACTACAGAGTATTTTTCTCTGAAAGTAAAAAAAACAAACAAAAAAACCCAACAAAGTATGAAAAGCTGTGGGGTCACAAACAATTACAAATGTTTATAACAAGTTACATTTTCTCAGTTCTCTTCAGACACTTCAGTCAGAAACACAGGACTTTCTCTCTCACACACAAAGTTAACAGATGCACTGTGAGGGAATCCCCCCTCCCCTCATGGTTCACTCTGCCGTCAGATTAGAGCAGACTGCCATAAGTTTAGAGTGAAAGGAATTTGATACAGTAAACAAAAGAAGTAAGCAAGTGAATTGTATACATTATTATTTACAACCACTTCAATCAATAACAAGATTACTCACTCACTAACCATTTGGGCGGCCACATGTTTATAATTAGCAAAACTCATAATGAGGAGATGCCCTAGTACCTGACTAATATCACATCAATACATTCACAACCAGGGAATATTCATGTGCTTATATTTACTTTAATGTAGACCTGCAAAATCTAATGCAGAAACAGTGGTTCACAAACATTTAAAACATCCTAAAAACATGACCTGACACAAGAACTGCTATAGTGTAAAAATCCCACTGCCCCTGTGATGGTATATACCGTCTCAATCGCCCAGCCCCAGCCTATGCCAATTGATCGGTACCCCAATCACTATTGGACATCTGTTGGCCCTCCACCGGCGCACACCACGAGGCCTCCGCATGCAATCTGTTTAGTGCACTAAAACTGACTGCCGGCCGGCTAGCTGATACGCTTTTCTATCACAGTTCATGTCTGGACAGCGTAGACACTTGTGGCAATTCCTCTGGGGAGAACAATAACTGCTGTCATAGCCAACAGCCCTCTCACTCGCTGTGTTAACCGCCTTGCTAGTGTCCTGTGTAGCATCAACGCCCAGCACTTCATACACTTGCACCTGGCTGGCAACTTGTCAGAAGTTTCTTCCGCCCAGCAGGGCTGCACATTCAACAGATGAACTTTGAAATGAGGTTACTCACAACCTTCACGCAGTATTGCGCTCTTCCGAGAGAGCTTCGCTCAGGGCTCCTAGAGTTGTGGATGCCCGACGCTATGGCGCATCACCTCGCGGCGTCTCTCTGCACCGGCTGCTTCCCATAACCTCGCGTAGGTTCCTGGCGTGGCCCGGCCTCCCGGGATTGTAAGCGCTCACATGTGCCAGTCAGGCCCCGCTCACTGACGCGTTTCGCCCCGCCCACGGGGCTTTCTCAAAGCAAAATGGGGATGGAGTTCCCTTCAGCAGTGTGGCCCTATAGACCCATCCCTCTTAGTTGAAAGGTCATCATGACTACACCGCAGCCATCTTAATCCTGGTAACGGAGGGCAAATCAGCAGAGCTTCGGAACATTAGATCAAACATAAATTATTTCTTCATTGGGAGTCTTCAAACATATTAATTCTTTCATTTTCCACCTACTTCATCTTTTGATAAGCTTCCCTCACATCAGTTCAGAAAATACACCATATTCAGATCAGAGTTCAGACCTTCTGGGATTCCCAAACGATAAATCTAGGTTGCTTCAATTCTATATAATTCATTCTCTATGTCACCTCCTCTATGTGACACTTTTTGTTTTATAATCCCCTTAAAACGTAGCCCAGAGGGATCTTTATTATGGTAACGGGCAAAATGGGTCCCCAGAGGGCTGTCCTTTTCCGCTTTTTCAATGTTTTTCACATGTTCCCCTATTCTTGTGCCAAGCCGTCGTTTTGTTTTGCCAACATACAATAGGTTACAAGGGCATTTTATACAATACACCACCCTTTCTGAATTGCAATTAATATTGTCTCTGATATCAAATTCTCTCGTGCCCTTTGCATTTGTAAACGTTTTTGTTCTCTCTACTAGCCCACACACATTACAATCCCCACAGCTGAACATTCCGAATTTTTGAGGGAATTTATTTAACCATGTGTCTTTTGCTTTACTCACAAACTCAGATCTCACCAACTCATTTTTTAGATTCCTCGCCCTTCTAGCTGTCATATAGGGTCTTTCACCAACCAGGTTCTTAATACGTTTATCTATCAATAAGATCCCCCAATGTTTCTGTAATACTTTTTGTAATGTATACCAATGAGCCCCATACGTAGTTACAAATCTAATAGGGTCATTCTTTTCAACTCCTCCTGTCAATTTTTTACGTGGTGATCGTCCTGTTCTTAAATCATCCCTGTTTTTTCTCAGCATTTTTTCAAATTCCAACTTAACTAACCGTGGGCGGGGCGAAACTCGTCAGCGGGCGGGGCCTGACTGGCACATGTGAGCGCTTACAATCCCGGGAGGCCGGGCCACGCCAGGAACCTACGCGAGGTTATGGGAAGCAGCCGGTGCAGAGAGACGCCGCGAGGTGATGCGCCATAGCGTCGGGCATCCACAACTCTAGGAGCCCTGAGCGAAGCTCCCTCGGAAGAGCGCAATACTGCGTGAAGGTTGTGAGTAACCTCATTTCAAAGTTCATCTGTTGAATGTGCAGCCCTGCTGGGCGGATGAAACTTCTGACAAGTTGCCAGCCAGCTGCAAGTGTATGAAGTGCTGGGCGTTGATGCTACACAGGACACTAGCAAGGCGGTTAACACAGCGAGTGAGAGGGCTGTTGGCTATGACAGCAGTTATTGTTCTCCCCAGAGGAATTGCCACAAGTGTCTATGCTGTCCAGACATGAACTGTGATAGAAAAGTGTATCAGCTAGCCGGCCGGCAGTCAGTTTTAGTGCACTAAACAGATTGCATGCGGAGGCCTCGTGGTGTGCGCCGGTGGAGGGCCCACAGATGTCCAATAGTGATTGGGGTACCGATCAATTGGCATAGGCTGAGGCTGGGCGATTGAGACGGTATATACCATCACAGGGGCAGTGGGATTTTTACACTATAGCAGTTCTTGTGTCAGGTCATGTTTTTAGGATGTTTTAAATGTTTGTGAACCACTGTTTCTGCATTAGATTTTGCAGGTCTACATAAAAGTAAATATAAGCACATGAAGATTCCCTGGTTGTGAATGTATTGATGCAATAACAAGATTAATTTAGAATATCTTGTTATGATCCTGTGATTATCACCCCCTGTATCATTAAATATGCCCATGCATGCCCATGCCTGGCAAGAAAACCCACATCCATCAGTGACAAGACAAATAACATTTATATTGCGCTTTTCTCCTGGTGGACTCAAAGCACTTGAGCTGCAGCCACTAGGGCGTGCTCAGTAGGCAGTAGCCGTGTTAGGGAGTTTTGAGTTTTGAATAGGAGCTGGCTTACTAAACAGGAAGAGCAGAGATTTGACCCCAGGTCACCTGTGTCAGAGGCAGAGCCCTTAACCATTACACTATCCAGCCGATAGGATACTACAGTGCTTGTTGAAAGTAGGATCAAACTTGCAAGCATGGAAATCAGATATAAATTGTGTACGCATACAACACAAGTGATAAATTGCACATCATGCGAACTGCCACGAGCCACCCACGTGCAAACTTTGCCAAGTGTGAGCCCTGCCTAAGACTGGATAAATTCAAGCTAATACTGAATGTATTTAGAATATTATAGCTTGCATATATAGCCACTCTAAAAGTTTGACAATGCTCAGTTATTTTTCTTATTTTGTGAGAAAATGCTTTTGCTAGTGAGAGAGGTTAATTCTTTTTTGAACAGTAGGGGAACACGTACTTTGCCATTTAAGTTTCAGAGGCACCAAAATTAAATAAAATACTTAAAAACAGTTTAAAAAGAAGAGGTAGAGATGAACTTACCGCTTCTCAGGAAAAACATTCAAAACATTCAACTCTTTTTTTTTGGAACTAGGTTTCCGCTTCATCAGGCAAATATTGAGAGCAAAATCTCAAAAAGAGCCGTAAGGAAGCCTAACACCTCAGGTGTGACTGAGGCCCTGGGCTTGCTTACAACTTTTTTGAAGATTTCGACTGTTATGATGACACTAATTTAAACCCTTTTTTTGGGTGCCCATACGTTACTCAACAAAGTGGGCCAATCAACCTTCCATTTTGACAATTTTATTGACTCTGAAAATAATTAGTGCCACAATATAGCCACCTGATCGATCTTCTGATTGATTTCCAGCAAAAATTTGCCGAATGGATCAAATCAGGAATGGTAGAAAATATTGGTCGCAAGGGCTTGATAGGGTGCATGGCGGTAACCGCATTCAATATTGCGATGATGGACCCCCGGCCAATGTCCCCCCAAGTGTAAAAGTGTATTAAAGGCTTACCTTTCTGAAGGCGTGACTTCTAGTATCCTCTGGTGTCCGTCGTCACCACGAGCACCTGTTCCACGTGACACTGGTGTATTTTGTGACACCACTATATGCGCTAAGTCTCATGGTACAGGCGATCACGGTAATACCGAACATTGGAGGAAGCCATGAGTCATGCCAGCGGAGAGGTGAGCCTTTAACACTGAGTATGGGGGGCAGAAACGTATGCCCTTGGTGGTTGGTCTGGCAGTTGGCGGTGGTGCTAGGAAAATTTACAAAAGATTTCATACTGAAATCTATTATAAATTGTCATGGAGTATGTGGCTAGGAAAAAGATCCTTCTTTGTTCATATTCAGATTCCATCAGAGTAGGATCTATCTAATGGTCAATTTGGCCATACATCGATTAATGTATGGCCACCTTTAACCTCTCCTGTTTAATAACCCTAACCTTACCCGGCACCTGACTGCAACCCTTCCCTACATGGTGCCCAACTACACCCCCAAGCCTAATCTCCGCCATCTTAAATGATGTCTGAACTCTGCCTATGCACTTCTCTATTATGATCTTATCCTAGCTGATACTGCCCTATAACCAAAATCCCAGCCTAGCCCTACCAGATCCCAAATACTAATCCTCTAATCTTCCCTGGACCTCCACCTAAACCCCAAAAACTTTCAAAATATGCCTTGTGGTAATGATGATCAAAGCTGCAAGGGGTGCCAAATTGGGTTTTGCCCAGTTTAAGGGGCTCAAAGGTTTACCTGCTTACTTTCAACAGTCCTTGCTACCTAATAGCAGACATATTTTAATAAATGCAGCCAAATTTGTTGAATCACTTATTTTCCAGCTCAAGGGAACCTTGGTAAATCAGGTCCAATAGAGCAAAAGATAAATCATTTCGAAGGCCATACCATGTTAGAATAATCTGTTGGATCTTGTGAGCTTTCTTTGAATATTTTTAGCCGCTCTTCAAAATCTTCCTGGAGATGTACAACTTGTTCAGTAAGTGAGTGTCCTCTACTTCCACCAAACTCTAATTTTTCAAGTTTCTGGAATTCCAAAGTGGTTTTCAAAATATCCTAAAACAGTAACAAAAAGTAGAAGCTTATAGCGATTCACAAAAAGCCCCAACATGCCTAACCCTAGAGCATATTAGTTTTTTTTTTTCACATTCTGGGAAGTTCTTCAAAGTCTACGTCTAGCCAAGTAGGCAGTGTTTTTTTCTATGCTCTTGGCTATCATTTCAAAATACATCTCAGTCTCCTTGAAGGTAAGCCATTTCTTTTATACTCAGAATGAGAGCTTTATTTCATGAAAATGTTTTATTTAAAGGACCTCTTTCGCGAATGAGGAAAAAATAAAAAGTGGTTTATGCATAAACTATTAAACATCCTTCTAAAA
The DNA here is from genome assembly GCF_040937935.1 of Hyperolius riggenbachi. Classification (NCBI taxonomy): domain Eukaryota; kingdom Metazoa; phylum Chordata; class Amphibia; order Anura; family Hyperoliidae; genus Hyperolius; species Hyperolius riggenbachi. The sequence goes on from NC_090650.1 coordinate 87,690,891, forward strand.
TAGTGTAAGAAGTTAAAAATTAAATAAAATGAATGGTTTCATCAATACAACATGTAATGTAAACAGTGAGGGATGATGGACTTTGAGGCTGATCCATTAGTTAGGGGCGTTTTTTTTTCACTTTCATTTCACAAATATACCTGCTGCCTACCTAGTTTTCATTGGTGTAATCCATTGCTGGCAGGAATCACCGTTACAGCTGTTATAATAACGGCTCCAGTCTGTGTAGAGAGCCGGTCTGTGCAGAGAGTCATCTGTTATCAGCTGCTGGGAGAATCAGCCCCTTATACACCATACGATTCTTTGTCCGATTCAATTCGATTTGAATCATTGATTCAATCTGATATGTCCGATTCATGATTTGATTCAATTTGAATCTAATTGAATCATGAATTGGACAGGTCGGATTGAATTGAATCAATTAATTAAATCAAATTGAATCGGACAAAGAATTGTATGGTGTAGATGGGGCTGATTCTCCCAGCAGCTGATAACAGATGACTCTCTGCACAGACCGACTCTCTGCACAGACCAGGAGTCTGGTTGCCAGGCAACAATGTAAACACATATGGAGCCATTATTATAACAGCTGTAACGGCGATTCCTGCCAGCAATGGATTACACCAATGAAAACTAGGTAGGCAGCAGTTATATTTGTGAAATGAAAGTAGAAAAAAAAAAAAAACACCCCTAACAAATGGATCAGCCTCACAGTCCATCATCTGTCACTGTTTACATTACATGTTGTATTGATGAAACCATCCATTTAAAAAAAACAAAACTTTTTACACTATTTTAGAAGGATGTTTAATAGTTTATGCATAAACCTGATACCCATAATATGGTGCACCACCACATTATGGGTGTCAGGTCCGAGCATTCCTAGATGAACAGTTTCCTGGAAAGTGGATTGGTCATCGTGGGCCAGTTAAATGGCCCCCAAGATCTCCCGATTTGACTCCCTTAGACTTATCTTTGGGGTCATCTGAAGGTAGTTTTCTATGCTGTGAAGATACGAGATGTGCAGCACCTGAAACTATGGATACTGGAAGCCTGTGCTAGCATTTCTCCTGCGGTGTTGCCATCAGTGTGTAAAGAGTGCGAGAAGAGGGTTGCATTGACAATCCAACACAATGGGCAGCATATTGAACACATTTTATAAGTGGTCAGAAACTTGTAAATAACTCATGAAAGAATAAAGTTACGTTAAAACCAAGCAGACCATTGTTTTTCTTGTGAAATTCCCACTAAGTTTGATGTGTCACATGACCCTCTTCCTATTGAAAAAACAAAAGTTGGATTCAAAATAGCAGAATTCAAAATTGCCGCCATGGTCACCACCCATCTTGAAAAGTCCCCCCCACATATACTAATGTGCCACAAACAGGAAGATAAAATCACCAACTTTTCCCATTTTATTAAGGTGCATCCATATAAATGGACCACCCTGTATATTAAGACATTGTGCTGTACGTGGCTACGATGTGTGTCTGACTGTATAAGGGACATGTAAATTATTCCATATCCAATATAATAATCCCCGTGTCTCTGCGTCCCTGCGTGTGTGTGTGTGTGTGTGTGTGTCCGTGGATTTGTGCTACTGCGTATGTGCCGCATGGACAGCCTGGGAAAGGAGCAGGACGGGCAAGGGGTCCGGCCTGACGGGCAAGGGGTCTGGCCTGGTGGGCGGGTGTGTGCGCGCTGACAGGTGGCAGTAGTGACAGACCTAGAGCCCGTTTTTAAATGGGCTTAGGTCTACTAGTATTCTTATAAAACACTATAAACTACAGCAGCATTATATATACATAGGAAAGTGGTAAATAGATATTTATACACCAAAAAAAGGTTTACAGAAGACGTTTGATAAGAATATTTTCCGTCCATACCTACATCACAGAAACATATGTGCCTTTCAAGCAATAAAAGAGTAGAGAAAGTTCGATTTGTGCAATAATAAGGCGCACCATGGGATCATTTCATCTATATATTTGTCAGCCTCAATAGACTTAAGATGTAATATCTATCCCATGAAACATGATTGTTTTGGTCACTGACTGTGTCAAATGGGAGTAATTATGGTAATAATAATAATTATAGCCATTGGGAGAATGTATTATTTTAAGTGGAATATATATCTTATGTAAGCAGACAAAGTAGTGTTTTCCTTCAAAAAGCCCCGTTTAGGTCACCTCATTTGCAATTCATAGTGCTTCAGTGTAAGTATTTATAGTGTTCAACCGTGAATAGCATACAATTAGCAAAATTAAATACCTCAATCTTCATTAAGCGCTCAAGGAATCTGTCATATCTTGCAAACACCAGTTGAGATCGGAAATCCCAGGGCTTGAATTCGTTGCTATCCTGGTAGAATGACCCTAGATTGCTTCTGTGGCTTTGATATGAATGCTTGAAACTCCGGAGGACGTTTACCGCGATTTGTACGTGCTCCAGAGCTTCCTCAGTTTCTTCTTTGAAAAGGTCTTCCGGAGAAAGATACAATTTCGCCTGAAATGTAATGAACCATAATCAGATTTTACACTGGAAATGACTCAAAAGGGGCCATGCTCTACCATGTACTACAGGCAGATTAAAAAACAAACAAAAAAAAAACAAACAAAAAAAGCTATAACAACAATTGTGTTGTGGAACCCACTAACAAGACACATGATAGCCTGGAGACTTTTTCACAAAGTTTTTAGATCAATGGATGTAAAGATTGGTTGTAAAGCAAAATGGTAAAAATTTATTTATAACAGTCAGTGGACACTGCAGAAAATAAGACTAGAAAAGAGGGAAAGATGATAGTATATCCGGACTTGTAACTAGGGATAGATGGGGTATGCTAAGGCAAATAAAATATGACCGAAATGTAAAAAGCCCTCAGCAGGGGCAAACCCAGGGATTTCAAGGGGGAGGGGGGGGGGGGGGTGGATTCCTGAAAGGTCTCTCTCGGCCACATACAGAATAATAATATGGTAGGACATTAGACTTTGACTGTGGTAGGATTAGATTGTGAGTTCATCTGAGGACAGTCAGGGACATGACTATGTACTCGGTAAAGCACTGCAGAAGTACAGTACTCCAATTTTACTGCCCGATGAAGTGGGATGTGCCCACGAAACGCGTTGCATCTATCCAGAGTATGTAAATAAATCGCTTTTGTTGAATTAAGCAACATTCTTCTGTGTCTATTTTGGGCAGGTAAGTCCACTACTAACCCCCATTGTTCTCTTTTAAAACATTTTATCCTACTTTTATACTTTTGGCGCCTCTGTACAACTGTACACTGCAGAAGATGTCAGTGCTATATAAATACGTAATAATAATAATAATACGGTAAAACAGACTAAGAATATTATTATTTAGTACTTAAATAGCGCTGACATCTTACACAGCGCTGTACAGAGTATATTGTCTTGTCACTTAACTGTCCCTCAGAGGGGCTCACAATCTAATCCCTACCATAGTCTTATGTCTATGTATGTATCATGTAGTGTAAGTATCGTAGACTAGGGCCAATTTAGAGGTAAGCAAATTAACTTATCTGTATGGTTTTGGGATGTGGGAGGAAACCGAAGTCCCCGGAGGAAACCCACACAGACACGGGGAGAACATGCAAACTCCTTGCAGATAGTGCCCTGGCTGGGTAACCACTATGCCATCGTGCTGCTCAGGACTATGGTAGGATTAGACTATGAGCTCCTCTGAGAACAGTCAGTGCCAGGACTATGTACTCTGTGAAGTGCTACAGGAGATGTCAGTGCTATATAAACACATAATAGTAGTTAGAATGAGACTTTTTTTTGGGGGGTGGGAGGGGGGGAGAGAGAGATGGTGAGAAAAAGAAAGAAGAGAGTCGGGGAAAGGTAGAGAGAGGAAAGTGAAAGACAGTAAAGTGTAAGAGACATGAGTGATTGTCAGTGTGTCCGTTGGGAAGAAGAGAGTGGGGGAAAGAGAGAGAGAGGATAAGGAAAGCGTGAGAGTAAGGAATGGGGAAGACAGAGAGAGACACACACTCAGAGAGAGAGAGAGAGAGAGAGAGAGAGAGAGAGAGAGAGAGAGAGAGAGAGAGAGAAGCAAGCAGCCAGAGACAATGGCAGCACTGAACATGAGCTCCTGAAACTTTACCAATTTTACCTTGTAATGGGCAACTGAATGGACACAAAGGACACAACCAAGACACAGCCAAGACCAAGACATAACATGGAAACCAGAGGAGCCTATGGAAGTCTAAAGAATAAAAAGACTAAAGATTAAAAAGCAAATGCTCTGAATGGAGAAGATAACCACCTATAAAAGGATAAACAAGCTGTGTCACTCAGAGGAAAAGCAACAAGCAGCAGCAGCCAGCTCCAGCCAACCAACAGATCCTAACACCAGCAGAGAGTAACCCCAGAACTGACCAAACCTGCAGAAAACAAGGTAAGGGCATTTCTGCTGAATATTACTTATAGAAATAGGAAAAAGTTTATCAAGGGATTCACAATGGAAACCATATTAGAGCCAGCAGATCAAAAGGCAAGCCAGGATGCAGATAAGCCCAGCACATCTAGCAGCAGGAGGTCTGGCACTCGGGAGATTGTTTACTCTCCTGGCAATAAAAGCAATGATGCAAAGAAAGAAGAAAGACTGAAGCTAACTAAAAGCATGCCAGAGACCCTGTTTGCTGACTATTCCTCTAACCCTAGAGTAAGAACAAACCTGATATTTTTTACACATGACACCCAAGCTTGGCATACTGCCATCTGTGAAACATTTGAAAAAAGCATTAAAAAAAATGGCATCACGAATGGGAGACAAATCAGAATAAAAGACAAGGAGGACCCAGAGGTTACTACTCTTACAGTAACTGTATACCACAATGGCAGTGTCTTGATCCAGGGGGCAGAACGTTACTTAAATATTTTCGAAAAGAGTTATCCTGATATTGAAAGACTTGCAATTAACTTTAAAGAAAACCAGACAAACTCTGTCAACACAAACAATGGTCGTAAATCATCTGCAAGGACTGCTCCTAGAGAGAAGGCTGAAGACCAATCTCCAAAACAACAGCCCCTCTCCAGAGACCAGACACCAGGCTTCTCACACCCCTCCCTGGAGACTCTCAGAGAAAGTCTGTCCCAATTAGAAAGGGACTTCACCCTTTTCAGGGAAGAAAGGAAAAGCAGCCAAGGTGTGAAAAATGCAAATGATCAACTGAGAGAAGAAATAGCCAGGATGAAAGCTGAGCACACTGCAGCCTTGCATGATATCAACATTTCCCTACAAAAACTACAGGAGGAAAGCTCACAACTTAAAGAGGAGATCAGGAAATTAAAAATATTAAAACAGCCACAAAAGTTAGAGGAGACAACAAAAAGCACAAAGGCCCCCACAAAACCTATGCCGACCAAAGACAGTGCTCCGCACATCACACAGGATACAATAATCACCCAAGAGACTAGTGACAATCACAGCCATCCAGCCCCCTCTCCAAATACTGCCAACACAGCCTCATCCAACAACCCACAGCCCAAGCCTAAACACCAAGCAAATCGCTCCTATAAACATCGCAGTCCTGACATTGTGCTGGTTATAGACTCTAATGGAAAATACCTGGACATAAGAAGACTCTTTCCAGGGATGCATGCCATCAAAATCATCACTTCAACTATTGAACAAGTAACACAGGTCATTAATGAGCCTTATTTCACCGACCCAAAACATCTCATCCTGCACACCGGCACCAATGACATTATACAAGAAAACACCACAGACCAAGAAACCATCACATACAAACTGTCACAACTGGTTAAAAGGGCACAGCAGAAATTCCCCAGCACAAAGATTATCCTCTCTTCCCTGCTCCCAAGAAGAGACATTCCTCACCAGACAATTACACAGATCAATGCAGAGCTGGCCTCCAGTCTCAGATCCTCACCAGACATACAACTGGCACAGCACACCACAATCACAACCGACCATCTGTACAACAACAAGCACCTTGACAAACAAGGAGTCAGCCGCCTAGCAAAGGAACTAAAGGACATGGTGCTAAGTAGACCCCAGAGACTCCAAGAAAGCCCCAACTCAACAATCAGACAGCAAACCACAATGTCCCAACACCAGAGAGAGAGCCCACAAGCATGGAAAACATGTAGGAAACCGCCTGCCCCACAATGGCAACACAAAGCGACAGAGGGTAGCATCATGGCGGAAATCAGAACTTTGCTTATCAATATACAAAGCAGATTGAGGTGACACCCACAACAGTGTCCACCCTCCCCCTGAAAATACTGAGTCCTATGAAAATTTCTGCTCATTACAAGGTAAACCGACTCAAAATGACATCCCTTATCATCAGTAGCTGGAACATCCAAGGGCTGAACGCCTCAGCTTTTGGATCCAAAACAAATGATCCAGACTTTAAAAAGAGACTTGAAAACATTGATATCCAAATCCTCCTGGAGACATGGACCCGGGCAGAGGATGAATCTTTCGTACCCATGGGGTACCGGGAATTCTCCATATCTGCCCAGAAAAACAGGAACATTAAACAGGGCCGCCGTTCAGGAGGCATACTAATCTGGTATAAGGAGGAGCTCACAGAGCACATCAAAGCAATCAAACGAGGAGACAGCCACATCTGGATCAAAATAAACAGCTCCATCCTCACCTCTCAGTCTGACATGTACCTGTGTGCAGCATACATCCCCCCAACAGAGTCCCCTTACTACAAACCTGACATCTATGAGGTCCTACAAAGAGAAGCCAGCCACTTCCAGTCTCAGGGCAGAGTGCTCATCTATGGAGACCTCAACGCTAGAACAGGCACAGAGAAGGACTATCTGACCTCTGAGGGAAACACATACATACTTGGAGGAGAGAGCTACTACCAGGAACCAATGCAGACAGCAAGAAACAGCTATGACAAGACAGTAAACAAAAGTGGGAAATCCCTGTTGAACCTGTGCCGGAGCCTCGGCCTATACATAATGAATGGGCGAACCAGGGGTGACTCTCTTGGGAGATTTACTATGAACTCACATGTAGGCAGCAGTGTGGTAGATTATGCTGTCACAGACACAGACCCCATAAACATCAATGCCCTCATAGTCACCCCTGAAACACACCTGTCAGACCACAACCAAATCCTGCTGTACCTGAAATCCACCGATAAACCAACCACACAGCAACCTCACCAGAACGGTCTCTACAAGCTGCCACCATCCTTCAAATGGCCCAAAGAGTCTGCCATCAAATTCACCAACATGACCAACACTGCCAAAATCCAAGAACTGCTGACAAACTTTCATACCAACCTATATGAACTGAACAAACAAGGTGTCAACCATGCAGTGAAGGACTTCAGCAACATCTTATATAACATGGCAGTACTCGCCGGCCTCAAGCAGACCAACTTTAAGAGATCCACAAATAAACAGTCCCAAAAATGGTTTGACAGTGAGTGCAAGGCTCTACGTAATTCTCTAAGGGCAGCCTCTAACCAAAAGCACAGAGACCCCAACAACCAGGACCTAAGGGAAGCCCATGACCACCTACAGAGACAATACAAAGACACCCTCAGGCGGAAAAAACAGAGCCACATCTCCCACAAACTCCAACAGCTGGAGGACTCCCTCCAAGACAACTCATTCTGGGAGACCTGGAACCACATTGGGACAAAGCCCAAGAAAAGCCCTCTCCACATCCAAAATGGCCACATCTGGCTCCACTACTTCAGGGACCTCTACAAAGTCATCCCAGAAAATGCCCAAACCCCGGAACAGAAACAAATAGCCGCAAAGCTGAAGGACATGGAGGAGACAATCAAGGACTTTCAAAACCCCCTGGATACACCAATCACGATGGAGGAAATAAGAGAAAGAACAAAGCTGATAAAATGTAAGAAGGCTAGCGGTACCGATGGCATCCTGCCAGAGATGATCAAATACAGCCCCCCGGACATACATGAGGCACTCGCAAGACTTTTCAACCTTATCCTGAGTGCGGGCTCCTTTCCTCAGGCCTGGAGTGAAGGCCTCATAACACCCATCTACAAGAATGGGGACAGATATGATCCAGCAAACTACAGAGGAATCTGTGTCAGCAGTACACTGGGGAAACTGTTTAACAGCATCATCAATAAAAGGATCCTCTCCTTCCTCACACAGCAGGACGTACTCAGCAAAAGCCAAGCTGGGTTCATGCCAAACCACCGCACAACCGACCACATCTACACACTGCACAGCCTTATCAAGACTCATGTCCACAGCTCACGTGGCAAAATACACGCTTGCTTTGTGGATTTTAAGAAGGCGTTTGACTCGGTGTGGCACCCAGGCCTTTTCCTAAAACTCCTAGAGAGCGGAATAGGAGGTAGAATCTATGATGTCATCAAGAGTTCATATACTGGGAACCAATGCAGTGTGAAAGTGGACGGGAAGAGAAGCGCGTTCTTCAAGCAGGGTCGAGGAGTCAGGCAGGGCTGCAGTTTGAGCCCAACGCTCTTTAACATATTTATTAACCAACTGGCTGTAGCCCTGGAATCCTCCCCAGCACCAGGCCTCCTCTTGCATGACCACGAGGTGAAGTTCCTGCTGTATGCAGATGATCTCCTGCTGCTCTCCCCAACAGAAAGGGGCCTACAGGACAGCCTGGCATTACTGGAGAGTTTCTGCACCACATGGGCACTGCCCATCAACCCAAAGAAGACAAAAGTGATGGTGTTCCAGAGAAAAAATCTAAAAATGCCCACCTCCTCATTTATATTAAATGGCTGCCCACTGGAGACCACAAACAGTTACACCTACCTGGGGCTGGAAATTAACCAAACTGGGAGCTTTAAACCAGCAGTAGAGGCCCTGAAGGAAAAAGCCTGCAGAACGTTTTATGCCATCAGAAGGCAACTTTACCACCTAAAACCACCGGTGAGAGTCTGGGTAAAGATATTCAACAGCATCATCACCCCAATCCTGCTCTATAGCAGTGAGGTATGGGGCCCGGTCACCTACCCTGACCAATCAAAATGGGACTCCAGCCCAACAGAAATCTTCCATCTAGAGTTCTGCAAGTATCTTCTCCAAGTCCATCGCAGCACTTCAAACTCAGCTTGCCGGGCAGAGCTAGGCAGATTCCCACTATGGCTGACTATCCAGCAGAGGGCGCTCTCATATTGGGCGCATATACAGAGCAGCAACCCCAGCACTTACCACCATAAAGCCTCACTGAGCCAGGGTGGGGAGGCCATACCACGCTCTCTGAAACAAAACGTCAAGAGCCAGCCCAGCCAAGACCACCAACACAGGCTGACAAAAGCCCAAATAAAAGGAATGATAGAAAGCTGCAAGGACCGATACATAGAGGAATGGAGAAGTGACATAAAGAACTCCCAGAAACTCACTATCTACCAATCACTACAGAGGGAGTACACAATGGCCCCATATCTGGAGAGGCTACACCACCACAAAGATAGACAGGCCTTGAGCCTGTACCGTCTGAGTGCCCACAACCTGGAGATAGAGACAGGACGACACAGACAGACATGGAAGCCCCGGGAGGAGAGACTGTGCAGGCAATGTGACCAGGGGGTCCTGGAGGATGAGGCCCACTTCCTGCTACACTGCAGCAAATATACACCGTTGAGGACCGCCCATTTCCAAAGACTCTCCGCCCACATTGCAGATTTCACCTCCACAGATGAGGAGAGGAAACTCTACATCATACTGGGGGAAGAGGAAGAAACTGTGCAAATAGCTGCCCGATATGTCACGGCCTGCCACCAACTGAGAGGAACATGATAACACATGGACTGTATAACCCCATACTCCCCTCCCCTATGGACTGTATGCCTATACCCCCCTCCCCTATGGACTATATACCCCATCCCCCCATACCATCCCGTACATCCTCCTATGGACTGTATACCCATGTCCTTCCCTTATTCCCACAATCCCCCCCCCCCCCCCCCCACATTAATGTTCTATTTTGCTTTGGCAATGCTAAATGTATTTGGTCCTGCCAATAAAGCTTTTTTGGATTTGGATTTGGATTTGGAGAGAGAGAGAGAGAGAGAGAGAGAGAGAGAGAGAGAGAGAGAGATATGCACAGGACAACAGGACAGAGGGAATGCAGGCGAGAGATACCTGACCAGGACTGAAATATTCTATTTTGCCTGTCTCCAGACACTGCACTGGCCCTGGTCTGAGGGGAGGGGGGGGGGGGGGGGGGGGGGTTTTGGGCACAAGTAATTCCCCCTAAACTTGCCTATGCTCAGATTCTTGTATAAATTGGTCTAGTCCCCACTGCTGAAGAATATAAAAATTAAACATAACCGACTTAATGAATTTACAAAAAACTTTTTTTAATAAGAACACGTAACAATGCATAAACGTAAAAAACATGAAATCTTGCTAAAACCGTTGAGGATGGCAGTACAATACAGCAGACAAAAAATTACTGCAGCCAAGTGCAGAAATGAAGTGACATTTATGTTACTGTGCATATGTATGACTCGAGATCACAGGGAGACAAGTCGTTAAAAAAAACAAAAAAAATCTAGAGGTTTAGATCCGCAGACCTAAGTTTCAACAGAGTTTGCATTTTTTTTATTCATGCCTGATATTACAAGAATTTAATTAATACATTTCCAACCAAAATAATGTTGTGAGCTGAAACTGTGGATGGTATCGTAACACACAATTATGAAGTGTGGCAAGTTAGACCTTTGAAAGTATGTCATCTTACTAATATTATAAGTGCGAGTTTGGATGTTTGTTAATCACGCAACAATGGCTGAATGGATTTGAATGAAATTTGGCACACACATAGTACATTACCTGGAATAACATGTAGGATACTTTTTATCCCTATAACCAAAAAGTGGGAGGAGACAAATACAAATTTTTACTGGGAAAATGTAAGCTGCAGCCATTCTTACACTGTTAATGGCAGGGTTCTCAAACTTTGCACAGTTGGTCACTGGGTGATTGGGATTAATATTCAGAAAAGTGGGTGGAGCCTATAATAGTCAATCAAAATTCACCTATTGCTGCCATTCTTGCACTGTTAATGGCACAAGCTTCAAAACTGGTACAGTTGGTCATTGGGTGACTAGGGTTCAAATTCAGAAAAGGGTGTGTGGAGCCACAAGCGGCCAATCAGATTTTTTCATTTCAATGCAATTTATTCATGCCAAAGACCGCAAAGTTCACAAACTTGGTCATTGAGTAATTGTGTGTTAGGGTTAGAAAAAGTGGGCGGAGCCAACACCAGCCAAGTACATACCCGGGCAACGCCGGGCCATCAGCTAGTATTCTAAATATATAACATATTAACATTGCTTATGAACAGAAATTCATTCACAATACCTGATCAATGAGCAGGTTACAGAACTCCTGTAGCAGAACGATGATCCGTGCCGGGGTGCTATAGAACGTAGAGTGGCTCCAGATCAGGCAGATGGTGTGAAATAGGGGTGGAATAAAGAGATGAATCTGAGGGAAGTCCGTCTCCTCTAATAACTTTATATGAGGATCTAAAGTTCTCAGGTGCAAGTCAATGTCTTCAGCTTCAACAAGTGCTTAAAAAAAACAACAAAAAAACATAGCTGAACCACCAAAATACTTGTGAACATAAACGATTTCAGTTAAATTGTCAAGCAGTATTTACGTGGTTTCAAAATAATTTAGCTGGACTGACAAGCAGATAAGTTTCCTGGATAGAACAACAATTATATTCTGCTTTCACCTGTTTCAGTCATGCACCGACAACAAGCATGAAGCTAATGTACTGTGAAGTAAGAACACTGTTTTGGATATTTATTCTGCATTCCATAGTAACAGATTTAGCTTGGTTGAAAAAAAGACATCCATTCATCAAGTTCAATTAGTGGCCTCAGACAGTGACGGCCGTTTCACACCTTATGGCGCTTCTTTCGAGGCTGACACATCGCCGTAAGGTGTGAAACAACCATAAGAAGCGCCGTAAGGTGTAAAACGGCCGCCAGGCTTTTTGTACCAGCACTACTGTCTGCGACTTGCCCTGGAGCCCCGGTATGTGTCCTTTATTTCTGATTGATACTGCACTGTAATAACAGATTTACACCACCTTTTATGGAATAAAAATTGTATTGCAGTAGTGCCAGTTGAGCACACTCATCATTTCAATCATCGTACTTCTGCTTAGCGATGGTTAATGCGGTAAAAATAATACAAACTTCTGCAAATTGTCTTTCAAAGTTATTCAGCTTAAAAATAGATTAATTAAGTCCCGTGGAGGTGGTCCATTTTCAAGTTACATACATTATTATAATTTTTGTATGTAGAAATTGCCAACATATTACACAGTGCTGTACAATAGATGAATAGGGAGACAGACAACAAGGTACTAGAGCATGCCATGGAGCTTTTAAGAGTTGGAGACCACATATGGTAGTTCCAGTCCAAGTTGGTCCGCAGAAAGATTATCTCAGATGAAACGTACATGATCGAGTTGTATGTACTGAGGGGAGGACCCTGGCAGAGGTTTAAAATCTAAGGGGATGGGTAGGGACACGCTAGGTACAGGTTGCATAAGAGGAGCTCAGCACACAGAGTTATTGCACTGATGTGTTGGGGGGAGGGGGGCAATCTTGCAGAGGTGCGGTTTGAGGGCTTGTTTGAGGGTGTTGAAGAATGCATGAACTCTCATTGGCCATTCCTACTCATGCTAAATTGTCACCCAGGACTATAATGAATGATTGCTTAAGGCAATAAAAATGTATCTAGAGTTTGTATTTATCCTCAGAGACCTAACAGTTTGATTGCTACATGGTTTTACGTCACATTTGAAAGCTTCCCCCAGAGTTCTCCAGGGCAATAAAACCTCTTTAGATAACATTGATGGGAAAGGTTTTCTTCTCAACTCGTATTATTCTAAGTTAAAAAAAAAATTGCTTAAAAGTAGTAGCAGCCAGGATCTGACAGCGTCTGGCAGGACACGGTGCGTGTCATTGCACTCCATACCTGGGCTCTGCAGGAATTAGGAGCATGGATCCTGGAACCTGGCACTTTTAAAGGCTTTCCTCTTTGCTAAATTGCAAGTAGGTGAAAAGCCCTGTCATAACACTCGTGTAAAATCTCTAGAAAGGAAACACCCTGCGGGGCTGAAGTGGAAGTCCTGTGTGCTACCAAGTAAATAATGGTGTCTCGACAGTAACAAAAAACATTCTTATAAAAAAGGCACACAAGCCTTGCAAAAGCTAAAAAAAGGACGGAATCCATGTGGGAGCTCATTATTAAAGACCTGTATGGCAGAGCAGCAGTAGTTCCTGTCTGGGAAAACTGGTTTGTCACTTCAAGTGTCATGTAAATAATAGACATATTTTTATTTTTCTAGACAGATATTAATTGGATAATGACCTTCTACTAATTTTCCTCACAGTACGATATTGATGAGGTTTTTTTTAGACTTCTGGATTAAAATATTGCTGTCAGGAACGGAAAACATGAAACCCAACAGAAATTCAGTGAAATCTACTCAACAGCGAGAAAAATGCACGATGTCCAGATCAATGGTGAGACGGACAAGTCCTCAGCCTCATCCTGCACAGAGATATTCCAGCTCACTGTCCAACAATCTAAGCACCAGGAGGAGCTTCGGCAAATTAATGGAGTTTTTGACTCTAAAATAGGATGTAGCCTCCACATGTTATAATGGAAAAGATTGGTTCATAGCATCCACTGCTACAGTTGTAAATCCTGCCATACACAGGCAGACTTCCTTCTGATGTTCCCAAAACATAAATTCCTCTCTCATCAACATCTGACCAGAAAGGGATCTATCATTACCACACTGCAAATTGATTTTTAAAGCAGATCTAAACTCAGAACTTACTCCCTGCTCTAAAAGAAAAGCAACAGCATAATAACCTTTACAGAAAAACATTTCTTTGTTACAGCTTATACAAATCCTGTAATAAATCTGCAGTGTGCCTACTTTCTGCTTTCATGGAAGCAGACATAGGGTTAACATCCTTTTATTACAAATTAGCTGGCTGTTCTGCCAAAGCAGCCAGTTTACACAGTGGAGAGATTAAATTACAGTTAAAATTACGGTAGTCACAGATGAGGGAGAATTAGACAGGCTAAACTCTCTAAATACATATAGGGTGCATTTCTTAATGTTTTCCTTCTGTCCTGTGCAAGAGTTCAGGTCCACTTTAATAGATTTCAGCTTAGGCTAAGGGCATTGTTCTCTCTCTGCCTGCTCCATCATGGGCAGCTCTGTTGATCCTCCTCCTTCCTCCACAGCAACGGAGTACATCGATAGCCTATAGGCTAGTGACGTGTCTGCACAGAACTCGCCCTGGACTGTCGCCCAAAGGATCTAGTCCCAGACCCTGCTGTCACACGCCTCCTAGTGGCCGGACTGCACAATGCCTTCCAATCGGTTTCAGCACACAGATCATCCAATCTCGAGGACGCAATCAGTAAGCTAAAACCGCTGGAATTTTGGCAGCAGACAGACCAGAGGGAGGCGTGCGATCTATTAAACACAAAATACTAGGCTGCCACCATCTCTTTTTGATGGGGAGAGAAGCCCGAATCTGCCTGATACTAATACCTGCAAATAGAACAATTAAAACACACCCTGTTCTGACTAATAACAACAATTCTCAGTAGCAATCTTCAGAAGCTAGAATTCTTTCTGTGTGTGGATGAATAGTAGGGGTAGCTGAACAAATAAATGACTTTTAGAAGTCTTTTACTATGAATGCAATATAAATAATTAATATATACAGAAAATCATTAAAATCAACAATTATAGAGAGACAACAGTAGCACAGTATAAAAATAAAAAGGGAAGAAAAAATACGAATACTTAGGTTCAGGTGGAAATGTTCGCTTTGGAAGTCTAAGCACATGGAAAAATCCTTTGTTCCAGAACTGAGAAAGTGAACTAGCCCTCGGTCCTCCAGGCTGGTTCTGGCAGGATGGAAAATGGGAGAATTCCTCCTCTCTGCCTGAAACTTGGTTTTATTGAAGCTAGTTTTTGGGTGGGACCAAGCCTGCCCCTCTGGTTGACAACCAATCACAGCCCATGTCCTTGGAGAGAGATTTAGGCTTAAACTTGTATACCCCTGTCATTCAAAACTGATAAATGCCACAATTGCGCTGATAACAGATTAATACACAGTGGATCTGGGGGATCATACAGAGATCAAGAATCACGAGTCTAGCCCAAATGGTTGCACCAAAATTAATATCTCAGCTTAGGAAAGAGCTAGGAACTTCCACAATATCTTAAAACGTGCGCCATTTCATCTGTGCTTAAATGTGTTATCATAGAAATTGTCAGTGACATTCTGCTACAATCTTACCAAAAAATGACTGGGTATATTTCATACTTTGTGCTATCCATAGTAGGAACCATGCTGAGCTGCTGCCAGGCTGTCTGGGGGAAAGTAGGTTCTGAATGGGCCCCTGGCTGTGTGTTTCCTGGCTATTCCTGTGTATGCTAGCGTTCACAGGTAACTGTGACGAGGTTAATTGCCTGGTCTGAGTTGTCACAGGTACGTACAAAACTGTCTTCTGGGCTCCCTGCATTCTAAATTAGTTTAGGCCAAATGGTACTGAAATACACTCAGCTGAGAGAGAAGTTCCTTTGAACCAGGTAATTGAATGTCAACACTGGCTTCCTTGGAGAACAAAAGTAATCCCTATGAAAAGAAACTCTATGAAAGGGCCTATTCCCAAGAGAAGACCCACCAAGGCTCGGCAGCCTGCTATCCCTAAACGTCAGATTCTGATCTGGCACGTCAACGGCAATCGGTGCAGCAAACCGATTGCGATCTCTTTTCTCATGGCTCTTCCGTGACACCTCCCCCCGAGAATAGAGGTCTCAGCCATGCATCCACAAGATGTGTGGCGTTGCCGCTAATCTGGCTGACGAGTCTCGAGCTGCCGGTATGGCGGGATAACTCATTGGAGCCTGCGGCTCAGTTCACCTGGACAGGTCACTGTCCTCTACCCACAGGATTGACTCAACATGGACTCAACATGGGCGTTTGCGCCACCGTGTTCGGATGTGGGGTCTGTCAGGACTGCTGACAACGGGCAGTAGGTAGGGTAGGTCAACAGCCAACCCATGCAAGTGTTATGAATTGAACAGAGGAGCCAAAAGGCGTTTAAAAAACAAGGTAAATTTAATGGTACACTCCAGGGGTTTAGTACTAAACCCCTGGAGTGTACCATTAAATTTACCTTTTTGAATAAGCACAGCATTCTTGTGTCTGCTTGAGGGAGGTAAGTTCACTACTGCCTCCTAAGCAATTTTTAAACATTTTAAATATTGTTTTTAACCTTTTGGCGCCTCTGTTCAATTCATAACACAGTATATATCCACCCTTGGTGGAGGGGGATACCCCTTTTTTCTTAACGTCTACAGAGAGCGACTTCTTAGCCCTGAGTGTGGACAGGCCAATCTCCTCACCTGCCTATACAGTGGTTGCCTGGAGGCAACCCTGGTTTGTGAGTATATAATTTTACTCTTTCACAACATACCATTTGCCTTGACTTACTTCACCATATTGGGCTCTCGGTTCTCTTTCTTTATATAACCCATGCAAAGGCTTCCTGCTAAGTGGCTGTGGAACTATGGGAACCCCGCGGGAATCCCTGGACCTTCCAAGCTCCTGACAGATGGCACATGCCTTGCAGTAGTTTGCTACATCCATGTTCATCCTGGGCCAATAAAACTGTTTTCGCATACAGGAAAGTGTCTTGCGGAACCCCAAGTGCCTGGCCAAAGGACTGACGTGTGGAGTACAGCACATGCCCCCTGAATGCACTCGGTACCACGAGCCACTTGGTATTCGCGTGTGGGTTACTGGCAGTGGGCTGTACAGACTCACTGTACAGCCTCCCACCTTCCCAATATACCTTGAAAGCGGCCCCGTTTGCGAGGGGCGCAGAGGCTTGCTGCCTGAGCGCCTCCAGGCTTGGGTCAATTTGTAGTGCTGCTGTAAAAAGCAGCACTGTCAGTTTCAGCCAGCTGGCTCATGTCACATGAGGTCAGCGTTGAAAGTTGTCGCTTCTGGGGTCAGCACTGGGCACGGAGTCTGGCACTGAGCCCACAACCCTTACAGCACTTTGAGTGACTGCTAGCTCAGGTACAACATTAGCATTACAATCAGTGACATTTCCCACATCATTGACACATGCATTAATAACAGTGACAGGTACAGTAACATTTTCATCACAACAGACAGTTTTTTCATCAAACACAGGTACCTTTGACTCAGGTACTATTAAACCTGGTACCCTTGAACTGGACACCTTCAACCCACCAGTGTGTAAAGTACCTGGTTGTGGGTGGCGAGTCCGTCTCTTTCCGTGAGCGTCGAGGCGGTTGTGGCAGGTTCATAGTAGGACACAAGCTTGCTCAAATCGGTCCCCAACAACACAGGGACCGGAAGATCATCCACAACTCCAACAACCCTTTCGTGAACCCCCATCCCCCAGTCAAGCTTCACTCTAGCTTGGGTTATGTGTAAAAGGGTGCCCTCTACTCCAGTAAGAGCAAGCGATCCGTTGGAGCTGATGTTCTCCTTTGGAACAAGGTGTGAGTGATGTCTACTCCGTTGTCTCAGAATCTGGTGACAATCTTGTTGTTCACTCTAACAGGCTGCTGCTGGTCGGTTCGGTTGCGGATTTCCTTTCCGTGGGCAAACAAAACAAGATTTGATGATTCAGGCTGTGGTTCACTGGCTGGTTGCGTCTGCAGTGGGTGAGGTACAGATGGTCTTGGTGCTGGCGGTGTCTGCTTCCGCTCAGGGCAGTCGAACTTCATATGTCCGGGCTTGCGGCAGTAGTGACAGGTGATCCCTTTAAGTGCTCCAGGCCTGGGCGCAGCAGCTGCACGGGATGGCCTCTGTGGCGGACGGCTCACAGGGGCAGGAGGGTTTGCCAGGGTATTGGGCTGACCTCCTCTCCAGCTAGATGGTGCATCCCTGCATGTGTTAGGCACCCGGCTAGTCACAAAGGTCTCAGCGAGGTCTGCAGCAGCAGTCGCTGACTCAGGCTTCCGTTCCAGCAAAAACTGTCGTACATCAGCAGGGCAAATATTCAGAAACTGTTGTAGTACGATGAAGTCCTGCAGGATATCATAAGACCTTTTGGTGAGGCCTAGAGTCCACTGGTGGCATGTGGTGCGTAAACTGCTGACCACATCCGGATAAGAGTCCGTAGGCTTTTTCTGCCAGGACCTGAACTTTTTGCGATAGGCTTCTGGCGTCAGCTGATAGTTGGCAATAATAGCATCTTTTATAGCGGAATAATCATTATCCTTTTCCACAGGTAACTCCATAAAAGCATCAAGCGCTTTGTAGTGCAGCAAAGGTGTCAGATGTCTGGCCCACTGGTCTTGGGACAAACGATACTGACGGCATGCTTTTTCAAAAGATCGCAAAAACAAGTCAATATCAGTGTCTTTTTTATTAGTAGCAAACTTAAACGTTGCACTTACAGGTGACTTTGCACTTACACCTTCAGCAGGGAGGCTGGGCGATGAACTCCGGCTGGCCTGTTGCACTTTGGCCATGTTCAGTTCATACTGACGCTGGCGCTCCCGCTCGGTGGCATCCCTCACTGCTTGGCGTTCTGCAGCTTGGCGCTCCTCTCGCACGTGCTCCGCCATGTACTGCAGGTACTTCTCTGGGTCAATGTCTATTAGCTTTTGTAATGCCTGCTGCATTACGGAGTCAGCACAAATGGACAGTCCAGTACTGGCCGGTTCCTGGCGAGTACCTGGAGAAGCTCTGAGACCGGGGTCCATACTGACAGTCTCCTGCGTAGTTGTAGCTGGGCCCTCAGGATGCTCAACCTCTGTATGCATAGGGTCTTCAGTCTCTGGTTCCCCTTGACTTGAGTAAGAAGGGCTGGTGTCCATCTCAGCGGAAACATCCTGCTCCTGCAGTTGCTGGGTATCCCATTGAAATAAGTCTCTTATTTCCTGTTTTGTCTTGCGGAGGATGTCAATGCCCCTCGCTTGACAAAGATTTTCCAGATCTGCTTGGTGCAAGTTCTTGTAGTTCTCGGACATTTTCACGCCAAATACAATCAAAACTTTTGTGGAGGGGTACTAGGCTACACAGTCTCTCTGTATATATAAAAAATATATTGCATTCAGCTAGCAACCAACGAATTGATTCGTTTCTCGACAGGGCTAATTTGATAGCGCTATCTAAGATACTTTCAGCACAACACAGATCCCACCGCTGCCACCACTGTCACATGCCCCCTGGTGGCCGGACTGCACAATGCCTTCCAATCGGTTTCAGCACACAGACCATCCAATCTCAAGGATGCAATCGATGAGCTGAAACCGCTGGAAATTTGGCAGCAGACAGACCAGAGGGAGGAGTGCGGTCCTCCGGCTGGTTCTGGCAGGATGGAAAATGTGAGACTCCTCCTCTCTGCCTGAGGCTTAGTTTTTTTGAAGCTAGTTTTGGGGTGGGACCAAGCCTGGCCCTCTGGTTGACAACCAATCACAGTCCATGTCCTTGGAGAGAGATTTAGGCTTAAACTTATATACCCCTGTCATTCAAAACCGATAAATGACACATTTGCGCTGATAACAGATGAATACACAGTGGATCTGGGGGAATCATACAGAGATCAAGAATCACGAGCCTAGTCTAAGTGGTTGCACCAAAATTAATATCTCAGCTTAGGAAAGAGCTAGGAACTTTCACTGTATCTTAAAACGTGCGCCATTTCATCTGTGCTTAAATGTGTTATCGTAGAGCTCATCAGTGGCATTCTGCTACAATCTTACCAAAAAATGACTGGGTATATTCCTCACTTTGTGCTATCCATAGTAGGAACCATGCTGAGCTGCTGCCAGGCTGTCTGGGAGAATGTAGGTTCTAAATAGGCCCCTGGCTGTGTGTTTCCTGGCTGTTCGTGTGTATGCTGTTGTTCACAGGTAACTGTGACAAGGTTAATTGCCTGATCTGAGTTATCATAGGTACGTGCAAAACTTCTGGGCTCCCTGCATTCTAAAGTAAGTTAGGCCAAATGGTACTGAAACACATTCAGCTGAGAGAGAAGTTCCTTTGAACCAGGTAATTGAATGTAAACACTTGCTTCCCTGGAGAACAAAGTAATCCCTATGAAAAGAAACTCTATGAAAGGGCCTATACCCAAGAGAAGACCCCCCAAGGCTCGGCAGCCTGCTATCCCTAAACATCAGATTCTGATCTGGCACGTCAACGGCAATCGGTGCAGCAAACCGATTGTGATCTCTTTTCTCACGGCTCTTCTGTGACACCTCCCCCCGAGAATAGAGGTCTCAGCCATGCATCCACAAGATGTGTGGCGTTGCCGCTAATCTGGCTGACGAGTCTCGAGCTGCCGGTATGGCGGGATAACTCATTGGAGCCTGCGGCCCTGGAGATCAAAGTAATTCCCATGAAAAGAAAGTCTATGAAAGGGCCGATTCCCAAGAGAAGACCCCCAAGGATCGGCAGCCTGCTATCCCTAAACGTCAGATTCTGATCTGGCACGTCAACGGCAAATGGTGCAGCAAACTGTTCGCTTTTCTCATGGCTCTTTCGTGACACCTGCCAGGAAACTTTCCTTTTATGTGTGTACTCAGTTTACAAGAACACAACATGAGAGAAGAGTAGTTCATAGTGCATGTACTTCCTATAAGTAAGTGTACATATGTTTTTTTACCGGTTTCTCTACAGCTGGTATGCATATCTACGCCCCTGAAAACTCCACTTAACAACCAGGGGTATAGATATGTGTACATATAAATGTGTAGACATTTAACCTTTAGGTGACCGCATCACGCCGATGGGCGTGAGCGTGGTGCCAGTCCCAGGACCGCCTAACGGCGATCAGCGTAAAGTCCTGGGGATGTGTTCTGCAGGAGATCGCGTGCGCATCTCCGCTTGGATGACGGAGCTCCGCTATCAGTCTCCTAGCGGCGAAACCGATGTCTATTTACACGGTACAGTGATGTGATCTAGAGCAACGCTGTACTGGGGACAGCTGTGTTACAGCCGATCGCACGGATTGGCTGGCGGTGGAGGGGGGGTGGGATATTTACAGAATTAAAAAATTGTAAAATGTATTTAAAAAAATAATCAAACAAAGATTTACTAAAAAAAAATAAAAAATCCTGGGAGTGATCATTGCCCACCAACAGAGAGCTCTGTTGGTGCAACAGAGAGCTCTGTTGGTGCAACAGAGAGCTCTGTTGGTGGGCAGAAAAGAAGGGGGGGGGGAAATCACTTGTGTGCTGAGTTGTGCAGCCCCGCAGCAAGGCCTTAAAGCTGCAGTGGCCCAATTTATAAAAAATGGCCTGGTCTTTAGGGGGGGTTTAAGCCTGTGGCCCTTAAGTGGTTAAAAAAACCAAATAATACATAAATATTTACCTTAGGGACATTTTAATATGTATGTATTCAGGGTATATTACTGTATTTTCTTTAACAAAAATAAGTATTGTAATTATTGATAGGATATGAAAAAAAAAAACTAAACTGAAAAAAAATATACCTTTATTTCCCCAAAAAAATATTATAGCCATACATTGCACTAGGAAATAATTTAAATGTTGTAATAACTAGGACAAATGGGGAAATAAAATGTGTGGGTTTTGTAATGGCTGAGAAATGATTTTGTTTCTTATTTTTTCCCATTAAAATGCATACAAAATAAAATAATTCTTAGCAAAAAGTACCACCCCAAGAAAGCCTAATTTGTGTCAAAAAAATAAAAAATATATAGATTATTTGTGTGTGATAAGTAACAAAAAAGGTATTGGCGAATTAATGGGAGCGTGATGTGAAAATTGCTGTTTTTTACATGGGAGAAAAAAACTGGTTAGGAAGCGGTAAAAATTTTCAATTTTTCACAATAGTGTGCATTTAAAAAGTATCTGACAACTCACTTTTGAGTCAAGTCTAGTTTTTTGGTTAAGTGTGCTGACTTCTAGTGCACAAAGAGGGAAACTTTCTGCCTGTTTGGGGAATAACTTATACATTTGGGGAAAAGCAGTGTGTCACTGTGTCCTGAATCAATTCCTCATCATCCTCAGAGTTTGGGGTTTGCAAATCTCACTGTCATCAAATCTGGATTTTTTTTTCCATGAAAAAAAATGGTAATAAAGGATGCAAGCTAAATACTTCAGAGCTAGTTTGGCTAGAGTCTGCCTATCTTGGCTGGAACATTTTGGAGGCTTCAGAATAGAAGAGGTAATTAATGCCCACAAAGAGACAAGAATATATGACTTGACACAATGCTATTTAACATGCTTTGGCATTCACCACAGTGATCTGGACATGCTGTTAAAATTAAAGGATAACTGAAGTGAGAGTGATATTGTGCCTGCCATATTTATTTCCTTTTAAACAATACTAGTTTGATCGTGGCTTCTGAGGGGGGGGGGGGGGGGTCGAGGGACAGGCTTTTCTTTTCTTCTCTTCTTGTCTTTTCTTCTACTGTTCTAATCTTCTTTACTTTACTCTCATTCTTCTATGCTATCTCTTAAGGAGCACAGTTAATTCCAAAACTCTATGCAACTATCCGGCAATCCTAATTTCTGTAACAATTAATATATAATAGTATATTGACAATATTACCTGGGAAATTACAAACTTATTGCTCTGCAATTGCATTACTAGGATTGTATTAATAGCCACACTGTACTCCTTGCATTGTATTGTATCGGTTGTATGTACAAAACTCAATAAAAATTTAACTGTTAAAAAAAAAAAAACAATACTAGTTGCCTGAAAACCTTGCTGATCTATTTTCCAAATCACACACCTGAAACAAGCATGTAGCTCATCTTGTCAGACTTTTGTCAATCTAAGTACACACGGATCAACCTGCAGCCTGATTAGTATCTGACTTTAGTCTATTGGACGATAATCAGGCATGTGTACGCGTGCAACAACTTGACGAGCAACTGATAACAGGCGGTTTGCCCAATCCAACTGTCGGATCTATGTTGGTCTGATATTATGCAGTTGGTGCGAGAGTAAAAGTTGTTTGAAAGACTTGTACTTTTTTTCAATGTGTAGTACGTTATTCATGGACGTTGGCCTTCAGAATCATCTGATCTGCAGGTTTCTTCAGGGTCTATGGCTAAATGTATTAGAGACTGAGGATCTGCAGGACAGCCAGGCAACTGGTAGTGCTTAAAAGGAAATAAATATGCCAGCCTCCATATTCCACTCGCTTCAGTTGTCCTTTAAGTAGTGAGTTATACATTTGAATGATCCTTACTTTAATTTCTATTTCTGCTGTTTTAAAGTGTGGCTTTTCATAACATTGTGGAATGGAAACCAGATGGTTGTACTGCAATGTATTGGCAAAAATCAGTGAATTGTCTTATTGAGTTATCCATGCTGTAGGATGCAACTTTCTTGTATGCCGGACCTTCTCTCCTCTCCATTGAGCAGTTCATGCTGGATGGCTCTAGCTAAAAAGCGTATCTATACACTCACTACTCAAAAGGTTTACCAAACATTCAATCAATGATTATTAAGGGTTACAGTAAATCATTATTGATTTATAAAGCACCAACATATTCAGTGGCGCTGTACAAAGTAAGAAACAAACATGGGGTACATAATAATACAGACAATGGTGTACACCAATATACAAGATACATAATTAGTGACAGAATACAAAAATGATACAAAGTACAGAATACATAATAGGTAATGACAGTAATAAAAGTAACATGATAAATAAAATGTATAATGATTTCCAGGACACAATAGGGGGAGAAAGCCCCGCCCTTGTGAGCTTACAATCTAAAGGGCGAGCTTGACACAGTTAGCAAAAACTCATAGGGTGTAGAATATCTCTTCCCTATACCATTATAAAAATAACTTATCACCATTTAACTAACAAGAGGAAATAGTACAATATAAAATAACAGGGGGTATAATTTCTTCCCCATACTACGATAAAGAAGACATGTAGTAAGTTGCCACTCCAATGGTATGATAAAAACAAAACAAAAAAAACAACAACTTTATTTCATGTTAAACAGTTGTAATTCAATGTTTTGTGGCAACCAAGTGTCCCTTTTTCAAGGACAGCAATGGAAATTCTTGAGGACAGGAGGGAAGCCTGCAAGTGTCTCCATACACTTTGGTGGCAGTGAGTGCACAGATGTTCTCCCTTCTGACCTCCATGAATAAATCATAAAATAAAGTTGTTGTTTTTTATTATACCTTTAGGGGTGCCAACCTCCCACTTTCCTACATGATGAATGATGCAAAACCCATAGTTTGACCACTTTAATATAGGACTATACCATAGGGAGTCGAAGTTGCGATTGGAGCTCTACGTTACCAGTACATTATTTGGACCTTTAAGAATCCTTAAAGCAATCCCATTAGAACTATAGAAGTAAAACATACACTGCTATTCATCATCTTAAATATATAAAAACTGGCACAGAGGCTGTAAAGTAAAGTAAAATGAGATTTCCATTTGGTCATTAAAATCACCCATCACCCTATCCACCAAAAGGGAATCTTAAAGTGTTCAATTGGAGGGGCCAAGGTTGACTTTTAAAAGGAAAATTAACATTTGCATGTTAACCTAGCAACCAATCTAGCTTTTTTTGTTTTTTTTTTGTTTTTTTAGCCTGTTTCTAGTTACCCTCCTCACTGGTCATGCAAAGCAAGAAATAAAAGACTGAAAACTGGAAATGGTTTTCATTCTGCTTACCCCTTATTACAACAGAAACCTAAAATTTCTTAGCAAACAACTCGGGACATATACAATAGCTCCACTGACCTAGTCAGGAATTAACTCTTAAACTTACCACTCTTCACATCTGAAATGAGGTTTTGCAGTGTTGGGTAGTAACTGCTTTCCTTCTCTTTCAGGATGGCAGCCATTTTCTGAACTACTGGTGCTTGCAGCTACAAAACAATAATCAAATACATAAGCTCCACCAACTTTCCTAGTTATATGAGGAAATATATATATAATGGTATCCATAATCCTACCCATAAACAGGATTTTCCTGGACCACACACTTATTTTGTGTTTAAATCTAAAAATAAAGCTTTCCAATTTTTATTGTCTCAGGTAAGGGATCTTGAACTATTGACTCTTTTCCCTGTACTTAAAAGTGTTTCTTTGCCATGCCAGAGTTTCATGGCCTGTAATTAGTCATCAGTAAGTTTTACACTACAGTACAGTGGATTTAAATAAATTCAAATTGTAGTTCCCTCCCCAGCAGCCGCTCACGTGACCACCGCTTTGACCCGGGTCAAAACACCTGCCACGTGACTCCTATCGGCACCCGTGACACTCGGAAGTGCTTCCCCCAATATCATACCCCTAGCCGCAACCATGGTAGCTGACCAGGTCAAAGTGGTGGGCACGTGAGAGGCTGCTGTAGAGGGAGCTACAAATTATACAAGGTATATAAAAATAGGAAACCGTGGCCAGCGCATGCTTCTGATGAGTTGCTATAGCAATGAAACTAGTTGAGCTGGAGGGTACGTGGAACCTAGTGGCATGGCCGAGGACAGTGTAGACATGTGACAGCAGGGGGATCTAAGCTGAGCAGAAGGCAAACGCATGGGATTGAGCCCGTTAAAAAAAAACCTCTATACTGGGTTTTATTGTAAGTGTGCTCTCTTAATTAAATTGGTTTTAAATTTTTACGGTATAGTGGCCCCGAATATTTATTTTGAGGGGATTTAATCCGTATGCATTGGAGGTGGACATCGAAAAACTCCTTTAAGGCAGGGGGCCCTCAGATGACCCCATAAGTGTGGCAGAATAAAAGAGTGAGTGCCCACTGCATAGCGTGTGGTGATGCGTTGTCTCACGGAAGTAATATAGCTGAGTATATGCTAGTTGGGAAATGTTATGTCTGAAGCACACCGTTTTATGTGGAACTGCTTTATCATCTGAATTGGTGCATCAAGAGTAGCCGTCGGTGAGCTGAGTGCAGGGTGAGCCGAATGACAGCTCTCCCTACTGCCGCAAAACTCCCCAGCAGGGATAAATACTATTGTCACAACTCGGAGGGAGATGTAATTCAGGGTCCGGCAACCACCGCTGCCCCGAATTACCCTTAAGTGCCCTGTGCAGCATTACATTGCTGCTATAGGGCGCCTGGTTTCGGCACCCGGCGGTAAGCTCCATGCTCCGAAACCACCTGCGAAGCAGGTTGTGTTTTAAATTTGAAGCAGTCGGTCACATCATCGTGCTGGTTGTGCGCTTTTGATGGACATCCCCAATACTCTATGTGTATGCCTTTACACAGAGTATTGGGGTAGGTAGAGTATTGGGGTAGGGCCGTGGGCAGTTTTAGATTTTAACTATACTACTGATGGGTACTCGTTGTAAGCACTATATTTTGCTGTGAATAATTGCCTTTAGCCCATTAGGAAACCCATGCAGGTGGAGCAAGTATTTTTCAGGTTTTCTTTGTTTTTTTTGTCTTTTAAGGAGTCATAGACTCCATTTTTTATAGTCATACTGCTTCATGAGTGTAAGAAGACTATATTCAAAGCTGTGTCCACGATTGTTTTTGAATTTTATAAATATAGAAGCTCTTTGTTACAGTAAGACAATTCTGACAATCATTTCTAGTAGCTCATAGATCGCAGCCATATGCATTTATTGCTCCGTGGAGCTAAATTGAGCCATAGAAATTAAATAAAGCAAGCCGGACAAAAGATTTAGGTCAAACAGAAGGGGGGAAATTAGAACATTTCTGCTTTTGTGAGCACACATTATTCTGCAAATATATTTAGTTTAATATTTGACTTTCATTGTTTAAATCAAAGGCACTTTAAAAATGGAAAGGAAAATAAGAAAGGACATAGAAAGGACAAACATAACAAAAATATAATAAGAAAACAAATCTGGAAAAACAAACAAACAACAAAACAAAAAAAAGATGGTCTGCTATTAATAGTGTTACTTTTAATAACAGATTAGAGAATGACTTGACAAGCAAATTAATAGTATATTATTTTTAACGAATCTGAATAATTAAAATGAATGGGAACCGCATTTAAAAAAATTAGACACTTACCCAAGGAGAGGGAAGGCTCTGGGTCCTATAGAGCCTCCCCGCTCCTCTCTTGGTCCCCTCGTTCCAGTGCTGGCTCGCCCCGTAGCAGTATTTGACTAATTTAGTCAAATACTGCTTTACCCGGCCGAAGGAGGCTTCAGAAGTCTTCAGGGAGCCCGAGTGCTCCTGAAGAAGGGCGGCCCTGTACTGCACCTGCGCAAGCACACTCTCTTGCACGCTCACGCCTGTGCAGTATGGAGCCGCACGTCTTCGGAAGGACACGGCTCCCAAAGACTTCCAAATACCCTTTCGGTGGGGTATTGAAACGGAGGGGAGGGGGAGGCAGCACAGGATAGAGGGCACCGAGAGAGGAGACGGAAGGCTCTATACGACCCAGAGCCTTCCCTCTCCTTAGGTAAGTATTTGCTTTATTTTTTTTAAAAATGCAGTTCCCATTCACTTTAAAGGGTAACTCTTAATACAAAAGTGTATACATCAAAAACCATAATTATACAAGTAATTTTGTAACGGAGTAACACAATATCATTAAAATTCAGTTTGCAACTGTAATCATTTTCTCAAGAACTTCTCTGGAAATCATGGTAACAATAGCCAGCATGAAGCATTCCAACATTTCTCCTCTGTTTCACGGGTTCATAAGTCCAGTAAATAGCTGGAAGTAATATTTATTGTTACTGCACAACCCCAAAGCTTCACTGGGATTATTTCAAAGAAACATTTTCTTCTACAGGGTGGGTGGATCCTCAAAACTACAAGGGTGCTTGCCATGCACTTGCAGCACTCCCTTCTAAGTAACAGCCGGCAGTGATGCAAGGCTGCTTTCCCAATAACGCATATAGTGAGGTTCAGAGGGGATCATGGGTATTGTGCAGCTTGCTAAAATGCTTGCAATATATACATATGGAGAATTTAATAAGATTTTTTACTATTGTATTTTTGCCACAAGTAACTATTCCGGGGGATTTTTTTTCTCTCTCTCTTTTTTTTTTTTTTTTTTTTTTTTTTAACTTTAGTATAGAAAATACAGTATATTTTATTTTTGAACAAAAAAAAATAAAATGAGCAAGAGAGCTTTAAATTTAACACACATACACATATACCAGAGAACATTTTTTTAATGTGCTTACAGACCTGTTGATATATGCCAGCAAGGTTATCCCGCCTTGCTTTCCAGAAATGGAGCTCTGTCCAAGGTCCTGGGTTGAGACCCTTGAGAAGAGCTTGCGAAGAATCAGTTTCTAGGACATCTCGCACCTGATAGGACCATTTAATCAGCATAGATTCAAATGCATGAAGTGCCCCTCTATCAATTCCATTGTCCCTGCAAAACAATTCACATGTTATTAACCACAAACAGCCCTGTCGCACCAATGTATTCTTGAGAACCAAAATCAATCTGAAGTCTGATGGGTCTATTTACCCCCAATGCTAGGTACACAAGGTGCACCTTCCTGTTAGATCTACAGGTCACACCGATTATTTCTGACTTGTCCGATTATCCCGCAATCAATGACGGGATCGATTTTGCAGTAATGATTAGAAAATTGCTCCAGTTATCGATTTGATGGGAAATTGCATTGTATGTACCTAGCATTAGCCTACCAGCTATTTTTTCACAAAGCTACACACCAGTGTCATCTATGTTTGAATTGTGTTTTTTAAAATGTCTTGCCCAAATCTACATGTACCAAAGTCCACATTACTCAGTAAGGATGGCCATTAAGGTGCAAATACATTTGAAAAGATTGAGAATTATGCTAGTTAATATCGAGAATTACACCAAATATTATGAAGAGTGTTGTAAAATTGACTAACTAAATCTTGCTGTAAGCATTTGTTTGGTCCATCTTTAAACTGCATAGATTTGCAGTAACATTTCCATGATTCTGCATCATTTTAGTATTATTTGCATATTTCAAGTGAAGTGGAAAGTTGGCACTGAGGCAAAACTTCTTTTAAAAGGCCGTGGCAGAGGAATATTGGCAAACAAAAATGATTATAGACTTTCGCTGTACGTGGAAGTAGTTTTGTACTAAAATGCCTATACACATCTGTGGCGTACGGATGTGAAAACACAGAACACCTATAGATGTTCACAGCAGTCAAAGGGTTGAGAAGAAACACTGCTTTTAGCAATCTAAGGATATTATGAATAGAGATGGTCTAAGACAGTGGTAGACAAACTTGGCTCTCCAGCTGTTAAGAAACTACAAGTTCCACAATACATTGCACGAGCCTGACAGCCACAGTCATGAATTATAAAGGCAAATGCATTGTGGGACTTGTAGTCCCTTAACAGCTGGAGAGCCAAGTTTGCCTATCGCTGGTCTAGGTGATGTTATTAAATGGGTCAGTCAACTGCTTTCGATTGTGGTTGGCCCAATTCCAAAAATAGTATTCAAAAATTAAATTATAGCTACTAATAGATCTGCGAGCTAGTTTTATTTAACTATCTAGAATTCTCATTTAAAGTTGGAGTACTTTTGGCACTAGGGACCAGGACCCATAGCTGTCAGACTTAGCAAGAAAAATATTTTGCACATCGATGGGGGTCTTAAAGCAAACCTGAATTGTATAAACGGATGAGCTAAACAATTGTATCTCTCCTCCTACTCCTAAACATTATTTTTTTTTTATAATCCCTCATTTTTAATTTTTGTTTAAAAGCTAAAAAATTAGGTTTAATATTTTAAATGTCTCAACTAAATGATATGCTCTTTCACACAGTCGGACACGGTTTAGAGCCACAATCTATGAACTATTGACCTTATTAATTTATTCTCTGCACTCAGAAGCTGTTCACTTTCAGGAAAGAGTTGTATGGCTGTAATTAGTTATCCGTGAGGGTTACTATAGTCCAACTAGACTAGAGAGACACTAATTTCTATAGCTGAATGTTCAACCCTGCCCTGCCCCCCTTCCCCAGCAAAAAATAAATGTACACAGCCAAGCAGGAGTAGCCCTGTACATACATGTTTGTCTCATTATGGCCCATACGCAATTAACTTTTTCACCTATGTTTTCTCCTAGGTGAGATTTTCACAACTTGTAAATAAAATGCCTTTTAAACCACCAGCAAGCAAGAAAATGCTCAAAATAATTGATAATTTTTTAATCTACTTTTTCAATTGCAAAGTGCTGAAAAAATTATTTAAAATACAAGCTGAAAAATTATCTCCTAAGAGAAAACTTAAAGTTAAATTGCATATGGGCCCTTGTCTCGTGTCAGTTCAGGTACGGTACTCTATAAAGACCTCCAATAAAATGTTCATATTTCATGGTCATATTTCTGCAAAAGTAAAAAAAAAAAAAAAAAAAAGCTTTCAGCTAAAAAAATAAACAAACAAAATCCCTGATCAGTCAATGGATTCAATGGGCAGCACAATGTCTTGCCACTGCAGCTAGTTACACTTGTACCAAAGTGGGAGTTACTGGGCACTCCCATGCCAACCATACTGCAAATCGAATACAGTATACAAAGCACTGTTGTCTGTATTTTAAAGTAGAGCAATTTTGTGCACTCATTTCTTAGCTGGCTGCTGAGTGAAATCAAGCTTTTTAAAAAAAATAATATTAAATTACAAAACGACTTTTGCAGCACCCATATATATTTTTTGGTCATTTTATAATAATAGATGGATTTTCAATACATTTTCAACTGTGCATTCAGCAGCCTGCCTCAAGCCCTGGCTGACTATGCCACATTGAGAGGGACCTTATCAGCTTCTCCAGCTTTTCAGTTATTGCAAAAGCTCGTAAATCTGCCACATATGAATGTAACTTACATCTAAAGAGGAGTACAGGTTTGTTATGTGACAGTTATCAGCAATATAAAGAAACAGAAGCATTGAGGTTAGGCAGCAAACTATACAGTCTTTGTGGTCGCACCTCCAGCCTTACACACCAGAAATGCACAGAGCTGTAGAGAACAGGGCAAAGTGTCACGGTTTTCAGAACTTTAGAGAGAAATTCAGATTATTACAAAAGTCTTCATCTGGTTTTATTAAAAATTAAAATAGATTGCTAATATATGTTTATTGCATTAGTTCTTAAGCACTGTTTACACTGGTTAAGCTTTGACATTGATATTAAAGATACTCTGTAACAAAATGTTCAGCCTTATTTCTTCTATCCTATAAGTTCCTATACCTGTTCTAATGTGATCTGGCTTACTGCAGCCTTTCCTAGTTGCACAGTGGCTGTGTTATCTCGGTTATATAATCTAATCTTCATTCCTCTGTCGGCTCTGTCGGGCTCAGGCACTCAGGCTGGAATGTGCTGGTCTGCTTGTGATAGGATAGAAGCTATACTCACCCTCTCCAGATCCCCTCCAAGCTCTGTATGACTCACACACTGAGCTACTCTCAGCCTATCACATGCTGTTAGCCATGTCTTTTGTTTGTAAACACTGCCTAAAACTGGCAATTACAAGCCAGGATTGCAGCAGAGAGTGGCAGAAATAGCACAGAGGGGCTCAGGAGAACATAATGAATAGAATGGTATGCTTTTTACTGTAAGAATTTTAGAGTACAGATTCTCTTTAAGGGCCGGGTAACAGTAGTACCAGAGGGGCAGTTTATCTGTGCAATCCATACAGATACAGTAGGGTTCAACCGCACTATTCTGGTGGCCTTTGGCAGCTCAGCTGCACTTGAGAATGGACGTGTGCCTTTCAATGGAAGAACATCCGCTTTCCAAGAAAGCTGTGCAGGTTGGGTTTGCGTGGTTCATTCTACATGTTTACTGGTGTGCTGCCTTCCGCTCTGGGAAACTGTCAGTGGACCTATTTTGAACAGCCCCTATAGCTCAACTCCAGGCACAAATATGAGTACTTCTGCTCAGACACTAAGTGGCAGAGCTTGCTTTTGTTTCTGTAGAACTTCTTTGGATAGCTGATGCCAAATTAGCCGATTAGTGCTCTAAAATGTATGTGAAACCTTTTTTCTCTAAAATTAGGTCCTTATATAGCTCCAACTTTTTTTTTATCTTTTTACCTGGCCTGGTTGCCTTTGCCTAACTGAAAGAACTGTGCAGTGCCAGTGGGACTGTGTGAAGTTTTTATTAAGTACAGTAACAAGCTTATGTCAGCATGCAAATAACATAAAGCTTTCTATATCTGATAAAATAAAGACACTATGACTAGAAGGTAAATTTAACACCCCCCCCCCCCCCCCTCCCCTTGAAGCAGTGACATAAGCACAGTCTAGGTGAGTTGGAGGGAAAATGAACACTGAGCTGGGTTGGAAAAAAAAGGGATGGATGGATTACACAACTATCTCTAATAGAAATACATTTTTGTTAACTGGTCCTACATGCAGGCAATGGTGGGGTCTTCTTTGGAGGCCTAGCATAATTATTATATAGAGAGAATACACTACAGTAGTATATAGTGATAACACAGCCTCTGAATTTATGATGGGTCAGTGTCTTAGGTAACAGCTTTTACAGTACAACAATATTATCTTACTTCATTGTCCTCAGTTGGTTCAGCTCATTGTTGGTAACTTTGCTTGGTAGAGGCAAGATAGTCTTCCCTGAAAGAAGTCCTTTCACAATGAGGATCTTATTTTTGAGAGTCTCCACATGGAGCTCCATGTCTTGTGAAAGGACACTGGACACAGACTTGGATTTCTTTTGGTGAAGGCCCGGCATTAAAACCTGAAGACAAGACAAGAGTGGTACGAGTAAATTGTGCTACAGCAAAGAAGTCCAGCAAAACACAGCTTCCAGGCTTTCCATTATCCATCGAGTATTCAGTGCAGGATAATTACCGTAGTACAAATGGGAATTTATCAAAAGCAGTGAGAATATATCCTCCTGATGAAAGAACCATATTAAAGCAAACCTCAAGCAAAAATACATTCATGGGATAAATTGTATGTGTACTACAGCTAAGAAATACAACATTAGTAGCAAAGAAAAGAGTCTCATTATATTTTCCAGTACAGGAAGAGTTAAAAAAAATTAGAGTTATCTATGCAAGAGCTTCTCTGAGCTATTTGACCCACTGGGTCAAATACAGTCCTGTTTTCTGAAGCAGATTAACAGCCAAGAAACAGTAAACAACAGCTTGAGATAAGGTTCTACTGCAGGAAGAGTTCAAAGGGTCATTATTTCTGCTTTGTTTTATAGTTTATCGATGTAGTTCATATTCAGCTCAGATACTGTATGTGCATTAAAGTGTACAGACAATGGTCTCAATTCACAAAGATCATGCTGGAGATAAGGCAAGAGAAAACTTACCTCCACACATCGATTGGTATTTCCAGTGTTAATTCACTAAAGAAGCTTGCCTTATTAAAGGGATCCTTAAGCCTATGAAAAAAATAAGTTTTACTCACCTGGGGCTTCTACCAACCTCCTGCAGCTGTACCATGCCTTCGCAGTCACTCGTGGATCCTTCTGTCCCCTGACACCAGCTACTTTCGAGTGCGCCTGTGCAGGCCTAGCCACGTGTCTCCTACGTGTCCCGTTCATTTTTTTCATAGGCTTAAGTGTCTCTTTAAAGGAAAACTTAAGTCAAATAAAAAAAAATGACATTTACTCACCTGGGGCATCCCTCAGCACCCCGAAGCTGGATGGTGCCCTCGCAGCCCCGCTCCGATCGTCCTGTCCCCGCCGGCGGCTACTTCCGGTTCGGAATATATATATATATAGACGCTATAGCAGCATAGAGGGTGATAGCAGCGGCTGGGAACGCGGAAAATCAGCCGCGTTCCCAGCCTGTCGGCGGCTGTCGCCGAACCGGAAGTAGCCGCCGGCGGGGACAGGACGATCGGAGCGGGGCTGCGAGGGCACCATCCAGCTTCGGGGTGCTGAGGGATGCCCCAGGTGAGTAAATGTCATTTTTTTTATTTGACTTAAGTTTTCCTTTAAGGTGTAGAGATAAGTTTTCATAGTGAGAGAGTTATCTTATCATTTCTGTCCTTAACCACTTCACCACTGAGGGGTTTTACCCCTTGAACACCAGAGCAATTTTCACCTTTCAGCGCTCCATCCATTCATTAGTCTATAACTTTATTATTACTTATCACAATGAAATGAACTACATCTTGTTATTTTCGCCACCAATTAGGCTTTCTTTAGGTGGGACATTATGCCAAGAATTATTTTATTCTAAATGTGTTTTAATGGGAAAATAGGAAAAAATGTGGTAAAAAATTATTATTTTTCAGTTTTCAGCCATAATAGTTTTTAAATAATACATGCTAATGTAATTAAAACCAATGAAATGTATTTGCTCATTTGTCCCGGTTATAAAACCGTTTAAATCATGTCCCTATCACAATGTTTGGCGCCAATATTTTATTTGGAAATAAAGGTGCATTTTTTTCAGTTTTGCGTCCATCCCTAATTACAAGCCCATAGTTTATAAAGTAACAGTGTTATACCCTCTTGACATAAATATTTAAAAAGTTCAGACCCGAAGGTAACTATTTATGTTTTTTTTTATTGTTTTTTTTTTTTTTTTTTTTTTTGAATTACAAAAATAAAATAAAATTGGGGAGTGTTGGAGGTAATGAGTCAATTTATTGGGTAGCACAATGTATTTGTGTGTGTAAAATACTTTAGGGTGTAGTTTACTATCTGGACACAAGATGGCCACAGTGAGTCTGTTTACATGCGACCTGTAAGCGTCCGGAAGGACGCTTACAGTAAGCGGTAGGAGGCTGGGAGAATCACAATGATCGTGCTGTTTCTAATAGAAGCAGCGGATCATTGCAGGGGCTTAGATCAACGAACGGGAATGGATTTTCCCGTTCATTGATCTCCGGGCGAGCCGCGTGCACGAGCGGCAGAGCACGCACACGAGCGGCGGTAGCGCGGAAGGTACAGATTTCTCCGTCCCTGGTTTTTTAGGGGGGGGAAAAAGGGACGGAGAAATTCGTATGACTGGGGGTAAAGTGGTTAAAGGAATACGATCGATGTATGCATTTATTTTTAAATGCTGTATGTTGTAGCACACATTAGGACAAGTACTAGGAGCAATTTGATTCCTCACACAGCTGTTCCTCTCAGCTGTAAAATCCTCTGTCAGTTTTCAGTTTTGGATACAAAAGGTATCTAAATACTGAAGGCTCCCAGAGGGCTAGACCATGTCTCTGCACAGGGGAGTTGCTATCAACTCCTCAGTTTATAGTTGAATTATCACCTTGCTGAAAGAATCTTATTGATATGGTGGTAAGAGGTTAAAGATTCTAGCAATGTGTGTTTATTATCTTTGCTTCTCTTGACTGATAAAGATACTAATAATGTTAATTGTAAACAGTGGTCTGCCCCTCTCAGCAGCTTGTAAAGTGGATGCAGCCTAGAGTGAATCACCACAAGCAGGCAGCAAGGCAACCAGTCTGAGTGTAAACACAGACTAGTGTTATAGCTAGTTATATTCCAGTAATATTACAGCTCATTTAGTTACCTGTTACCACCTCAGATCAGCCTATTTCTCCTCATGTCTCCTGCATGCTGTGAGTGACACAGTGAAATCTATTTGTGAGCTGTGTGAGAAATTAATTTTTAAGCAGGGATAGAGGGAGAGAGACCTGGGTGAATAAATAAAGTGCCCCTAGCACTAGTGGTAATGTGTACACTAATATAGAGTATTAAAAAAAAAGTCTAGCTTTAAAATAATCCACGCTACCATAATTAAAACCTATGTATTTTATTTGCCCGTTTGTCTCGGTTATGACACCATTTAAATTTTGTCCCTATCACAATGTATTATGCCAATATTTTATTTGGAAATGAAGGTGCATTTTTTTCGTTTTGCGGCCATCACTATTTACAGCTTATAATTTAAAAAAATGTTCATAGTCTACCCCCTTCAAATGCATATTTAAAAAGTTCAGACCCTTAGGTAACTATTTAGGTCTTTTTTTTTAATTGTAATTTTTTTTTTCCATAAAATTTTTTCATTTGGGTAATATTTTGGTGTGGGAAAAAACAGTTAATTTTTAATGCTATTATATGTGTAAATTGTAATGTAAAAAATATGTAGATGTAGTTTTACTATTTTGAGTTTTTTTTCCCTCCTTGTGCATCTCGCTAAGCGGAAGCACAAGGGGGATGCGGAAATTTTTACGTGCAGAAAGACTGAAGCCTCTTGTAAGCGCGCTTCGGTTTTTCTGCTGGGGACACGGATCAGTGATCGGGAACCATGTTACCGTTCACTGATCCCAGGGCTACCGGGGGACACCGCCGGGCGGATCGCTCAAACTCAGTCTTATCACGCGAACGACAGTCTGTACACACGCCCGATTTGGCGTGCGGACGACTGAACGATGGGACATTCAAACGACCCATCGTTCGAAAAATCCGACGTCTGTATGGGCCTTTACTGAGCAGGGCTTAGTAAATTGAGGCATGTCTGTTCAGTAAATTACCAAACGTCTCCCTCATGCCCCCGTCTTTTGTGAATTTGGAAAAAAGTGTAAGATACCGAATGCTGTATTTTACCAACCTTTAGTGAATTGAGGCCATTGGGCCATATGCAATTACCTTTTTCTCTGAGTTTCTTCAATTCAGAATAACTTTTCAGCACTTTGTAATGAAAAAATTACCAGAATTAGGTGACAAAGTACTATCAAAAAAGTTTTTTTTTTTGCTTGCTGGTGATTTAAAGGAAACCAGAGCTGACAAAGCAAACATTTTATGCATACCTGGGGCTTCCTCTAGCCCCATGCGCACAGATCGCTCCAACATGGCCTCAGTCTTCTCCCTCTTCGATACCGCGTCCCGTCCCTTCAGCCACTCGCGGCCAGTCTGACGCAAGTGAACTGCGCTATTTACATATCTCTCCAGCAGCCGGCTGAGAGATATGTAGAGGGCACACTTCTCTTGCGCAGACTGGCCATGACTGGCTGAAGTGACGGGACACGGTACCAAAGAGGGAGAAGACTGAGGACAGCAGGGTGGGAGCGATCCGTGCGCATGGGGCTGGAGGAAGCCCCAGATATGTATAAAATGTTTACTTTATGTCAGCTCTTGTACACTGTTCTTTGCCAGGAAAGACTTTTATGGCTATAATGTGTTATCGGAAAGGGTTGTGCTAGTCTTAAGGTAATTACTGTTTGATTTCAGCATGGAATCTTTCAGGAATTGGCCTTGTGATGCCACCTTCCACCCCTGGCCGCGTCCCCCCAATGTTCTAATAACCCCCCACCAGGGGGGTGTTAGGGTTAGGCACTACAAGGGGGAGGTCTTAGGGTTAGGCATCATCAGCGGGGGTTAAGGTTAGGCACCACCAGGGAGGGTTCCGTGTGAGTAAGGAGAGGTTAAGATATAATAAAATATTGGTTAGTACTAAAGAGATTTTACTATATGAATGAAGTAGAACAATATCAGAAAATGAACCACCCTGGCGGTATGGACGAGCTGAGCTCATCCAGCAAAAACTTGCAAAAACGTTAATGACGAGCTGAGCTCATCCGGCAAAAACGTTAATGACGAGCTGAGCTCGTCCATGCCGACAGGGAGATTTCCTGTTTCTCTGCCCCACCGGCTGCATTTTTTTCTCATCATAGGGATTCCCCAGGATGGCTGGATGCCTGTCTGCACGCTGTGGGTAGCGATCTGTGCTACCCCAGCGTGCAGAACAAGCATCCAGCCACCCTAGGGAATCCCTGGGCAGCGGATTGGTGGGCAGAGAATGTGCGGGGGTTCCCCCTTGTATGCGGCGGCTGTGCGGACGGGGGGGGGGGGGATCCCCCTCTGTGCGGGCGGGGGGAACCCCCTTCTATGGCGGCTGTGTGGGTGGCCTGTCCCCCTCCTCCACCGTTGAGTAAATAGATCTACTCACCCAAGGGCTCGTTCTCTGTACAGTTACATTACGAGGCTTGGTGACATCAAGTCTCGTTATGTAACTGTACAGAGAACGAGACTTCGGAGATGGAGGAGAGTGTGCGCCACAGCCGTCGCTGGAGAAAGCCCTCGAGTGAGTAGATCTATTTACTCAATGGGCTGAGACGGGGAGGGGGGGGAATAGAGAGGAAGAGAGGGGGGGAAGGGGGATAGGCCACCCACACAGCTGCCATAGAAGCCCCCCCCCCGCACAGAGGGGGATACCCCCATCCGCACAGCCGCCGCATACAAGGGGGAACCCCCGACATTCTCTGCCCACCGATTTGCTGCACAGGGATTCCCTAGGGTGGCTGGATGCTTGTTCTGCACGCTGGGGTAGCACAGATCACTACCCACGGGGGGGTGGGGGGGATGGGAGAGGATCGGAAGGGGGGGGGGGGGCATCTGGCTACCTATAAATATGGCTAAACACCTGGCTCACTATATATCTGGCTGCACATCTGGCTACCTATTTATCTGGGTCTTCTACTCACCATTGGCATGCTGATCCCTCATCGCGTACCTCTGATAGCTTCCCCAGTGTCTTCTTCCACGTCCCTTGGCAGATTCTGCTTCTCCCTCGGCGATCATATGTCCCCCGTCGAGCGGCGTTGATGACACCAGGGTCACACAGCGTCATCAACATCTTGCAGCAAAAAATTTTTTTATTGAATTCAATACAATAACCTGTATTGAATTCAATATAAAAAAATAAAAAATGGTTGAAAATTATTGGAAAATAAATTTAAACATTTTTTTGCACGGAAATCCTGGGGAAATTGAACGCCAACATCTAGAACTCATTGCTCATTTTAGTAAACGTAAAAATAGGGGTTACAGTGGGGAAAAGTAGAATATTAGTATTATAACTGATATTTTATGGCATATCCTGGCGCGTATTTTACTTAATGAGAACTTCAATATTGTTTACATCTGGCGCCCCATTTAACCAAAACCTATTGTTATATGAACACAAGGGACAAACAAAAAAGGGACAGCTGGTGGCAATGCAGCAGACCGAAGAGAATGTCCCCTACTATTGCCACTGTTGACATGAAGCTAAGTGGTTTGTGTCTGTACAGTGAACATTCCTCAACCGTAACCCAAAACCATCATTAGCAATCATTTTGGGTCACTGCGTGTGTACACAGCTCAGCACTACAGCGTCCAGGCTTTATCTGCCCTGCACATTCCTGGAGCAGTGGAGGCTGTTGCTTGTACACGAAAGAGCTGACAATGAAACTCAGAGCAATTGTTCCGTTATCTTAAATATGTGAGCGTGTATAAAACAATCAGATGGGCAAATATTTGCTCTGTGCTCAGCATCCATTGTGAAGTTTTGAGTAATGCTTATAGGTGGATATGTTCCTGGAGAGGAAGGCATTATTCCACTACAGAGAACTGTTGCACATGCCATTCACTAGCTAGGATTGCCACACACTTGTTTATTGGGCTGTCTTAGCAACAGATAAGAGTCAGAGCTAAACTATTGCAACACCAATGGCTGCTAAGCACACCCCAGCCTGATGCACGAATACAGAGCAAGTCCACCATACGTAAAACACCTCACTGATTACATACAGCACCATCTTATGCCTGGTACACATTATGAGATTTTATTTCCTGTCCGATTTGATTTTCCGATCGATTTTCCGTTTACTTCTATGGAAAAAAATCTATTCGGAAATCAGATGAAACATATTGGAAATAATCGATCTGGAAGTAAATCTGCCCGAAAATCTGTGTGTATCAGGCATTGCTAATATCATGTTTATAGCTTAGCTGAAATGAAGACAATTATACAAGACTTAAAGCAGACCTGAACGAAGAATGTCTTCCCTGTGCTTTCAAATGTGCTTATCTGCAATCTCTGCCGTGGCAGTCAGGTGGCACAGGGTAGGAGATCAAATTACAACCAGTGAGTAGACACAAATGAAGGGAAATTATACAGGCTAAACTCTCTATATACATACAGGGTGCATTTCTGGTTTCCTTTTGTCCTGTGCAAGAGTTCAGATCCACTTTAACCCTTTGGGGACTGCCGCATGTAAATCCTATGCCGCACTTGTGGCTGCCCTAGGCTGATGCGGCGTAGGATTTATGCCGTCTGCTGTTTCCACTCCCGACGCGATCGTGCGCAACTGAGAGGGGAGATTAAGCTGTCATATGACAGCTGACATCTCCGTTCAGTGATCAGGAGCCATCACGCAAGGCTCCTGATCACGTGATCACTAGGATCGCTGGCGAATCGTAGTGATCACTGTAAGAGCTCCGGGGGTAAGGGGAAGAAGAGAATCCACTCACTTTCCTGACGTTCTCCCCTCCGCTTTGGCCGGCATCCCCGCTCACTCTGACGTAAGTGTCGGGTCCCGGCTTGATGATGTCGGCCAGATCAGAGGGGTCTACAGCTGCTTATCGCTGGAGCCTGAGAGGTGAGTAAAGGCTGCTGGCAATATGGGGGACACCTGGCCACACAGGGGACACCATATTTACCTAGCCAAACTGGGGATCCAGCTGCCTGACCCCCCCAAATGCCCCCCCCCCCCCCCCGCATGTAAAATGGCTTGGTCCATGGCAGCCAGTCCCCAAAGGGCTAAGCAAAACCAGAGAATAGGA
Source organism: Hyperolius riggenbachi (assembly GCF_040937935.1). Classification (NCBI taxonomy): domain Eukaryota; kingdom Metazoa; phylum Chordata; class Amphibia; order Anura; family Hyperoliidae; genus Hyperolius; species Hyperolius riggenbachi. The sequence goes on from NC_090650.1 coordinate 87,731,400, forward strand.
TAACAATGCAAACTGTGATATTTTTCTTGTACTTTCACATACGATTTTTGTGGCAACCTAAACATTTATTTAAAAAATTGTTCTCATCTCCTTTTCATTTCTTGCTTAGACACACTCTACATAGAAGAGAGCGTATTATACTGATTTTATGACTGGAACCGAGCCGGACCAATCCGCTTTACTATTTCGGAACAGAGGGTGGTGCTGAAAGAAAACAATGGGTGTGGGCGTCTGTCCCACTGTAATAAATGAAGGGAAAAAAATAGAAGGAGTTAAGGATCCAGATGCTTCAGTGGTCAGTATCGGACAAGGCTTAGGCCTAATTCCACACATAAATATGCACATTTCCGGTCCAGTACTGTCCTGTCAGTTTTGCATCCATTTTCTATCAGTTTTACCTGACTATACCAAAAATGTATTTTTTTTTTTTTATGTGTAAACACACCCATAGAAACACATACAAAACTGACAGGACTGGCCCGGAAATGTACAGATTTTTGTGTAAACACAGCCATAGAAACAAATGCAAAAACTGATGCCAACTGTCAAAAACTGACAGGACAGAACCTCTGCACTGAATGGATGAAGAAAACAAAAAAAGACCAAATGCTATTGAATGATGAATACCTTACCTCTTCCACAAGTGTTGATGTCTGGTGGAATGAAACACCCGATAATTCCCCAAATACAAGGTTCTCTGCATAGTTCTCTATTCCAATAGTTGTTGGCACCTTCTTCATGACGTAAATGGTTTTGCCCCTTGCATTCACACTAAGCTGCAAAAAAAATGAAAATAAGCCTACATGAAGCTGGTATGAAGGTCACTACGTATACGCATGTTCAACAGATTTAAGGTGGCCATTAACGATACTATTCTTTGGATGATCAGTCGATCAGAAATGATTACTTGGGCCCACTAACGGAAGGACAACGGATATACAATTTGATCAGGTTAATGGATTCGATCCAAAAAAGTATCGATGCGATTGAGATTACGAAATAGGAGAATTTATTGTACAAAGAATCGTATCATTAATGGCCTTACTATCTGCTTGGACTAGTGGTAAAGCGGTTTGGGAAAATGTTCCTGGTCTTTCGTTTTATCTAAAAATTGTAGAGATCATGTTTAATGCTCGGTACACACATTTCGTTTTTCCGTTCGATAGATGCGTTCAATTGATAAATTCTGTCATGTGCGACATTACTCTTGATCGTTTTACCACTCTATTTCTCATAGAAGTGAATGGAAAAAAATGATAAGAAAAACAAACAGAAGATAAGAGAATCGAACAGAGAATAGAGTGGAAAAACGATTGAGCGGGGAATCGAGCAGGAAAAAAAATGTATTGTGTGTATCCAGCAAAACACTAGATAGAGAATTGTGACTAGTCAGTTGTCTATAAACCCCATAGTGGTGTAGCTAGCAAACATTGCTATCAGGCCAGATATTTGTAAAGGACAATGTAGTTGAGTTAAAAAAAAAAAAAACAACAAACAAAAAAAAATATTTTTGTAAATTAATTCTTTTAAGCTATTTTAATTTCGCCTATAAAAGGAGAGATAATTCATGACATAAAACAGATAAGAGGCCTAATTCACATAACATTTGCATAGCGCTGATAGTGCATGTAAAATGTTAGCGTAAGCAATGCACAATACGCAAATAAGTGTATAATGTAGGCAATGTATGTGTTTTCCATATTGCGTACGTTATTGGATGGCTCAACACATACAATAAGGGTAACGTATAGAGTGGGGTGCGAAAGTTTGGGCAATCTTCTTAATCTTCATGATTTTCCTGTATAAATCGGTGGTGGTTACAATAAACATTGTCAGTTAAATATATCATATAGGAGACACACCCAGTGGATATTTGAGAAGTAAAATGAAGTTTATTGGATTTACAGAAAGTGTACAATAATTGTTTAAATAAAATTAGGCAGGTGCATAAATTTGGGCACGGTTGTCATTTTATTGATTCCAAAACCTTTAGAACTAATTATTGGAATTCAAATTGGCTTGGTGGGCTCAGTGACCCCTGACCTACATACACAGGTGAATCCAATTATGACAAAGAGTATTTAAGGGCTCGTTTCCACTAGTGCGGTGCGGAATCGCCTGCATTCCACCGTGGACGAAATCGCATGCGGGTGCGATTCCGCATGCGCTTTTGCCGCGATTTCGCATGCGATTCCGCGTAGGTAAGGTATATGCGAATTTAACCATGTCACTGCTGGTGTAAATTAACATTATTACCTATGCGAAATCGCATGCGATTTCGCGTCAAAAAACGCATGGTCACCCCGCATGCGATTTCCCTATTAAGATACATTAGCGGCGATTCGTGCACATTCCTTCTGCACGCAAAATCTGACGGCTCTGCCGTGCAGATTTCTGCCGCTTCAAAAAACGCTGCCGCACCCGCAGAAGTGGAAACAGCCCCATCCACTGACATTGCCTATGCGAATCCGCGTGCAGTGCCCGCATGCGGATTCGCACTAGTGGAAACGAGCCCTAAGGGGTCAATTGTAAATTTCCCTCCTCACTGAATTTTCTCTGAAGAGTAGCAACATGTGGGTCTCAAAATAACTCTCAAATGACTTGAAGACAAAGATTGTTCACCATCATGGTTTAGGCAAAGGATACAGAAAGCGGTTTCAGAGATTTCAGCTGTCTGTTTCCACAGTTAGGGTCATATTGAGGAAATGGAAGACCACATGCTTAGTTCAAGTTAAGGCTAAAAGTGTCAGACCAAGAAAAAATTTGGATAGACAGAAGCGACGAATGGTGAGAACAGTCAGAGTCAACCCACAGACCAGCACCAAAGAACTATAACATCATCTTGCTGCAGATGGAGTCCCTGTGCATCGTTCAACCATTCGGCGAACTTTACACAAAGAGATGCTATATGTAAGAGTGATGTGGAGGAAGCCTTTTATCCGCCCACAGCACAGAGCCACTTGAGGTATACTAAAGCACATTTGGACAAGCCAGCTTCATTTGAGAAGAAGATGCTGAGTTATTTGGTTATAACAAGGGGCGTTATGCATGGAGAAAAAAAGAACAAAGCATTGCAAGAAAAACACCCGCTACCTACAGTAAAATATGGTGGTGGTTCCATCATGCTGTGGGGCTGTGTGGCCAGTGCAGGGACTGGGAATCTTGTCAAAGTTGAGGGATGCATGAATTCCACTCAGTATCAGCCGATTCTGAAGACCAATGTCCAGAAATCAGTGACAAAGCTGAAGGTACATTGGGGCTGGATCTTTCAACAAGACAACGACCCTAAACACTGCTCAAAATTGTGATGATTTGCTCAGCTGCCTGTGCAGGCAGGCAGCCCTTTGACCATTGTGTAGGTTTGCATGCTGCAGGACTCTGGAAAGAAGAGCTTCTGTCAGTTTTGCAGCTTGTGCTTGCAGAGGAATTTGCATACGTTGTCATGCAAATTGCCTGGCCACATTCATTGGAGGCGTGTACTATAAGTACTATGTCTTTCCCACAATGCTTCGCTGGTCATAAGGATTTCGTCCTATGTAACACTCCTGGTGGGGTGTCAGCCTTGCTCTCTGTTTGAACATCAGCTTAGAGTAATTCCTGAATCTGCGCTAGGCAGATTTCCCTTGTGCAGTTAGGATTGTATTATCTGTATTGCCTGTTCTGTCTTGTCTTGCCTGTTGCCATTGTCCTGTCCCTACGGTGGTTGACAGGAAATGGTTCTGATCTCTGTTCTTGGAGTATAGCTGGTGCAGCGGTTGCTACCAGCTATCTCTTCTGTTCTGTCTCCTGGGATCGCGCTAGCTACTTTTCGCTAGCGCTGGGGATCCTTCTGTTCTGTCTTTTGGGATCGCGCTAGCCACTTTTCGCTAGCGCTGGGGATCCTTCTGTTCTGCTACTCTGTACCTGGATCGTGCTAGCCACTTTTCGCTAATGCTGTGGATCCTATCTCTAGCTTGTCCCTGTTTTCGTGTGTCTGTCTTGTCTGCTACGCTTGCTGGAGGCTCGGTGAGGTAACCGTTAAGCAAGCGCTCGCGTCCTCTGTTTCATGTTTGTCTGTTAATGGTTAGTTAGGCGTGCTTGTCTCTATTGTGCTTATCACGTGGAGACCGCGCATAACCGCGTGCACTGTTGCGAATGAGTGCGGTGTTCGCGGTTAGCTAGCGTTTGTTATTTTCCGTATCTCCTCATTGTTTTATTTGCTGTGCCTTTGCTACCCTCGTATTCTATTCTGATCTGCCTTGTGTCACGTCTGGCGATCGCACCTCTCGCGATCGCGTTCCTATTTCATATCTGCTGTTGTGTGTGCGCGGTCGCGGGGTGGCGACTGGATTGGCGCACACACATACAACCTGTCCCTTTGCTCGTTCTCATTCGCAATCGCCTCTCTTGCGATTGCGTTCTGCGCTTCGTACAATTCCTGTCTGGCATTTGTGGAGGTACAGAGGATTGGTTCCTCTGCACTCCCCAGCGCCATCTGCCGACGGGAATTTTCCCTCTACGGGTGCGTAGCACCTTTTGCTGGGTGCCTGCAAATGTATACGCTTGTGGAGGAAATCTGCCGTGTCAGCGCACGTCTGGTGCGCTGACCACGGAGACGATTCCACAATCGTTACAAAAATCCACAAAGGCATTCATGCAGAGGAACAAGTACAACGTTCTGGAATGGCCATCTCAGTCCCCAGACCTGAATATAATTGAAAATCTGTGGTGTGAGATAAAGAGAGCTGTCTATGCTGAGAAACCATCAAACCTGAAGGAACTAGAGATGTTTTGTAAAGAGGAATGGTCCAAAATACCTTCAACCACAATCCAGACCCTTGTTGGAACATACAGGAAGTGTTTAGAGGCTGTAATTTCTGCAAAAGGAGGATCTACTAAATATTGATTTCATTTTTTTTTTTTATGCCCCTGCCTAATTTTGTTTAACCACTTCAGCCTTCAGTCGTTTTCACTTTATGCATCCGAGCAATTTTCACCTCCCATTTATTAGCCTATAACTTTATCACTACTTATCACAATGAACTGATCTATATCTTGTTTTTTCCGCCACCAATTAGGCTTTCTTTGGGGGGTACATTTTGCTAAGAGCCACTTTACTGTAAATGCATTTTAACAGGAAGAATAAGGAAAAAAACGGAAAAAATTCATTATTTCTCAGTTTTCAGCCATTATAGTTTTAAAATAATACATGCCTCCATAATTAAAACTCACGTATTGTATTTGCCCATATGTCCCGGTTATTATACCGTTAAAATTATTTATCTATCACAATGTATGGCGACAATATTTTATTTGGAAATAAAAGGTGCATTTTTTCCGTTTTGCATCTATCACTGTTTACAAGTTTAAAATAAAAAAAAATAGAAATATTTCATCTTCACATTGATATTTAAAAAGTTTAGACCCTTAGGTAAATATTTACATGTTTTTTTTTATTGTAATTTTTTTTTTAATTATTTATATTAAACATTTTATTTGGGTAGTTTTGGGAGGGTGGGATGTAAACAATAGGTTTATAATGTAAATGTGTGTTGATTTTTATTTTTTTTTAGTTTTAGTTGTAGTATTACTTTTTGGCCACAAGATGGCGGCCATGAGTTTGTTTACATGACGCCACTCTAAGCGTAACATACGCTTAGAGAGACGCATGGGGGACGCTACAGCCAGAAAAAGTGCAGCTTCCGAGAGAAGCTGTCGCTTTTTCAGCGGGGGAGAGGAATCAGTGATCGGGCACCATAGCCCGATTAACTGATTGCCAGGCTAACGAACCGCGGCCGGGAGCGCGCGGACGCGCACATGGCCTCCTGGGCGTAGCTAGTACGTTCAGGAGGCCAAAGTAGTTAAACAATTATTGCACACTTTCTATAAATCCAATAAACTTCATTTCACTTCTTAAATATATCACTGTATGGGTCTCCTATATGATATATGTAACTGACATTTTTTATCATAACAACCAACAATTTATACAGGAAAATCATGATGATTAACAAGGTTGCCCAAACTTTCGCACCCCACTGTACCTTGTTAACATAAAACGCTTACACTATTGCCTAACTCACGCTAACATTTACGTGTACTATTAGCACATTAGATTGTAAGCTCCTCTGAGGGACAGTTACTATACACACCATGTAAATACACCGCCAAAGATGTTAGCACTATATAATATCACAATATCATAATAATAACAACAAGTCCGACGTGTGTACACACCTTAAAGATCAGAGATTCTGGAAAGGCAGAAAATGATCAACAGTGTTGAAACCCCCCTCCCCCCCAAAAAAGAAATCCAGAATTATATATTTATATAGAACAGCATTTGGGGGTTGCAGTCAAGAGATGGTGGCTTTGGTCTGTGGATTGGTGGGAAATTATGGTTTTATTGCTTCCCATAAAGGAGCGTACACACGCTCAACAAAATTGCCCGATTGTCGTCCTACTTTAGTCCTGTTGGAAGGCAATCAGGCATGTGTACACGTGTAAACAACTTGACGAGTGACTGATAACAGGTGTTTCGCCCGATTCAACTGTCTAATCTATGTTGGCTTACGGTCGTCTGATATTGTGCAGATGGTCAGTGTGTACAAGTCGTTTGAACGACTGTTAAACGACTTGTACTTATTTTCAATGTGTAGTCCGTCGTTCTGCTATTGTGTGCAGTATGTACAGGAGTTGGTCATTTATCCGTCCTGACGTGTGGACATACAGGTCGTGCGGTACGTCAGATCGCTTGGTTCGTTGTGTCGTGCGAGTTGTCGTTTGCATGTCGTGTGCTTGTTGAGCGTGTGTATGTGGCTTAACACTCAGGTTAGGTGTGGTGTGTTTTAGGTTATCGACAGTATGCAGATTAATTGTCATAACTTTTTTTTTCAATCTTTTGGATGCAAGACTGTTACCATCCCCAACTAGTAACCCAGTAAGCTCAAAACATCAGCATGGCAGAGAGGCATCTGGCATTTTGTCTCCTTTCAAAATGCTACTTAACGCGGTATAAAACCCTGACATAATATTCAATAAAAATATGTTTCCAAAAGTACAGTTTTTTGCTTTGAGAACTGACTTTGCATTTTATTCATAATGCTTTGAGTGTCTGTCTGTCCAGGAACTTCTGCACAGTCAGAGAATGTGTCACATTCCTCACTTGATACAATTAAGTTAACACAAGATAACATTATCTCCACTTCGGATGTATCCAGCTTTCTCTGCACTGAACTTTCAAGAAAGAACTATTCATGCCAGACAAAGCCGGTTTCATCAGGAGAAATCTGAGTATAAATTGTTCGGAGCAGGCCTCATGTCTTTAACCAATTCACATCCAGACCTTGTTTGTCCCTTTTGGACCAGAGCAATTTTTACATTTTAGCTATGTCCCTATTTAATCAGCAATAACTTTATCCCTACTTATAACACCTAAATGAGATATATATATTTTTTTGCAAAGACCAGCTAGGCTTTCATCAATGGCATATTTCCCTCACAAATTTTTTTTCTATGCATTTTAATGGGAAAAAGAGGGGAAAAAAAATAGAAAAAAAAACATTTCTCAGTTTTACCAATCCCAGTTAAAAATAAAAGTGCTACTGTAGATAAATGGTAAAAATAGCCAAACAAAATTTTGTTTTTTTTTATCACAAAACATAAGATTATGTTCCTGTCCCAATTTTTGGTAAAGATATTTAATTCCTAAATAAGGCTACAGCGTGTATTTTTCCATATGAACTGAGAAAAATAAAAGTATTTTTAATGGTAAAAATCAGTCTTATTGGCTCAGGGAACATATATGCTCTTTCACCAGTGTTGCAGCAGATAGTGCTGGAGGTGTGCACGGGAGCAAGCCCAATCATGCACAGCTGTGCTTCAGCTACAAGACGTATATCTACGTCCTTGTGGCTTAGATGAAGTGACAGAGGACTTAGATATCCTGTAGTTGTGCAGAAAGTGGTTAAGACCGTTACCCAAGGGTGTTTCTCTCAACTAGTAGTGTGTCTATTGCAACTCCACCCAGGAGGCGGTAGGAAGTCTTTCCGTCTACTTCCACATCTAAGTGAAGAGTGTAGAAGAAGACAGAAACAGATGGCGGTTTCGCGTCTAACAGTCTCTGGGAGAGTGAAGGTGGAGTGGAGCCTTCCAAGCGGAGATGTGCGCGCTTTCCTGCTAGCCCCATAGAAGGCCGTTCACGGCAATCGGCGTGGAGCGGTCCTGGGGCCACCGCCGCGTTTGTGCCAATTGGCGTGAAGCGGTCGGCAAGAAGTTAAAGAGACTCTGTAACAAAATCTTAAGCCGTCTTTCTCCTATCCTACAAGTTCCTATACCCGTTTTAATTCTGGCTTACTGCAGCCTTTTCTAGTTGCACTGTCACTATAATACATATTATCTTTTCTTTTCAAGCTTTGTCGACCCAGAGAGGAAGGAGCTTCCTCTGCTGTGATAGGGACAAATTATGCACACCCCCTGCATGCCCCCTCCAGGCTCACTCCTGTGTACTTTGTTTTTATTTCTCACTCACAGACAGGTCCCTCCTCTCAGTCTCAGCTGTGTTTGTGAGGCTGTGGGAGGAGGGAGCTGCTTGTCACATGCTGACAATTTGTTACTCAGACACAAGTGCAGAGCCTAGACTCCTAGCTCCGAAGAAACAACTGTGTTTATAATGGAGTCTGAGGATTCTTGTCACGCTTCAGTGGCACAGAGCCGCAGAGGCAGAAGGTAAAACTTTTTCTAAACTTGCAAACAACATCTGAAGGCTGCATTCACTATGTAATAATAACTCGTCATTCAAACATAAGGCAGTATACATCATGTTCCTTTTCAGTATACTTCCTGTTTTGGCGGCCATCTTTACTGTTTACTAAACAGTTTATAAAATGAATTTTATTGTCAATATTGCGGCGGCTCCAATTGTGTGTTTGGTAAGTTTTAGAGCAGTAGGAGACAGGCCTTGGATGTGGCAGCTCCAAGGTCTTGGCTGCGCTCACATATGGTGTCAGATGCTGGTTCTGGGGCCCCGGGCAGTGAGAGTTCCCGGGGCCCCAGGCTGGCTCATGCACCATTGTTTTTAATTATTGTAGTATCCCATGCAGTTTAGTTAGGAGGGGGGCAGATGAGAGGGAATATCCTGCACGCTGGTGCCCCCTGCTGGTCATATAGCCATTGTCTATATGCAACTGAAGCCCTCTCCTACTAATTGGCTGACTTGCTCAGCTTTTGCTTGATTATCACTGCAGGCTAGGTGTATTATGTGTGCACTTCTCATTGGCTTATAAGCAGCCTGCAGGCTTTATAAAGCAGCAGAGAACTGTTTGGGAGTGAGGTTCTCCAATTGTGTGTTTGGTAAGTTTTAGAGCAGTAGGAGACAGGCCTTGGATGTGGCAGCTCCAAGGTCTTGGCTGCGCTCACATATGGTGTCAGATGCTGGTTCTGGGGCCCCGGGCAGTGAGAGTTCCCGGGGCCCCAGGCTGGCTCATGCACCATTGTTTTTAATTAATATTGCGGCGGAGAGCGGCAAAAATGTCATAGATGGGACTAGATGTCCCTGAACAGGCTGATATGTTTATTTATATAACATTTATTCAATACAGATTCTCTAAGTTTAGCACATGCATTTTGGCAAAATACATGTGCTAAAAATGTCCTATATGCACTAATAAGGCAAAATGGACGTTTATAAATGTCCTATTTGTGTACTAACGGTTAACCACTTATGGTTTTTGGATGCGAGTCTCACAACCAATTTAGAGCTCCTGTAGGTTCCCGGATGCTAGGCTCACATCCTGCACTAATTGCTGCCTCCGTGCGCTGGTACACTCCAACGCCCCCCCCCCCCCCCCCTCAGATGTGCTTGTGCTCACCCATGCATGCTCGTGCACACATTCACTTAAGTCGAGGGGGGGAATTTTTTTGGTTTAAGTTTATTAAAGTGACAGTGTCGCATTAAAAAAAAAATGTCTATTGTGTATTGCAGTTTTAACCCCTACCAAGCCAATTCACCCCTTGAATCCCCTATACTTGGCCTTAAAATCTGTGACACCTGAAATGACGGCCACCCATAGCGATCGGATGTGATCACTAGACCAACAGTTCGGGGAACGAACGCTTTATAGATGCATCACTGTTGCCTAGTAATGCACCTGTACAGCACTGGGGACCCCAAATGGTGCGCACTAGCGATTGCATCCATTTGCTACAGACTGGAGAGAATGGTCCACTACATGCACAGCTAGTATCGAAATATGGCATGCTTGGTATTTTAATCGGGACAAGCCAAAGAATAAATCTTGAGGTGTTTTATAACTGTGGCACTTATGAGAAAAAATAGTAAGGGTGATTAAAAAAAAGTGTATTTTCTGCATGTACGCTTATTTTTTCCGTGTAGAATGACTACAAAATTAAACAACTCTTGGAAAAAATATTACCCAAAGAAAGCCTATGTTATCCCGAAAAACAAAACAAAAGCAAAAACAATATATTTATCACTTCAACAGCATAAGCATTATAATAGTATCAATAGCGACACAGCTATAATGCCACAATTGTTGTCAGGAACCTTAAAAGGAGAACTGTAGAGAGAGGTGTATGGAGGCTGCCATATTTGTTTCCAACGCATGCGGATTCGCACATGTAATGCAAGTAGATGGGCCTATTTCCACTGTAGAGTTTTCAAGGTGCGTTTTTTTCAGCGGTGAAAAAACGCACAAAAGAGCCGCAGAATTCGCCTGCGAGTGGAATGCATGTGAATCGCATGCAATGTATTTAATAGGGAAATCGCATGCGGTTTCCCCATGCGTTTTTTGCCGCGAATTCGCATAGGTACCAATGTAAATTCACACAGGCAGTGACATGGTTAAAATCGCATATACCCTCACCTATGCGAATTCGCATGCGAATTTGCGGCAAAAAACGCATGGGGAATCGCATCCGCATGCGATTTCATCAGCGGTGGAATCCAGGCGATTCTGCACCGCAATAGTGGAAACGAGCCCTTAAGCAATACCAGTTACCTGGCTATCCTGCTGAAGTTCTGCCTCTAAAGCCTTGTACACACTATCAATTATAATTGGCCAATGATTTGCCAATTTTACCACCTCCATGTAGTATGGGAGCTTACCTGCACAGTCTGCTTATAGTATTCAAAATATTTTGGCCCTCATACTACATGGAAGGTGGTAAAATTGGCCAATCATAATTGATAGTGTGTACAAGGCTTAATACTTTCAGCCATAGACCCTGAACAAGCATGCAGCAGATCAGGTGTTTCTGACAATTTTGACAGATATGACAATATTAGCTGCATGCTTGTTTCTTGTGTGATTCAACCAGTACTTCAGCCAAATAGATCAGCAGGGCTGCCAGGCAACTGGTATTGCGTAAAAGGAAATAAATATGTCAGCCTCCATATACCTCTCACTACAGTTCTCCTTTAAGGGGTAACTGTGCAGCATTAAAGGGGAACTGAAGAGAGAGGTATATGGAGGCTGCCATGTTTATTTCCTTTTAAGCAATACCAGTTGCCTGGCAGCCCTGCTGATCCTCTGCCTCTAATACTATTAGCCATAGCCCCTGAACAAGCATGCAGCAGATCAGGTGTTTAGACTTTAAAGTCAGATCTGACAAGACTAGCTACATGCTAGTTTCTGATGTTATTCAGATACTACTGCAGAGAAATAGACCAGCAGGGCTGCCAGGCAACTGGTATTGATTAAAAGGAAATAAATATGGCAGCCTCCGTATACGTCTTACTTCAGTTCCCCTTTAAATTTTAAATGTATACATACAAAATTTCAATCTCTCCCGTAGTAAAATACACTATAAATTTATATTTTCCTTTGTCACTGTCACTTACAATAGGCAGTAAAAACCAAACAGATCTGACAGATTCTGGACTAGTCCATCTCCTCATGGGGCTTCTCAGGTACTTCTTTATATACCAAATGGCAGTTGCTCAGTCCAAATACCAAAACAGTGTGCAAATGAGTAAGGAGGCTGAATGACATATTTGTACAGGATCTAGTCCATTAAGGGCTGTTGTAAAGAATAAAGAAAATATTGAGAATCGCCCATGAAGAGATGTAGGGTATTGTACCGTGTTAGCCATCAGTAAAAGCAAAAAGTTTTAAATCAGGATGATACCATTTATTGGCTAACTAAAAATGAATAAGAATAAGCAAGCTTTCCGCCTTGCAGCCTTCGTCTGGCTTACATCCTGTTATGGCCCATACTCACGGGCTACAAATGTCGCCGCAACACGCGGCGTGCGCGTGTTGCAGCGACAGGTCGCCCGTGAGTATGCGGCGTTGCCCGGGCGCGCACCCCGAACTGTCGCTCGTCGCTGATGTCGCCGGGCGATTGAACCGCTCAATCGCCTGGCGACAGTCGCCGCCGCAACTCTGCCGCAACTGTCGCTAGTCCGCGTGAGTACGCGGACTAGCGACAGCAACAAGACAAGAATCCATTGGGCTTCCGGCGGGGGGAGGCGCAACAGCGACAGCTTCCGCCGCATCAGTTGCCAGGTCCCTCCGCCGTGTGTATGCGGAGGGACCTGGCGACGAGCTGTCGCCGGCCTGTCGCGCACACGCTCACGCGTGCTGGCGACAGGCCAAAAAGTTGCCCGTGAGTATGGGCCATTAGTTTGCAGGCTGGTGGTACAGACAGCTATATACATGCAACATCAAAAGGGAAAACAGATTTTTTTCAAGCATAAATACATGTCATTAAAATGCCTTAATTGATACAGAACATCTAAATGGGGTTAGGAGGTTGTTAGCTAAGATAAGGATCCTTGTTTACTCCATGCTCACAGACCTGGGAGTTGGACTGGCACAGAGGTATCGTAAATTCTGAGTTCTGAACTCAGAATTTACGATACTTCTGTGCCAGTCAGAATTTACGATACCTCTGTGCCAGTCCAACTCCCAGGTCTGTGAGCACGGAGTAAACAAGGATCCTTATCTTAGCTAACAACCTCTAACCCCATTTAGATGTTCTGTTTCAATTAAGGCATTTTAATGACATGTATTTATGCTTGAAAAAAATCTGTTTTCCCTTTTGATGTTGAATGTATATAGCTGTCTGTACCACCAGCCTGCAAACTAACAGGATGTAAGCCCGACGAAGGCTGCAAGGCCGAAAGCTTGCTTATTCTTATTCATTTGCAGGGCTGGTGCACACCGAGCGGCTTTTTGGGCGTTTTCAGATCCGCTTGGGGCTGCGGATCTGCTTGGTCAATGTATCTCAATGGGGTGGTGCACACCAGAGCGGCAGGCGTTTTGCAGAAACGAAAAATGCCTGGGTGAGGCATTTTTTGGATTTCGGATGCGTTTCTGCCTCAATGTTAAGTATAGGAAAAACGCAAACCGCTCTGAAAAACGGCACTTCAGAGCGGTTTTGCAGGCGTTTTTGTTACAGAAGCTGTTCAGTAACAGCTTTACTGTAACAATATATGAAATCTACTATACTGAAAACCGCAGCAGCAATCCGCAAAACGCTAGCAAAACGCCTTATAAAAATAAAAAAAAGCGTTTAAAAATCTGCTAGCATTTTGCGGATCTGCTAGCGGGTTTTGGTGTGCACCAGCCCTTAGTTAGCCAATAAATGGTATCATCCGGATTTAAAAAACTTCTTGCCATGAAGAGATGGGTTAGTACAAAACCAGAGTCCAATCTCTCAGCTCTTTGCAGCCTACTGTGACAGCAACATCAGAGAAAATTTATAGTGCATTTTACTCTGGAAGAAATGTACATTTTGTATGTCTTAAATTTTGCAATTTTCCGTGATAGTGGTCCTGTAAGTGTATAAAATCAGCAAGCTCCTTTTACATGAACAAATGTGATAAAGGGGAGACTTTTACGCCAGCCAACATACATGAAAAATCTTGAATACACAGATGCCGTTGAAAAGATTGTTGGAGGTTTCTTTTCCCAGAAACAACAGAGAAGACACTGTCCTGCTAAGGCCACTCTTAGACAACAACAGTAAAGGAAAGCAAAATTAGAAATCACAGTGGCAGGCTCCAATGTCACGGGCAGGTGCAGCAACAGCAGAGTTGCAAAATAATCCCCTTTAATTAGCGACTCGCATGAATAACACAATGTATGTTGCCAATTAAAAGAAACCTGAAGCGAGAGGAACATAGAAGGTGCCATTGCTGATTTCCTTTTAAACAAATTCATCTTTCCTGATTGTTATGTCGATACTCTGGGTGTAATCCAATTCACTTTTTCTCCTAGGTTATATTTTCATGATTTCTCAATTGAATAAGGGCCTCTGTCTGTAATCTCAGAGAGAGCAGCAGCAGTTTGAGAGAAGTAGACTGTGTTCCGACTTGAGCGGGAAATTGACATTTTTTGTCCATTCTCTGCTCATCTCTAAATTGACAGTGAACAAATCCTATTTTATAAATAGGAGCCATTCATACTAGTCACTCTGCAACGGATCCGCGGGATGTAACCAATACTTAAAGGACTTCCGAGGCGACCATTTTAATCTGTTTTTTACTACCCTGGGGCTTCTCCCAGCCCCTAGAAGCCATTTCAGTCCCTTGCCGCAGCTCCAGTCCTCCTTGGTGTCCTGCTAGGCTCTGCTCCTGTGCAAAATACGCCAGGTGACATGGACACACATGTGCAGAAGCGCCGACTCAACAACGATCTTCATAGGTTGCCAGCAGGACACCAAGGGAGGACCTGACCTGCAGCGAGGGACTGAAATGGCTGGAAGAAGGCCCAGGTAAATAAAAAGAGATTAAAATGGTCACCTCAGAAGTCCTTTAAAGAAATAAGGACACAATGTTCACTAGAAGGCCTGAAACTTCTAATTAAACTCAAATACCGGTACTCTCTTTTACAACTGCATACCAGGCAAGACGCCATTTGTAATCTCAAGGAATGGGGAAAATTCTTTCAGGATCCTCAGTTGGAAGAAAAGATTGTGGAGGGGAACAAGAAGTTCTTATAACAAGTGAAACTTGGAGATAATCGTATTATTTGTTCATCTATTGGGCCAAGTTTGCTTCCAACATACGATATAAGATTCCACCACTGTGCTATACTCCTACGTGTCCCAAATGTAAGCATCCTCAAGCAGACTTGGTTCATTGCATTTTGTTCTGTTGGAAAGCTCAAAAGTACTGGTCTGCAGTTAAGTTCACTAATCCCATGTGCCAAAAGCAATTGACTCTTGAAACGCTGACCCTGCTCTTTCACCACTCTGCCTCTGCTTCTTCTACTGACATAGTGGATCAAAAATTAGTACCCTCTGACCTGGCACATCTTGTCTTTGCTGTGGCCCGGAAGACGCTGTTCAATTGATGGATCTACCCAACTAGCCCCACTATTTGGGATCTAAAGGCGGAACTAATGGACTTATTTGCCATGGCCAGAATTGACACCCTGCTACATAAAGAAAAGATTTCTAAGAATTTTTTTTTTTGGAAACTCTTTATCATTACCAATTTTTCTACCTCCGAGATTAACAGTTTAACAGAACCCTTTAAATATACGGGTTGGTATGCCCTTAAAGGCCTACAGGGAACTCTGGGAAAACTGGTGATTAAGAGTTTTTACTGTAGAATCTTGTCTTGCAGCCCAAGATGTGGTGTTAATCAGTCGTTTACCCATCCCGGGCCATGGGGTGCACCTGACAGACATTGTGCTGGACACTGGTGGGGTTCCGGAGGGAAGGGATTAATGTTTTTTTTCCCTCCTTTGGGGGGTGGTAGCTGCTTTTTATATTTTTTCTATGTTTCGGAAAGGACCGAGTTATACCATATCTTGTTGGATTCTGGACATTGCATTTTCGTGACCTTCTTTTCGTTAGATGTTGCTGTGATTTATGTTTTTGAAATCATATATGCTGCACCCTACTTATAGGAATACAATGCTTATTACTCATCATCTAGGACTGGTTGGGAAATGTACCTCTGGTGTCACTGTCAGGCCTCCTTTAGGTGCTGCAGAAAACATCAAAAAGATTTGCTCTCCTTGGTCAAAAAAGTCCCTCAGTACTATTTCATTCTGTTCGTCCTCCACAAACTTTGTCCAGCGGTCCTCCCTGAGCTTCATCATGCGCTGGATCCTCTCCCCCATATATCGTACTCTCTCATCCTCCCAGAATGGGGGAATAGGGGGCTCCTCCTCAATGATGTCCATTTTTCTTCAGTTTCAAGACCCTTTCTGTGTGGATACCTGGAAAGAGAATACACACGTTACACCAGAGCTGCACTTGCACTAAAACTCACCGGAATCGAAATATTCAGGACAACAAGGAGGAATGGTGCTGATCAGTTGAACCCTATCCTACATTAGTCTATGCTTATCATTACTGCAGGTACTGGGTGTGCAGCCTCCTCTACCTGCCAGATGCCTTTGAGGCCCCATTTACACCTAAAAACGCAAAACACTGGCGATTAACGCTAGCGTTTTGCGGGAGCGATTTTTCCACGATTAACGTGGAAAAAAAGAAATCACTGGACACTGCAGCGTTTTGGTAACAATCGCGATTAGCGGTGCAATGCATGCTAATCGCGATAGCTAATCACCAGCAAAACGCTGCATGTTACGTGTTTGCAGTTAACGCTAACCGCAAACGCGGCAGTGAAAACACTGCCATAGGCTTACCTGGGCTAACGGTTTTTAAAAAAACGCTAGCGCTTTGCGCTGAGTGGGAATCGCGCTATTCCCGCTCAAGTGTGAATGGGGCCTTAGGGTTGTTCACATTAGGGAAGATTTCATCTTTTATAAAAGCGCTAGTGCAATGTTGCTCTATGTGAGTATTCTCACATAAGCGATGAGCTTTCTATCCAATCGCAAATGTGGCTCCTACACCATTTTAAGAGCGTTTGCGATTCAATAGAAAGGATAGGGAAATCGCTAAGCGCTTGAAAAAGCGCTTTGGAAAAGCAATTTCCTGAGCGCTTTGAATTAATAAATACATTGTATTTATTCATTCCGGGGCAACGAGTTCACGAAGTGGAAAAAGAAAGCTACACGAAAGCGCTAAGAAAAGTGCTTTTCTAAGAAGAAGAAAAAGAAAAAAAAAAAAAGAAAAAAAAAATCGCTCTGAAAGAGCTTAGAAAACCGCTTTCAAAATCACCCAATAAAATCGCTCAGCGCTTGCGATTTATAATGTGAAGGGGGGGTGAAGGCACTCGTAGATAGGTTGCCGGGCCAATGCTTTACAGACGCAGCTTACATGCTAACTGCATATTTTGTTGCAATGTGGAGGGTGCGATCAATCAGAAACAATCGTTCAGGCCCACCAATGTAGGAGAAAATGATAAGCAATCTGATGAGAATAAAGAATTGTTCCAAAATTTGGAATGATGGAACAATCGCTAGAAAAATGGCTTGTCGTTGATTAGCAGCATTAATGGCACCCAATCCCATGGATTGCATAGTCGATCATTTTGGCAGATTGTAATATGTTGGCGCTTTATAAATACAATAAATAATAATAATAATAATTGTACTGTCAATGGGCACCTTAAAGTATGCACCAAAGTTTCCTGACGTCGCTGGATTCATCTTCTCCACTTCAGAAAGTGGATTGCCTAGATCTAATGTGGTTTGTTCCCTGTAAGAAATGTGAGGCAGAGTTCACAGTATATAGGTTCACATGCGGGTTCCCTGCATGCAGAATAGCACCAGGCGTGAAAATTTGCACAACGTATGCAAATTTTTATGCAAAGACACGTGATAACCTGCACGTTTTCTGCCTAAAAAGCTGAAGACTGGGGAATTGTGGTCTGGCAGAAAGGTAAAATTTAATTCATTTTGTGATATGATTTTGTGTTTGCATCTTTTATTATACTCCAAACGTATACTAGACCCTTGCTTGACAGATTTTGGTAAGTTACAGGCAAAAATTTCATAGAAATTTGCAGAACCACTTTTTGCACAGAAATTGAATGCCAGGGAAGTTAAAGAGACACTGAAGTGAAAAAAAAATATATGATATAATGAATTGGTTGTGTACTATGAATAATTACTAGAAGATTAGCAGCAAAGAAATATTCTCATATTTTTATTTTCAGGTATATAGTGTTTTTTCTAACATTGCATCATTCTCTAATATGTGCAGATTACACAACACTCCGCATTCAAAATGATTCTTTCAGAGCAGTCTGTGAACTAATGACCTCTCCTCTGCCAGAGGAAAAGTAAATAGTTAACTAACAGTTGTAAAAGTCAGAAAACAGCCCTCTCCACTACTGTAGAGATAATAGCTTGTTTGCATAGAGATAACAACTGAAGTTTCTTAACTCTTCCTGTACTGGAAACAATTAGACTGATGTATCTGATCTTAATGTTTTATTTCTTAGCTGTACTACACATACAAATCATAATATCATAGTTTTTTTTTCGCTTCAGTGTCTCTTTAAGCTTTGCCGACACTCGAATTTCTAAAGCCATTTTTTGTACACACTTTTGCACACAGATATTTTCCTGATGGCAACTCTTCCAGTGTATTTTAAAAAGGCACCACTCACATGATATGTACCAGTAATTAATGATGAGCCTTTGAAAAGGTACTGCAGGAGCGAGTTTGGATGCACGTTTCTTCACATCATTCATTGTACAGAATGCGCTGTACAAAACATGTGTTGGCATACACTTGTGAATGCATTTTGCAGCGTGTGTAGATTGCATGAGGCCTACAATAAGAGGCACATCTATAGTACTGTACAAAAAGATAATTTTGGTAAAGAAAGGGTCACATCTGCATTATACTTAGGCAGGGAACACACTTATCTTTCAGTTTTCGCGTGCGTTTTTCTGCGTACTTTATCTGCAGACCAAGTGTGTTTCTATGCAGGAAAACGCGCCAATTTCACAGCAGCTGATGTGATTGATAGAGAAAACTGTCAAAATGTGCAGAGTCACCGTGTAGAATGTCAAGGTTTTTTTTTGCGTGCGAAAAACATTAAGTGTGAACTAGCCCATTGATTAACCTCCCTGGCGATACAATAAAATCGGCAGGGAGGCAGCGTAGCACTTTTAAAATTTTTAATTTTTTTTAATCATGTAGCTAGCCTAGCGCTAGCTACAGGATAGCCGCTGTGCAGCGGCATCCCCCCTCCCCTTCTGATCGCCTCCGGCGATCAGAGCAAACAGGAAATCCCGTTCAGAACGGGGATTTCCTGTTTGGCTTCCCCCGTCACCATGGCGACAATCGGGATGACGTCATCGACGTCATGGCGTCTCGGGGAGTCCCGATCCACCCCTTAGCGCAGTCTGGCGGTGATTGGCCAGGCTGCGCACGGGGTCTCGGAGGGGGGGGCTTCTAACGAGGTGGGTAGCGGCGAATCGGCGCGGAGCGGCTTGTACACATAGCTAGCAAAGTGCTAGCTGCGTGTAACAAAGCAAAAAGTGTGGAAATCGGCCAACCAGGGGCCGAGAAATCCTCCGCGGCGGCTTACCCTGAGCTCAGCTCGGGATTATCGCCCAGGAGGTTAACATGAGTTCTCAGTTTTTCTGTGCAGAAAACGCGTACGAAAACAGTCAAGTGTGCTCCCTGCCTTAATAAATAAGAAAATAGATGTATGTCACCACACAGTAAAAAGGCAATGTACGGTTACATATCAGGGTTTGGAAACATAGTAGTTTTTCATCTAAAATTAAAGCACAGCTGAAAAATAGCACAGAAACGGTTTTTGATCCTCTTCTAAAAATGGTATCATCCTAGCTATAAAGCTTAGTTCACATTGCAAAATGCAATCAGTGAGCACGTAGCAACTTGCGATTTGCAATGCAATTTTCAGAGCGATTTTTGAAGGAATGTTTTTGCACATTTCTTTAAAGGGAGTCTGAAGCCATTTTAAAAACAAAAAACAGATACTCGCATGAGGAGAAGGAAGGCTTTGGGTACCATAAGAAGTCTTCAGTTCCCAGTCTCCTCCTGATCCCCACAGGCTCCACCCTTTAGTTTACGATTCATGGGTCGTATGCACTCTTCTAGGTTGGGCTGGCTTTGGGAGTCTTCGGAGGGTGCAATTATACACCAGGGAACTGTATAAGGGAGGGAGGAGGCCACTAGACACCAAAGAACTTTATAAGGTTGGGAAGAAACCACTAGACATTCAGGTTGGCCCGCAACTTGGTAACAGTGTTCAATGTTGGCCCACTCTGTATTAGAGTTTCATCAAGCAGGCAGATGAATGACAGCGCTCAAGGCTGCTCCTGAAGTGAAAACAAACAGAGGCATGCAGAGCCCCTCTAGGGCTAAATACATGCCTTGAATGCAAAACAGATGCAATTATGTACTAATTCTAATTTAAAAAATTTTAAATACAGCGAGCCACAGGTATACTTAATTTGTACAGCGGGGGACATGGCAGTGCTTTAATACAGAGGCTGTACCTGAATGATTTATTTGCATGGATGTGCAGAGCTCCAGAAACTGGACAACATTGCACAACTAGCACTTAAACTGGTATAACAAAGGAGGGTGTTAGCTCACAGATTATTCCCTATTAGACTTCCCCACGGCGATGAATGACCCTCACGGGGCCTGTTTGATGAAATGTGTATACTATTTATGATCAGCAGCACAAGGAAAAATTATGTTTTTAATGTGAGACTAGTGTTAGGTCTTCCCCGTGAGGGTCCGTCATCGCCGTGGGGAAGTCTAATAGTCTAATCTGTGCACAAATTATTTACTGAATCTAACACCCTCCTTTGTTATACCAGTTTGAGTGCTAGTTGTGTAATGTTGTCCAGGTTCTGGAGCTCTGCACATCCATGCAGATAAATCATTCGGGTACAGCCTTTGTATGAAAGCGCTGCCATGTCTCCCGCTGTACAAACTGTATTAGAGTTTGACACCCCTGCTTTAATCTAATTTTCTGCAAAAAAAGCTATATGTAGCAAGATTGGGATTCCCCCCCCCTCCCCCCCCAAAAAATTCCAACACTACTATGGAAACACAGCGTGAACCAGCCCTAATACTGATCCTCTGGCTATTACTCTTTCCAAGTAAAGATGGTCAATAAGCGGATTATAATTCAGAGCTAAAAATGTAAACAATTTAAGACCTTGTAACCATGCTCAATCAATGTCGCCTGATGGGGATCGGGACCCAATGCCTCGGGCGGCATTGCAGAGGCGAGGCTGTGCAGACGTGCCACGTGTTCTGTTCTATGCCGGGAAAGGTGGGGGGTGGCAGAGCGGTGCATGAGCGATCTCACATGGCGGTGGGTTAAGTGGGGAGAATAATGATCTCTGCTCAAGTAATTCGCCAGGCTGTACAGAGGCGTAGCTATGGGTGGGCAAGGGGGGGCATATGTACCCGGGTGCAGCACTGTGAGGGCGCTCAGCGCGCAGTTGCGTGCACACCCACATGTGTGAGAGGCAGCTTGCTGGCCACCTGAAGTGCCACTGCTTCTCTCCCTTCCCCTGCAGAGTAGTGAGGAAACGTTGATGACACCAGAAGACTCACCGTCTCTGACATTCCGGCGATGACCTCATCTCTCCTCTGTTACCAAGGAATGGGTGCTGGGCACGCTGCACGAGTGCAGATGACGGCATCGCTGGAACGTTGGAGCCAGTGAGTCTTCTGCTGTTGCATCTGTAGGGGTGCACACTGGCTATCTGAACAGGCGAAGAAGGCACATTTGGCTTCACCCATAACCATGCCCACATTCTGATGCTGTTTTTGTCCCTGGGTGCTGAAAACCCTAGCTACACCTTTGTTGCTGTATCGCTGGCTGAGAGAGGTTGGTAGCTTTCGTACATATGATGGATTGTCAGCAGAGCAGTGAAGTTTCATCCAGCATGTGTAGGGAGCATGGGAATTAGGCCAATAAAATGCGTCAGCTGCTGGTTCATGTTAAAGGTGGATACATTTGCATCATCTTAGAATTATTTGCTTCTCATTGACCATTCCTGTTGTCAAGTCATTTAGTTGAGAGCAACTAAACAACAAGGAGTTGTTATCCACCGCCTCAGCCAACTTTAATCTAGCGCATGTACAGGCCTTAATTTAGGTCCACAATCTTTGACCTGTGCTTGTGGTCACAGGAAGTTAAGACTCTTCAACCACAATCCTCAGTATGTGTGGATGCCTTCCTGGTTCTCCTGAACTATTTTTGACTTTTCTGGCTTGAAAACTAAAAGAATGTGACCGACTGCTTTGTGCAAAAAGTGCAATTATGTCCACTTTAGAAGTTTATCCCTCCCCCAAAAGAGCTACAGTTGGTGCACTGCAGACTTGCTGGACCCCAAAGGTGAAGGGTGGCAAATCAGTTCCATCCTAAAGTACTGGATCTGTGCAATGTGGAAAAAGAGAGGGACAGGCATCTACAACATGCCAATGATGTATCTATTTACTGAGTGTCTCTATTTACACACAGTTTATGTATCTATTTACTTACTGACTGAGTGCTTTATTAGAAATATACTACATGTTGGTGTTGAAGAAACATTCCTTTGAGATTCTGGACATGCTAATATGATTGCATCATTCCTGCAGACTTACTAGCAGGACATACTACTAATCTACAATGGACTGTGAACACAAAGGCTGTGATTCATGCGGTTGATGCCAAACTCTGGTCCTTCCATCCATGTCCCTCAACGGAAATGAAAATTCATCACCACTGGGTATAAATTCTTCTCATCCTCAAGTGTCCAGTTTTGGCAAGCCTGTGCCCTCTTCAGCCTCAGCTCTCTGTTCTTGGCTGACAGGAGTGGAACCTGAAGTGATTCAACATGCTGAGAATTCTGGGATACATTTCTACACACGATAGTTGTAAAGAGTGGTTATCTGTGTTACCATAGCTTGTCAGCCATTCTCCAAACTCTCTCAACCGCTAGCTAAAGTGGCATAGCAATCAGGGATGCAGACGTAGCAGCTGCACTACACTAGGGCCCCTAGACCAGAGGGGCCCAGTAGGGACCCTCCTTCAACCGCTTTATTACTTCTTTATTGGTGCTAAGATGACAATTATCACTTCTATATGTTCTTTGATTAGTTGTAACCATTAATTGAGTGTTTTCCTCCCCAGCTTACACCCCTCTGACACTGCTGCCGTCCTTGGCAGGTTTGGGTGCTGAATATCAATTGTTATGTATAGAGCGCTTGAGGGGGCCCAATGTAAAACTCACACTGGAGCCCAGAGCTCCTAAGCTACGCTACTGGCTAGCTGCTTTCATTTACAAGACTCCTTTTCACTGGGTGATATTTTATCACATGTAAATGCTTAAAGGGACACTTAAGCCAGGAATAAAAAAATCATTTTTACTCGTTTGGGGCTTCTACCAGCCCCCTGCAGCCGTCCTGTGCCCTCACAGTCACTCACGGAGCCTCCAGTCCCACACCGCCAGCTAGTTTCAATTTCACTGACAGGGAGTTAGTGGGCTTTCTGCGCCTGCGTAGACCTGGCCACGCGCATCCTTCATGTTCCCGTCCTCAATAGCGTCCTGCACAGACACAGGATGCTATTGAGGACAGGAATGCGAAGAAGACTACGCAAGGCCAGGCCTGTCGTGCCTGCCAGTGAAAAGAATCTAGCTGGCGGCAGGGGACCGGAGGCTCAGTGAGTGAGTGACTGCAAGGGCATGGGACAGCAGGAGGGGGCTGGTAGAAGCCCCAGGAAAGTAAGTGATTTTTTATTCCTGGCTTAAGTGTCCATTTAAAACTGTCGTGTGTGAGAATCCTAGGAGATAGGAAGTCATAGAAAAAATACAAATCAACCAAAAAAAAACAAATCTGTGTCTGTATTTATATCATGCTGCCACATGACTGATATCTAAAACCCATATAAACTCCTTTCTGATGCCCAACTCTAATCCCTCTCCCATCCGATTGTTAATCCTTTCATGGCACCTAGTCTTAATCTCTCCCCTAAAATTAATTCCTTCCTGCTGTCTAACCCTAACCTCTCCAATATATATCCCCTAAGGGCCCATTTCCACTATCGCGAATTCGCATGCGTTTTTCGCATGCAAATTCGCATACCAATACAAGTGAATGGGACCGTTTCCACTTGTCAGGATTCCTTTGCGTTTTTCTGTGCAGAAAAAATTTGCATGGCAGAGCCATCAGAATTCGCATACCGCATATCGCATGTATTTAATAGGAAATTTGCATGCGGTTTGGGTATGCGAATTTGCATAGAAACAATGGAAAATCACACCAGCACTGCCATGGTTGAATTCGCATACATCGTCATCCATGCGAATTCGCATGAAAATTCGCATAGACCCGCATGCGAAATTCGCATCCGCATGCAAATTTTTCCCGCGACGATTCCCACCGCACACGTGGAAATGCAGCCTGGAATGGCCGTGAAGCATACTTTTAGTGGTACTGTATATGTCTTAAAGCGTTGCATCTCTTGTCCAATGTGACTTTTTGGCAGCGTTTGCAGTTCTATCGCAAAGCAACGTACATAGTGTGCAAGGAGTCTAGAGTCTGAAGCAGGACAACCAGGGAATTCTTTAAAGGGAACCTGAAGCGAGTAAAATCTTAATATACACATGATGTTGCTGCAAATGAATATTACATACTAACCTCACTGTCAGTTCCTCTCAGAAGCACCATTTTCTTCTTACATTGATCCCTTCCAGTTCTGACAATATTTTGTCAGAACTGAAATATACCAGTTGCTGTCAGTTATATATCAGCAGCTGTCAGTTACAACCGAATGTGCAAGGTAATGTCCATGTTTCCCTATGGCTCAAGTGGGTGATATTACAGTTTAACAGTGTGCTGACCAGGAAGCTGTTATGGAGTAATGGCCATTTTTAAACTGGAGGACAGAGAATCCCAATGATCACAGTGGACACATTTGACACAGGATAGGAGAAAGAGTTTGAGGAGTAGGCTTCACAGGAGGTAAGTATGACCTGTGTATGGTTATTTTGACTTTTTATTTTTAGTTCAGGTTCTCTTTAAAATAAATAAATATGACCTTACTGTGTTAGGCGGGGAAGTGAGAAAGGAAGAAAAATAAATAAATAAATGTTGTAGCTGGAGCTAGTTTCATCTCATTAAACAACCACTGTGGTTAGTGCTGTTTAGAAAATGAACGCAGACATCAGTTGTTATGGAGAACCCCCTAAACACTTTCAGCCTTACATAACAATTCTCAGTTCCTTCCTAAAGACACCGGTAGACAATTATAACCGCTCCCTTCTTCCATTGAGTGAATGCCTCGCCCATTACTGCACTATGTACAGTCCTGGCCAAAAGTTTTCAGAATGGCAAATACTGGTTTTCACAAAGTTTGCTCATTCTGTGATATTAGATATTTTTGACAGTAGTTTATATGGTGTATTGAAGTACATACAATTGCAAGCATTAAATAGGTTTCAATTGGGTTTATTGACAATTACAACAAGTTTATGCAAAGAGTCAAGATTTGTTTTGTCCTCCTGCCTCTTGAGGATTGACCACAAGTTCTCAACTGGATTAAGGTCCGAGGAGTTTCCTGGCCATGGACCCAAAACTTTAATATTTTGTTCCGAGACATTTAGTTATTACTTTGGCCTTATGGCACGGTGCTCCATCATGCTGGAAAAAGGCATTATTCTTTACCAAAGGTAAATATTATGCTGCTCCTCTGAAATGTGGGGAGAGGGTACCAGGGGAAAGGTGTGTGTTTATTAGCCACACGGGGGGGGGGGGGGGGGGGTTGGATCCCAGGAAGGGGCCCCATGTTACTTTTGCTGAGGGCTCATGTGGGTTGTGGCTACATCCAGGCTCAAACTGGCAATGTTTCAACTCCTCTGGATAGGAAGGCAGCGTGCTGTAGTTCTTTTAGGGCCCGTTTCCACTATCACGAATTCGCATGCGTTGCCCGCATGCAAATTTGCATAGCCAGTACAAGTGGATGGGACTGTTTCCACTTGTCCGTTTTCCTGAACGTTTTTCTGTGCAGAAAAAATCTGCACGCTAGGGCCCTCAGAATTCGCCTGCGTGTGGAATGCAGGCGAATCGCACGCAATGTATTTAATAGGGAAATCGCATGCGTTTTCCGCCGCGATTTCGCATAGGTACCCATGTTAATTCACACAGGCAGTGACATGGTTAAAATCGCATCACCCTAACCTATGCGAAATCGCATGCGAAATCGCGGCAAAAACGCATGCGGAATCGCACCCGCATGCGATTTGCCTGCGGTGATTTGCCGGCGATTATGCAACGCTATAGTGGAAACGGGCCCTTACTGCTTATAATGATGCACATTTGAAGCTCTTGATGGCCACATTAAGGCTGCTTTCACAGTGGGACGTTACAGGCGCACATTAGAGCAGCCTGTAACGCAGCCCACCGCATAGTAATGAAAAATCAATGGGCTGTTACCAGTGCTCACGTTGCGTTACATGTAACGCAGGACGTCCGTTGAATATTCTGCATGCTACGGCGTTATGCGCGGCTAAGCCGCGATAGACTGTGCGCACATGCTCAGTAGTGATGGAGGAGGAGGTCTTCCCTCCTCCTCCTCGGCCAGGCACATGGCTAATAAATATTCACTGCACGGTGTGACGTGCAGTGTTTACTTCCTGGAGCGCTGCTCTGTGCGGCGATTGGCTGGCGGGACCACGTGATGCCGCATGCGTCCAAGAGTACGCATTGCGGCATCATGGACGCCAGAGTGAGCTGCACAACGCGGCTCACTCTGACGTCCACATCTAAGAGTACCAGGCGTTGCGTTAGGGGCATGTTATGCGACCATAACGTCCCCTAAAAGGCAACGTCTTGGTGTGTAAGTAGTCTAAATGGCACGGATGGCCACTTTCGGCCTGCGGGCCTCGAGTTTGACACCTGGGTTTAAAGAGACTCTGAAGCGAGAATAAATCTCGCTTCAGAGCTTATATTCAGCAGGGACATGTGTGCCCCTGCTAAAACGCAGCTATCACGCGGCTAAACGGGGGTCCCTTACCTCCCAAATCCCCTCGTGGAGTCCCGGGGATCTCTTGCTGATTGAGGCAGGGCTAACCGCTGCAGCCCTGCCTCATGCGCATCTGTCAGCGCGTATCTCAGCGTCTCCGCCGCCCCTCTCAGTCTTCCTTTGCTGAGAGGGGCAGGCGGAGAGGCGGCGATGCGCCGCTGATAGACGCGCTGTGAGGAAGGGCTGCAGCCGTTAGCCCTGCCTTAACAGCAGCAAAATCTACGACCAAGTTGGTTGTAGATTTTGCAGGGGGGGGGGGGATTTGGGGGGTAAGGGACCCCCGTTTAGCCGCGGGATATCGGTGTTTTAGCAGAGGCACAGATGCCCCTGCTAACTATTAGCTCTGAAGCGAGATTTATTCTCACTTCAGAGTCTCTTTAAAGCATCCAGGGCCATATGCAGTTCACTTTTTCACCTGAATTTTCTCCTAGGAGATAATTTTTCATCTTCGATTTAAAATAACTTTTTAGCACTTTGCAATAAAAAAAAAAAAAAAAAAAAAAAAAAAAAAAAAAAAAAAGGTATTAAAAAAGTAGGTGAAGAAATTCTACCAAAATTATTTTGAGTGTTTTCTTGCTTGCTGGTGGTTGAGAAGACATGTTACTGACAAGTTGTGAAAATATCACCTAGGAGAAAACTTAGGAGAAAAGGGGAATTGCATATGGGCCCCAGTCTACTATTCTAACTCAATAAGCATGACATAATGATCTCCAATCTTGTGCTCGTCAACACTCTCACCTATGTTAACGAGAACATGCAGAGCTGTGGAGTCGGTACAAAAATCATCAGACTCCTCAGTTTATAAAACCATCGACTCCAACTCCGACTCCCAAAACTAGCTCCAACTCCAACTCCTTAGTCTATTACTTACCAGGGCTGTGGATTTGGTACAAAAATCATCCGACTCCTCAGTTTAGGAAACCTCCAAGTACCTAAAATTGCTCCGACTCCACAGCCCTGCATTACTGAAATGATCTCAGCAGGTTTTGCGATTAAGTTCATTTTCATGGCAAAGAAGGACTTTGCAATTCATCTGATCACTGTTCGTAACATTTTAGAGTATATGCAAATTGCCAGCATAAAAAAAAACGAAGTAGCAAACTTTGTGAAACCAGTATTTATTCCATTTTCAAAACGTTTGGCCATGACTGTAGTATTGCTAATGAACAGCTGAATTGGGAAGATCAATCTTGCTGAGGCCCGAAATTGCATATCATTCAGAAAAACAGTGTTTTTGACAGTTATTTTAACACAAAAAAAACAAAAACAAAAAAAAAAAACACAACAAAAAAAATAAAAAAAATAAAAAAACACACTTCCGGCGCTGTTGCAAGGAAAACCATGAAACCGCTGCAAAAATTCTGCAGGCACCGACTGCAGCAAATCACAATCGCTCTAGTGGAATTACCACCATTGGTAAAGCGCTTTTGGAATTCCGGGAGATTCCTAGGAAATGCAACGCTCCTGTAGGCCCCAGGACTAACATATGAACAACAGTGCTGAGTTACAAATATATTTAATCAGGCTAGGGTCACACTTGGCAAAAACGGAAAACGCACACAAAAAAAAAATAACGCACATAATGCTTTCCAATGCACAATCACACCGTTTGCGTTTCAGCAAAACGCCTCCCGCTCTGGTGTGAACCACCCCATTGAGATACATTGACCAAGCGTATCCGCAGCCGCAAGCGGCTGCAGAAACGCTCAAAAAGCCGCTCGGTGTACACCAGCCTTTACAGGGAACACAATGCAACACACACTGTGATTGTAGCATTAGAAAACAAGGGTTAAATAGCTCTGGGTTTTTCGTGGATCCAGCAGGTCCTGTGATCAGGAAGTTAACCAAGTAAACACTTGACAAATGCTTTCCAAGCACAGGCCAAAACAAACACGGCAAAATGCTAGGAGCTGGTATGGGTGAGATGACCCAGCAAGAAAGTCCATAATTCTCCAATCACAGCCACATCTACTACGTGGCCGAATATTGTGGGGGTATTACTATAACCTATCTGAAACCAACCATGGTAGTTTGATAGGGTACTGGCCACCCAATCATGTAAGCAGAATTTCCCCAAGGACTTTCTCTCTGGCTCACCTCAACCTTACTAGTGCCACTGCCACACAAATGCTCTCATTTAACCACAGCAGTTTTAAATCAGTCGTACTGCCATGGCGGTAAACATCTGATGAGTAGAGATTTTGACTGACCCCTAATACCGCCACATGCTAACTTACGTTACCCACATGCATGGCAATTTTGATTGCTGATGGAAAATAATTGCATGGCAGTAAAACAAACTACACACGCATGTGAAAAAATGTCTAGCTATTGCGATCAGACTAGCAAACTTGTAATACTGAATCTTCCACATCGATGGGCGCATTACAGTCTGCTGAACAGAACAAACTAATATGTTAAATGTGGAAGCTAAATTACATACTTTGCTGAGCAGACTTTGAGGAACTAAAATCTATTCAGATAATGTGCCTATTATATCATCAACAGGTTATAAGAGTTATTCAAATTAAAATGCTACCAAATGTAAAAGCTACCAGAAATTGGATTAATATATTTTTTAATCAGTAACGCATTACAGATACTGCCATTTGGGTACTTGTTTACTTTAGATTCACTGATCATATAGGGGGAAACAGTACTATGTGGTCAGTGTACTTTAGGGGAACCAAGCAGGAAACCTCATAGGGAAATTCCGCTAACATGATTGGGTGGATGGCATCCTCTCAAACTTCTAGGTTCCAGATAGGTTGTAGTGAACTACGCCCACACCATTTGGCCAATCACAACTCTTTGTGCTGTAGAGAGTGCTGTGATTGGAGAACTGTTCCCTATGAGGTTTTCTGCTGGGGCCCCTAGAATAGCACCCAAACGGCGGCATCTGTGTTTTGTTACTAATTAAAAAAAAAAAGAAAAGTAGACCAGCGCCAACAGTAATTATTTTTCTGCCTGGCACCAAAATTCAGTCAGGCAGTTTTTTTTCCCTTCATTCTGAGGCAGGGAACACACTAAACAAACAGCCTGTGTTTTCCACTATGTGCTATTGGGGAAACCGCTTGCGATTCTGCTACGTGTGTTCCCTGTCTGAGCAGAAACTGATCAAGAACAGGAAAAAAAAAAAAAAAAAACTACCAAGTTGAATTGTCTGCCCATCTCTACTCAATAGTGATCAGAGCAGAAATCAAACACTTGCTGTGCTAGCTTTGTACTGCTAGACACAGTACAAAGCTATGGGCCCATCTACCTGCCACTGCTCCCCATCTATTAAGAGATTTGCTCAACATTTTAATCACAAATCAAATCAGCCCTATTTATCATTTATTTTTAATTGGATAGGTTTATGATATCAACCATATAATTGCTTAAAACAAAAATCACATTCTGTACGTCTAGTTTAAAAGATACCTTAGCTCTCAGTAGTTTTGAAAACGGGAGAGCAGGCATGGGTTGCAAGCAGTCCTTATGCCCACTGCTCCCAATTTTTCTTCTCCATTCCCCTCCATTTTTGTCTAAAGACCTCCCTCCCCCCGAAGCTACTTTTGGCTTGGCGAACAGTGTGCATGCGCACATCACCTACGTAGTGCGCACAAGCAAAGTGCTCCTGGCCACAGGTGTGCAATCAAGGACAACCATCGCCAGGCAGCACTTACGCACTGCTCACCCTGGCCGGCCCAAAAGTAGTTTCGGGGGGCATTTAGACAATAACAGAGGGGGGCAGAGAAGAATGGGGGGGGGGGGAGAGCATTGAGAATGAGGACTGCTTACTGCACATGCCTGCTCCCCCCCCCCCAGTTTTAAAAGGAGTTTAACTTACCTGGGGCTTCTACCAGCCCTCTGCAGCGGGCCTGTGCCTGCGCCATCACTGAATGATCCTCCAGTCCTCTGTTGTGCTGCACGACTCGAAGAGTCAAAGGCCACTGCAAATGCGTGGCTGTGCGTGTCCTCGATCCCACTCCCGTTCGCTGGAGTGTTCTGCGCATGCAGAGCCGGATTAAGGCTAAATGGGGCCCTAAGCAAAGTAACTGATTTGGGCCCCCCATCATGTCGTAATAGAATCAGAAGATGCAGCCGCACACACTGGGGCAGCCGAGCTACTGGTTGCTATGGGCAACAGCCCGCTTTCCTCTGTGGGTGCACAATGCAGGGAATAGCAGTGGCAAAAAACAGAGTGAGAGATGAATGGCTGGGACATTTGCACTCAGGGGCTGGGGCACCCCTGTGAAGAGGGCGCCAGATATCACAGCAGCAGCACTTTCCCCCTGCATCTCCAGCCTGGCAATGGCAGAAAGCTCGGGACACCGCCAACCCGGAAGCCGTTCCCCAGACAGAATTACATAACCACCACCCCCACCACCGAACAACCGATTTCCTCCCAAACTAGACAGCCACCATGCAGCCTCCATCCCAGTGAATACGATAGTCCAGCAGAGAAGGCAGCCGCAGCGGGGGAGAATGACAGCACCAGATGACTCACATTCACCTATTGCGATCCAAGCAATAGAGGTCCCGTCATCCGGAGCCCATCTGTCTCCTCTAGAGTGCTGCCGCTCCGTTACTACTACTATTACTACTTCCTACTTCCTGTCTGATCTGAGAATCAGGAAGTTCAGAGCGAGCGGCTGCACTGTAGAAGAGAAAGATGGGTTTCAGATGACGGTATCTCTATTGCTTGGATCATGGATAGGTGAGTGAGCGTTTGCCATCTGCTACTATCATTCTTGCTGCAGCTGTGGTTCTCTGTGGGAAGGGAGGGAGGAGTGGGCAGTGGCAGGGCGCACAGTAGCAGGAGGGGGACCTAGGAGGAGAGCCTGGCTCTGAAGACAATAAGCAGCGCACGGCATCATTTGACAAATAACATTTATATCGCGCTTTTCTCCTGGCGGAATCAAAGCGCCAGAGCTGCAGCCACTAGGATGCGCCCTATAGGCAGTAGCAGTGTTAGAGAGACTTGCCTAAGGTCTCCTACTGAATAGGTACTGGCTTACTGAACAGGCAGAGCCGAGATTCGAACCCTGGTCTCCTGTGTCAGAGGCAGAGCCCTTAAAGGGACTCCGAGCAGTGCCTGTGGGTATGCCTTTAAGCATACCCACAACTAATTAATTACATCCTCACACCTACCAGCATGATGTTTGTAATTATATCCCCCTGGGTTCCTTATATTTCATTGCATTGTGCTGAATCGAGCTGCTGACTTTGGAGAAAAGTCGTCCTGTGTAATACAATGTAACTATGGAAAGATGAATATAATTTTGAAGCTCTCTTTCTCCTCTTTCCAATGATAGATAAACTGCCACCCTACGCCTTTTAGTTTTTGCTATTTTCACAATCGAAATTGCCGCGGCCGAAAATAGCGAAAACTAAAAGGCGTAGGGTGGCGGTTTATACATCATTGGAAATAGGAGAAAGGGAGCTTTAAAATGATATGCATCTTTCCATAGTTACTGCACTGCTCAGAGTCCCTTTAACCATTATACCATCCAGCCACCGCTGACAGGATGGCGAGGGCTGGTTTATGTGCTGATGGGGCCCCAAGCGACTGCTTTTGTTGCCTGGTCGGTAATCCGGCCCTGTGCGCATGCACAGTAGAGATTTCAATGTACTGCACATGGGCAGAGCGCTTCCACCCACGGGACCGCGATCAGGAAGTTTGCGGACCGGGGCAGCGCATACAAATGAAAGAAGGGCACTGCAGGGAACCGGAGGATCATTCAGCGACGGCACGGGCACAGGGCGGCTGCAGGGGGCTGGTAGAAGCCCCAGGTAGGTTAAACTTATTTTTTTAAAGCTCAATTTAGATTCCCTTTAAACTAAGTACCCACGGAGAGATGGATCAGGGATCTCTGCCTACGAACAATCGTTCCTTGATCCATCTGTCCCAATCACGATAACAAACAATGCCCACAAATCATCATTTGTTGAAAAACCTAGTGTGATTTTATTCATCTGCCAATCTCTTAGCATCTGGAAAACAGCAATGCATAAATCTGTGCTTTATTCAGGAACAATGATTGGGCACATTTGATCTGTGCATCCTCACAGCTTGTTGTCAGTTATAAAGTGAATCAGCCAGGCATGCATCCTTCATTCAACACACATGAAACATCCTCCTCACCCAGCTGCACATCTCAATCCCCACCTGCCTTCAGTTTGCTTGTGCCTACCTCCTGCCCGGGGCTCAGTCTGTTACTTCTCTGTGTACATGACTCCTGTTGCTTCCTTTGCAGGTTCACTTATCTGTCCATAATCCCTCCTATATTTACTGAGAGTTCACTATCTAGCTCCCTGTAACGTCCCCAAATAGTGCGGCTTGGGTTAGAGTGGGCGTGCCCAGGCAGCGTGCATTGCCAGTGACAGATTATGCTGCGAGGTGCAGCCAGCGGCGTCCTGTATCCCCGGGACACGCAGGGCTCTGACTCATAGTGCAGTAAACAGCGCACCCCGCCTCCAGCTGCCTCTGATCTCTCCATGGTCTGTCCCCCCAGGGCCAGCAGCACACGGAAACACAGGCATGGGAGCAGCTCAGAGCTATCAGTCATGCTTGTGTTTATTTTATGGTGTACAAATGTTTATTCTCATTCAGAAAGGTGCGCAACTGGTGCTTGTGGCACGTTCCAGGAAACAAAACACGGGAATGAGAATATACGGTATATATCATATCATAGCTCCCACCTGTCCCTCTTTGGGGCCCTGTCCCTCTTTCAGCACTTGGTCCCTCTTTTTATGTAAATTATATTTGTATAATATATATATCTGCTAAAAAATAGGTTTGATTGACAAAACTTTATTCCCATCTTTTAAATTGATATATTACTAATAATAAAATATTACTATGAAGGAAAATGAACCAGGATAAAAAGGACCAGTGTGGTTTGAATTATAAAACAACATATGAAATCTTTATGGTATGCGTGACTGTGGGTGTGATGCGGTGTGGCTTAAAGAGAACCTGAACTAAAAAGTCAAAATAACCATACAGGCCTAGTGCACACCAGAGCGGTTCGGCTGCGTTTTGCGATCCGCTTGCGGCTGCGGATACGCTTGGGTAATGTATTTCAATGGGCTGGTACACACCAGAGCGGGAGGCGTTTTGCAGAAACGCATACTCCCGGGCAGCTGCAGATTTTGGATTGCGGAGGCGTTTCAGCCTCAATGTTAAGTATAGGAAAAACGCAAACCGCTCTGAAAAACGGCACTTCAGAGCGGTTTGCCAGGCGTTTTTTCTGTTCAGTAACAGCTTTACTGTAACAATACATGAAATCTACTATGCCAAAACCGCTACACAAAACCGCAAAACGCTAGCTGAAACGCTACAGAAAAAGAAGAAAAAGCGTTTCAAAATCTGCTAGCATTTTGCGGATCTGCTAGCGGTTTTTAGTGTGCACTAGGCCACACAGGTCATACTTACCTCCCATGTAGTCTACTCCTCAATCTCTTTCTCCTCTCCTGCGTCCCATTTGTCCACTGTGATCAATGGAATTCTCTGTTCTCCATTTTAAAAATGGCCATTACCCCATAACAGCTTCCTGGTCAGCACACTGTTAAACTGTAATATCAACCACTTGCGCCATAGGGAAACATGGACATTACCTTGCACATTCAGTTGTAACTGACAGCTGCTGATATATAACTGACAGCAACTGGTATATTTCAGTTCTGACAAAATATTGAAAATGGTGAGCTTCTGAGAGTAAGGCCTAGTGCACACCGGAGCGTTTCCGCTGCGGTTTGCGATCTTCTTGCGGGTGCGGATCCGCTAGGGTAATGTATTTCAATGGGCTGGTGCACACCAGAGCGGGAGGCATTTTGCAGAAACGCATACTCCCGGGCTGCTGCAGATTTTGGATTGCGGATGCGTTTCTGCCTCAATGTTAAGTATAGGAAAAACGCAAACCGCTCTGAAAAACGGCACTTCAGAGCGGTTTGCCAGGTGTTTTTTGTTACAGTAGCTGTTCAGTAACAGCTTTACTGTAACAATACATGAAATCTACTATGCCAAAACCGCTACACAAAACCGCAAAACGCTAGCTGAAACGCTGCAGAAAAATAAGAAAAAGCGTTTCAAAATCTGCTAGCATTTTGGGGATCTGCTGGCGGTTTTTGGTGTGCACCAGGCCTCACTGATGGTGAGGTTAGTATGTAATATTCATTTTCAGCTACGTCATTTGTTTATTTTAAATAATTCAATGTAATGGTGCCCATACACAATACAATAAAAACGTTCGATTTTCCCGTTTATTTGATCTAAATGATCGAATCAAATGAAAGTTGAAAAAAAAAATTTCGATCAAGAAATTTGAACGTTTATACCGTTTTTTCGAGAAAAATCTGATCAGACATGCTGGAAAAATCTTTATATTCGATCTAATGGAATAATCAAACTAAATTATCTAATCTTAAAAAAAATAAAAAATTGTACCATGTATAGGCACCTTAAAGTGGACCCAAATTAAAAATACAAGATTTCAGAAATAAAACCTATTTTCTAAATTATAATAATAAATAGCAGCCTTTTTTCAGCTGCATGATGACAAATATAAAATATTTTACATTTATTGGAGGAACCGCTCCCTTCTTTTCAAATTGCCGGGATTTTTCTGGCAAACTGGTGGAGTAGATGGTGTCCAGCAATGGAGGAATTGCTAATGGGTGCCCCCAGTATAACCCTAGTTATGAAAAGAGGAGGGTGAAAAGCATGCACTGAAATGATCATAGGTTTGAAGGAGTGTTTATTTATCTTTGTAAGGCCTGGAGCACACCAAAACCCGCTAGCAGATCCACAAAATGCTAGCAGATTTTGAAACGCCTTTTGTTCTTTTTCTGTAGCGTTTCAGCTAGCATTTTGCGGTTTTGTGAAGAGTTTTTGGTGTAGTAGATTTCAGATATTGTTACAGTAAAGCTGTTACTGAACAGCTTCTGTAACAAAAACGCCGGCAAAACCGCTCTGAACTGCCATTTTTCAGAGCGGTTTGCGTTTTTCCTATACTTAACATTGAGGCAAAAATGCATCCACAATCCCAAAAA
Source organism: Hyperolius riggenbachi (assembly GCF_040937935.1). Classification (NCBI taxonomy): domain Eukaryota; kingdom Metazoa; phylum Chordata; class Amphibia; order Anura; family Hyperoliidae; genus Hyperolius; species Hyperolius riggenbachi. The sequence goes on from NC_090650.1 coordinate 87,767,323, forward strand.
TGCCTCACCCCGGGAGTATGCGTTTCTGCAAAACGCCTCTCGCTCTGGTGTGAACCACCTCATTGAGATACATTGACCAAGCGGATCCGCAGCCGCAAGTGGCTGCAGAAACGCTGATAAAGCCGCTCAGTGTGCACCAGCCCTATGTGTCAGAGTGGTGCAACTAAATATTTTAAATAAAAAAAAAAAATGTTTGGTTTGGGTCGCTTTAAGGCCTGGTGCACACCAAAAACCGCTAGCAGATCCGCAAAATGCTAGCAGATTTTGAAACGCTTTTTCTTCTTTTTCTGCAGCGTTTCAGCTAGCATTTTGCGGTTTTGTGAAGCATTTTTGGTGTAGTAGATTTCATGTATTGTTACAGTAAAGCTGTTACTGAACAGCTACTGTAACAAAAAACGCCTGGCAAACCGCTCTGAAGCGCCGTTTTTCAGAGCGGTTTGCGTTTTTCCTATACTTAACATTGAGGCAGAAACGCATCCGCAATCCAAAATCTGCAGCAGCCCGGGAGTATGCGTTTCTGCAAAACATCTTCCGCTCTGGTGTGCACCAGCCCATTGAAATACATTACCCTAGCGGATCCGCACCCGCAAGCGGATCGCAAACCGCAGCAGAACCGCTCTGGTGTGCACTAGGCCTAAGTGTCCCTCTTTTTCATCTTAAAAAGTTGGGAGGTATGTCATATATGTGGAGCAAAGTAATGGTGGCCATACATGGTACAATAAAAACGTTCAATTATCCCGTTTATTCGATCTAAATGATCGAATGAAAGTTGAAAATATATTTTTTACGATCAAGAAATTTGAACGATTATCCCGTTTTTTCGAGAAAAATTAGATCGGACATGCTGGAAAAAACTTTATATTCGATCTAACGGAATAATCAAACTAAATTATCTAATCGAAAACAATGAAAAATTGTACCATGTATGGCCACCATTAGTGCAAGCAGCTCAGTTCATGTTGTACAGATAAATAACATTTTTATCATTAAAAATACATTTTATATAAAATATAAAACAATAAAAAAATAGTATTCTATTGTTAACAGGAAGAAAAAATAACTTAAAACCTTTAGGCCCCATTCACACTAGAGCGTTTTGCCGCAATTTCGGCAAAACGCTCAAACCCTAGCGCTTTTTAAAAGCGCTAGCGTAATGAAACCCTATGGGCCCGTTCTTACTTGGGCGATTTGCGGTAATCGCCGCAAATCGTGCAAAACCACGAAACGCAAACGCGTAGCGCGCACCATTTTCAAGCGATTTCCAGGCGATCGCGTTTCAGTGCTATAGCAGTGCAAAACGTGATCACGACAAAATCGCCACACTGTTCAGTGATTTTTCCGCATGAAATCGCGGAAAAATCACTCCTGCAAAACGCCGGCGTTTGAAAACGCAGGTGTGAAAAGAGCCTTAACAATAAGGTTACTCATAACAACAGTTAGGTAGTCGCTGCCTGGCTGGATAGTTTACTTGTTAAAGGGAACCTAAATCGAGGCTACCATATGTATTTCCTTTTAAAGGATATCTAAAGAGAGAAAAAAGAAACACTTTAAAGAGAAACCTTAACCAATAATTGAACTTCATCCCAATCAGTAGCTGACACCACCTTTTCCATGAGAAATCTATTCCTTTTCACAAATAGATCATCAGGGGGCTCTGTATGGCTGATCTTGGGCTCTATTCACAATGCCTTACCGCATGCGGTAAAATAGTATGTGCAAAATATCACCATTGTGTAATTCCCAAAGATTTATCTCCTTAATTTTCCGCATGCAGTATAAGTTCGGTAAAATGTGACTAATACTGCGTACACACTGGCGACTATGGTCGTTTGAAACAGCTAATTAACGATCGTTCCGCCGACAATCGGGGAAAAAAACTTTACCCAACGATCATTAACACGGACAAAAGAACGACATCGGGAAGATGGAAATATCCAACCTGACGGATCGTATCTACGGACAATCGTTACAAAACTATAGTGTGTACAGACATCGGCCGAGAACGATCGTTACAAGGGCCAATGCGCCTGCGTTGAATTCTGCCCAGCTTCAGTATTTCCTTTGTAGCGCGGCCGTAAAGATTGTTACATTGCTCATTTCAATTAAACTTTGTTTTCAAGTTAACAATCATATATTTGTATCTATTGTAACTCCATGTCAGTGGTTTTTTATTTTATTTTATATAAGTATGTACGCAACATTTCCTTCTGATCGTTCTTTTCTGCGAGAACGATCGTTAAAATGTGTATGATGATCGCTGCATCCCATCGTTGCATTCCTATCGTTGCCGTATCGTTCGTCTTTCAATTATCGTTCCTAGCGAACGATAGTTATCGCAAGTGTGTACGTAGCATAAATTTCCTCCACTTTGAAATTCTTAATTAAATAAATGTGCGGATAATTGGTGATAAATGAGGATTTTTTATCACCTATAGAAGGCAGGTGATAATTTTCACTTCTCTGCTGTTGGACTTTAGGATGGAGCCTTTTGAGCTTTGTTTGCTTGAGTTTATGTCAATATTACATAGAAGGCAGAAAAGACGAGTGTGTCTAATCTCAAGGCGCACTTTCAGACCTTGTACAGTCTTTTAGATGATTTTCTAGATGCCGAGGAGGAAATTCCTCTCTGCTGTAAAAGATAAGTAACAGCATAATAACCCTTAAAGAAAAACATTTCTTTGTTACAGCTGATACAAATTTCTGCAATAAATCTCCAGTGTGCCTACTTCCTGCTTTTATGGAAACAGACATATTGTTAACATCCTGTGTTTACAAATTAGCTGCTCTGCTGAGGCACCAAGATGGCACAGCTGAGAGCTCAAATTACAGTTGTGATTAGTCACAGATGAGAGGGAATTAGACAGGCTAAACTCTCTAAATACACACAGGGTGCATTTCTATAAGTTTTCCCTCTGTCTTGTGCAAGAGTTCAGGTCCACTTTAAATATGACAGGCTATCCTGGGTCATTTCTGTGTAATGGGTGGCAAGCATATGGCCTGCCCTACAGTGGTCAAAAAAGCTTTATTTTCGCACATGTTACCGACCAATTACCGAACACTTAACACATTTACTGCAACATTACCGACCGTTTTACCGCACTTTTATCGAACATTTATCACACTCTGAAAATTTTTTGTGAATACTCAAAAAAGTCGGCAATTATCACTGGAGGTAATTTTGCGACCAAAAAAAGTTACCGCATGTTATTGTGAACAAAGCCCATTGTGGTGAGACCCCTCCCACAGTGTGAGGTCAGCACCTCACAGCACTGAGGTCCTGACATCACACTGTGGGAGACTTGTTGCATTGTGGGAAATAACTGCCAAAAAAGCAAGCAGCATCTCCTTCCAGTAACATCACCTGCCAGCAGTAAAAATGTACCCACGTGATAAATGTCAGAATTTAAATCAGGGAGAGGAAAGATTTTACAATGGGCAAACACTGACTAAATCATCCTCTATAGTAAAATCTAACTGTCCCTGCGTCATCATCTTTCCCTGTCTGTCCGTCCGTGGCTTTTTTGTAGTGCACATGTACGCAGTACAGACAACCGTTGGGACAGGAGGCAGGGACAGGGAGCAGGGCGGCCGGCTGCGCGCGTGCGGCGGGCCGGCTGCACGCGGGAGGCGGGCACGCGCACTAAGTGGTGGTGGTCATTCCACTACCTAGAGCCAGTTTTTAAATGGGCTTAGGTAGACTACTTTATACATAATTATTGTAAGAATTAAGCACTTTTTTAATTACATTATTTTTACTGGAGTTCCTCTCAACTTACCTGGGGCTTCTTGCAGCCCCCTGGAGTCATCCTGTGCCTAGGTACCTACAGGTGCCCCTTAGTATTAGGTTGCCAGAAGTACCCTCGATATTAAGTAGCTAGAGGTGCTCCCAAGTAGCTAGAGGAACCTCAGTATTAAGAAACCAGAGGCGGGGCCCCTAACTGAGAGAGCTCTCATCAGTGGAATGCCGGGAGCAGGGTGAGTAACCAGCGAGTAATCATTTACACTCATCTGGACTGTGTATAGGGTAGGAGGGAGGGCGGCACTAGGGGTGGGAAGTGTGCCGCCTTTCCATCATCAGGCGCCTATAGGCACATGCCTACAGTGTTTTATAGTAAATCAGGCCCTGAGGCCCGGTTTACACTGGATGGATGAAAAACTGATCCATGAAATAGATCAGTTTCTATTTGGCATCCATTTTTGATCCATTCCGGTAGCATGCGGTCAGCGCGACACGTCAGTCGCTCCAGTATTATCGCTGCCTCCCCAAACTTGCGGTCTGTTCGGCGGAACGGCCCAAACGGATCTGTACTAACAGAGCAATGTGAGATGGAATGCAAAAGACCAGGAAGTAAGTACGTGCGGCGCATGGATCCCGGCAACGTAAGTATCATAACAAGCTCCCACTCTGCGTGCACCCACCTCTCTCACCCATCCTTACATTAGCACCAATAGCACCTGCTGCGGGTGGGGGTGCCGGTGCCATTAGGGTGCTAATGAAGATTATGGGGTGCTAGATCCCTGGAAAGTTCCCCTCTGGCATGGGCACTGCACCCATGGTTATCCTGCAATGCCCCCGCCACACTATGAACGTTGCTATAGGTGGGGCATTGTCGTGCGGCGAGCCATGTTACAGAGCGTCTATAATGCCACATTGCAGCGCTCCACTGTGAACGGGGCCTCAGGTAGGGACCACACTAAGCAGAAACGCCAGCGTTGCGGAAAACGCACAAAATGCAAGTCAATGGGCCACATGTAAAAATGCATATACTTGTGTTCTGCAGTGTGCGTTTTTAAAAGCGCTGGTTTTGTTGCATACACTTGAGATAAAAGTCTTTGGAAAAGGCAAGATCACAGACCAATTTTACCCCCTTCCGTGTAGTATGAGAACCATACTCTACACAGCCTATTCTATTGAGCTGAACTTGCCATCAGATAAAAATCTTTGCAAGATGCTGCACACAAAGATGCTGTACACATTCAAAAGATCAGTATCTGCAAAAGATCTGTTCCTGCAAAATGCATTCATAGTCTATGACAGGGGTAGGTAACCCGCGGCTCCAGAGCCACATGCGGCTCTTTTTCACCTTTGCCGCGGCTCCTAGGACGAGGCTCCGGTAGTGTGTGTCAGTGGCTGCGGCGCGAGTGTGTCGTGTGCTGCCGCTGGCCGGCAGCCTATCAGAGAGGACGCCGGACCGGTGCAGTGCAGGGCTTCGGGCTGTCATTTTTCTGTAGCCCTGCAGTGTAATGCAGGCAGGACGTGACGTCGGGAAGGAAGAGGATCGTGGGAGTTGCGCGCCACAAGGAGGTCGGGACAGGAGGAGATCGTGACAGGAGGTCTTCTGACTAGATGAGTAAATGGGTTTTTCTTTTCATATCTGCTGAAGGATTGTGCATATTGGGGTCAGATCTGCTGAAGGATTGTGCATATTGGGGTCAGATCTGCTGAAGGATTGTGCATATTGGGGTCAGATCTGCTGAAGGATTGTGCATATTGGGTCATATCTGCTAACAATTTGTGCATATTGGGGTCATATCTGCTAACAATTTGTGCATATTGGGGTAAAATCTGCTAACAATTTGTGCATATTGGGGTCATATCTGCTAACAATTTGTGCATATTGGGGTCATATCTGCTAAAGATTTGTGCATATGGGGGTCATATCTGCTAACGATTTGTGCATATTGGGGTCATATCTGCTAACGATTTGTGCATATTGGGGTCATATCTGCTAACGATTTGTGCATATTGGGGTCATATCTGCTAACGATTTGTGCATATTGGGGTCATATCTGTTAACAATTTGTGCATATTGGGGTCATATCTGCTAACGATTTGTGCATATTGGGGTCATATCTGCTAACAATTTGTGTATATTGGAGTCATATCTGCTAACGATTTGTGCATATTGGGGTCATATCTGCTAACGATTTGTGCACATTGGGGTCATATCTGCTAACGATTTGTGCATATTGGGGTCATATCTGCTAACGATTTGTGCATATTGGGGTCATATCTGTTAACAATTTGTGCATATTGGGGTCATATCTGCTAACGATTTGTGCATATTGGGGTCATATCTGCTAACAATTTGTGTATATTGGAGTCATATCTGCTAACGATTTGTGCATATTGGGGTCAAATCTGCTAACGATTTGTGCATATTGGGGTCATATCTGCTAACAATTTGTGCATATTGGGGTCATATCTGCTAACGATTTGTGCATATTGGGGTCAAATCTGCTAACGATTTGTGCATATTGGGGTCAAACCTGCTAACGATTTGTGCATATTGGGGTCATATCTGATCCTGTATATAGCATTGAGGTAAGAAACAATATATGCAGTGTTAGATTTGTTTTATAATGGTTTTGCGGCTCCCAGTTTTTTTTTTCTTTTCGGAAACGGGTCCAAGTGGCTCTTGATGTCTTAAAGGTTGCAGACCCCTGGTCTATGATATCTGCAGATCCTCATACACACCTTGTTTAACAGACATTCATCTGCAGATCAGATCGGATCTTTTGCAGGCAGGGCCGGATTTACCATAAGGCACTGTAGGCACGTGCCTACAGGCGCCTGATGATGGAAAGGTGGCTCATTCCCCTCCTCTAGCATCTACCTCCTGCCTTACCTATGCAGAGTCCTGATGTGAGTGTAAAAGAGTGGTTACTCACCCTGTTCTCGGCATTCCACTGACCAGATCCCCCTTCAGGCGGGGAAACCTCTAGCTACTTAATACTGAAGATACCTCTGGCTACCTAATGCTAAGGAGCATCTGTAGCTACCTATGATGAGCAAGGGAAGTAAGGAAAAAGTGACAACTGGGTCAGCCAGCACACTTGTGGGGCAGTTTGGTGGGGGTTTGTAGGTTCATGGAGGGTGAAGTCTAGGGTGCCAGGACATCTGTGCCTATAGGTGCCAGTGATGTAAATCCGGGCCTGTTTGCAGGAACAGGTCTTTTGCAGATACTGATCTTTTGAATGTGTACAGCATCTTTGTGTGCAGCATCTTGCAAAGATTTCTATCTAATGGGGAGTTCAGCTCAATAGAAAAGACTGTGTAGGTATGGCTCTCCTACTACATAAAGGGTGGTAAGATTGGTCTGTGATCTTTCATTTTCCAAAGACTTTTATCTCAAATGTGTATGTAGCATTAGAAACAGGTTATGTTCCGGGAGATTGTAAGTTGAATATGCTGTAAGTTGAGTCCCGTGTTATACATAGTGAAACGTAGATAAATGATTTACTTTCGGGACAACTCTGGATTTGGATATATAGCATAAGCAATGTTTTTGGTTGTTTTCAATGTACTTTTAATTTGTTTTAACTTCTTACAACAATGTATACAATACTGTAACATATAACAACAAAAACAAGTACTGGTAATAATAAAAACAGTATTGTATATTTTGTACAGAAAGATAACTTTGTTTGTATGTATGAAAAAATGGTAACTCTAGTCCTTTGTAAGTAGAGAACCGTCCGTAATTGCGTCTCATTGACCATCCTTACCAGAGAGACGGTGGGCTTGAATTACAGGCTTTTCCACAACAACAAAAAATCGCGATTTCAGAGTAATTTTTGGCAAGTGATTTTGAAGCGGTCATCTGAGTGCTTTTGCTTCCCCTATACTTTCTACCAGAGGCATAACTACAGGTGATCAGCCCCTGCAACTGTAGAGAGGCCCAGAGCTACTTCACTCCCTCTGATAAAGAAATCCTTTCTTCAGATCAGGTGTTTTTGTAGATTCACTTGTTATGGGTGTGGTTTCACTTGTTTTATAACCCCTGCAAGATGAACCTCCAGGCTGTGAGGGTCACCAGCGGTAGGCAAGGGAAAGGGTGTAAAAATTGAGGGGCCCCATTAAAATTTTGCTGGAGGGCTGCATGAGTAATAGTTACGCCCCCACTTTCCACAGAATTGATATTGATGCAAAAATGCTATATGCAGTGCTTTTGTGATTTTATTTTTTAAATTACTACAGTGTGAAATAAGCCATTTAATTACGCTAACCAAGCGCCTTTCAAAATGCTAGTGATTGGGAAATTGCTGCTGCAGAGGTGGCCATGCATTTTACAAAAACACACTGAACCTGGATTGACCCTATTCAGTAAGGGCTGGTTCACACGGGCGTCTGCTGAGATTTTGCTTGGCATTGCGTTCAAACGCCAGCGTTTAAAAGCTAGCTTTTGAAAAGCATTCAAGGCTAGCAGTTCTGGTCTCTGCTATTGTTTCCTCGCGTTTACTGCCTCTGAAAGCAGCATGTTGCTTTTGAGACTAGACGCAACGCTGGGATCTACTGCCAGGCTTTCATGAAAGCCTGCAAAAGCCAGCTCTAAACGCTCCCATTCACTTGCATGGGATGGCAGTAGATCCCAAAAAACGCTGCGTCTGAAACGCTGCGTTAAACGCCACAATAACGCCTGTCTAAACCAGCCCTAACACTGGACAGGAAAGGGCTGCGCTGTGGATAAAATGTGTGAAACAATGACTTTGTAGCACTCCTGTGCAGCAGATAAAGGTGACCATACATCTATCGCCTTGGTGGCCGATCGTCCATCAGATTAAAATCGATGCCGCCAAGAGCATGCACGATCAATGATGCAACCAATTTCGGGCCTAAATTGGTTGCATGCTTCGATCAGACATGCTGCAACACAGAGCCAGGACAAGGTCCCCCAGCACGCAAGGCTGAGACCTCAAAGTGCGCCCCTCCATCCCTCCCACCCCAGCCTTCACACACTGATTGCTATTAGACCAACAGGTGCCCCAGGGCCCTCTACACCTTAATCTCTAGTTATCTGGCTTGCAGTCACTGCCATGTATCCCCTTTACATGTTTCTCTCTGCTTCAAACACAACAGGGGAATGATAGCTGAGTGATTTGTGCGCCCCCATCTACACTGCGCCCTGAGGCTGGAGCCTCTCTCTCCTTTGCCTCGGCCCTGCTGCAAGTTGTCGGGCCATCGTGGTTGATCGGGTGCCTGGCGGTAATGGCTGCCAGGCTAGCAAGCTCTTTTCCTTAATTTTTAAAGTGCCCCCTCCCCCTGGGTGCCCAGTGCAGAATATTTTACGTGCCCACTGCTTGCTCTGGGCACCGTTCGCAATCCGCATACACGTGCCCCATGTGGTTGCTGGAGTAACATTGGCGTGTGTGACATCACGTATACTCTGAGTGGGAGCCACAAGACTGGGCGGTGTGGCTGATTGAAATCTACGCCCAGGCAGGGATAACAGCACCAAAACAGGGCGTAGATTTCAATTAATAATTTGAACATTTGCATAGCGCCTTTCTCCTGACAGACTCAAAGCACTCAAGAGCTGCAGCCACTGGGATGTGCTCAAAGGGCCATCCTGCAGTGTTAGGGAGTCTTGCCTTGAACTCCTTACTGAATAGGTACTGACCCTAGCCAGGATTCAAACCCTGGTCTCAAATGTCAAAGGCAGTGCCATTAATCAGTACACTATCCAGCCACTATTAGCAAGTTCTGGAACCAGTTACGGGCCCTTTTACACTGTGCAGGTTGCGTTGCCATCAAACCACAACACAGGCAAAAAGTCGCACAGGTAAGTAGCACTGCAATAGGATCAAACAGTGAGGTATGCAGTGCAATAAAAGTATGCCTCACTCCTACTGTAACAAACATATTGCCCTGTTACTGCATCAGAAACCAATACACCGCATTGCACTAGATATGAAAGCCCCATATGAATATCTTTGCATCGCATTGTGATTTTATTGTCCGTTGCAACAACAAGTGCGAAATGGCCCTTAAAGAAAACTGGTGGAGTTTATAAATTAGGAATGTTGATCCCACTGTAAATTTGATTTTTGTGCCACTGTTTCAAATATAGGCGCAAAAAAAAATTTGTTGGCTTCAGTTTGTCCTTTCTCCCCTCCTCATCCAATGTATCAAGTCTTGTTTAATCTTCAGCAGAGCAACAATGGCAGTTAGTCATGCAGCTAATGAGTTTTGATCCCTGAGCTAGAGAGCTACATACTGAGACACAAATGACTTCATTTAAACCAGAAATAGTGGTATGTTTTATTTATGAACTAGTAAAACGGTCCAGAGAATGATCCTTGGAACGCAGCTTGCAGAGATAGGAGGAAGTGAGAGGACAGCGGCATCTGTGCCTCAGGCTAGAGAGAATGTACAGCGAAAGTGAAGTGTCATGAATTATGTGACCTAGCTAGCCTACAGACACTACTTTGTGTCAAGACAAGTTCCTGTGCTTGGTATCTGCAATTCCTTTTCCAGAACATGGAACAACCTTCATATCATTAGTAGAACTGGTCACAGAGGAGAGATGGAGGTAGAATGTTTACAATAGAACCACTAAACAACTGTTTTCCTGGCTGGTGCGTACTTGTGTGAAGAGGTGTGGACCTTGTTAAAGATTAATTTCCAAGTCATGGAATGTGTGTATTACTTGGTCTTTATGGCAACCCTTGTTGTGAGAGGCTCCTGAAGCTGTACTGTTTGTATGATGTCCATGTATCAGTACTTGATGGTTTTGGTACCAGGTATCAGTTATAAACGCTGCTGCTGATATATGACAAGACAAATAACTTTATATTGCACATTTCTCCTGATGGACTCAAAGGGCTTGAGCTGCAGCCACTAGGGTGCGCTCAGTAGGCAGTAGCGGTGTTAGGGCTCAAACCCACTCGCAGCCTTTTCTAAGCGCTAGTGATTTGAAAAATCTCTTGCTAATGCAATGCTATGGGGGATTTTTATAAAATCACATCGCTCAAGTGGGATCACACCCACAGCATTACATTAGCAAGAGCTTTTCAAATCCCAAAGGGCTCAGAAAAGTGCTCCTTCCAGGCCTAAGGGAGTCTAGCCCAAGGTACATCCGTGTGCCCAATTTGCTCACACGCCCATCATCGTTAGCGTTCTGTGCATGCACGGTCCATTCTTTAAAATATTGTGCATGCGCACAACGCTACCGGTGATGGGCCCGCAAGCGAGATGGGCACGCGGACGGGTTGCGCATGCACAGTTACAATTTCCAGCCGGGTCACGCAGCTGACAGAGCCACCAGCAGGAGAACAGAGGGATCCCTGAGGATGCTGAGAGACCTTATGGCCTAAGAAGGGCTAGAGAAAGCCCCAGGTAAGTTCAATATTGCATTTTTTCCGTTTTTTTTCCACTATAATATTCCTTTAGGCCTCTTTCACACCAAGACGTTGCGTTTTAGGGTACGTTAAAGTCGCATAACGTGCCCCTAACGCAACGCATGGTGGTGTTGAAGTTGGACGTCAGATTGAGCTGCGTTATGAGGCTCTTGGTGCTATCCTGGAAAGTCCGGATCTTTTCAATGATTCGGATGATTCAAATCGGATCATTGAAAAGATCTGGATCTTTGAACCAAATCTTTGAATCATTTTACTAGGGAAGCAGGAAGCAGGGGTGCAGCAGAGTGAGAGGTGCAGGAGAATGAGGGCACATTGAGGGTGCTCATGGGGAAAGGAGAGATGCAGCAGGAAGATTGTGCTTGTGCACAGAAGCTGCAGTTCCTGTTTCTTCCAGACATCCACTGTGAACCGAATCGTTCATTGTGATGATCCGGATGATTCGACTCACAAAAAAGATCTAGATCAAAGATCCCAATGTTCATGATCTGGACAACACTACAGTGCAGTGAATATTAATTAGCCATGTGGCTAGGAACAATAGCAGACTCTCCCCTCCTCCTCTCCTGACATACATTACTGAGCATGTGCAAGCAGTCTAACGCAGCCACATAGGAGTATAACGCACAGCATGCTGCACTTTCATTTACCGTGCTGCGTTATACTCCAACGCAACTTGGGCACTGTGAACAGCCCATTGATTTTTGAATTGCTGTGAGTTGGGCTGCATTACAGGCTCCTCTAACGTGGGACTTTAACGTCCCACTGTGAAAGCAGCCTTAAAAACGTATGCGTTTTAACTGATCAGTTGTTCTGTAGCAGCGCACTATGAAAAATATTTAATTTAAAATGCGTAGATGTAAACCGACACGATAGGGAAACATGGATATTTCACCTGGGCTGCACATCAGTTTGTTAGTTATGTTTTAGCAGACAGCAACTTATTCAGCGTGAATCAGCCCTATAGGCCTGAGAACACGCTTGTGTCTGCTTTTCAGCATGTGTAACACTGATGTGTTGCTGAGAAGCAGACAAAAAAGCACATGGTGTGCTCAGGCCGGTACAAACCCGAAACTGTTTTGGCAGAGAATCTGCTCCCAAATATTTAAGCAACAGCGGCGGTTTGGTCCACTATTCACTTTTTTACCCCCACCAGCAGAAGCTGCTCTGTCGTACCTGGTGCCATTATACCTCTCCCCCTCCAGAGAGAGAATGAGTCACTTGGCCATTGCCTTGCAAATTGTACAGCATTGAGGCCCACATAGTGTTATTCCCAGGACTGAGTTTAAATTGTGCGTTTGCAGGCAGTTGAAAGGTAGCCATACATCTATTGATGATGGGCAGATTTGACCAAGAGACAAATCTCTCTCTAATCGAATCTGATTAGAGAGATCTGTTGGCTGCCCATCCACCGCAGGCTGATTCCCGATCAATTTAATGCTGAGATCGATCCAGAATCGGCGTTGTGATGCCGCATCCGACCACCTTGCCGCTTTCTTCCTAATGTTAAATGTCTCCCTGGTGCAAGTAATACATTACCTATCTGAGGCCTCCGCTTGTCCTCATCCGCCGGCTTCGGGCGCACTCTGTTCTTCATACATGCTTGCCATGTGGTTGCCTAGTAACTTGGCTGCGTGTGTGACGTCTGGGGTCATACGCACGCCCTTACTAGGCAACCATGTGGGGCGCGCGTGTAGAACGGAGTGCGCCCGGAGCCAGCGGAGGACAAGCGGAGGCTGTGGACAGGTAATGTATAACTTGCACCGGGGGTGGGACAAATAACATTAGGGAGGATGGGCGGAGCCAGCGTCAACATGCCAAGCTACAACACGAGGAAAGGTGATGCGGGACGCTTCAATCCACCCGACCCAGAGATAAATATACGCTGTTTTAATGTTTTTTCATGTACGGTTGGGTACTACTGCTTTTAATGTTTTATCTTAAATTACGGTTTTACACATGTCCATCCTTGTTCTGAGTTCCCTACATCATGCCCAAAGCTTTTAACCCTTGAGTACACTGTGTGACGCATATAGAAGTGAGGTGGACCTATGAGAAGCTGCACTACCATTTGCTGCTGGTGAGCAGGGACGATTTGGGGGAGTGCCTGATTTAGGTGGTGATGGCCTCATCCCTTTATATGTACACTGCTTCTAGAGATGAATGTGATCAATCCAGAGGGTGCTAATCTCCTATTGCTGTAAAATCAGACTACACTATGTTTTTTTTTTGTTTTCTAAGGTGCATTGTTATATGGTCTATGGATTCTTTTGTGAGGGTCTAAGGATTGAGCGCTACTATATGAGGAGGTGGATTTAATGGACGTGGTTGTCTAAAATAGAGTGCACCGCCCTGTGGCGTAACTAGAAATCACTGGGTCCCCCTGCAAAACTTTTGATGGGGCCCCCTTGGCTCACATGTTGTGCAGAAAACACAGAAATCCGACAGAGGCGTGTGCTCCCAGCCTCAGCTTATTACACTCATTCTGTCCATCTCTAATGGAGCAGAACTGGCTCTGAAGACTTCTCCAGCATCACTACAGTACAGAGCACGTGGGGAGGGGTAAAGAGATTGGGGGCTGAAAACTGTACAGAAGAGCCTGCTGCACACTGAATAGGACTGACTGATTCGTTATCGGTGACCGAGCAGATGCAGTCATTAGAACAATTGTGCAGAGAATAGAAGATTTTTCTCTCCTTGCCCTTAGTTGTCAGTCTCTGAGGGCAGGGCCCCCTGTGGCTTCTGGGCCCCCCTGCGAATGCATCCCTTGCAGGGTCTATTGTTACGCCCCTGCCACCGCCTACTGTGGACACTGGAACTACCAGGTATAACTTTAACTTTGGGAGATTGTGGAGCGCAGCCATTGGGGACTGGTATTGTCCCAACATCTTGCTGAAATTGGTTGCATCGTCGGTTGGGCATGCACTTGGTGGCCCCGATTTTTGATAATAATAGAATCAGATGGTCGATCGGCCGCCAAGTCACCTGATGTATGGCTACCTTTAGGATAGCAGTAGCAGAAAAAGAATTTGACTGCAAACAAAAGACAGACCATAATTACAGCGTGTGAGCAACTGAGAGGCTACAGGCCGGCCTGGGTGAGGCCTTTACTATAATGACTATTTAGACTCCAAAGACGTCAACTTTGGCTCCACTTTTAAAGCTTGAAATGCTGTTAGTATGCATATGTGCTTATTTCCTAAATCAGCCAGCGTGACTTATTTGTTGTCTGTTGCCTCTTTCAACTGCTAGAGAAAGTTATAAAAAGCCTACCTTGCCATGCTCTCTTCAATTGTATCTAATAGATTAGATGTTTGAATTGATAAAAATTGATTAGTAAATAGGGAAATGCAAATTGATTGTAGCTATTTTCACTGAACACTGATTGGTACTGCATGTTCTGAAAGGACAACTGTAATGAGAGGGATATGGAGGCCACCATATTTATTTCCTTTTATTTCAACAATACCAGTTGCCTGGTAGCCTTGCTGGTCTATTTGACTGCAGTTGTGTCTGAATAACACCGGAAACACGCATGCAGCTAATCTTGTCAGATCTGACAATATTGTCAGAAACACCTGATCTGCTGTATGCTTGTTCAGGGTCTATGGCTTAAAGTATTAGAGGCAGAGGATTAGCAGGACTGCCAGGCAATTAGTATTGTTTAAAAGGAAATAAATATGGCAGCCTCCATAGTCCTCTCCCTTCAGTTGTCATTTAACCCTTTGGGGACCGTCTGCCTAACCCACCTTAAAGACCAGGCGAATTTGCATGCAGGGGGGGGGGGGGGAGCACAGGCAGCTGGATCCCTGCTGGTGCTAGTTGGGCATGGTGTTCCTGTGTGATCCAGATGACCCCCCTGTAGCCAGCAGCCTTTACTCACCTTCCAGGCTCCAGCGATGAGCCGCAGTGGACCCTTCTGCTCCAGCCGGCATCCCTGCTCGTACTGACTCTCAGTTCTGGGTCGCGGCTTGATGACGTCATCAAGCCGGGACCCGGCACTGACGTCAGAGTGGTGGGGAGAGCCGATCGCCGGGAGAACGTCAGGGAGGTGAGTGGATACTCTTCTTCCCCCCCTACTACCGCAGCTGTCACAGTGATCACTATGATCATGATATGCAATGGTTTCTGATCACTGAGGGGAGATGTCAGCTGTCATATGATAGATTAATCTCCCCTCTCGGGTGCACACAATTGCAGTGTAGATCCTAAGCTGCATCAGGATAGAACAGCCACAAGTGCGGCGTAGGATCTAATATAGGCGGTCCCCAAAAGGTGCCCATTAATGGTACAATCAGCTGAACGATCGACCATCTGTTCAATTGCATCTGGTGCCGGTAATGGTGCAAATCGCCAATTTATTCAGTTGATCTGAATTTTTAAAGATCACTGCTGAAATCTTGACTAATATCTTATAGTGAAAAATGGTGCAACAAGAATTATTGTATTGATCTTTTATCTGCTCTATCACTAATTGACTGTATGGCTACCATAAGTGCTAGTGTACATGAACCTTAGCCTGTCATTTTAATATTAGTTTTAATGCTGGCTAACTTTAGTTTGAAGTCACATTGAATTCACAAAACATCCTGAACCAAAAGACCAAGGGGTTGAATAGCTTAATGACACCAACGCAAGGTACATATACAGGGCCGTGCGGTAGTGCTGCGTAGCTTGCACTCCTAAATTACATGTGCCCCCTTTAATGTACCAGCGATGGCCGCGTTGCCCAATCCAGAACAGCCAGTATGCTAGTGCAGCACCGAAGGTGGTTCAGGCGGGCTTACTGAAAGCCCCCACATTGTATGTGCTACGTGACAGGCAGCAGTTTGGTCCAATCAAGGTGTGTTAAAGCATCCTCAGATCTCACACTAGGAGCAGCAGGTACATTAAAAGTAGCACGCATAATTTAGGAGAACGCTATGCAGCATTACCGCCCTGTATTTACCTCTCATTGATGTCATTAAGCACGCGCTGCTTTAGCAGCACAGCTTAAAGAGACACTGAAGCGAAAAATAAACTATGATATTATGATTTGTATGTGTAGTACAGCTAAGAAATAAAACATTAAGATCAGATACATCAGTCTAATTGTTTCCAGTACAGGAAGAGTTAAGAAACTCCAGTTGTTATCTCTATACAAAAAAGCCATTATCTCTACGACTTTCAAAGTCGAGGGCTGTTTTCTGACTTTTATTATCTCAACTGTTAGTTAACTATTTACTTTTCCTCTGGCAGAGGAGAGGTCATTAGTTCACAGACTGCTCTGAACGAATAATTTTGAATGCTGAGTGTTGTGTAATCTGCACATATTAGAGAATGATGCAATGTTAGAAAAAACACTATATACCTGAAAATAAAAATATGAGAATATTTTCTTTGCTGCTAATCTTCTAATAATTGTTCATAGTACACAACCAATTCATTATATCATATATTTTTTTCGCTTCAGTGTCTCTTTAACCCCTTTAGGACCACAGGCTTCACCCCCCCCCCCCCTGCTCTGATCCCTGCTGGGATTTTTTTTAAATTATAGACCCCCCCTCCCCCCAGCAGCCAATCCCTGCAATCAGCTCTCATAGACATCAGCCTATGACAGCCGATCGCTCTTGTGCCTCCAGAGGGGACAGCCGAGTGACACAGCTATTCCCAAGATCGAGGGGCTGTACAATGTAAATAGCGGTGATTGCTGCTGGGAGACTCCGTCATTCAAGCTGTGATGCACGCTTTGGCGCGTGTGATCCCCTGCAATCTCCGCCCCAGGACTTCACACCAATTGGCACTCCTCCGCGTTCACGCCAATTGCCGTGGATCGGTCGGCTGGAGGTTAATGACTCAACCCCCACGTACACAGGTCCTTGGACTGTTATGATCAGTTGACCAGCTCAAGCCATAGAAAATTAATCCATAAAACACTTTAAACAGTCTGATCTTGATAGAAGTTTTTTTTTGTTTGTTTGTTTTTAACCAAACTATGAAAAAACTTGATCATTAAAAGGCAGAGGAAAAAAAGTCAACATTCACACAGAAGACAAATTGAACAACAAATTCCACATTTTATTTCCAAATCCACGATAAGGAACAAAAGTTTATACAAATCAGCACTGTAAAAATGACGAGTTAAGAGAGGCTATGCTGGCAAAATTTATAGGGAAATAATCTTGGGTATCCCATCCTTGTTAAATTTTACCTCAAAAATGTTACCGTAGATTAAAAAAAATTGCAAAAATGTTGATTTTAAGTTTCCAAAACGGTATCCAATTGAACATCTGGAGCATATCAATCTATTAACATATATATAGGAGGCTGTCAATAGTAAGTGCTCACCCTTTGACATGCAAAAAGCATCAAAACAATGTAGAAATATTAAAATAAAAGTGCCCTAAAATTGAAAAAGCTGGACCTAGCATGCATTCTCATGTCTGACAAATGAAACCTTCATCCTACATTAAAAAAAAAGATAAATAATTTAAACTTCTAAAGCAATCTGCAACACGTCTACGTGTCTACTACGCAAATACGCAATGAAGAAAAAACAAACAATCTAATACTGAAAATCTAAACATGATAAATATACAGAAACAAGTACACAAAACTTTAATAAAACAGTGGCAATGAAAGGGGGAGAGAGAAAATGGTTTTACACAAAAAACAAAACAGTGCAACGAGCGTCTTCTTGTTACAGCTACTAAAACTATTTGCCTGCCTAAACAAGAGGCGACATATTAAGGTTTTTGTTAAAATGTAAATATTCTTTTCTACAGTGGAGATACAAGAATTTGGAGTATTTTTTTTTCTTTTTATAGGCTTATACGTCTGATAAAATAAGGTTTTCTTTCCCCTCACCCCACAATAAATGATGCAGCATATTGTTGGCTGTAGTATTTTTTTTTAATTAACCAGCGTCAAGCATTATGGATAATGTGTACATGTGGAGCAAGTGCTACAAAAGGAAAAGTGATTCAGAAATACAGGTATTCAGTAGAATGCCTCTTATCAGAGGAAATTAAAGTAGGTCTGAACTCTTGCACAGGACAGAAAGAAAACAGAGAAATGCACCCTGTATGTATTTAGAGAGTTTAGCCTGTCTAATTCCCTCTCATCTGTCACTAATCACAGGTGGATTTTGATCTCTCAGCTGTGCCAGCTCCTGCAATTGCAAAGAGCTAATTGGTAAACAAAGGATGTTAACCCTATGTCTGCTTCCATGAAAGCAATAGAAGACATATTGCAGATTTATTGCAGGATTTGTATCAGCTGTAAGAAATATTTCACTTTAAAGGATATTATGCAGTTGCGTATATTTTAGAGCAGAGAGGAAGTTCTGAGTTCAGATCCGCTTTAAGTGATTGGTATTTGAGGAAAGTGCCTGTTAGCCGGAGGCCTCTTTTCCATGGGAGGCTGAAGGTGGTGAATTCCTCCCATCAGCTGGTCTGGTGTACTAAATGCTTAGTAACGGTTTAGAAAGGGCAACAGCATATTGCATGAATCGCATTTGTACCATGTTTGTAATTGTACCTTATTTTCTGGTTAAACTTGATGGACGTATTACTTATTTTGTTAACTCAAGTAACTATGATAGTTTATCTTCCAAACCAATCCGCCAGAACAGATCTATGTACATGGACGATAATCGCTGTCATTTACCATCATTTGAGCGATGCTCTGCAAACTCATCATTTGTCATTCTTTTCAAGGGACGGTGGTCAAGCGTGTGTACAGAGCTTAAAGGGATACTGTAGGGGGGTCGGGGAAAAATGAGTTGAAATTACCCGGGGCTTCTAATGGTCCCCCACAGACATCCTGTGCCCACGCAGCCATTCCCCAATGCTCTGGCCCCGCCTCTGGTTCACTTCTGGAATTTCAGACTTTAAAGTCTGAAAACCACTGCCCCTGCGTTGCCGTGTCCTTGCTCCCGCTCATGTCACCAGGAGCGCACTGCGCAGGCCCAGTATGGTCTGTGCCTGCACCGTACGTTCCTGGTGACATTAGGGGGAGCGAGGACACGGCAACGCAAGCGCAGTACACTCCTGGTGACATCAGCGGGAGCGAGGACACGGCAACGCAAGCGCAGTGGTTTTCAGACTTTAAAGTCTGAAATTCCAGAAGTGAACCGGAGGCTGGGTGGAGCATCGATAAGTGGCTGCGCGGGCACAGGATGTCTGCGGGGGACCATTAGAATCCCCGGGTAACTTCAACTCATTTTTCCCCGACCCCCCTACAGCATCCCTTTAAGACGCAGTCATTTAGGAGATAAGTTTTGCGGGGGAGGGTGGGGAGGAAGGGGTGGGGGGGATATTTAAACTTGAATACTACTTGTTCAAGGGGAATAAGGAAGTCAGGGAAGATTAAAAAAAACATTGCAAGATGAACGCATGCAATGCTTTGATTGCCACAAGCCAATCATGGAATTGTCAAGTTTTCCAGGTAGTTTGGATGTCTGCAATGAGCAGACAGCAATGAAATGTGGGAAAATGTGGACCACAAAGCATAATAATATCTGTCTACCTTAAAGGGGCACTATGGCGAAAAATTGTAAAATGTAAAATATGTGCAAACATAGACAAATGAGAAGTACATTTTTTCCAGAGTAAAATGAGCCATAAATTACCTTTTTCCTATGTTGCTGTCACTTACAGTAGGTAGTAGAAATCTGACAGAAGCAACAGGTTTTGGACTAGTCCATCTCTTCATGGGGGATTCTCAGGGATTTATTTATTTTCAAAAGCACTTAGTGAATGGCAGTTGCTCTGTTCAACTGCCAATAAACTGTGTAGCAAGCAGGGAAGCTGGCCAACATCATTATTTAAATCCTTTTTAGGGATATCTTTATAAAGAATAAAAGCCTTACTGAGAATCCCCTATGAAGAGATGGACTAGTCCAAAACCTGTCGCTTCTGTCAGATTTCTACTACCTACTATAAGTGACAGCAACATAGGAGAAAAGTAATTTAATGCTCATTTTACTCTGGAAGAAATGCACTTTCCTATTTGTCTATGTTTACACATTTTACATTTCACAATTTTTCGCCATAGTGCCCCTTTAACGTTTGTGAAACTGCCAAAGACTGCAGTTACGCCTCTCACATGGGAGGCTGAAGGTGGCAAATTTACCAGCTGTCAGATGCTCCCATTCACTTGCTAGTGCTTGGCTGGTAAGCTGTATACATCACAGTCTTCAGTGACAAGCAGGGTAAAGTGGTGGCTTGGCAGTTACTACGGTACTCGTGACTCAGCTACTAAAAAGAGGCAATATTAATCTGTGCAGCCCAGCTATAAGGAAAAGATGACTAGGTAGTAAAGTGTTGGAGGTTGCCTTTCATTGGTTTACAATCACCAGCTAAATGCAGGTAGGGGAAAATGAAGATGCTCTAGTAACCAAGAAAAGCCTGGCTGAGGTTATGAACAGAATAAAGCCCCTTTTCCACGGACGACTGAACTATATGCTTGTCAAGTAGTTCAGCCTCCGCCTGCCTGCCAAGAGCACCTTTCTGCTGCTGTAATGTTTGGTAATACCATGCGTGTCATTTGACACAGTCTGGTATTACACGGCAGCAAAAAGATGTAAATTGTCATGCCTGAGCACAGCCTTGGCCATGCTGGGATTGAACTCTGTGGGAGGTGGCCTTTCCAAGGCCAGTGCCAAGCACTAGCAAGCGCCTGGCCGATGCACGGGAGCAGCCTTTAGCCTCTGATGGAAAACAGACCAAACAGAGGGCATGTGATACATAGATTCAATAGTTCAATTATTGGTTTTACATGGAGTTCTGCTTTAACAATAGTGCAAATAAATATAAAGGGGAAGGTATTTTGTACTCCATGTACCCCATTTCCGACCCACTTAAAGAGAACCCAAGCCGAAGCTCGGGTTCAGAAACAATTACTTACCTAAGGAGAGGGAAGCATGTGAATCCAAATGAAGCTTCCCTCTGTGTCCTCCGCTGCTTTCCAGGACTGATCTGGGCCGCGCTCCTATGCTGGCACAGATGCACTAGCGCAGCAGTGTGCACAGAAATCGCCGAAGTCGCGGAGGCACAGTACAGCCCGCCCCTGCTTGAAGAGGGGCGTGGCCCCAGACTACCAACAAGCCCTTGCCAGTAATCTTTGGAGTTTCAGTGATGGGGGATCAGAGGACACCATGGGAAGCCTCTACAGCAGGGGTCAGGAACCTCACATTTTTAAATGCCACACATTTTAAAATGTATTTCCGTGAGAGTCATACAATATGTTTCAAACTGGGACAGTGCGCATGCACAGCAGAGGGCTCACGTCCCTGTTACCATGGTGATGTGTATACTCTACCGGGCAGAGGAAGTGTCAGACACAGCTTCAGCTTCTCTTGGGTTTCAGCAACATCAGCAATTTTCCAAAGAGCCATACAGGAGAAATACCGACTAACAGCTTGTAATATTAGCTAGCTGACTTGGGAGTCGATTCTATTTATAGGATGAGATCAGAGATCAAGTGACAGGCAGCCTATTGGGCCAATCAAAGTGCGAGGATCTCGCCCTACAAAGTCACTAGACCTGACAGGGTCCAGAGTGGGACAATTGGAGCAGCTGTTCCTTTTGGGGGGAGTGTGAGTAACATAGCAGTATTGTCCCTACTTTGACAATTTTACTTGCGCTGCCACACTAAGCTGTGCTGCTTGAGCAGTGCAGCTTAGTGAATCAACCCCTAATGATTTGTCTGTGAGCCAGATGTAGCCATCAAAAGAGCCACATCTGGCTCCCTACCCCTGCTCTACAGGATCCAGACACTTTTCTCTTATAAGTTAAGCATTTGCTTTTATACCCATAGCTTTGGCTCAGGTATCCTTTTAAAAAGTGACCTGCATCTGGTTAATATTGTTAATAAGTGCTGTTCCAGAGGCAGTTTAAAGTAAAATGTGCAATATTGATGCGTCTTTTAGCTATAAATACAATATTTAGGGACTACAACAGAGGTTCGTTTGTACATGACAAATAAAGCAAAACACAAATAAGAATAGCCTGAATAAGGTGTAGCAAGGAGTATAAGGAGCCACTGTGCATGAATACCAACATTTACCTAACCTAATATCACACATCAGCTAATGTCAAATTAACACACAAGTTACAGTAAGTGCTCAAAACTGATAATAAAAAAAAGGAAAAAAGAAAAAGTTATCAAACTACACATCATAGACTTTGGAGTACATGTATGTATATACATATATATGTTTTATACACATATACACCTCCGGCTAATATAAACTTAAAATAATAATAATAATTTGATAATACAATGCCCTTTACTATATACAATATGGGATTTGTTTTATTTTTGCACTAACACAAAGGGTTTGATTTTAACTAAAGTAAAATAAATACTGAGTTTTGGAGTAGCTGTGACCAATAGCATTGTCTGTTCCTTTCATGATAACCTGTACTTACATTGCAATTATTAAAATAACAATGTGCATATATATATATATATATATATATATATATATATATATATATATATATATATATATATATACACACACACACATACACCGTACATACACACTGGGAATCACAAACAGAAATGGCATCATTTCTTGTCCTAAAAAATGACACATAACATATATATACTGTATATATAAAGTTATAAAGGGAAGGGGGTTGAAAAAAAACATTTTTTACTTTATAATGCAGATCTCCCTCTTATCAGCACTTTGCGCCTTCATGTAAAAACCAAAAGCACTTAAAAGGTTAATCCACCATAAAGTTTACCCTGTTGTAAATAGGCATTTATCTGAATTTCAGTCGACCAATAGACACACCCGTGGATATGACTTTTGCACCACGGTGTAGCATTATGCAGCCATGGTGCAATGCGGTTTGTCCTGATTATTTACATTTTTTTGCTTCCTGTCAAGTTATAGAATTCTACACTGAATGTCTCATTGATAGCTGTCTTATCAACTGCCAGTGTAAAGTCTCGTACACACGTAGGAGGCATATTGCCTGTTAGGGTTTGGGATCTGATCCCTCGGGTGACAGACATTGCAGGGCCGAGGCTGTACAGATGTGTTGCTAGCCTATAGGCTAGTGGCGTGTTCTGTTGCTATGTAAGGGGGTGGAGGGCCTCCAAAGCGGCGTGGGTGTGATGTCACGTGGGAGCTGGGTGAGCAGGGAGAACAATCCTCTCAGTCGGCGCTCGGTAGAAGAGATGCGCAAGGCTGATAGCTGACTGAGGGGGGTGGGGTCAAGGGCTGGATTCTCGGCAAAGGGTGTCGTCATCGGCCACGTTTCATCTAGTGTGTGTACACAGCTCTAGTTTCTGGTAACAAAAATTGCAGAAACCGCACATAAGGCTTCCCAATGCAAAATTGCTGTGCAGTGGGAGCAATGTGCAGTTTTCCACAGTCTCAAAAAAAGATCCGGCACTGCTGCTTTTTTCTTTTTCCTTACACATTGCCTGTGATTCCCTATGGGCGATAGTCGGCTGCTCTCAGCTGGCTGCCGGCCAAGAATGCAGATTCGCTGTGGAAAAAAAGCTGCAGTTTTTTACCGTGGGCTCAAGTGTGCCCCTTCCCTCAATGATAACTTTCAGATGTACATGAGAAGTGAGCTGAAGGCTTTGCGTTAACCTCCCTGGTGGTATGGATGAGCCTGACTTGTTCAGGGAAAAATAGCTGAAAACGGTATGGGCAAGTCAAGCTCGTCCAGCAATTCTAAGGCTGGATTCCATTTTCTGCATTACAATTTGCGTTTGTTGTGTATTTTCACATGCTATGGAAACCTGCATGTGAAAACTCACACAAGTACTCAAATTTTATTGCAAAAAAAAAAAAAAGTACGCTTGACACATTTTAGCAAATTACAGTAAAACATTTCATAAAAGTTAATTAAATCCACTTTCTGCACAGAAACCCAGCAGAAACTGAACACCACGGAGGTTAATGATAGCTAACTGAGTGTGGCAGGATTCAGGCAGAAGCACTGAGCTCAGGCAGTACAACTAATAGCCTTAGGGCTTGATTCACTAACCGGCGCTAAGCTGGTTAGTGTGCCCTATTACTTAGTGGGCGCAAACTACGGCACTAAGTAGTTTGCGCCCACAAATCAATCTCAGTCCAACTCACTGCGCGTGCAGCGCGGGTGCACCTATATTAGTGCACAGTGCGACGACAACGTCGCAACCGCTGCCCCTTAAACTTTACACTTGGTGCGACGATAACGGCGCATCGGGTGCCCCCGAAGCGGCGCATTCAGGGGCAACCGATGCGCCATTATAAGGGGCAGCGGGTGCAACGTTATCGTCGCACCGCGCACTAATATAGGCGCACCTGTGCTGCGCGTGCAGTGAGCGGGACTGCATGCAAAGTAGCTTTGCGCGCACTAGGGGCAAAAAATGGCTTTTCACACCGGCGCTAACACTTAGCGCCGGTTAATGACTCAAGCCCTTAGTGGGGTCCTTCTACCCTGACAGAAGTTCAACGTTTCAAAGCAATGCATTTAAATAACAGGACAAAGAGCAGTTTTGGTTGATAAACTTTCATTTCAGATTACTAGAAATGCCTATTTGTGACTGGTTCTGTGATATTTCAGCCATTTACAGAGAGTGGGCTTCACCACCCATAGGATCATACATCTCTGGGGACACACTCTCTGGCAGTCTCTACAATATAGGAAAAAGCTGGACCGAGATTGGTTCCCCAAGCGTATCACCTAAGCAGGTAGGTGGAGCTGGAAAGGAAGAGCAGAGTTTTTGATGTCACAAGTCAAGATATAATTATATCTATTATTATACAAGAATAATATATCATAATTACACCCACTAGAATCTATCCTATACTGGAATATCCATTTTGAATGGATTTACCCTTTAATGGATTTTTAATTAAATAACTGAAAAGGAAATGCACATACAAAATGTAGCTGCATTAGGAGAAAAGTCATGTTTACATAGATCTGTTGTGCTTCTTGAAATGCATTACCATTATTGATTATAGAGCCATTCAGTTAAAGTGCGACCTCAGCCCAAACTTTTTTTTTATAGTTTGTGAATAGGGAAGGCCAAGATTTTCCTTGGATTTCCTTGAAAAATAACTGGGTATTTTTTTTTTACTTGCTTTCCCAGTGGCATCTAGGCTATTGATGTAAGCTGAACTGTTTCTAAGGCCAGATACAGCAGATTCGATCAGAGACAGACTGATTCCCTAACACAGCCATCCAATCGTAATTTCGATAGTACCTGATGGAAGATCTTGCTCAAAAGGGGGCGGGGCGGTAGATCGATGGCCCAGGGCAGGTGGTTGGCCCCTAAGTCCGAATCTGATCAGAGAGGGAATTATTATTGCCACACTCTGCAAATAGATTTTTTATAGTTTTCATGCCGACATCTATTAATAGTCTGTGGAAGATCCCCCGAGGCAGCCTCCATACACACGGGTGGCTGTTCTCCGTGACCTGGCGGCATGTACATACACACGTAACTTCCCCCTGGGTCATGAAGAACAATTCCCTTTAATGTATGATGATTTTAATACACACTGGACTGCAGCATCGCTTATGTTGTCTAGAGATGCCAATAGTAAATTGGGCCCTGTATATAAATCAGGAATCCACCTGAGACTGGTTAGTGCTCCTGGTTCCATAAGCTACCTTCCACAACAATCCAGAATGTACTCAAAAGTGGAGGCCAGGATAACTGTAACTGGGGAAGTCTGTGGCAATGTCCCCCATCGAGGTAGAGATAGCAATGAAAATCCAAGAAAGGACTTCATCTTTCTCCATTGACGTGGGTTTCACTTTAACACTAACTGGACCTGACAGTAAAAATCCCTATTTAACTCTCCTTCAAGTCACTTGGATGGAGGGGGTTTTAAGATTATAGGCTGCCCCCTCCCCCGCATGACCTGACTCCAGCCTGTGCACTGGTGCAGAAACCAGAATATGACATCACAGGAGGAGTGCCACCAGCAACGCTCAGCAGTGGCGCACAATAACAGGGGCTTAGGTGCAAATTGTGGAATGACTTTAGAGAGAGGCAAGTACGGCTGCGAGCAGCACAGGCTTAGGCTCCTTTTCCACTACTGCAATATCGCCGCAATCACTCGGGAGTACGGCGTGATTTGCAGTGGATCTGCGTATTTCGACAGGAGAAAAAACCCTCAAGTTTAAATTGCCAAATTGTGAGGAGAATTGCACAGTGGCACGGTTGCTATGCGATTTTCATGTGCTGCGATACTTTGTATAGGAGGGCAAGTGCAGCTAAAGCACAGCAAGTCAGCAATTGGGATTTGCGGGGGAAAAAAATTATACTAGTGAAAAACCAGCACTGCAATTGCAGTGCTGTTGTGATACACAAAATGTGATACACAGAATGCTAGCAATATCATTTTTGGAGATTGCAGCTAGTGGAAAAGCGCCCTTAATGCTAGCTCATTTGTTATCGTTAGGTCACATTCAGATTTACTTCATGAAATACAGTTTGTGCATTCTTCTGTTTAAATGCGAGACCTACATAAACAAAAGAACATTAAAAGGCTAAAATATTTCTTATAAGGATCATCCAAAACAACAGAAAATACATTAAAAAAATGCAACAAACATATACAGCATGGAATGTGGAAAGGTTTGACTGCTGAGGTTTGTACAAGTTGGTTCCTTATGATGCTTATTTACAAAATGCTATGAAGAAAAGGCAATAGCAGAATCAGTCTTGGGCAATATGAAACTCTATGCAGCTCGTAGAAGGATAACATTAAATCTATATAAATAACATTTTTTTTTCCAAACTTTACACTTAAATAGCAGGTCTCCATACAAAAAATTGCATCTTTGTAAAGTTAACTGCAGAATCTTTTTTTTTTTTTTTTTGCTATCATAAATATGAAGTGATGGTATGGCCTTTTTACAAACTGTGTTTGTAAGATTGGTGGCCCTGAGTCTATCGCTACCATTTGCCATCAGTGGTTGCTCTTGTAAGGACTAATAGGAATGAGAAAGCCTTAAAATTTCAATGCTTTTAAAAAAATGCAGGATTATGAGACACAAGTAAAATATCTCCATTTTAAATTTCTATTGCCTAATATTAGAAAAAATGGATTATTATTCACAGTTTCGCATTTCTCAGCTTCATCCTGTCGCTTTAAAAACAAAAACATTTCTTTGAAGAAAAGAAAAATGTACAGCTCATCATATCACTATTAATGACAAAAGGGCAGCGATACGTGTCCTTGTCATGTCACCTTCTAGAACTCATCAATGTTTGTGGCGACGGTTGGGGTGGCTGGGTTTGAATCCTGGGAAATGGCGGCCACCGTGACGATCCTGGAGGAGCCCAGGACTCCGGTGACTGAGGCCTCCAGGTCTCCCGACGTCACAATCGCCAGGGCTGTCCCGCCTCCCTTTTTATTCTGGTGGGTTTTGACGTGTTTAGAGAGGTGATCGCTCCTCATGAACCGCTTAGAGCATTCTGGGCACTCAAACCTCTTTTCACCTAAAAACAAAAAAAAACAATAACACTTTTGAACTATAAAGCAATAATAGAAACCTACAGTAACTTAAAAATATACAGATTTATCAATAGTGTCTGAGAGAAAAATCTTAGGAGGTTTCTATAAATCATGCAGACCTGTCTCAGACATTTTAACTTTGACAGTAATCCCGACCCAGGCTCAGGTGAAAAAAGATGCTAGGAGCGGTAATCCCGAGCCTGACGTGGGGTAGCCGCCTGAAGGTATATGCAAGCAGTGTGGCGGCTGTTTTAACCCACCTTTACCGGGATGAATACACTAGCAACCAGACTTCTTCCAGTCCTCAGAGGCTTTCGATCCCTTGGGTGAGATCAACAGGACGACAGATGGCAATCTCAACATAGGGGTAGAGCGTCACCAGGAGGACAGGAGGAAGAATTGCAGCACTGCAGGGGCTGCTGCAGATCTCTCTACTGCATGATTTATTTTCCTGCTTTTTTATGGTCTAAAAGCACATGAAAAAAACTGTACCAAATTTAGACCCTAAAATCTAAAAGAATCATACCGACAAGGAGGTTAAGAAGGTGAAATATCATCGTAAAACCGCTCTAACAGAAGGAGATAGGTAGGTTTCTCAGAATTGATGCAGTTTGTGCGATAATCCTCTGAGTGAGGTAACATGTGCTGTGAAAGCAGACAACACTATTTTCATGGTAAAATAGCAGAAGAGCACTTCTTAGGGTAGGATGGACTGAATGATGTCAACCAGTCTGGATACTACTGCTTCATAAAAAACATGTGGCTCTCCCATCTCTTAGTATAGTTGCTGTCTGGGCTTTAACCACTTGCCGACCGCACACTCATACCGTGCGGCGGCAAAGTGGTAGCTGGAGGACCAGCGACGCAGATCTGCGTCGCCAGGTGCCTCCCTAATTAATCAGGAAAGGCAGCTCGCGCGAGCGGCCGTTTCCTGCTAGATCACGGAGCGGGTCTCCGTGAATAGCCTGCGAGCCGCTGATTGCGGCTCGCAGACTAAATGTAAACGTAGGAGACATTTGTCTCCTTTGTTTACATTAAGGCAGATCGGCGATCCCCGGCCAATCACCGGCCGGGGATCGCTGCCATGTGACAGGGGACAGCCTGTCACTGGCTGCACAGGACGGATAGCGTCCTGTGCAGCCCGGATCACCAGGGGTGAGAGGGAGGAGAGGGAGGGGGGGAATTTCGCCGCGGAGGGGGGCTTTGAGGTGCCCCCCCGCAACATGCCAGCCAGGAGGAGCGATCAGACCCCCCCTGCACATCATCCCAATAGGGGGGAAAAAAGGGGGGCGATCTGATCGCTCTGCGTGCCAGCTGATCTGTGCTGGGGGCTGCAGAGCCCACCCAGCACAGATCACAAAAAATAGCGCTGGTCCTTAAGGGGGGGGGGGGGGGGTAAAGGCTGGGTCATCAAGTGGTTAAAAGGAAGACGTGACTGACTGGCAGCTGTGAAAGACAACTTTTTATATGGGGGATAAAACAACACATGCAGCACAAGTTGACATTTCACTATCCCAGTGTGGCAGCTCTGCATGAGTTTTAGAAGTGGTATAAACCACTTCTTATTTCTACAGCAGATTATCACTGGTTTTAATTTCTACAGCAGATTAGCATTGGTTTTGCACTGTTCTAACAGTATGACACTTCATATAAATCTAGTGCAAAAGTCTTCTTACTTTGTAAGAAGAGAATTAACTCTCAGAACACATGCAGATTACAATTGTGATTAAAGAGGTAGGAAATAGACAGAAACAAAATCTGTCACAACTGTTTTGATATAATGTGAATATTTACTGTTATGTAGATTTTATGCACCTTAGCACTAGGCACTCTAATACGTAGCACTTTCAATTCCCCTGATGAAGCCCACCTTTGAGGGGATGAAACATGTAGGGTTGTTTGATGTAGGGGGTGAACTTCCTTTACAGGGCAGCGTGAGCTGTGGGTGTGTATATTCACTTCACAATTAAGAGTATCAGCACCACAAATGGTTTTATCTTTTATTGTTGTTGTTTTTATCTTTTAAAAGTTGTTTTAGATTTTAGTCTCCTCCAGACAAGGTTATTTATGTGAATTTATCTAATCAGGTGTGTGTATTGTATTTATAGATCTAGAAAGCAATATTAATGATTTGCATGCTGGCTTATTCATCAAGAATGATACATTTTTACGCGTGTCAGTAAAAAAAATTGAGGGTACACACGAGGCTTCTTGCAAACAGTGGAGTTTATTGGATACATAAAGTTTCATAAGAATCAACTCTACCCTACAATTAATTTCAGGGGTTTGGACATGGCAAGGTATACGTTTGTCTACATACAAATAACTTGTTATGTTTTGTTATAATAGGTTATGCACATCATGTGGCGTGCATGAAAAAAGGGCACAGTGAAAAAAGGGCTTGGCTTGAAAACGAAATGGCGCAGGTGGATAACGAAATCTGATAATGATAAACATCGTTGTTATCAAACTTGGTTAACGATAAATACCATTGTAATTACAGACGGGAAATAATAATGAAAAGATATTAACGTTAAAAATCGTTACGTAATTCAACAATACAGCTTAACCCAACCCTACTCTCACACAGAACCCTCCCCTGGTGGTGCCTAAAACTAACCACTCCCCTGGTGGCTCCTAACCCTAGTTAGGGAGGCAGTTTATATATCATTGGAAAGAGGAGAAAGAGAGCTTTAAAATGATATGCATCTTCCCATAGTTTCTGCACTGTTCGGAGTCCCTTTAAGTGATAAAGATGCTAATCCTGCAATCAAAACTTTTTCTGCTGTTATGGTTTGGAGTTATCACATACTTTAGGAGCACTGGCCCTAGTGCCAAAAAGTTGAATGCTGGGAGTTATTTTGAATGCTGGGAGTTCTTTTTATCTATAATATATTCCTCCTCTTTCATTTATTTCCCTGCCTAGCTGATCACTGTTTACAAGCAAGGCTGAGGTGACTCAGTGATTGGATGTGTAAATAAAAAAAAAGACTCTGGGAGGAGGGCAGCTAATGAATACACAATGAGCAAGAGAAAGGAGGGAGGAAAACAAGAGTCAGGGAGGATATGATGTCAGCATTAGCTTGGCAACATGGCCACTGCCTAGAATAGGATTTTCTGTTTTTCCTTTGTAAAATTCACAGGAATCATTACGTGGATAGCACAATACGGGCTTGATTCACAAAGCGGCGCTAACCTACTTAGCACGTCTAAAGTATTTAGACGCGCTAACCAGGGTGCTAAGTAGGTTAGCACCGGATTTCTCAATCAGATCGCGCGCTAACTTTGCGCGCGCAAAGTTTTACGCGCGCTAAGTCCCATAGGCTTTAATGGGCACTTCGCACGGAGCGCCCTGCGCTCTGTGCAGTACGCGCGTAAAGTTTTACTCGCATAAAGTTTTATGCACGAAAAGCTTGTTTAGACGTGCTAAGGGGGTTTTCAGAGGCATGCTAACAGTTAGCACCGCTTTGTGAATCAAGCCCTACATCTGTTATGTAAGTAGAAGTAGCATTTATCTACTTATATATGTGTTTTTTATTTCTAGGTTAGCATGGGTGTCGCTTGTACTTTAAATACAATTTCATGGATGACAATACTTTTAAAATACTTACTAATGTTCCAAAACCCTTCTGGATGAAACAGGAACGCAGCTTACCTGTGTGGGTTCTCCTATGTCTCTGCAACTCATCACTCCTGGTAAATCTTTTGCCGCAGAAGATCCAGTTACATACAAAAGGTCTTTCTCCAGTATGCCAACGAAGATGTGCTCGGAGATGTGACGTTTTCCCATAGACTTTTCCACATCCTTCAATATGACATATGTGCTGTTTTTTCTTCCCTGGTTCACTACTTCCTCTGATAAAAAAAAAAGAAGATAAGCAAATTAGTGGTCCTCTTCTATATGTCCAAGGAGAACCTCTTGAAACATAACATGCGACCAAACAACTACCATCAAAACACAGGCAAGCTTGAGCTGCATGCACGTTCCTGTCCTAAGCTTCAAAGGTAGATGACGTATCGAAAAAATAGCGTGCCCCCTGGGTAAGCTTACCAACACCTCTTTAAATTAAAAGCCAAGACATATGTAACAACCAGAAGACGAGGCGAAAGGGATTTTCTTTAACCACTTGAGGACCGTGGGCTTTACCCCCCTTAAGGACCAGGCACTTTTTTTCCATTCAGACCACTGCAGAT
This sequence comes from Hyperolius riggenbachi, assembly GCF_040937935.1. NCBI lineage: Eukaryota > Metazoa > Chordata > Amphibia > Anura > Hyperoliidae > Hyperolius > Hyperolius riggenbachi. Next base: position 87,799,127 of record NC_090650.1, read on the forward strand.
TTCACGGTTTATTGCTCATTCATACAACCTACCACCTAAATGAATTTTGGCTCCTTTTCTTGTCACTAATAAAGCTTTCTTTTGGTGCTATTTGATTGCTGCTGCGATTTTTACTTTTTATAATATTCATCAAAAAAGACATGAATTTTGTCAAAAAAATGATTTTTTTTATTTTCTGTGCTGACATTTTTCAAATAAAGTAAAATTTCTGTAAACATGCAGCGCGAAAACTGTGGACAAACATGTTTTTGATTAAAAAAAAAACCATTCAGCCTATATTTATTGGTTTGGGTAAAAGTTATAGCGTTTACAAACTATGGTGCAAAAAGTGAATTTTCCCATTTTCCAGCATCTCTGACTTTTCTGACCACCTGACATGTTTCATGAGGGGCTAGAATTCCAGGATAGTATAAATACCCCCCAAATGACCCCATTTTGGAAAGAAGACATCCCAAAGTATTCACTGAGAGGCATAGTGAGTTCATAGAAGATATTATTTTTTGTCACAAGTAAGCGGAAAATGAAACTTTGTGACAAAAAAAAAAAAGTTTCCATTTCTTCTAACTTGCGACAAAAAAAAAAATGAAATCTGCCACGGACTCACTATGCTCCTCTCTGAATACCTTGAAGTGTCTACTTTCCAAAATGGGGTCATTTGTGGGGTGTTTACTGTCCTGACATTTTGGGGGGTGCTAAATTGTAAGCACCCCTGTAAAGCCTAAAGGTGCTCATTGGACTTTGGGCCCCTTAGCGCAGTTAGGCTGCAAAAAAGTGCCACACATGTGGTATTGCCGTACTCAGGAGAAGTAGTATAATGTGTTTTGGGGTGTATTTTTACACATACGCATGCTGGGTGGGAGAAATATCTCTATAAATGACAATTGTTTGATTTTTTTTTTTACACACAATTGTCCATTTACAGAGAGATTTCTCCCACTCAGCATGGGTATGTGTAAAAATACACCCCAAAACACATTATACTCCTGAGTACAGCGATACCACATGTGTGGCACTTTTTTGCACCCTAACTGCGCTAAGGGGCCCAAAGTCCAATGAGTACCTTTCACAGGTCATTTTTGTTTCAAGACTACTCCTCACGGTTTAGGGCCCCTAAAATGCCAGGGCAGTATAGGAACCCCACTAATGACCCCATTTTAGAAAGAAGACACCCCAGTATGGTATGTATGGTGAGTTCATAGAAGATTTTATTTTTTTGTCACAAGTTAGCGGAAATTGATTTTAATTGTTTTTTTTCACAAAGTGTCATTTTCCGCTAACTTGTGACAAAAAATAAAATCTTCTATGAACTCACCATACTCCTAACGGAATACCTTTGGGTGTCTTCTTTCTAGAATGGGGTCATTTGTGGGGTTCCTATACTGCCCTGGAATTTTAGGGGCCCTAAACTGTGAGGAGTAGTCTTGAAACCAAATGTCGCAAAATGACCTTTGAAATCCTAAAGGTACTCATTGGACTTTGGGCCCCTTAGCGTACTTAGGGTGTAAAAAAGTGCCACACATGTGGTACCGACGTACTCAGGAGAAGTAGTATAATGTGTTTTGAGGTGTATTTTTACACATACCCATGCTAGGTGGGAGAAATATCTCTGTAAATGACAATTGTTTGATTTTTTTTACACACAATTGTCCATTTACAGAGAGATTTCTCCCACCCACCATGGGTATGTGTAAAAATACACCCCAAAATACATTGTACTACTTCTCCTGAGTACGGCGGTACCACATGTGTGACACTTTTTTGCAGCCTAGGTGCGCTAAGGGGCCCAACGTCCTATTCACAGGTCATTTTGAGGCATTTGTTTTCTAGACTACTCCTCACGGTTTAGGGCCCCTAAAATGCCAGGGCAGTATAGGAACCCCACAAGTGACCCCATTTTAGAAAGAAGACACCCCAAGGTATTCCGTTAGGTGTATGGCGAGTTCATAAAAGATTTTATTTTTTGTCACAAGGTGAAAAATGACACTTTGTGAAAAAAAAAACAATAAAAATCAATTTCCGCTAACTTTTGACAAAAAATAAAATCTTCTATGAACTTGTCATACACCTAACAGAATACCTTGGGGTGTCTTTTTTTTCTAAAATGGGGTCACTTGTGGGGTTCCAATACCGCCCTGGCATTTTACGGGCCCAAAACCGTGAGTAGTCTGGACACCAAATGTCTCAAAATGACTGTTCAGGGGTATAAGCATCTGCAAATTTTGATGACAGGTGGTCTATGAGGGGGCGAATTTTGTGGAACCGGTCATAAGCAGGATGGCCTTTTAGATGACAGGTTGTATTGGGCCTGATCCGATGGATAGGAGTGCTAGGGGGGTGACAGGAGGTGATTGATGGGTGTCTCAGGGGGTGGTTAAATTGGAAAATAGATGCAATCAATGCACTGGGGAGGTGATCGGAAGGGGGTCTGAGGGGGATCTGAGGGTTTGGCCGAGTGATCAGGAGCCCACACGGGGCAAATTAGGGCCTGATCTGATGGGTAGGTGTGCTAGGGGGTGACAGGAGGTGATTGATGGGTGTCTCAAGGTGTGATTAGAGGGGGGAATAGATGCAAGCAATGCACTGGCGAGATGATCAGGGCTGAGGTCTGAGGGCGTTCTGAGGGTGTGGGCGGGTGATTGAGTGCCCTAGGGGCAGATAGGGGTCTAATCTGATAGGTAGCAGTGACAGGGGGTGATTGATGGGTAATTAGTGGGTGTTCAGGGTAGAGAACAGATGTAAACACTGCACTTGGGAGGTGATCGGACGTCGGATCTGCGGGCGATCTGTTGGTGTGGGTGGGTGATCAAATTGCCCGCAAGGGGCATGTTAGGGGCTGATTGATGGGTGGCAGTGACAGGGGGTGATTGATGGGTGGCAGTGACAGGGGGTGATTGATGGGTGATTGACAGGTGATTGACAGGTGATCAGTGGGTTATTACAGGAAAGAACAGATGTAAATATTGCACTGGCGAATTGATAAGGGGGGGTCTGAGGGCAATCTGAGCGTGTAGGCGGGTGATTGGGTGCCCGCAAGGGGCAGATTAGGGTCTGATCTGATGGGTAACAGTGACAGGTGGTGATAGTGGGTGATTGATGGGTAATTAGTGGGTGTTTAGAGTAGAGAACAGATGTAAACACTGCACTTGGGAGGTGATCGGACGTCGGATCTGCGGGCGATCTATTGGTGTGGGTGGGTGATCAAATTGCCCGCAAGGGGCAGGTTAGGGGCTGATTGATGGGTGGCAGTGACAGGGGGTGATTGATGGGTGATTGACAGGTGATCAGGGGTATAGAGGCATACAGTACACAGGGGGGGGGGGGGGGGGGGGTCTGAAGAGAATCTGAGGGGTGGGGGGTTGATCAAGAGGGAGCAGGGGGCAGTTTAGGGCTTAAAAAAAATAGCGTTGACAGATAGTGACAGGGAGTGATTGATGGGTGATTAGGGGGGGTGATTGGGTGCAAACAGTGGTCTGGGGGGTGGGCAGGTGGGGGGGTCTGAGGGGTGCTGTGGGTGATCAGGGGGCAGGGGGGGGAAATCAGTGTGCTTGGGTGCAGACTAGGGTGGCTGCAGCCTGCCCTGGTGGTCCCTCGGACACTGGGACCACCAGGGCAGGAGGCAGCCTGTAGAATACACTTTGTATACCTTACAAAGTGTATTATACACTTTGTATGCGGCGATCCGGGTGCTAGTAACCCCCCGGCGCTTCAGAACGGCCGGCGGGTTGCAGCGCGAGGGGGGCGGAGCCAGTCACCGACGGCCGATCACGTCACGAATGATGCGATCACGCCGCCCATGCCCCTACAAGGGCCGCCGCCTCTGTGCATGTGGCGGTCCTTACGGGATCTGCTTTCCGGCCGCCCCTGTGCAGTGGGCGGTCGGTAAGTGGTTAAAAAGAAACACAACTACAATAAATCAACTCAAGAGAACCTGTACTGATAACAGCATATTAAACATTACATAACACCACATGTCAAGCAACATATGAAAGAATGCATGAAAAAATGTACCGATCATAGGAGCCAACATATGCTCACAGAAAAGTCAAATGCAGCTTCTCAAAATATGTAGGCTTATTTGCCTATATTTGATTATCAAGCAATTTCCCTGCCCAATAACTTAATTAGGCAGCAATAAGTTTTGAATCAGGATGATACCATTTATTGGCTAACTTAAAAGCGTAAAAGTAAGCAAGCTTACGCTTGTTAAAGGGAACCAGAGACGCCGGCCATAGAAAAATAAAAAAGATTTCATACATACCTGGGGCTTCTTCCAGCCCCATAAGCCTGGATCACTCCCACGCCGCCATCCTCCGCTTCCTGGATCGGGCGGTAAAGGGGTCCCGTCACTTCCGGCGGACGCGGCCAATTGTCCGCATGATCAGGGGCTCCCTCCATATCCTTACGCGTGCGGCTGCGCAGTATGCAGCCGCACGCATAAGGGTATGTCGGGAGCCTCTGTGATGCGGACAATTGGCCGCGTGCTGCCGCCGACTGGCCGAAACTACGGGACCCGGAACTGGCTGATACAGGAAGCGGAGGACGGCGGCGTGGGAGCGATTCGTGCGTATGGGGCTGGAGGAAGCCCCAGGTATGTATAACTTCTTTTTGCTGGGGTCTCTGGTTCCCTTTAAGCCTTCTTCAGACTTGGTTCGTGCATTTTGATAACTAGCCGAAATATTACTTACTCTTATGCATTTAAGTTAGCCAATACATGGTATCATCCTCCGTGTTCTCCCCAGAATTTTTTTCCAGCCGGGTGGCATAAAAAAGTAGCCGGGTGGGTCGAGATGACAGAATGAAGGGCTGGCGTGTCTCTGCACAAGTCTGCTTATAGTGGAGAAGGAGGTGAGTCGATGACAGCCGGGTGCTCAGCAAAACTAGCTGGGTGCTCAGCAAAACTAAGCAGGTAGAGCACCTGGGGAGAACACTGATCCTGGTTCAATACTTCTTGCTTTTATTGATGGCTAACACGGTACAATACTCCACTGCTACTACTATGCCGACAATTAGGCAAAGTGTCCTCCCCCAAACAATATAATTAGGCAGTGTCTCATTCCTCCCTCCCCCAATAACATAATCAGGCAAAGTATGCCACTAAACAACATAATTAAACAAAGTGTACAGCTTAAAACGCATAATTAGGCAGAGTACCCCCACCCCACCCCTGCATGACATAATGATGATGATAGTCAACATCACTTTGAACAGAAGGAGGAGAGAATGACTGGTTGCTCAGGATTGCCTCACCTGTTCCTCACTTTCTGATGAAGTATGCATAACTGACTGATGAAAATCTTACTGCATGTAGCCAGTTAGCCAGTCATGCACAGATCAGTGGGTGCATTTCAACTGCAAATGGTTGCTCCTCTGCTGCAAATGAGCTTTGCTCTGAAGGGCTTATTCTAACACAAATCACATAGCTTGACTGGATAGAGATCTCGAGTTTAAATTATACTCCGTTAAGTTAAATGCACTGTCATGTTCTTGGAACCTTTCCCAGGCTTTCCTAGCCTTGTGGCCTGGAGCACAATTTGCCTACAGGGAATACGACTGTCATGAGATTCAGATACTAGTGACGTTAAAATGTTGTGCTGTTGGCGTGAGCACAACTACATGTCCTCTTATGATAGGCACTCGTTTATTCCTGGCATTATTTATCACCACCCAATCAAACTACACATACTTCAGAATCTCTAAGGCAGAAAAAGCTTAGGGGTGAGCCGCTACAAGTCATATCACACAAAACAGGCAGCGTAAACTCGGATACATCTTCCCTGTACAAAATACATTATGTCACTTTTCATAACCCCTTTTCATCCAGAGCACAAAACTACTGGATGGTTGCCATGGTCACAGTTTTTAGGACCAATGATTCTAGCAGTATATCTGTTCCTACTACACCTGCTAACATACTTCCTAAAGCCATGTAATGCTGGCCAAACATATTACAATTTAATAGTTTAGATATTAGATTTAATAATAAAAAAAAGCATTGAATTTAATGTCAATTAACTATTGATTGGGAAAAGGCTGCTCTGTGGGAGATCTAGTAAGGCAGAGTGTACAGTATGTCCAGCTGAGAACCAACAGAACTCAAAAGTAAAAAGTACATATCAGAAGTCGTGTAAAATGAAAACCGCATGCCTAATGCCTCTCTTCCACGAGCAGCAGAAGGTGGTGAAGTCAACACCTTTTAGCTACTACCATCCACAGGTTGGGTGCTTGCTGGCACTCGGCATGGGCACTGGACAGGTGCCCTCCACCCATGCAGTTACATCTGAGCTTGGTGGTTGGCACGCTCAGACGCAATATGAGACATTTTTTTGCTGTCTGGTAATGCCACCATGTGTAAAATGTGACATGCGTGATGTTAATGACCGCTGCCATTTGAATGCATGTAATTGCAGCTGAATGGCGCTTGTGGCCGGCAGCCGGGCGGTTGAACTGCTCAACAAATGAAAAGTTCATTCGTCCGTGGAAAAGAGGTTTAAATGTTCACTACTTCTATGGATGCATTAGGCAAAGTTAAAGTGAAAATAAAGAGAGCTGAACTCATCGGCTTCTCAATTGGCCAATGTAGCCTCCCATCACATTAAAGAAGTAAAGAACGCCATGATGCGACAGTGGATTCGGCAATGAATAGGAATGCTGTAGCTTTTGTAATTTACACCCTTTTCAAAAATGTCTGGCTTTCAAAACAGCTACACAAATTCCGAACACGGTCTCTAGTCAACTGGAGATTAGAAATTAAGCAGAAAACTAGATTATCTGTATTGCAGCTTCAAGCAACATAGTGGTATCTTAAAAGAACACAATGGGCCCAACTCAATTACAGCAATCCCCAGAGCTGGCAATTGTTAATTCTTTGCAAACATGAATGTATTCATATGAATTTATGTAGCGCTGACATCTTCCACAGCTCTTTATTGAGTCCACTGTTTTAGTAAAGGCCTCTCAGAAAAGTTAAAAATGTAATCCATAAATGACTAGAGGAGATGATGGCCAGAGTGAATAATAAGGTAGATGGATATTTGGCGGCCTTGGGACACATGGAAGATTAAACAGGACTAACTTGTGTGAATTATGTGGATATTCAGACCTTCTCACATTACTTGTTTTTTGAAGATTTGGTTGTAGTCTTATGATGTTACTTGCAGGGATGTGGAGTCAGAGTTGGAGTCAAGGAGTTGGAGTAATTTGGGGTACCTGGAGTCGGAAGTTTTATAAACTGAGGAGTCAGAGTCAGATGATCTTTGTACCAAATCCACAGCCCTGGTAAGTATTAGACTAAGGAGTTGGAGTCAAGGAGTCCGAGTCATCTTGGGTAGCTGGAGTCGGAGGGTTCATAAACTGAGGAGTCGGATGATTTTTGTACTGACTCCACAGCCCTGGTTACTTGGACTCTCTCCTGATGGGTTCTCTCATGTTTACCCAGATATACTTTATTTTTCTTCTTGCTTTTGTTCTTTGACCATTATCTGATGCTGTATATCGAATCTCATGCACCAGTATACTGTGCTTTACTGACTCTCATTTTGTACAGGCTTTCCTTTTTATGTTTTTTTGTAATCTGCTTCTGTTGCTAATCATTATGAATAACTTTAATAAAAATAATATACAGGATCTTCTCAAAAAATTAGCACATTGTGATGAAGTTCATTATTTTCTGTAATGTACTGATAAACATTAGAGTTTCATATATTTTAGATTCATTACACACAACTGAAGTAGTTCAAGCCTTTTATTGTTTTAATATTGATGATTTTTGGCATACAGCTCATGAAAACCCAAAATTCCTATCTCAAAAAATTAGCATATTTCATCCGACCAATAAAAGAAAAGTGTTTTTAAAACAAAAAAAAGGTCAACCTTCAAATAATTATGTTCAGTTATGCACTCAATACTTGGTAGGGAATCCTTTTGCAGAAATGACTGCTTCAATGCGGCGTGGCATGGAGGCAATCAGCCTGTGGCACTGCTCAGGTGTTATGGAGGCCCAGGATGCTTCAATAGCGGCCTTAAGCTCATCCAGAGTGTTGGGTCTTGCGTCTCTCAACTTTCTCTTCACAATATCCCACAGATTCTCTATGGGGTTCAGGTCAGGAGATTTGGCAGGCCAATTTAGCACAGTAATACCATGGTCAGTAAAGCATTTACCAGTGGTTTTGGCACTGTAGGCAGGTGCCAGGTCGTGCTGAAAAATGAAATCTTCATATCCATAAAGCTTTTCAGCAGATGGCAGCACGAAGTGCTCCAAAATCTCATGATAGCTAGCTGCATTGACCCTGCCCTTGATAAAACACAGTGGACCAACACCAGCAGCTGGCATGGCATCCCAGACCATCACTGACTGTGGGTACTTGACACTGGACTTCAGGCATTTTGGCCTTTCCCTCTGCCCCGTCTTCCTCCAGACTCTGGCACCTTGATTTCTGAATGACATGTAAAAGTTGCTTTCATACGAAAAAAGTACTTCGGACCACTGAGCAACAGTCCAGTGCTGCTTCTCTGTAGCTCAGGTCAGGCGCCTCTGCCGCTGTTTCTGGTTCAAAAGTGGGTTCATGCTTCTTCAGCATGAGCTGGCACCTGCTCACAGTGCCAAAACCACTGGTAAATGGTTTACTGTCCATGGTATTACTGTGCTAAATTGGCCTGCCAAATCTCCTGACCTGAACCCCATAGAGAATCTGTGGGATATTGTGAAGAGAAAGTTGAGAGACGCAAGACCCAACACTCTGGATGAGCTTAAGGCTGATATCGAAGCATCCTGGGCCTTCATAACACCTCAGCAGTGCCACAGGCTGATTGCCTCCATGCCACGCCGCATTGAAGCAGTCATTTCTGCAAAAGGATTCCCGATCAAGTATTGAGTGCATAACTGAACATAATTATTTGAAGGTTTACTTTTTTTCTGTTTTAAAAACACTTTTCTTTTATTGGTCGGATGAAATATGCTAATTTTTTTTAGATCAAAATTTTGGGTTTTCATGAGCTGTATGCCAAAATCATCAATATTAAAACAATAAAAGGCTTGAACTACTTCAGTTGTGTGTAATGAATCTAAAATATATGAAAGTCTAATGTTTATCAGTCCATTACAGAAAATAATTAACTCTATCACAATATGCAAATTTTTTGAGAAGATCCTGTATATTAAACAAAATGTCATCTATGCCATAGTCGAAAGGCCAATTTTGAGGGGAACCAATTAACTTCCTGTATGTTTCTGCGATGTTAGTAGAAACCAGAGTGCCTAGAAGAAACCCATGCAAACACAGGAAGATCATACAAGCTCTATGCCAAAGGTTCTCAAGCTGGGTGCTGCAAACACTTTCAAGGGGTGCCATGCCTGCCCTCCCCATCAGCGGTCCTGATCCTTCTGCAGGAATTTATAGTCCCGGTTTGGTATTTCTAATGCAGAGCGGCAGTGTAGTCCAGTGATCACTGTATGCAGCAGCTGTCAATGACAGTCTCAGGTGATGCTGAAGAATATGTTCTTCAACCACATCACCCGGGACTTCATTACAGTACGGGCCAACAGCTGGCATGTGGTATTTGGTAGATGCACTGAAGACTGTGATGAGGAGGCACGGTGCCAGTGAGTATCCCTACTTCTTTTGCAGGTGCCCACCACTGACATCAGGGATTTAGGCTTGGCGCAGGATGAGTGGAATAAAGGCTCACCCTGCTGCCGCTGAAATTCTGTTTCATACTATTCCCCCTCAGGAGTCATAGTAACTCAGAGGGAGAAGTGATTCTGAGTCTGGCAATTGCCATAACCCTGAATTACCCCTGCATGCCACTCAGGTGGTACAGGGCCCACGTTGTGGGCCAAGAAGAGGCGCTTCTGGATTTGGGGCTGCACTGCCCGACTATGGCAGACTCTGCCTAATTATTTTTAGGAATGGGGAACTCTGCTTTACCTAATTACTTAGTTATTTGAGGAGGCACTGCCCAATTATAGTTGATGATTTGGGGGAGGGGGGCAAATAACTCTGCTTTTGTGTGGGGGGGAGGGGGACTCCGCTTTGCCTAATTATTTTGTTACTGGGGAAGGGGAGTTTGAATTCCCAATTATATTATATTTGGTAATGTTCTCGGGGGTTATGCCTAATTGTGTTTGGTGATTTATAGGGATTATTATTATTTTTTATGTATATAGCGCCAACATATTCCGCAGCGCTTTACAAAGCACAATAAGACGACAAGGGGAACATAGATACAACTAACAAATGTACAGCAGAGTTCCAAGCAGCACAAATATTGTTACAAGAACAGTAAACATTAGGAGGATGACCCTGCCCTTGCGGGCTTACAATCTAATGGGTTGTGGGGGACACACTAGGTAAGGGAGTGGAGGATGGATGAGGCAGTGATTCTTTGCCTCTGATTACATTGTGACAGAGAAGTAAATAAGGGCTATAGAATGTTATAAGCTTGTCTGAAAAGGTGTGTTTTAAGATGTCCAGGTTTGGAGCATGACGTACAGGCTGTGGAAGAGTGTCCCAGATAAGGGATGATGCGCGTGTAAAGTCCTGGATGCGAGCATGAGAGGAGGTGATCAGCTTAGAGGCCAGGAGAATTTCTTGGGAGGAGCGGAGTTTGCGGGAGGGACAATATCTTGAGATTAGTGAGGAGATGTATGGAGGAGACAACTCGTGGAGGGCTTTGTATGTTAGAGTCAGGAGTTTGAACTGGATCCTCTGGGTAATAGGTAACCAGTGGAGAGAACGGCACAGTGGGGCTGCATCGGAAGAGCGTGTGGAAAGGTGAATGAGGCGGGCCGCTGAATTTAGAAGGGATTGGAGAGGTGCTAGCCTGTTTTTTGGTAGGCCACAGAGCAGGGTGTTGCAGTAGTCTAGGCGGGAGACGATTAAGGCATGAACAAGCATTTTGGTGGCTTCTTGTGTGAGGAAGGGACGGATATGGAATATATTTTTGAGCTGGAAGTAGCAGGTGGTGGTTAATGAGGCAATGTGAGGTTTAAAGGAGAGCTCTGAGTCAAGTATAACCCCCAAGCAGCGGGCCTTAGTGTTTGAGGTTATTGGGGTGTTGTCTACCGTTATGGTTGCAATTGGTGGGGGTGTAGATAGCGATGGTGGAAAAATCACAATTTCCGTTTTAGTCATGTTGAGTTTGAGGAAGCGGGAGGACATAAATGCAGAAACGGCACAGAGACAGTCGGGGATAGTAGTGATGACAGATCAGGAGCTGAGAGATAGATTTGGGTGTCATCCGCATAGAGGTGATACTGGAAGCCAAAAGAGTTAATTAGTTGTCCCAGGCCACGGGTGTAGATTGAGAAAAGAAGTGGCCCAAGAACAGAGCCTTGAGGAACACCAACAGACAGTGGGTGTGGAGAGGAATTGGTGTTAGAGAAGGAGACAGTGTAAGAGCGTCCAGAGAGATAAGTAGAGATCCAGGAATGTGCTTGTCCCTTGATTCCTAAAGATGACAGTGTCTTCAGAAGCAGAGCATGATCAACCGTGTCAAAGGCAGAGGAAAGGTCAAGGAGTATTAGAATAGAGAACTGGCCTTTGGATTTAGCTACCAGTAGGTCATTAGAAACTTTCGTGAGGACAGTTTCAGTGGAATGGTGTGTGCGGAATCCAGATTGAAAGGGGTCAAGTAAGGAGTTGGTAGAGAGAAAGGCAGAGAGTGGATGTGACGTTCCAGCAGTTTAGAAGCAAAGGGGAGGAGAGAGACAGGACGGTAGTTGGATAGAGAAGTTGGATCAAGAGAGGGTTTTTTGATAAGTGGTGTGATGATAGCTTGTTTGAATAAGGAAGGAAAAGTGGCAGTGGAGATAGACAGGTTGAATAGAGTTGTTAGAGCGGGATTAAAGGAGGAGAAAAGCTGGGGGATTAGATGAGAGGGAATGGGGTCCAGGGCACAGGTAGTGAGATGTGCTTTGGAGATTAGTGAGGAAAGACACTGTTCAGTTAGTGTGGTGAAAGATGTTAGAGTGGTCGTGTGGAGCGGGGGGAAGGCAGTTAGTGGTGGGCGAGGGTGCAGGCGGACAGAAGGAATTTATAGGTGACGGTTGAGCTGGTAAAAATGGTTGTGTGTTGAAGCCATTACGTATTGCATCAATCTTGCTTGTAAAGTATGATGCAAAGTCGTCGGCTGACAGACATGTGGTAGGGGGAGGAGGTGGGGGAAGAAGTAGGGAGTTAAAGGTGTTGAACAATTGTTTTGGGTTGTGGGACTGTGAGGAAATGAGTGAGGAGAAATAAGACTGCTTAGCAGAGGTGAGGGCATCCCTGAGCTCCTGCATAGTTTGTTTATAGTGATTGAAGTCCTCTACAGCAGTGCTTTTTCTCCAGCACCTTTCTGCCTCCCTGGAGCACCTTTTCAGCTGTTTGATTTGTTCAGTGGGATTTGGATTTGGGGGATGATCAATGGATTTTTAGGGATGATCAATGTAATTGCAAATAATTTGTCCTTATATTCAAATTGTGTGTTACCCACAATGCACGACTACTGAATATGCAAATTATCCCTTTTCGCCCATGTAACCCCAACATGTCTTCTCAGTTCCGATCACGATAGGATCCAGGAGACTGTGTCTGCATTACAGTGCCACCCAGTGGTGGAAGAGGGTGATGAAAGAGAGACTCTTGCATCACCCCTCTTCCACCACTAGGTGGGACTGTGACGTAGACCCGGCCTCCTGGATCCTGATTACGTCACATGATGCGATAGTGACCCAGAAGAAATGTCGGGGTTGCTTCGCCACCACGGTGGAGGAAAGAAAAAGCTGATCCAGCTGTCCAGACAGGTAACTATAAAAGCTTCCTGCCGCCCACTCTGCATACCCAGCCAGGATGGGTATGCAGCGGCAGGAAAAATTTGGCCCTGCAGCCAAATAAAGTTTTACTTTATTTGGCTGCTAAAGGGTTGGGGGAGGGGGAATAAATATAGATACTGTATGTATCGGAAGATTGTATAACCAAATTGTTTAGTGTATGGCGAGATCTACTTTGTAGCTTGCAGTTGCTTTTTTGCATGCATATTTCCACTGCAGAAATAAAAATAACATATCACCTAGAGTTTCAGTAAGACTGACCTTCCTTCTCCTTCCCTACAGTTGGGACAAGAACATGCAACTCTTCGGAGTCTCTTGCCAGTCTGCACCTCCTGGTCCGATGATGGCTGGGACTGCTGAATCTGCACTTGTGTTATCTGATCAGGACTGACAGCACCGATGGTTGCATTGGCAAGCCCACCAACTGCAACAGTAACAGGAGCTAAAGTGGCTTGCTGTACTTTCACATCCCCTCCTTGATGCTGACCTATTAAGTAGTAACAAAACGGCATGAGCAAATGGTTAAGAAAAGGTCCAGCAAGATAAATATGCCACGCATAATAGTACAAAATTAAACTACAATGATAAGAAATAGCTAAATAAAATAATCTCAGTGAGATCTCTATTTCCTTGCTGCCCAAACTGCTCCCTGAAACAAAGTAGGTATTATTGCCGACTGTCTTCGGATGCTATAAGTATACTGGAATCATGCATTGCACTTCACAAGCACTTCATGAGCAAAGCACGAGACCTGCAACCGAATGGAAAAGTCACCGTTTTGGAAATAACAAGGCCAGGAATAAATGAATAAAGGCAGTTTATTAACAATGCAAGGAATGTAAATAATAGCATAATCAGCAGCATACATTCACTTCATGTACGGCAACCGAAATAAATGCAATTATATCCAAAAAACAACACGAGATAATTTTCCTTAGGAAGGTGTATTCAACAGACATACACATGCAATATGAGGTATATACAATTAGACTATCCTGCATAGTGTATCCATGCAGAGCAACCAAGTGTATATACAAATGTGTACAATTCGCAGTACACAGGAGACAGGCAAACGGGTAGTCATACAGGCAAGACATAAACCAGGAGAACAGATCATACAATGAAGTCGCTTAGGCAAAGAATCGTCAAATGGGAAGCACAGGTCAAAACACGGAAAGGCAATATACAAGATTCACGGGAAACCAGGACAGGCTGGCACACAGGCTAAGCAGCAACAATGAACTAGCACTAGATTAGTGATCAGGCTTGGTTTATATCAGTGATGGCTAACCTTGGAACTCCAGCTGTGACAAAACTACAAATCCCATCATGCCTCTGCCTCCCCGAGTTATGCTTAGAGATGTCTTGCAATGCCTCATGGGACTTGTAGTTCCACCACAGCTGGAGTGCCAAGGTTAGTCATCACTGCTTTATATCCTATGCTGGTAAATCAGGTGACAATTCAGCTCTCCTCCCAACAGTCTGTAGAGGAATGCAAGCTCAGGAGGAGTGTGCCCTCTGCTGGGGGGCAGAGAAACAACATGATCTTAGGCAGTATTCATGAGGACATCTGCTGGTGAAGAGAGGAAGTTCATGCAACATATTCACAGGGATGTCACCAGCAGATGGGAATTGTAACATTGGATTATTAAAACTTAAATGTGTTTATCCTTCTGCATCTGGAAGTTTTGAAGATTATGAGTGGCTAAATATTTTAATGAAAACGTAGATTAAAGAGAACACCCAGCATAAAGAAAAGTCACTGTAGTATAAAAGCAAAAAGGTAGGCATCAGGAAGTAAAGTACAGGAATATGCGCTATTTATTAATACAGAAAGGATCACTTACATGCCGGGACAAGAACAAAAATAAACATATGTCAGTCCTGATGGCGGTTTTGTATAATGCTCTAGGGCTGAACGATTTTAGGAAAAGACTGAATTGCCATTTTTTTTATCAGAAATTGCAATTTCATTTCGACTCACAATTTTCTTCAAATCAAGCTTTAGCACTAAATTCACAATTTACAGTAACATTTACAAACATGCATTGACAGAAAATGACATAGGTGGCGGTGTTACAGTGCAGGTTAGCCAGTATAGGTTAGGCAGTATAGGTGCAACAGTACAGGTTAACCAGTATAGATGCCACAGTACAGTTTAGCCAGTATAGGGGCCACAGTACAGGTTAGCCAGTATAGATGCCACAGTACAGTTTAGCCAGTATAGGGGCCACAGTACAGGTTAGCCAGTATAGATGCCACAGTACAGTTTAGCCAGTATAGGGGCCACAGTACAGGTTAGCCAGTATAGATGCCACAGTACAGTTTAGCCAGTATAGGGGCCACAGTATAGGTTAGCCAGTATAGATGCCACAGTACAGGTTAGCCAGTATAGATGCCACAGTACAGTTTAGCCAGTATAGGGGCCACAGTATAGGTTAGCCAGTATAGATGCCACAGTACAGTTTAGCTAGTATAGGGGCCACAGTACAGGTTAGCCAGGTATAGGTGCCACAGTACAGGTTAGCCAGCATAGGTGCCACAGAACAGGTTAGCCAACTATAGGTGCCACAGTACAGGTTAGCCAGTATAGATGCCACAGTACAGGTTAGTCAGTAAAGATGCCACAGTACAGATTAGCTAGTATAGGTGCCACAGGTACCATGGACAGAGAAGACTGGAGCTGGTGGTACGATCGGCAGGGCCAGAGGCACGATGAGTAACAGCATGGCAGCACACTATCGCTTCGGAGGGAGGGAGAGGGGCGAGGGGGTGAGGCAACTGTACTGTGGCTACGATGGCATATGGCCCAGGACCTCAGCTTTGATGTTCACGTTATTATCTTGTCATAAATCGCAATTATGGTCTAGAAATGATAGATCGTTCAGCCCTATTATGCACACACATCTTTAGAGATAGCAGAAGATAATGTGCTGTGCACACGCTAGATTGTTCTCAGCTAAGGCAGCCATTTGGGTTCATCGCAGCTGAGAATCTAGTGTGTGTACAGGTGTCCCACAAGGATGCTCAACCTCCCTGGCGGTCCGATTAACTCCTGCTTTTACAGTCTAATGCTGGGAATACACTATAAGTTTTTCCGGCAGATTTACTTTCCGATCGATTTTCCAATTTGGATTCACTTTCATGAGAAAATCGATCAGAAAAACAACCAAAATCAGATCGGACCTGTGGGAAATTCTCTATCGAGCCATCTATCTGCCCAAAAAACTCATGTTGTATTCCCAGCATAAAAGTGGTACAATTTTTCCATACCCCAGAGAGATCTGCAGCAGCCCCTGCACAGATTCACCTCCCTGGGATCCACTGCAGCAATTCCTCCTCCTGTCCTCCGGGTGGCGCTCCACCCCTATGGTGAGATAGCGATCATCATGCAAGAAAAAGCAATCTAACCCAAGAGATCAACAACCTCCAAGGACAAGAAGAAGAAGGTCTGTGGGCATCTAGACCCCGGGAGAGGTGAGCTGTAACAGCCACTGCACCGCACAATGTTCTCCCCCCTTTGGGGCGTCCATATTGCCTGTGATTTAAATTGCCTTCAATAAAGAAATGATTTGCTTTGTGGATGAGTGCGGACTTTACCTACACATTGTTCTCCTTACCCTTTCCTCTCTGTCGTCTCTCCTCCTCCCTCCATAGCAACAATGCCACTCTGTTATAGCAGAACAAGTGTCTGTACAGCGCTTGGCCCATGAGCTGTTGCCCAAAGGATTTTCTCCCAATCCCCACAGGCTACAACAGTTGTGTGCATCTACACACCTTGAGAGCTGGTTTACAATGAATTAGCTGTAGCAAGTTTTAGGCCTCTTTCACAGTGCGTCGTTAAAGTTGCACATTAAAACAACATTTAACGCAGAATAACTCACTGCAATGAAAAATCAATGCCCTGTTCACAGTGCACACGTTGCGTTGGTGACTAATGATGCATGTTAAGTAAAAGTGCTGCATGCAGTGCGTTATACACGTTATTAGGTGTGTTGGACTGTTTACACATGCTCAGTAATGACTTGGAAACATACTTTTCATTGCCTATATGCTCTACTGTATGCAACAATAATGTGGCATTAAGTTGTGTTGCGACTTTTTGGGGGCATTGCTTTGTAATTAGCGTTGCGACTAACGTCGGATCAAACCGCAACGTCCTACTGTGAAAGAGGAACTATAGCCATCGTATGCCCCCCCACAAAAAATACATATTTAAGTAGATAAATGCTTACATATTATACGTATTGCACTGTCCACGTTTTGTTTTTCTCTTTATTTTCAATTTTTATTAGTATCTTGGCGGGGCCATCTTGTGCCCTCCAGGTTAAAGAATCCCCTCGCATCCCCCTGCACTGATTGTGAGCACAGCGGGGAGGATAAAGGTAGCAGGCATGGACTCACCTAACAATGGATCCAAGCGCTGCCGTTCCCATCTATTCTTTGCACTACCGCCGGCGGCAGTGCAGAGAGTATAGAAGGGAACTGCAGCGCCTGGAACCATTATTCCAGGAGTCTGTGTGCACCGCCTTTATCCTTCCCGTGAAATTCAGCATGAAGAAGAGGGAGAATGCGGCTTGCGGCAGAAGGGGGGAGCGGAAATGCCTCTGGAGGAGGGGGGCAGAGGACAGTGGCAGGAGACAGCCTCTGGCCCCCTCCCTGCGCACTAATGCGGCTGCAAGATCAAGAGACCAGGGGAAGACCAGGCGGCCAATCGCAGTGCAGAGAGGTGAGTGACAGAGGCTTTAGCCAATCAGGCTGATACAGCATACCATGTCACTTCTCTTTTGCGTCTGCGTACCATCTTAGAGCCTGGGGGCATGGGGAGAGAAAGAGCACAATAAGATTGATTTTAACCACTTCACAACTGAGGGGTTTTACCCCTTCAGCATCCAAGCAATTTTCACCTTTCAGCTCCTTCCATTCATTTGCCAATAACTTTATCTCTACTTATCAGAATGAAATGTGTTAAATGTGTTTTTTTTATCACTAATTAGGCTTACTTTGGGTGGTAAATTATGCCAAGAATTATTTTATTCTAAATGTTTTTTAATGGAAAAATAAGAAAAAAATTGGAAAAAAATCCTTATTTTTCAGTTTTCGGCCATTATCATTTTTAAATAATGCATGCTACCATAATTAAAATCCACGTAATTTATGTGCCCATTTGTACTGGTTATTACACCATTTAAATGATGTCCCTATCACAATGTCTGGCACCAATATTTTATTAGGAAATAAAGATGCATTTTTTTTCAGTTTTGCATCCATCATTAATAAAAAGCCCATAATTTATAAAGTAACAGTATTATACCGTCTTGACATACAAATTAAAAAAGTTCAGTCCCTAAGAAAACTATTTATGCATTTTTTATAATTGTAAATTTATTTCATTGTATTTTTTTTACAAAAAAAATAAATGTTGGTAACTATTGGGGAGTGTGGGAGGTAAGGGGTTAATTTAAAATGTAAAAACAGGTCTTTGCATTTAAAAAAAATACTTTTAGATGTAATTTTACTATTTGGCCACAAGATGGCCTCAGTTTTTTTTTTTTATATACGTCCTGTAAGCAAAATATGTATGCTTACAGGAAGTGTACTGAAGATGGGAAACTTTTATTTATTAGAATGATCGTGCAGCTTCTCATAAAAGGCGCCGATAATTGCTACGGGGACTTAGATCAATGATTAGGAATTGCTTTCCCATTCATTGATCTCCTGGTGGGCAGATGGCAACATGAACGAGCGCACAAATAAGCGGGAGCGCTTTCAGCAGTGGTAGCAGCGTGAGTACATATATTTACTCCCCTGGGCGGTTAGATGAAGTCTGCAGGGGAGTAGATATACTGTACTGGAGCTGTGAAGTGGTTAAAGTTTGGATTTGCCTGGTTAGCATCTTCTTGACTATTTTAACAGCCTGCACATAGGCAAACGCAGGGGGGGGGGGGGGGGGGATTACAGCTGCCCAGAATCCCCCCCTCAGGCCAGGGCTGGTGCAGTGTCTGGGGACAAGCACAAGTCGAGACACCAGAATATTTGCAGGTATCCTGCAGCTCACAGCACTACCCCCTTTCTTTCCCTGCTACAGTTGACTTTGTAAGTAGCAGCAGCATGTGTACATAGCATGGAGCAGCTCTGGGGAACTCAACAGAGCACAGATCTAGATATGAGCACAGCCCTGTTCCCCTGCTATGTGAATGCTTCACTTTCCACTTCAATACAATAGACATGGAGCTCCGCTCACAACCTCCATCCACCAACAGTGCAGGAAAGCGGGCTGCCGAAACCTCGGATCCAAGACTGTAGAAAGTGAAATCCGCACGATGTCGGTAGAATCAGTATAGCTTTATTTGATCAATACACACAACAGGCTAAAATCCAGCACCACATGCTGACATGTTTCGGGCGTTACACGCCCTTAATCATAGCATAGGCGCAAGTGAGAAAGGGTGACTCATATATAGAGTAGGGTTACACCTGATATCACATGCTCAAATGACCCCACCCACAAAGAAAAATGCATATATAAAACAAAAGGACAAAAGTCCCCCAATTAGTGTAATCTAGTATATAAAAACATGATACAAAGGTAAAAATGTAAATGCATACGATTAAACTCAATATGGCAATACACAGCAATGAATATGATCGTCTTCATGAAATTCAAGAGTTCACTTGAACTGGAAAATCCAATATGCCTCCCGGGTAAGGAGACGTTTATAAACGTCTCCCCCTCTCGTAGGCCTCAAGACACGCTCAATACCCTGGAATGAAAAAGAGGACATGTCACCTGAGTGGACCGATCTAAAATACTTCGCTACATTGGACACCTCCAAAGTTAGCCAGCCAGCTCCCCTATAGTGTTCTGCTATTCGTTGTCTGAGGTGCCTGGTAGTACACCCCACATATTGAATATGGCATAGAGAACATGAAATGAGATAAATCGTGTACTTCGTGTCACAATTTATATATTGTTATATGGGAAAAACTTTACCATTGAAAAAGGAAATGACAGAACGAGTGGATTTATGTACAGCACAATAATGGCAGGTTGAAAAATTGCACCTATAGGAACCAAGGGTGGTCAGCCAGCACGGCCGTTGTGTGCTGGGGGGGGAGGAGACTGGGTGACAGGATGCTGCCAAGTGTGGGGGCCCTCCTGCTCGCAAATCGAACTCCCTGTTTGACTATCTGGTTAAGGGTTTCGTCCGCCTGTAGCACAGGTAAAGACTTCCTCACAATTTGCGTGATTTGTTTAAATTCTTGACTATAAGTAGTCACGAAGATCGTATCATTATTAGGTTATGGCAGCGTCTGACGGGAGCCAGAGGTTAATAGTTCCTCCCTGGTTTTCATCAGGGCCCGCCTCTTGCCCCTCCCTATCATCCATCTAGGATAACCACACTCCGCAAGACGAGAACCCACAGCATCCAACTTCAATCTGAGGGCCGAGCCGTCAGAGCAGTTGCGTCGTACCCGAATCGATTCACCCACAGGAAGTGCACGGATGGTATGAGACTGATGGTCCAACAGTGTGTGCGACTGGGTCAAGCATGCTCACACAGGGTCCCATCCCCTTGTTGAACTCTGGTCCCTCTGATGATCATTTAATCACACTCGGCGACCTGGACTATGATCCTGAACGATCCTCCAAATTTGCAGCAGTGTTTTCGAGACATTTGGGGGCCTCTCTTAATTCCAACTCAGAGGCTACACTCAAATCTGCTTTCATACAACTTGAGGACCTTATGCTGAAAGAGACCAAGGTCTGGTGGGACCTTACCAGTCTCAAGCAATACGTGGCGGATAATATCATTCCGCGTGGCTTGAGAATTAGGAAGGTTCCCACTACTATTTACTCAGACAATTTTGTTATAGAGTGGAATGCAATTTTGAGTGATTGCTCAATCAAACTGATGAAATTGATCATTGTGTATGAAGAACAACGATTGGTTGACCTACGACTGCAGGTTTCAGAGGTCAAAAGGACTCTCTCTAAGCTCGACACGTTGCAGCAATACGATGATTTGAATAAAAAACTTTTGGACAACGTGTCGAGGCTAGAGTCTTTGATCACTGATACCAAACGAGTCAAGTATCTTCGGGATGTAAACGATTATAAAAAGGGTGTTGTCTACGAGTGGGGTCGTTGGGAGGCCATTTTCCGGTCACCAAGACCTACCGCCCGTCGACCTAGAATTAAACCCTCTAAAAAAGTTACTTTTAGTTCACCCGAAACGTCTGACTCTCAGTCAGAGATATTGGATGCCTCTGGAATGCAGGTATATGGGGCAACTGGGGGCACAGAGTCTGTTATATCTTCCAATAACCAGCCATCAAAAAACCAGCAGCCCATTCTTTCTCTACCTGTCCATCACAAGAGACACAACAAATACAAAAAGAAAAAAAGCCAAGGCATACGAGGAGAGACTAGGGACTTCGGTTTCTCACTATACTAACCACACTGTTGTCAATCTTTCAGCCACCATTTTGTCTTCTTCAGAGATTGCATTACTCTCATAGGGGCTTTCCTTTGCCCCCACATCACACTTTGATGTGTTCTCCACACTTTTGGATGTCAATAAATTTGTCAGGTCTCTCCTCCTGAGAAAGCATTTTATTGATGGGCGGACTGCGGACACGGTGGAGGATGATATTTCGGTTGGTGGAGGTATGGTCTTGTCTGATATAAGAAACTTTGGGGACACTAAGTCTCTCTTGTCGTTAGAGCAATTGCTCTCAGAGACGGTCCCCTTGATCTCTGAAGACGATGTAAGGCCTATTTCTATCCGCAATCCAGCCTTTTATCCGACGACTGCCCGCAGTCCCCCTGTCGATGCTTTCCAGGAGGTAATTGAGAGAGAGCTACTTGAACTAGCCTCTGCTAAGACCTCGAGCCTCCGTAGTAACCTCTCTCCTGTTGAAAAGCAGACCCTCTTCTCCCTTAAAACAAATGCACGCATCATCATTAGAAATGCGGATAAGGGGGGAGCAGTGGTCGTGCTGGACACTGAGGTTTATCGTATAGAGGCACTGAGGCAACTCCAGGATGCAGCCACTTATTCTCCACTGAGATGTGACCCTACTGCGGAGTATAGCAGACAGCTTCTTGCACTCTTGTCTCTGGGTGAAAGCTTGGGGGTAATCTCCAAGCGATTAGCAGAGTATCTCGCCGTTTCCTCGCCTGTCGTCCCGGTGTTCCATCATTTGCCCAAGATCCACAAACAGGGTTTTCCCCCAGAGGGCAGGCCAATTGTGGCCGGGATCGGCTCTCTGGGGGAACGCCTGGGAAATTGGGTAGATGAACACCTACAGCCATTAGTGCGACGCCTTCCCGATTATATACGAGACATCAAGCATGTGCTTAGCAGTTTACAACACTTTCAATGGCATGACAACTACAGTTGGATTGCCATTGATGTTAAATCACTATACTCCTGCATCCCTCATGCTCTCGCTTTGGATGCTCTCGATTACCATATGACGAGATACTCTGCTTTCTCCCTGGACCTTCAGTTCTTCGTCGGGCGTGCCGTCCAATATCTGCTTACCCACAATTACTTTCTTTTTGAATCCGATTTTTATTTACAACGCTGTGGAGCTTCAATGGGAGAAAAATTTTCTCCCCCACTGGCCAATTTATATATGGGCTGGTGGGAGGAGCTCCACATGTTCAGTGACTCAAATATTTATTCGGGTCATATTGTGTGGTATGGCAGGTATATAGATGACCTGTTGGTCATCTGGAACGGCACGCACGACGAGGCTCTGCAATTTGTGGAGTTTCTCAATGCGAATTCTCTGAACTTGGTGTTTACCTCCCAGTGGACCCCCTCGGAGGTCAATTACCTTGACCTCACATTGAGGGGTGACCCCTCTTCTGCCTCTGTGGTTTCTGGCACGTACCGCAAGCCCTGCAGTGGCAACTTCACTCTGAGGGCCAACAGTTGCCACCCGTCACATACCATCCGTGCGGTTCCCGTGGGTGAATCGATTCGGGTACAACGCAACTGCTCTGACGGCTCGGCCCTCAGATTGGAGTTGGATGCTGTGGGTTCTCGTCTTGCGGAGTGTGGTTATCCTAGATGGATGATAGGGAGGGGCAAGAGGCGGGCCCTGATGAAAACCAGGGAGGAACTATTAACCTCTGGCTCCCGTCAGACGCTGCCATAACCTAATAATGATACGATCTTCGTGACTACTTATAGTCAAGAATTTAAACAAATCACGCAAATTGTGAGGAAGTCTTTACCTGTGCTACAGGCGGACGAAACCCTTAACCAGATAGTCAAACAGGGAGTTCGATTTGCGAGCAGGAGGGCCCCCACACTTGGCAGCATCCTGTCACCCAGTCTCCTCCCCCCCAGCACACACTGGCTGACCACCCTTGGTTCCTATAGGTGCAATTTTTCAACCTGCCATTATTGTGCTGTACATAAATCCACTCGTTCTGTCATTTCCTTTTTCAATGGTAAAGTTTTTCCCATATAACAATATATAAATTGTGACACGAAGTACACGATTTATCTCATTTCATGTTCTCTATGCCATATTCAGTATGTGGGGTGTACTACCAGGCACCTCAGACAACGAATAGCAGAACACTATAGGGGAGCTGGCTGGCTAACTTTGGAGGTGTCCAATGTAGCGAAGCATTTTAGATCGGTCCACTCAGGTGACATGTCCTCTTTTTCATTCCAGGGTATCAAGCGTGTCCTGAGGCCTACGAGAGGGGGAGACGTTTATAAACGCCTCCTTACCCGGGAGGCATATTGGATTTTCCAGTTAGAGACACGCTCGCCGGGAGGGCTTAATGCGAAATGGGACCTCAATACAGTCACTTGAAGTGGCTGGGATGTTTATTTCTGCCTTTTGTCTTCATGTAGTTATATGCTTTAATTTTAAACTCTTGAATTTCATGAAGACGATCATATTCATTGCTGTGTATTGCTATATTGAGTTTAATCGTATGCATTTACATTTTTACCTTTGTATCATGTTTTTATATACTAGATTACACTAATTGGGGGACTTTTGTCCTTTTGTTTTATATATGCACTTTTATTTGTGGGTGGGGTCATTTGAGCATGTGATATCAGGTGTAACCCTACTCTATATATGAGTCACCCTTTCTCACTTGCGCCTATGCTATGATTAAGGGCGTGTAACGCCCGAAACATGTCAGCATGTGGTGCTGGATTTTAGCCTGTTGTGTGTATTGATCAAATAAAGCTATACTGATTCTACCGACATCGTGCGGATTTCACTTTCTACTTTCCACTTCAATAGCAATGTTGGCTGTCCTCATTATTATCTGTATCTAAACTACTCCTGATCGATCTTGTCGATCGGGAGCAGTTCGGACATGTCAGATATAATTGTCAGATCCTGCCAGTTGGACGGGAAATTGCATTATGTGTACCCAGCATGATGTCCTACCATATTATTATACTGTGTTGTGTGTGGATGAAGGAGACCTTTTAGGAACACCCCTCTTGAAAATCCTGGGTTTGCCACGGCTGCACTAGAAAATTAATTTTGTATTTACTGCCTAACAGTTACTCTTTAAAGCTGAAACTGAAGCTGTTAAAGCTTGAACTGAAAGGGATATAAAAGGTTGACATTTATTTTCTTTTAAACAATGCAAATTGCCTAGCTGTCCTGCTGATCCTCTGCCTCTGTATAAAGTGGACCTGAACTCTTGCACAGGACAGAAGGAAAACAGAGAATTGGACCCAGTATTTATTTAGAGTTTAGCCTGTCTAATTCCTGTCATCTGTGACTAATCATAAGCTCTACGTTGATCTCTCAGCTGTCAGCCTCAGCAGTGCAGCTAATTTGTAAACATAGGATGTTAACACTATAGCCTCGTACACAATCCTGACTTAACCCCCTCCCGACCCCCTAATGCCAATTGGCGATGGGAGGGTGGCAGCGACAGGAGATTAGCCAGGAATGCAGGCGCATGCCCGTTGAGTTACGGAGCTCCGCTCCTTAAACAGCCTGCCAGCCACGATCGAAACTGGCAGGCTGTTAGGGGAAAAAAACCCTGTTATTTGCTTCTGTACAGCGCTGCAATCTAGCACATCGCTATACTGGGGACAGCCCTATCACTTGGCTGTCCCCCTAGAGTGG
The DNA here is from genome assembly GCF_040937935.1 of Hyperolius riggenbachi. Taxonomy (NCBI): domain Eukaryota; kingdom Metazoa; phylum Chordata; class Amphibia; order Anura; family Hyperoliidae; genus Hyperolius; species Hyperolius riggenbachi. The sequence continues at coordinate 87,824,070 of NC_090650.1, forward strand.
CTCACAATCGGATCCCTCTCATAGGCTGAGGCCTATGAGAGGTGGTTGAAGTAGTGGGATCTCGGGGGGAGGGAGGGAAGGTGAAAATAGCTTTTATTTTATTTGTTTTAATAAAAAAAAAAAAAAAAAAAACTTTTAAAATTGATTAAAAAAAACAAAAACACAACAGCAGCAATCAGATTCCACCAACAGAAAGCTCTGTTGGTGGGCAGAAACGGAGGCAAGATTCATTTGGCTGCTAAGTTGTATGGCCAAGTAATAAACTGTTAAAGCTGCAGAGGCTCATTGTAAAAAATAGGCTGGTCACTAGGGGATGTAAGCCTGTGGTCCTCAAGTGGTTAAAGGGATCCAGAGGTGAGTATAATATGGAGGCTGCCATATTTATTTCCTTTTAAGCAATACCAGTTGCCTGGCAGCCCTGCTGGTCCTCTGCTTCTAATACGTTCAACCACAGACCCTGAAAAAGCATGTAGCAGGTCGGGGGTTTCTGACAATATTGTCAGAACTGACAAGATTAGCTGCATGCTTGTTTCTGGTGTAATTCAGTTCACTACTTCAGCCAAATAAATCAGCAGAACTGCCAGGCAACCAGTATTGTTTAAAAGTAAATAAATATGGCAACCTCCATATCACGCTTACCTCGGGTTCACTTTAAGTAGGCTAAGGTGGAGGATAATGACCAACTTAGCTGACAATCAGGTGTGTGTACGACACCCGAAGACCCCCAATGCCCAACCTGTGAGCGATCTACTCAACCCCAGCGATGCCGATCTCATTGTTCGTGCCGCTCCCCATGTGATGTCACACATGCGGCAAAATGACTGCAGTGGAAATAGAAACGCAATCACGCTACTCAGTGGAAAAGGGCCCTAAGGAAGGACCCTCACTCATGTGCAGCATAAACTACATGTCCAGAATGCAAACTGTGCTACTCCACACAGATCACCTGTTTTCCCAGCTTTGATGTGCTGCTACATCATATTCATCCATCTACCTCATCTCTCCCTAGACTGGGAAAGCAAAATCACTGGAATTAGTACCGGCAATATCTGCTCACCTCTCCCACAATGCCCAGCAAGAAAAGTCAGGCTGGGAACACAGGACAGGACCATCTCCATGATCACTGCCTTATTATAGCTGTCCTTTCTCTAAATCTTTGCGTGATGGTTTCTGCTGTAATTCAGAGAAGTTTGGATATAGTCTCACATTCATTCATTGTTCTTCCTACTTTGTGTGTCACATGGTCACACCTGAATGACTTGCCTACCAGCTGTGTCCAGAAGCTACAGAATGAAAAGGAATGTGTAATGCACAATGAGACACATATAGTGAAGCATACAGCACATAGAAGAATGATCTAATGCAGCCATGAGGCAGGGTTCACACTTCGCATGCAAACTACTGAAAAACACATTCTCCGCACATTGCACTGCATTGCTATTATCCACTGAGTGAAGTCGGCTGAGATGGACGATAACAACCGCCTCAGCTGATAATCAGGCACGTGTACAGAGGTGCCCAATCCCCGACCTGCAAGCGATCCACCTGGCTGATCAACTCACTTCCAGCGACAACCTACTTCATTGTGCACGCCGCTTCCACGCCCACTGTGTGACATCACACATCTCCACCCCCTGCATAGCAACACAGCGCGTAATCAGCTACACAACGGACTCTCCGACGGGTGACATCCATCAAAGTTGTGTATGCACCTTGCTGTTTAGAGCCTAGTTGGGATTTAAATGTCCGACAGCTGGCAGACACAGGCACTTTTGACAGTGCTTAGCAAATCATCCATAGGTGTTCGAGAGCACACATTTTTTACTGTGGATTGATCAGACATCTCCTGAACCATCGTTCTTGGGCAGAAAAATTGATAAGGAATGCTCAAAGCCATGCTTTACGCTTTAGAGGGGTTTCAAAGTGAACCTGAGCCGAAGTTTGAGTCGGAAAAATACTTACCTAAGAAGACGGAAGCCTCTGGATCCTATAGAGCAGTGATGGCAATTTTTTTAGACACTGAGTGCCCAAACTGCAACCCAAAACACATTTATTTATCGCAAAGTGCCAACACAGCAATTCCAGGCCTCTTTCACACCGGAGGTGGAACTGTGTACTTGTCGGGCAGTTCAGCCTCCCAGCTGCAGGCCAAGAGCGACTTTCAGCTGCAGCAGGAGGAGGAAGCCTCTCTAGAGTCTAAGTCTTTCCCCTTCCGAGGGGAGAATCCTCGCCGGGGCACTTTTCTCCCCTACAGCAGGGGTGTCGAACTTAATGATAAGCGGCCAAAATCTAAAACACGGTACAGTAGCCCCCGACTGTTACTACACAATCAATCCGCGTAACGAATCAACTTGGGTGAGTGACGGCCAACCCCTTTATGCACACCGCTCCTCTACCTGCTGCGTGACATCACAAACGCACCCGATCCTGGACACTTATATACTTATAGTCATAGACCCTACTAAAGCCAGTAGGATCGTCAGGATGCCAGAGCCTTTCCCCTTCCGAGGGGAGAATCCCCGTCGGGGCACTTTTCTCCCCTACAGCAGGGATGTCGAACTCAATGATAAGCGGCCAAAATCTAAAACACGGTCTTAGTTACGGGCCACATATTTAATTTAAAACCATACCCCTTGCCTGGAAATCCTGAGGATCCTCTGCCTCTAAAGCCTCACACATGTATGACTAAAGTAAGCTGAGGCAGCCGATAACAAGTCTCAGCCGATAGGTTTGTGTACAGTAGCCCCCGACTGTTACTACACAATCAATCCGCGTAACGAATCAACTTGGGTGAGTGACGGCCAACTCCTTTATGCACACCGCTCCTCTACCTGCTGCGTGACATCACAAACGCACTGCTCCATCTTCCCTCTGTCCCCTGCATAGCAACAGAAGGCATTAGCACCTATATAGCTGACTCCGTGTCAGTACTGGTCAGCCCAGCGATATTGCCCATTGAAAATTGGTCCCCGATCCCCAACACCTCCCCAACACCTTTATACTTATAGTCATAGACCCTACTGAAGCCAGTAGGATCGTCAGGATGCCAGACAACTGGTATTGTTTAATAGGTTATAAATATGCCGCATCCCTATCCCTCTCACTTCAGGTTACCTTTAAAGGGACCCTGAGCAAAGCTTTAAAATGAAAATCGGCACTTACCTGGGGCTTCCTTCAGCTTCCCGTCGCCGTAAGCCTCCTGTGCATGCGCAGTCCAGTCTTTGGAGAACCGTGCATGTGCAGGAGGCTTATGGTGGTGTACACGTGATTGAGCATGTGCAGTTGCTGATCGAGCAATGTGGCCTAAGTCGCCACACTAACAGCCGCGGAGTGGACCCAGAGGACGTAAAGGGACCTCACGGCTATGGGGAGTTGGAGGAAGCCCCAGGTAAGTGCCGATTTTCGTTTTAAGCTCTGCTCAGGGTCCCGTCAAACTCTTGGGGGCCACATAAAATGGTACAGGTACACTTTTAGGCCTCATTCACACCTAAAATCAAAAACGCAAACGTTTTGCTTTTGTGTGCTTTTTCCCCCCCTCCCGGAGCTCCACTGCGCGCTGCGTTTCTGCTAAAAGCGCTTTTCTAACCACTTTTCCAGAGCGGTTTTATAATTCACTCCCTGACGCAAGTCAGGAAGTGAACTCTTTGACCCGGAAAATAATAAATACAATGTATTTATTCTTAAAAACACTCACGCAATCGCTGCACAAAGCAATTTTGTGAGCATTTTTCTTATACCTTCCATTGAGGCAAAAGCGCCTCAAAAATGGTACAGGCAGCGCTTTGCTGAGCAGGTCGCAAATTAACCGCTCAGCTGTGAACTCTCTCATAGGAAATCATTGCACAAGCTTTTTAGGGCGATTTTGAAAATCGCCTGCGCTTGAAAAAAGGGTAAAAACACCCTTAGTGTGAATGAGCCCTAAATGTTTTCCATATTACAACCTTGGTCCTTCTTTTTTTTTTTCAGAATAAGAGTTTTGTGGGTAAGGGTTTGTCTTTGTAGAGAGGACTTCTCAGAGTTTAAAGGAGAACTGTAGTGAGAGGTATATGGAGGCTGCCATATTTATTTCCTTTTAAGCAATACCAGTTGCCTGGCTATTCAGCTAATCCTCTGCCTCTAATACTTTCAGCCATAGGCCCTGAACAAGCATGCAGCAGATCAGGTGTTTCTGACAAATTTAGACAGATATGACAAGATTAGCTGCATGCTGGTTTCTGGTGTGATTCAGACACTTCTTTAGGCAAATAGACCATCAGGGCTGCCAGGCAACTGGTATTGCTTAAAAGGAAACCAATATGGCAGCCTCCATATCCCTCTCACTACAGTTCTCCTTTAAAGAGACTCTGTAACAACATTTTCATCCTTATTTCTTCTATCCAATAAGTTCCTATACCTGTTCTTATGTGGTCTGTCTTACTCCAGCCTTTCCTAGTTGCATGGTGGCTGTATTATCTCTGTTATATAATCTAATCTTCTTTCCTCTGACAGCTTTGTCGGGCTCAGGCAGGAATGTGCTGCTCTGCTTGTGATAGGATAGAAGCTATACACACTCTCTCCGCGCCCCCTGCAGGCTCTGTGTGACAGACTGAGCTCCTCTTAGCCTATCACAAGCTGGTTAGCAGCCATGTCTTTTGTTTGTAAACACTGCCTAAAACTGGCAATTACAAGCCAGGATCGCAGCAGGGAGTGGCAGAAACAGCACAGAGGTGCCCAGGAGAACATAATGAATAGAATGGTATGTTTTTTATTGTAAGAATTTTAGAGTACAGATTCTCTTCAAGTTTAATTAGTAGTCTATTCAGTGGCACATATTTACTTTTTTTCATGGTTTCGGTTACATTAAACATACACTACCGAATGAAAAAGGTACCAGGGAAAAATAGCAAACACTGAATGTCCAGAAGGACTGAGCCCTATAGGTACTGTAGAAAACTTATAATTTTCAAGTTTAATAGAGGGATTTATAACACCCGGGGTATTGTAAATTGAATACCTTACTGTGTGGGGTACAGATGTAAATGTCTGTTTTCTAAGTGTGGGGGTCTTTGCTTATCCCCCTTACACCCAAGCATGTATTGCCAGGGCAAGGTGTAGCTATCCCACACAACTGAAATTATTGCACACACAGTAGTTCAGTGATATTAGAGGGACTGTGGATAGAAATGACCGAAAGGATTTGAAACAGTCTATTTCAACCACCAATTGTGTAATCCCCCCAAGACACTGACAAGATGACAGGTGGGTAAAAGAGTGCTAAGTGCTGTACAAAAGCTTTAACATGTGCATGTTTCACCAAAAGGCTTCATCAGAAAGAGTGCTGTACATATTTACATAGCCTACACCATTATATACATATATTACAAAATACCCCCCATCATCACACAAGCCCCAGTCAGAGCTGAATTGCCCCGTTAGGCAAAGCCATATATATAGAGGTATAGAAGAGAGGGGGAGGCGATAGAGTGGGTGTGACCACAATGAGTCACATGTTGCCCCTGCATAGAGGCATCCAGATTGCAGGGTAGATAGCATTTGTCATACCTTAACCTCAGCAGCCCTGCGGGGCCATATCTCCAGCATATGCATGTCGCCATGTTGCCATCCCATAATTCGTGGGTTGGGCTAAGGTCAGACTCCACAATGGGGAGGGATCCATCCTCGGCTGGTGATGCCGATTGGTCCTTTCCCCTGCCACAAGGTTCGGCTGGATGCGTGAAGTGGGCGGAAGTCCCGACGTCAACTCAGCGGTGACCTCACTTCCGCCAGTACGCTCATCCACTTCCTATAGAGCGAGAGGCTGGAACGCAGCTGCGCTCCAGACCTCCCTCTATGCGACTGAGTCCCTCCTCTATAGGGCATGCGTAACTGAAGGGGGTGCGTCGCATGCTAAATGGGAGGAGATGCGCAACGCCCATTGTGTACGGTTGCATAGCAACCAATTACGTGCAGGCAACAGTGTCAATGTAATAGGCGCATTCAAGCATTACTAGCCCATATACACATCCCAATCATAAAAGGATTACATGTTTCATGGCAGATATAAAGATGGAGATCGAAAAGGTAGAGATAGAGTTATCAAATGGACAATGTATATCAGGGGGGCAGAACAGTTATAGAGGTCTACTATGTTACGCTGTAGACATGAATTTCAAGGATTGGTCACTAATATGAAAATAAATAGAAATAGAAATAGAACGAGATATGCAGCCAGATGTAGGTTGGGTCATATTCGGATCCTGAGAGGGTGGCCACATCAGTGCAGATCATATTATATGCCATTAGGGTTCAGTGTGCACCGAAATCATTGGCTACCCATAAACAGTACTCCCCCTTACCCACTGTTGCATGTTTCTGGTGTAATACATAATATCAAGCTGGGGTGCAAATCGCTAGTAGAGTAAACAAACGTCTGCCCCCAGCAGTGGGTCTCATTTATAAGAAACAAGCCAGATTAAAATCCTCATTGAGGCCTCCAGGAGCTATCGTGTCCAATCTATAGATCCACTGCGACTCTATCTGTGTGAGTTTGCGATCAAAGTCACCTCCTCTAGGATTCTTTTTCCAACATTGGATAAACTGCTAAACTGTTTGATGATTTCGTGTCTGTCTTGAATAACAATACGATTGGCATGAAGTTCACCCATGAAATTCATCCCACATCGATCAATTTTCTTGACCTCACCATTTCCATCGGTGAAGGTGGTAAGTTGAACACAGAAATTTATCGTAAACCGACATCCACCAACGCTTTGTTAAGATGGGAAAGTTCACATCCCAAGGCTTTGAGGAAAAGCATTCCGGTGGGACAGTTTTTGAGGGCCAGGCGTAACTGTTCCACTGAAAGTGCATTCAAAAATGAATGTCAACTACTCACCAATCGGTTTAGAAAAAGAGGCTTCCCCGAGCAAGTAATTAAATCGGCTCATGAGAGAGCCATCAATACACCAAGAATCGAGACATTAAAAGACAAAACGCCCACCCAGAGTAGCAAAAGACCCATACCGAGACTGATAGGTACATACACAGATCAGTCACATACAATCTTCGAGATAGTGCGTCATTATTGGCCAATCTTACAAAAGGACAAGGATTTGGCACGGGTGCTACCTGGCAATCCAGCGATTACATACAGGAGATCCTCAAATCTCAGAGATCTGCTTGTACACAGTACCTTCACAAGGAACAGAACGATCCCACAGACCTGGCTGCCACAGAGACCAAATGGGTTCTACAGATGTGGTAAATGTAAGGCATGCAATTACATGCCTACAACCAAACACTTTACATCCTATAGAAATGGAAGAGTCTATGAGATCAGATCATTTATCAATTGTGACACCAGAGGTGTAGTATATGGGGCCCGCTGTGCCTGCAACCTTTGGTATGTGGGCAAAACTACTAGACAGCTCAAGGATCGCATCCTCGAACATGTGGGTGATATAAAACATAGGCGAGAAACATCTGTAGCAAAACATATGAATGAGGTGCATGGATCGGATAGATTTAACATTTCTTTCTGGGGCATCCAATGTTGGAAAAAGAATCCTAGAGGAGGTGACTTTGATCGCAAACTCACACAGATAGAGTCGCAGTGGATCTATAGATTGGACACGATAGCTCCTGGAGGCCTCAATGAGGATTTTAATCTGGCTTGTTTCTTATAAATGAGACCCACTGCTGGGGGCAGACGTTTGTTTACTCTACTAGCGATTTGCACCCCAGCTTGATATTATGTATTACACCAGAAACATGCAACAGTGGGTAAGGGGGAGTACTGTTTATGGGTAGCCAATGATTTCGGTGCACACTGAACCCTAATGGCATATAATATGATCTGCACTGATGTGGCCACCCTCTCAGGATCCGAATATGACCCAACCTACATCTGGCTGCATATCTCGTTCTATTTCTATTTCTATTTATTTTCATATTAGTGACCAATCCTTGAAATTCATGTCTACAGCGTAACATAGTAGACCTCTATAACTGTTCTGCCCCCCTGATATACATTGTCCATTTGATAACTCTATCTCTACCTTTTCGATCTCCATCTTTATATCTGCCATGAAACATGTAATCCTTTTATGATTGGGATGTGTATATGGGCTAGTAATGCTTGAATGCGCCTATTACATTGACACTGTTGCCTGCACGTAATTGGTTGCTATGCAACCGTACACAATGGGCGTTGCGCATCTCCTCCCATTTAGCATGCGACGCACCCCCTTCAGTTACGCATGCCCTATAGAGGAGGGACTCAGTCGCATAGAGGGAGGTCTGGAGCGCAGCTGCGTTCCAGCCTCTCGCTCTATAGGAAGTGGATGAGCGTACTGGCGGAAGTGAGGTCACCGCTGAGTTGACGTCGGGACTTCCGCCCACTTCACGCATCCAGCCGAACCTTGTGGCAGGGGAAAGGACCAATCGGCATCACCAGCCGAGGATGGATCCCTCCCCATTGTGGAGTCTGACCTTAGCCCAACCCACGAATTATGGGATGGCAACATGGCGACATGCATATGCTGGAGATATGGCCCCGCAGGGCTGCTGAGGTTAAGGTATGACAAATGCTATCTACCCTGCAATCTGGATGCCTCTATGCAGGGGCAACATGTGACTCATTGTGGTCACACCCACTCTATCGCCTCCCCCTCTCTTCTATACCTCTATATATATGGCTTTGCCTAACGGGGCAATTCAGCTCTGACTGGGGCTTGTGTGATGATGGGGGGTATTTTGTAATATATGTATATAATGGTGTAGGCTATGTAAATATGTACAGCACTCTTTCTGATGAAGCCTTTTGGTGAAACATGCACATGTTAAAGCTTTTGTACAGCACTTAGCACTCTTTTACCCACCTGTCATCTTGTCAGTGTCTTGGGGGGATTACACAATTGGTGGTTGAAATAGACTGTTTCAAATCCTTTCGGTCATTTCTATCCACAGTCCCTCTAATATCACTGAACTACTGTGTGTGCAATAATTTCAGTTGTGTGGGATAGCTACACCTTGCCCTGGCAATACATGCTTGGGTGTAAGGGGGATAAGCAAAGACCCCCACACTTAGAAAACAGACATTTACATCTGTACCCCACACAGTAAGGTATTCAATTTACAATACCCCGGGTGTTATAAATCCCTCTATTAAACTTGAAAATTATAAGTTTTCTACAGTACCTATAGGGCTCAGTCCTTCTGGACATTCAGTGTTTGCTATTTTTCCCTGGTACCTTTTTCATTCGGTAGTGTATGTTTAACGTTTTCTCCTTGGTGCACCGAACACCGTTATATGTGAGAGGGTATGGCCTATTTATCTCTTGACCTACCCTCCATTGAAACCTTTACAAACGAAGCGAGACAGACTTTTCAAGCCAATATAGATGGTGATAGAGCCGAAGGGGAGGAGCTCACTTATGGTACAGATGTAGAACCAGTATTTGTTGATATCTTTAAAACGTACAAGGATTTTACCAGGTCATCTTGGGAAGTAGCATCTTTTAATGTATACTTAAAAGAAAAAATCACAGTGAGAGGATTACGCAACCTGACGAAATTACATTCCCACACAGATGATACCACATTTATGCAGGGGTGGGATGAGCTGAAAACCAGACAGACTCTAGAGCAAATGCAGTTCCTCTATGATTATGAACTCAGATATCTGGAGAGAGTGCGTACTAAACTACTCAGTGAGCAGAAAATACTATTAGAACTTTCCGGACATCCAGACTTTGAAAAGTTTGAAGCTAAGCTACAACGCAAAGTAGACGCTTACACAGAGGAAATTAAGCAGAGGAAGCATAGGAAGTTTGTGAGAGACAGCCAGGACTTTAAAAACAATAAAGTATACAACTGGGCTGAGAAAACACCACAACCTGCAGAGGGGGTATCACAGGGCCAAACCACATCAGAAGTTGACACTCAGTCAGGTAGTGAATCGAACACGTCTAGTAGACATCCCTCACCTAGATCGAAAAACAAAAGGAGACAGATCCCAAGAAGACCCAAAAAACCTCACTTAACTAAGAATCAGAAAAGACAGAGTGGTTTTTTAGACCAACCGTTGGGGACACCAACATCAGAATGTGTAGAGGGACAGGACATACAGACCAAGACAGCACAACACGTCTTGAGGGACCGAAAAGATTGGGGGTACACAGGACAACGACGGGGGAGACCCCGTGCACACCAGTGGTAGGAATATGTGGAGAAGAGCAGACTACACAGGATCAGCTCAGAGTAGTGAATCTGTCATCTTACGAACTGACAGGAGTACAGATTGAGTTGCTTACGAAGGGTCTTTCATTTGTGCCCACTGAGAGATATAACGCGTTCGAATGGGTGAAGGACATAAATTTATTTGCAAGGAAACTGGCATTGATAAAAATGTTCGAGAGTAAAGAAGCTAAAGATAAAAAAACACTAAAAAATGAGCGTGAAGCCTTGTCTGCCCTCCAAGAACTACTAAATGAAAATGTAGCGGGCACACCCACCCTGGCACCACACAGTGGTACTAAGTCCAAAAGTACCTTTTGCCCATCCATTTCACAATATCCACAGATACATACTTTTGTGGATATGGTCACAAGGGCCCTCAGGACTTTAGAGAGTGATGTGGCAGGAGTCTCTGCACATGACAACCTTAAGAGGGAGGAGAGAATGGCCCTAGACGCACTCAAACGGAATAGAAACATCATTATCAAACCCGCGGATAAGGGGGGCAATGTGGTGGTGATGGATGTGGACAAATATGAGAACATGTGCTTGACAATTTTGAATAATGAAGATCAATATGCAATTATCAAATCCAACCCTATTAAACAGCACTGTACACTACTACAGAACCTCTTGAAAGAGGGTCTGGATAGAGGTTGCCTAGACCAAGAGGACTACACACGTCTAAAAAGATCCACAGAACATCCCACCACTTCTGTATTCTACGCGTTGCCTAAAATACATAAAGGCAAAGTCCCCCCCCCAGGTAGACCCATCGTTTCGGGAAGGGATAATCTGACCGATGAGGTTAGTCAATACATTGACACATTTCTACGTCCATTTGTGGAGACCCTGCCATCCTATTTAAAAGACACTAAGGATGTCCTAAAACGTTTACAAGATCTTGAAGTGTCTCCCTCTACCCAGTTAGCAAGTTTAGACGTTGAGTCCCTTTATAGTAATATCCGGCATGACTTGGGGACTAATGCGGTCAGTTATTTCCTCAAGACAAGAGGGAAACATCTGGAGGAACACAATAGATTCCTGATACAATTGCTGGAGTTTGTTCTTACACATAATATCTTCCTTTTCGGGGGGCGCATATACCATCAGCTCAGGGGCAGTGCTATGGGAACGGCATGTGCGCCATCCTACGCAAATCTGTTCCTGGGCTGGTGGGAAGATACACTTGTGTTCTCCGATGACTTGTTGTTTTTTACGTCACACATACTGTATTGGGGACGATTTATTGACGATGTGGTGATACTATGGGATGGCCCTGCTAAACTGTTTGATGATTTCGTGTCTGTCTTGAATAACAATACGATTGGCATGAAGTTCACCCATGAAATTCATCCCACATCGATCAATTTTCTTGACCTCACCATTTCCATCGGTGAAGGTGGTAAGTTGAACACAGAAATTTATCGTAAACCGACATCCACCAACGCTTTGTTAAGATGGGAAAGTTCACATCCCAAGGCTTTGAGGAAAAGCATTCCGGTGGGACAGTTTTTGAGGGCCAGGCGTAACTGTTCCACTGAAAGTGCATTCAAAAATGAATGTCAACTACTCACCAATCGGTTTAGAAAAAGAGGCTTCCCCGAGCAAGTAATTAAATCGGCTCATGAGAGAGCCATCAATACACCAAGAATCGAGACATTAAAAGACAAAACGCCCACCCAGAGTAGCAAAAGACCCATACCGAGACTGATAGGTACATACACAGATCAGTCACATACAATCTTCGAGATAGTGCGTCATTATTGGCCAATCTTACAAAAGGACAAGGATTTGGCACGGGTGCTACCTGGCAATCCAGCGATTACATACAGGAGATCCTCAAATCTCAGAGATCTGCTTGTACACAGTACCTTCACAAGGAACAGAACGATCCCACAGACCTGGCTGCCACAGAGACCAAATGGGTTCTACAGATGTGGTAAATGTAAGGCATGCAATTACATGCCTACAACCAAACACTTTACATCCTATAGAAATGGAAGAGTCTATGAGATCAGATCATTTATCAATTGTGACACCAGAGGTGTAGTATATGGGGCCCGCTGTGCCTGCAACCTTTGGTATGTGGGCAAAACTACTAGACAGCTCAAGGATCGCATCCTCGAACATGTGGGTGATATAAAACATAGGCGAGAAACATCTGTAGCAAAACATATGAATGAGGTGCATGGATCGGATAGATTTAACATTTCTTTCTGGGGCATCCAATGTTGGAAAAAGAATCCTAGAGGAGGTGACTTTGATCGCAAACTCACACAGATAGAGTCGCAGTGGATCTATAGATTGGACACGATAGCTCCTGGAGGCCTCAATGAGGATTTTAATCTGGCTTGTTTCTTATAAATGAGACCCACTGCTGGGGGCAGACGTTTGTTTACTCTACTAGCGATTTGCACCCCAGCTTGATATTATGTATTACACCAGAAACATGCAACAGTGGGTAAGGGGGAGTACTGTTTATGGGTAGCCAATGATTTCGGTGCACACTGAACCCTAATGGCATATAATATGATCTGCACTGATGTGGCCACCCTCTCAGGATCCGAATATGACCCAACCTACATCTGGCTGCATATCTCGTTCTATTTCTATTTCTATTTATTTTCATATTAGTGACCAATCCTTGAAATTCATGTCTACAGCGTAACATAGTAGACCTCTATAACTGTTCTGCCCCCCTGATATACATTGTCCATTTGATAACTCTATCTCTACCTTTTCGATCTCCATCTTTATATCTGCCATGAAACATGTAATCCTTTTATGATTGGGATGTGTATATGGGCTAGTAATGCTTGAATGCGCCTATTACATTGACACTGTTGCCTGCACGTAATTGGTTGCTATGCAACCGTACACAATGGGCGTTGCGCATCTCCTCCCATTTAGCATGCGACGCACCCCCTTCAGTTACGCATGCCCTATAGAGGAGGGACTCAGTCGCATAGAGGGAGGTCTGGAGCGCAGCTGCGTTCCAGCCTCTCGCTCTATAGGAAGTGGATGAGCGTACTGGCGGAAGTGAGGTCACCGCTGAGTTGACGTCGGGACTTCCGCCCACTTCACGCATCCAGCCGAACCTTGTGGCAGGGGAAAGGACCAATCGGCATCACCAGCCGAGGATGGATCCCTCCCCATTGTGGAGTCTGACCTTAGCCCAACCCACGAATTATGGGATGGCAACATGGCGACATGCATATGCTGGAGATATGGCCCCGCAGGGCTGCTGAGGTTAAGGTATGACAAATGCTATCTACCCTGCAATCTGGATGCCTCTATGCAGGGGCAACATGTGACTCATTGTGGTCACACCCACTCTATCGCCTCCCCCTCTCTTCTATACCTCTATATATATGGCTTTGCCTAACGGGGCAATTCAGCTCTGACTGGGGCTTGTGTGATGATGGGGGGTATTTTGTAATATATGTATATAATGGTGTAGGCTATGTAAATATGTACAGCACTCTTTCTGATGAAGCCTTTTGGTGAAACATGCACATGTTAAAGCTTTTGTACAGCACTTAGCACTCTTTTACCCACCTGTCATCTTGTCAGTGTCTTGGGGGGATTACACAATTGGTGGTTGAAATAGACTGTTTCAAATCCTTTCGGTCATTTCTATCCACAGTCCCTCTAATATCACTGAACTACTGTGTGTGCAATAATTTCAGTTGTGTGGGATAGCTACACCTTGCCCTGGCAATACATGCTTGGGTGTAAGGGGGATAAGCAAAGACCCCCACACTTAGAAAACAGACATTTACATCTGTACCCCACACAGTAAGGTATTCAATTTACAATACCCCGGGTGTTATAAATCCCTCTATTAAACTTGAAAATTATAAGTTTTCTACAGTACCTATAGGGCTCAGTCCTTCTGGACATTCAGTGTTTTCGGTTACATTATAAAGTTTCTGAACAGCTTGTACAATACATAATAACTCTTGCTGCTGGTGAACCAAAGTCTCTAAATTTGCTTGCACTGTGCTTGTTGCAGAAAGCACCTGCAACCCATCCTCTGTGCTACACTATATTGCTCTTACACTCTCAAGAGCACTGATCTTCTCCTTGTGTTTCTTATTCTGCTGTCATTTATCACATGACCATATACGTTGGTGATGTCTCAAACCACATATCAACTTTGTATGTATATTTGTATTGCTGGATGTCCTGATTGTACAGAGTTTTGAACTTCTCATGTATCTATGTTCCCCAATATTGGTTTTATACTATGTATACCACTATGGAAGATGTTGGTGCTATGTAAATAAATAATAACCTGGATAGATTTGCAAAATTGTAGAGATGATCAACAAGATGCTAACTTTTCAAATTTTCTGCGAATAGCATGCAGCTTGGAACTAATCCTGTGGTTATCAGCAGCAGCTGCCTTGGTATTGCGCAGTTCCAAACTGCATGCCACTATTCTGAACTTGGAAATGTAAAAGGAACCTAAAGGGAAATACAAGTGGCCAGTTTAACTTACCTGGAGCTTCTCCCAGCCCTCTGTACTGTAGTTGTCCTGGTCCCTCGCTGTCGATTCGCTCTGTTCTATTCAGCTGTTGTGCCCCTTCAAAAGCTGGCTGACTGGGTCAGCTGTGGGCTACTGCCCATGCATGGAAAGCTGGATGACTGGGCCAGCTGCAAGCTACTGCGCACTCGTGAACCCTCCTGTGCACCTTCTCGATCCTGCTCCCGTAGCCAGCATTCTGAGCATGAGCAGTAGCAATTTTTATGAACGGTCATGTGTGTAAGAGCTTTACATATGTACATTAGGTGACAAAAAGAGATTTAAAGAGAAACCGTGACCAAGGATTGAACTTCATCCCAATCAGTAGCTGATACCTCCTTTCCCACGAAAAATCTTTTCCTTTTCTCAAACAGATCAGGTGGCTCTGTATGCCTGATAGTGTTGAAACCCCTCCCACATTGTGATGTCAGGACCATGGTGCTAACATCACACTGTGGGAGCCTTGTTGCATTGTGGGAAATAACAGCTGTTTCCAACTGCCAAAAAAGCGAGCAACAGCTACTTCCACTGACATCACCTTCCAGCAGTAAAAATGTTGCCATGTGATAAATGTCAGAATTTAAGGGAGAGGAAAGATTTTACAATGGGCAAAACACTGACTCCAACTCCGGGTGCCCAAACTTGCCCCGACTCAGACTCCACAGCCCTGCTTTTTTGGGGGTTTAAAAATAACAAAAAAACATACGTTCCAGTTTCTGAAAACGGGAGCCTAGACCACGGATTGCATTCTGCAACCGGGTCTAGTGTGGACCGACCCTAAGGGCAGCCTCTGGATCCTAATGAGGCTTTCACCATCCTTTTCAGCCTTGAGTATCCAGCGATGGCAACTCCCAAACAGCATGCAGAAATATTTACCAATCCACGTACCTGCGCAGGCGCAGAACAAACTTCCCCTCGGGCTCCAGAAGAAATATATAAGTATGTATAATTGCACAAAAAATTGTGCATTGCTAGTTAATGAAAGACGATCGACAATTCCTAAATTCATATTGCTGGTGAGCGTATTATGTAACAAATCACATGCAGGTTTTTTGGCTTTTAGCACAGTAAAATTCTTGTCTTTAAAGAGAACCCGAGGTGGGGATCGTACAAAGAAAGAGGCTGGGTCTGGCTATAGTGCCCAGCCTCTGTTGCTAGTTGAATCCCCCTGAAGTGCCCCTGCGCTCCGCTCTCCCCCATAAATTACGGCCACGCTGTTTACCTTACTAATGTCTCTCACGCCGCTCCCCCCGCCTCCTGCAGAGCGCCGGTCCCCGCCTGCGTCCCTTCATTCCAATCAGCGGCGAGGGAAGGGACGTGGGCGGGGACCGGCGCTCTGCAGGAGGCGTGGGAGGGCCGTGAGTGACACTAGTGAGGTAAATACAGCCCGCTGCGACACGCTGCGTGTCGCCAGCGCGGCTGTAATTTATGGGGGAGAGCGGAGCGCAGGGGGGGCTTAGCGGGGATTCACCTAGCAACAGAGGCTGGGCACTATAGCCAGACCCAGCCTCTGTGTATAGATTTCTTTGTACGA
Source organism: Hyperolius riggenbachi (assembly GCF_040937935.1). Classification (NCBI taxonomy): domain Eukaryota; kingdom Metazoa; phylum Chordata; class Amphibia; order Anura; family Hyperoliidae; genus Hyperolius; species Hyperolius riggenbachi. The sequence goes on from NC_090650.1 coordinate 87,840,350, forward strand.
TCCCCACCTCGGGTTCTCTTTAAAGTTGCCTTTGTTCACTGAGGATCAGGACTAGTGGCCTACCTCAAAAGCTTGTAGGTGCCTGGTATACTGCAGTCCTGACAGTACTAGTTCTACCCACTAAGAGTTTATTTTTACTAGTCTCTTACAATGCACACTTCTCCCCACAACACTGTCTTTCCCTCAGATTTGTACATTTATGACCTGTAGGAAACCTGAGATCTCGTGATAAAAATTTTTTATACTCACTCAGGGCTTCCTCCAGCCCCAAGAAGCATGGATGCATCCTTCGCTATCCTCCTGAGTGCCTCCGTTCAGCCGCAATTAGTCCCGGTAATCCTACTCTCTGCATGAGCAGCCCCTCCGTGCATGCGGAGCAGAGCGGACTGGTGCGATTGAGCAGGATTACCGGGACTAATTGCGGCTGAACGGAGACATCCAAAAGGAGGAGAGTGAGTGACGCATCCGTGCTCATGGGCAGGGCTGTGGAGTCAGAGTCAGGGCAATTTTGGGCACCCGGAGTCAGAGTTTCAGAAACTGAGGAGTCGGATGATTGTTGTACAAAATTCACAGCCCTGTTAAGTATTAGACTAAGGAGTCGGAATCTGAGCCATTTTAGGTACCCGGAGTCGGGGTTTCAGAAACTGAGGAGTCGGAAGATTTTTGTACCGACTCCACAGCCCTGCTCATGGGGCTGGAGGAAGCCCCTGGTGAGTATAAAGCTTTTTACCACGAGATCTCAGGTACAACTTAAGTTGTATACACACGTGAGATAAAAATATTTAAAGGATACCCGAGGTAACGTGACATGATGAGATAGACATGTATGTATGTATGTATGTATGTATGTATGTATGTGCCTAGCACACAAATAACTATGCTATGTTCCTTTTTATCTTTTTCTACCTGAAAGTGTTAAACATCAGGTATGTAAGTGGCTGACTCAGTCCTGACTAAGAGAGGAAGTGACTACAGTGTGACCCTCACTGATAAGAAATTCCAACTATAAAACACTTTCCTAGCAGAAAATGGCTTCTGAGAGCAGGAAAAAGATAAAACGGGTAAATAGCTTACACATTTTAGCTCTGGCATACTTAAATGAATGTGTCACTGAGTAAAATCAATAAAACTGATAAAAAACAGTCATTTTTAGGAGAAGGAAAATAGATGCAATTGTTTATTTCATTAGTTTATTTTCGCCTTCGGTGTCCTTTAAAAATGAAAGATCAATGACAGATGGGCACATAATCCTTAAGAAAATGTTGCCCATTGACCTCAGAAGTGAATGAAAAAAGATGTTCCTTTCTCAATCTGTCAAATTCATTTAGGTCAGATTAAGGTGCGTTGGAGATCCTCAGATATTTCTTACCATCTGTGTGCACAAAAGGTGCCCATTAACGGTACAATTTCCCATATGATCGATTGGATACTGTTAATGTGGCCAATTGACAACAAACAATCAGACTATCAATTCGAACTTCAGAACGCTTTTAGTCGGAACAGATCGCTTATCGGTTTCCCCTCTGTTGGTGGGTCCGAAAAATCAGTTTCCCTTCAATCACAACAATTGGATGATCGATCATTAGGGAAACTGGATCTTTACTGAGCACCTTTACGGTGATGCACGCATCCAATTTTGACTGTCCAATTTAACCACCTCCAAGTAGTTTGGGGGTCAACAGATTTTGAATATTATGAACAAATTGTGTAGGTAAGCTCTCAAATTCCATGGGAGTGCTAACATTTGCAAATAAAAATTGAATGTGTGTACCAGGCTTTTAGATGAAAACACACATTCAATTTTGATTTGCCAATTATATCACTTACCGTATTTCGCGCCGTATAAGACGCTCCGGAATATAAGACGCACCCAAATTTAGAGGGCAAAAACCAGGAAAAAAATACTAAACCTGGTGCGTCCATGTTCCAGCAGCGTCTTGTACATGTTGTGTGCTCATGTGTACCTCATGTCTCTTCCTGTGTGCCCTATCTGTCCTGCTGTATGCCCCATGTGTTTTTCTATGTGTCCAGTGTGCCTCTTCTCCCCATGAGTACCTGTCTGCCTGTCTCCCCCATGTGTACCCTGTCTGCCTGTCTCCCTCTGTGTCCTGTTTCCCCCATGTGTCCTGACTGCCCCTTCTCCCCATATGTCCTCCTGTGTCCTGTCTCCCATATGTGTCCTGTGTGTCCCTTCTCCCCATGTGCACCTTGTCTACCTGTCTCCCACATGTGTCCTGACTGCCCCTTCTCCCCATGTGTCCTCCTGTGTCAGTCTCCCCATGTGTCCTCCTGTGTCAGTCTGTGTCCTCTCCCCATGTGTCCTCCTGTGTCCCTCTCCCCATCAGTCCTGTTTCCCCCATGTAGCATGTGGCTGGCTCCCCTGCGTGCTTAAGGTGTCCACCTCTAATTTCCTCCTGCCCCCTCCATGTGTGCATCTCCCCGGTCCCCCCCCCGCGCGCGTGTCTCCGCTATCCTCCGATGTAAAGCCTTCCTCCCTCCGGGTCTGCAGCTGATTGCGTCATCAGTACAAGCCGCGCAGTAGAGGGAACACATGGAGTAGCCGGGTGTCTGCAGTCATCGCGGCGGCATGTATGAGGCAAGCCGCTGCAGACCCGGAGGGAGGAAGGCTTTACATCGGAGGATAGCGGAGACACGCGCGCGGGGGGGGGGACCGGGGAGATGCACACATGGAGGGGGCAGGAGGAAATTAGATCAGGACACCTTAAGCACGCAGGGGAGCCAGCCACAGCGAGCGCACACACAGGCAGGGAACCCCCAATGGCGGCGGGTCATATCGGCGGGCGTTCGCAAGTTGGGGATTCCCTGCCTTTGCCGTATAAGACGCAGGGACTTTTTCTCCCTATTTTTGGGGGAGAAAAAGTGCGTCTTATATGGCGGAAAATACGGTATATCCTTGTACACAACTTCAATTTTGAGTGATCAATTATACCACCTCCATGTAGTATGAGGATCAACAGATTTTGAATACTATGAGCAGATTGTGCAGGTAAACTCAATAAACTGACTGTTTATGTTGGAATGAGTTTGTCCCTACCTATTTTTTATGTGATGTGAGTCCAAGCTTTAAAACACACCAAAATGTATTCTACTCATCATGGATAAAATGATATCACATGTGCCTCATTTAGTAACAAACTGGTGGTGTACTGTCCACAACTACACTGGATGTAGATTTACATCCTGCTTGCATTAAGTGGTTGACATAACCTGGAACATATCAGAAAATTGTGGGGATTGGTGTAAAGACAGTAAATTAGCAGATGTACAGTTGCAATTGTACACATACCTTCAGTAAAAAGTTAATCACTTTTTACAAGAGAAGCTCTGGTATTGAGGTGCATACGTCCTTCTGGAAGATGATATCCGACACATACTTCCTCCTCACAGTGTGGCTGGGCTCCCAATCCTCTATATCTTGCTCCACACGCTCATTACCACAACCAGTGCACTGTGAGGAGGGAGCATATGCTGGACTTCTTCCTGTGGAAGGATGTCGGCAACTCAGCTGTGTCACTGTGAATACTGTAGCCTGCAGCAGGGAGACTGAGCATCTTGGGTGGCAACAGACACAAATGCAAGTGTCTGATGTTGCTACTGAAATGATTTAGGCATCTAGATTTGGGCATTCAGGGTTGACTTAGTTTTGCATTTTTCAGGGCTGTGGAGTCGGTCCAAAAATCCACCGACTCGGACTCCTCAGTTTAGGATTCCACCGACTGACTCCTCAACTCCGACTCCTCTAATTTGCATATTACAATTTTGTTGTTTAAAAGTATGTAACATGAAATTCGTCTCTTAACTGCCAACGCTTAGGAATTTTACAAGACAACTGAAGTGAGAAGGATATGTAGACTACTATATTTATTCCCTTTAGACTAAAACTAGTCCTTGGTAAGAGTACTTCTAAAAAGGTACAAACCGGAACAAAGAACATCTATCAGGCCCTAGGCAATGTAAGTGTGGGTACATGTAAGAATGATGTGCAGGTACTCTGCAGGGGAATGAGGAGATTGTAAACAGACAACACCTCTGTGTTCAATGTGCACAGCATTCTAAGTGGATTCCCTGCAGCTCTGTGGGGAGTGCATATGTAGAGCAGTGGTTCCCAACCTTTTCCGGCCCAGGGAACACTGTCTGACCAAATTTTCTCCGGGGAACGGCGTGAAGGGGGGGGGGGGGGGGGGGGGGGGGGGGGCGGGATTGCGGCCCCCGGTTGTTTGCGCGACCTAGTGGACAGTGCCGTGCGCAGCAGGCTATGGGGGGGGGGGGGGGCTGGGGTGCGGCTGCATAGCTAGCATGGTTGCTCCAGTGTAGGGAGTTTAGTTGCCTCAGTGTAGCTAGTATAGTGCCCCAGTATAGCTAGTATAGTGCCCCAGTATAGCCAGTATAGTGCTCCAGTATAGCCCCCCAGTATAGCTAGTATAGTGCCCCAGTATAGTGCCCCAGTATAGCCAGAATAGTGCCCCAGTATAGTGCCCCAGTATAGCTAGTATAGTGCCCCAGAATAGTGCCCCAGTATAGCCAGTATAGTGCCCCAGTATAGCCAGAATAGTGCCCCAGTATAGCCAGAATAGTGCCCCAGTATAACTAGTATAGTGCCCCAGTATAGTGCCCCAGTATAGCCCCCCAGTATAGCTAGTATAGTGCCCCAGTATAGCCAGAATAGTGCTCCAGTATAGTGCCCCAGTATAGCCAGTATAGTGCCCCAGGATAGTCAGTATAGTGCCCCAGTATAGCCAGTATAGTGCCCCAGTATAGCCAGTATAGTGCCCCAGAATAGTGCCCCAGTATAGCCAGTATAGTGCCCCAGGATAGTCAGTATAATGCCCCAGTATAGTGCCCCAGTATAGCCAGTATAGTGCCCCAGGATAGTCAGTATAGTGCCCCAGTATAGTCAGTATAGCCAGTATAGTGCCCCAGTATAGCTAGTATAGTGCCCCAGTATAGCCAGAATAGTACCCCAGTATAGTGCCCCAGTATAGCCCCCCAGTATAGCTAGTATAGTGCCCCAGTATAGCCAGAATAGTGCCCCAGTATAGTGCCCCAGTATAGCTAGTATAGTGCCCCAGTATAGCCAGAATAGTGCCCCAGTATAGCCAGTATAGTGCCCCAGTATAGCCAGTATAGTGCCCCAGGATAGTTCCACCCGCCCGTCCCCGCCGCTGTTATTACCTTAGCTGCCGCCCCTCCCCTCTCCGGCGCGTGTATATTTCAAGCAGCGTATCTCCGGCTGCTCTGTGTGATGCGGAAGGAGGCAGGGCAGCGGCTTCCTGTAACGGCGATATGTATCGCCGTTACTATGGAAACCGAGCCCTGCCTCCTGCGCATCACACAGAGCAGCCGGAGATACGCTGCTAGAATAAATACATGCGCTGGAGAGGGGAGAGCGGCCGCTGCTAAGGTAATAGCAGCGGCGGCCGCGGGGTCGTGCGGGAGGGGGGATAAGAGCACGGCACACCAGGCAACGTTCCGCGGCACACTAGTGTGCCGCGGAACACTGGTTGAAAAACGCTGATGTAGAGTATAGTACTACTGTGTAACAAAGTAAACCTGAGACAGATGAAATTAAAGTTTTATACATACCTGGGCTTCCTCCAGCCGCCTTCAGGATAATCAGTCCCTCGTTGTCCTCCTCCACCACCTGGATCTTCTGCTATGAGTCCAGGTACTTGAGCCAGTCGGGCGTAGTGCGCATGCACACACTCCGCCGCCAGGAGCATACTACACCTGTGCAGCACTATTGCGCAGGTGCAGAATGTTCCTGGCTGTGGGAGCGGCATGCGGCCGGACAGCGCTGACTGGCTGAATTACCAGAACTCATAGCAGAAGATCCGGGTGGTGGAGGACAGCGAGGGACTGATTAGCCTGAAGGGGGCTGGAGGAAGCCCCAGGTATGTATAAAACTTTACTTTTCATCCGTCTCAGGTACCCTTTCATTTGCAGTCACCAAACCAAATTTTAACAACATATCAAATTATTTGATTTTATCAGCAAAGGGAGTGCATACATTTGCATAAATCAGCATCAATGCAGAATTATTTCCATCTCATTGACCATCTCTATTAGTGACACAGCTACACATCAGGCTTTATTCTTACAGCATAGATGTTATTTAGTATATATAAGAGATTCCTGTGTACACATCATATATACAGTCACAATCATATGTATATCTGACTTTAAAAATACGGGGACTGCTTTATTGAAGCAGCACAAGTAACTAATTTTGATTGGTTTATTTCATTTTTGTGGACTAAGCACAGCTATTACTGTATATATACATTATTTTTAATGACTATTATCTGAAAAATAGAACATTTTATCATATTTTCTATTTTAATTACAGTTACAAATTCATTAGGAGTCAGAGTCGGTGCATTTTTTCCCGACTCCGACTCCAGGCACCCAAAATTGCCCGACTCCACAGCCCTGGCATTTTTACTGCAATGCATGTGATTTCCCAGTGTATGGCATATTAACCTTTGTTGAGGTGAGACTTATTACTCCACTCCACGTTTCTTATTTGAGTTTTGAGCCCCATAGTAAACTTGAGCGTTTGGCCTGGCTTGGTTTGGCCCCTGTCAAATTTAAAGGATACTTGAGGTGACATGTGACATGATAAGTCAGGACTGGGTCAGACTACAGTGTGACCCTCACTGATAAGAAATTACAACTATAAAACATTTTCCTGCTCTCAAAACCCCTTTTTTGCTAGTAAAGAGGTAAAGGGTCAATAGCTCAGATTTTAGCTCTGGCATACTTAAATGAATGTGTCATTGAGCAAAAACAATAAAACAGTAAAAACTAAAAACATAGATTTAAATATAAAATAAAACGTAATCATTTTTAGGAGAAGGAAGATAGATACAATGGTTTATTTCAATAGTTTATTTTCACCTTGGGTGTCCTTAAAGAACCCATTGTGGCCCGGAAGCGGAGTTTGCTCTCTCCTGGGCTACATAAACAGCTCATAACACTCCACTTCAGAAAATGGTGCCTGAATAAAATGTGACTACGGCTGCATTTTCCAAGCATCATGAAATGAAAATAAAAGGAATGAAAGTAGTAATTATTAAAATACTATACAAAGACAGTAGGGATTCAAGCAGGGACGTAGAGTCGAAGTCAGAGGATTTCATAAACTGAGGAGTCAGAGTTGGATGATTTTTGTACGGACTCCACAACCCTGGATTCAAGGCAATATAAAACTACTGGACAGCATTTTCTGGCCCAGCCATACGGATATTCAAAGGATTGCATTCCTTTAATTCAAACAGCCTGGACAAAAAGCTCTAAATACTAGTGCTGAAAGATAAATCATGTTCAACCAGAATTTGCATTAATTAGCAGATTAGGAACGGACATTTAAATTGATCATCCATCTATAGTTACCAAGCATTTTGATTGACACTGAATACTACTGGTAGTAACAAATATATCCATTTTAAAAAAACTATTGTTGTACACACCAACCATATAAAAAGTTCATTCCTCCCCCTCCCTATATTCCCAAATGTGGCTCGGGCTTGATTTTCTGCTCCTAAAGCGGTAACCCGGAGCCTCACTCGAAACTGCCTGTTGGGGCCTATGTAGAGTGTACAGAAGAGCCGTATAAAAAAACTCACCTTCACAGGATCTGGTCACAAGCAGCAGTCTTCATCATCTCCACTAAGGAGCTCCATCTCTGTGGCTGGATGGCACTCTGCCCAGAGACAGTGTGCCTAGGAGGAGGCGATGGAAGACAGGTCACATGTGCCTGCCAGATCATGGAAAGGGGAGTTGTATACAGCTTTACAGTGCACTCTCTACAGAGGGGATGGGGGCGCCCTGACTAGCCAACTAAAATTGGACCTTCCACAACTAATATGGAGCTTCTTTGGTACTGTAATTGAAAATTCACTTAGGCCTGGGAAATCACTATTACCTTTTCTTGTTGATAAATGATCATTCCCCAGTTTACCTCTTATTTGGTACACAAAAAAGGAAGTTGCAGGGCATGCTGGGTTGTCCTTTTTTGCTTATCCACTTCCCCTTAGACTTAAAGCGGACCCAAACCAAACATTTTTTTTAATTAAAAATATTTAGTTGCACCACTCTGACACATACAAAGATAAACACTCCTTCAAACCTATGATCATTTCAGTGCATGCTTTTCACCCTTCTCTTTTCGTAGCTAGGATTATACTGGGGGCAGCCATTAGCAATTCCTCCATTGCCAGACACCATCTACTCCACCAGTTTGCCGGAAAAATTCCGGCAATTTGAAAGGAAGGGAGGGGTTCTTCCAATAAATGTAAAATATTTTATATTTGTCATCTTGCAGCTAAAAAAAAGGCTGCTATTTATTATAATTTAGAAAATAGATTTTATTTCTGAAATCTTGTATTTTTAATTTGGGTCCATTTTAACTAATGCAGCCTGACTGGCTGAAGCCTCTTTCCCTCCCACACCTCTGTTCCTCTCTGATTGGCCAATATTTCTCATGCTAAGTCAATGCACTTCTATAGTGAAGGGTGGGCAAATCAGGCAGAGGAGAGTAAGGGAGGAAATGACATCAGGATTAGCTTCAAAATAGCCACACTTAAAATGGAAAATGCTAAGAAGGGTTCTCTCTTTTACTGTAGAAGAATCACAAAAGTCAAAATGTGGACAGTGCAAAATATATGTTATGTAAGTAGAGCAAGCATTTATCTGCTTATACAGTGGTTTGCAAAAGTATTCGGCCCCCTTGAAGTTTTCCACATTTTGTCATATTACTGCCACAAACATGAATCAATTTTATTGGAATTCCACGTGAAAGACCAATGCAAAGTGGTGTACACATGAGAAGTGGAACGAAAATCATACATGATTCCAAACATTTAACAATAACTGCAAAGTGGGGTGTGCGTAATTATTCAGCCCCCTGAGTCAATACTTTGTAGAACCACCTTTTGCTGCAATTACAGCTGCCAGTCTTTTAGGGTACGTCACTACCAGCTTTGCACATCTAGAGACTGAAATTCTTGCCCATTCTTCTTTGCAAAACAGCTCCAGCTCAGTCAGATTAGATGGACAGCGTTTGTGATCAGCCGGTTTCAGATTTTGCCACAGATTCTTGATTGGATTTAGATCTGGGCCATTCTAACACATAGATGTGTTTTTTTTTAAACCATTCCATTGTTGCCCTGGCTTTATGTTTAGGGTCGTTGTCCTGCTGGAAGGCGAATCTCCGCCCCAGTCTCAAGTCTTTTGCAGACTCCAAGAGGTTTTCTTCCAAGTTTGCCCTGTATTTGGCTCCATCCGTCTTCCCATCAACTCTGACCAGCTTCCCTGTCCCTGCTGAAGAGAAGCACCCCCAGAGCATGATGCTGCCACCACTATATTTGACAGTGGGGATGGTGTGTTCAGAATGATGTGCAGTGTTAGTTTTCCGCCACACATGGTGTTTTGCACTTTAGCCAAAAAGTTCCATTTTGGTCTCATCTGACTAGAGCACCTTCTTCCACATGTTTGCTGTGTCCCCCACATGGCTCGTGGCAAACTGCAAACGGGACTTCTTATGCTTTTATGTTATTAACCTCTTGAGGACTGCAGGGCTAAACCCCCCTAGTGACCAGGCAATTTTTAGTTTAAAAGGCCACTGCAGCTTTAAGGCCAAGCTGCAGGGCCGCACAACATAGCACACGAGTGATTCCCCCCCCCTTTTCTCCCCACCAACAGAGCTCTCTGTTGGTGGGGTCTGATCGCTCCCCCCATGTTTATTTTTTGTTTAATAAATATTTGTGTTGCCGTATTTTTTTTTAAAAAAACCCTCTTCCTTTAAGTCCCTTCCCTCCCTCGCTCCCTCCCTCCCCACAGCCGGCCAATTACGGCGATCGGCTGTCATAGGCTTCTGCCTATGAGAGCCGATCGCTCTCTTGTCCCCCATGGGGACAGCCGTGTCACACGGCTGTCCCCAGTGCAGCGCTGCTGCTGATCGCAGCGCTGCACAGAGTAAATAGACGGCGATCACGCCGTCTAACAGTCTCCCGAGCGGCAATAGCCGCTCGGAGACTGAAGGCGGGGCGGAGCTCCGCCCCCCAAGCAGGAGATGCGCGCGCAGCCTGCGCGCGATCTCCTGCAAAACAGAGCCCCAGGACTTTACGCCAATTGGCGTTAGGCGGTCCTGGGGCTGCCGCCGCGGCCACGCCTACTGGCGTGACGCGGTCGGCAAGAGGTTAATGGCTTTCTTCTTGCCACTCTTCCATAAAGGCCAACTTTGTGCAGTGCACGACTAATAGTTGTCCTATAAACAGATTCCCCCACCTGAGCTGTAGATCTCTGCAGCTCGTCCAGAGTCACCATTGGCCTCTTGACTGCATTTCTGATCAGCGCTCTCCTTGTTCGGCCTGTGAGTTTAGGTGGACGGCCTTGTATTGGTTGGGTTACAGTTGTGCCATACTCCTTTCATTTCTGAATGATCGCTTGAACAATACTCCGTGGGATGTTCAAGGCTTTGGAAAATCTTTTTGTAGCCTAAGCCTGCTTTAAATTTCTCAATAACTTTATCCCCAACCTGTCTGGTGTGTTCTTTGGACTTCATGGTGTTGTTGCTCCCAAGATTCTCTTAGACAACCTCTGAGGCCGTCACAGAGCACAGCTGTATTTGTACTGACATTAGATTACACACAGGTGCACTCTATTTAGTCATTAGCACTCATCAGGCAATGTCTATGGGCAACTGACTGCACTCAGACCAAAGGGGGCTGAATAATTATGCACACCCCACTTTGCAGTTATTTTAAAAAATATGTTTGAACTCCTGTATGATTTTCGTTCCACTTCTCACGTGTACACCACTTTGTATTGGTCTTTCACATGGAATTCCAATAAAATTGATTCATGTTTGTGGCAGTAATATGACAAAATGTGGAAAACTTCAAGAGGGACGAATACTTTTGCAAACGTGTGTGTGTGTGTGTGTGTGTGGTGTGTGTGTTGTGTGTTGTGGTGTGTGTGTGTGTTTCTGAGATAGTATGGCTGACAGCTCCTCTTCAAATAAATAAATTCAATCTCCATTCCATGCGCAAATGTTCTCAGCTGCAGAGCTTGTTGTTATTTGTCAGACATACAGTAGACTGTCTGTGCTGTAGGGTGCAATCTTAAAAAAGAGAGACTGTGCCAGCTCTCAGCTTGAACAGTGAAGATGATGCAATCGGGATACCTGAAACAGACACACCCACAGAGTCTGAAATATGACTCTTGCAGAAACCTCATTTCAAACATTAGCGGTTAGTGACTGCAGTAGTAAGGATCTACACCGCATCTGTAGCTCTTTTGTTCTGATGTGATGTAAATTCTATGCCTTGGGCTTGCCGCAGTCCCGAGCTGTGCGCTGCTCTGTGCGGCTGCATACTCGCTGTCATATGACAGCCCTGGGCTTTGGTCCTAAGGAGAAAGAGCCTTGCAGTCCTAAAAGACTGTCCATTTTTTCTTTACAGATTTTCTTGAGGCCCCATTTACAAGACAAATAATATTTATATTGCGCTTTTCTCCTGGCGGACTCAAAGCGCCAGAGCAGCAGCCACAAGGGCGCACTCTACAGGCAGTAGCAGTGTTAGGGAGACTTGCCAAAGGTCTCCTACTGAATAGGTGCTGGCTTACTGAACAGGCAGAGCCGAGATTCAAACCCAGGTCTCCTGAGACAGAGGCAGAGCCCTTAACCATTACACCATCCAGCCACTTTTACACTTGCCTTGCGAGTCTGTGTTGTCGCAAGGCAATGGAGCTTTGCACACCTATTGCATCGCAAGTTTGCAATATGCTGCCGAGCCACCGCAAAGTCAACAGCGTGTTACAGGCGGACTTCCGTGTAATAAAGGTCAACAGGCGAGGCAGAAAATGTAAATATATTGGCAGCAGTGATGCGGCACAAATGCGCGAAACATGATTTAGTGATTTACTTCCTGTGCAGCAGGGAGTAGGTCATTGGGCAAGGGGCGCCGCTATGCTTATGACCCTGTTGGCACACTCTGCCACAGGGTCATCTGACCGACGTTTTCTGACTTGCAATGGAGGCGGAGCATCACACCGCAACACAACAGCCAGGTGTAAAACCGGCCTCAAAGTGTTCCTTAACTTGTTGCGGACCGCCGCAGTATAAATCTACGGGGGGGGGGGGGCGGGCGCGCTGCGGTTCTGACCGGACGTAAACCCGACACCGCCGCTCTCCACCCGCTGCAATTAGCAGCCCTGCAGTCTCAATGACTGCAGAGCAATGTAAGCCGGGCAGGAGACGTTTTCATTGGCTCCTGGCCCTGTCATTCCTGTAAGCCAATCCCATTGGCTTACATTGAGTGACAAGGTCAGGAGCCAATGAAAGCGGCTCCTGACCGGCACACAGCGCTCTGCCGTCAGAGACAGCAGAAAGAGCAGCCTGCGGCGGGGACAGAGCGGCGTGAATGACGGATTATTGCGGCGATTGGTCGGGATGCAGCCGTTTAGCATACCAGCAGCCTCCGGTCCTTAAGGGGGCAGAGGCTGCTGGTACCGAAATGGTTAAAGGAGTTATCAGGCCAAAAAAAAAAAAAAAAAAAAAAAAAAAAAAGGGTTTACTTACCTGGGGCTTCTACCAGCCCTATGCAGCCATACTGTGCCCTCGTAGTCACTAACTGCTGCTCTGGTCCCCCTCAGTCAGCTCATTTCGTTTTTGCCAACCTTGGGGTCGGCCTGCATTGCGTACATTTTTACGCATTCCAGCTGGTGCAGGAACATGAATATACATTTTTACGCGTTAGTGGTTTAACGCGTAAAATTTTACACGTTAAACCACTAACGCGTAAAAATGTATGTGTTCATGTTCCTGCAGCAGCGGGAATGCATAAAAATTTACGCAATGCGGCCTGCCGACCCCGAGGTCCGCAAAAACTAAACGAGCTGATGGAGGGGGACCAGAGCAGCAGTGAGTGACTATGAGGGCACAGGATGGCTGCATGGGGCTGGTAGAAGCCCCAGGTAAGTGAAACTTTTTCTTTTGCCTGATAACTCCTTTAAATAAACACTGAAGCCAGTTTAAAAACAGCTTTTTACCTTTTATTTACGTGAGGCATGTTTGCCCCTGTTAAAACGACGATATCCCACGTCAGAACAAGGGGTCTTTACCCCCCAAATCCCCTATGCAAAATCCACGACTTTCTTGGTCATAGATTTTGCTGCTCATGGAGGCAGAGCTTTCGGCTGCAGCTCTGCCTCCATGCGCGTCTATCAGCCGGCGAATCTCCGCCTCTCCCCCTCCCCTCTAAGTGAAGGGCGGGGAGAGGTGGCGATCAGCACTGATGGACGTGAGTAGAGGCAGAGCTACAGCCAAAAGCTCTGCCTCTCACGGAAGCACTCCCTGCAGTGTGACCCAGGGGATGGGGGGGGGGGGGGGGGGGAAGAGACCCCTCGTTCTGCCACGGGATAGCGGCATTTTAACAGGGGCAAACTTGCCTCACAAATAAAAGGTAAAAAGCAGTTTTTAAACTGGCTTCAGTGTCTCTTTAAATCAGGGGGTGAGTGAAGTACTGACTGAAGCCCATGGTGGGCTAGGCGCTAGCTGACCCCCTATTAAGCGTTCAGATGCTGCTCATTGTCCTCGGGTCCCTCTCATTCCCCAGTCCTCTTCTCCCCAGCCTCATGGAGGTTCCTCTAAGCAGCGTCAAGCAATTCTGTACTGGGCATGTGCGAGTTTCGAACTGCACATGTATAGTGAAAGAAATGCTTGTGGATGCTGTCCATGTGCATCAGAAACTCACGCCAGAACAGTTCAGAATCGCTTGGCGCTGCTCAGAGAGATCCAATCAAAAATTTAGAGGACTGAGCATGGGGACCAGCAAGGCTGTGGAGTCAGAGCAATTTTGGGTACCTGGAGTCGGTGGTTTCAATAAACTGAGGAGTCGGATGAGTTTTTGTACCAAATCCATAGCCTTAGTAAGAATTAGACTAAGGAGTCGGAGTGGAGGAGTCGGAGCAAATTTGGGTACCTGGAGTCAGAATCAGTGGTTTCATAAACTGAGGAGTTGGATGATTTTTGTACCGACTCCACAGCCCTGGGGACCAGGAGATAGCCCAAGGACAACCAGCAGCAGGAGACTCAGAAGACCATAATCTAGTTTAAAGTTTTCATTTGGATCATGGAAAAGGCATTTTGTAGGTATGTGGATGGTATGTAGTCTGGGGGAGGAGGGGTTCTAGAAATCTGTATCAGGTAGGTATGGTTAATGAAATGCAAACAATTTCAAGTTGATGCAGGAACAGTTTTGTATGTAAATATATGTAGGTTGAACGTTAATCCACCTTAAATGTAGGCGGCACTTCTTAGGCAATGCTTAAAGAGACTCTGAAGTCTCGAAAAAACCCTGTTTTTACTTAAAGTGAACCTAAAGTGAACCAAAAAAAATGAGATTAACTCACCTGGGGCTTCCCTCAGCCCCCTACAGACGATCGGTGCCCTCACAGCCCCGCTCAGATGCTTCTGCACCCGCCGGCAACGACTTCCGGTTTGGCCGTCACCGGCCGACAGGCATGGGAACGCGAGTGATTCTTCGCGTTCCCAGCCTGTATATCGCCCCCTATGCTGCTATTGTGGCCAGGAGGTCGCAATAGCAGCATAGGGGGCAATATACAGGCTGGGAACGCGAACAATCACTCGCGTTCCCATGCCTGTCGGCCGGTGACGGCGAAACCGGAAGTCGTCGCCGGCGGGTGCACAAGCATCTGAGCGGGGCTGCGAGGGCACCGATCGTCTGCAGGGGGCTGAGGAAAGCCCCAGGTGAGTTAATCTCATTTTTTTTGGTTCATTTTAGGTTCACTTTAAGTAACTTCATTAGCACTAATGCCCTACCTAAAACACTCCATCCCAGCGGCTGAAATCGCTATTAAACCCCCCAAATCCAAGGGCAAAAATCCAAGACTTTCTTGGTCATGGATTTTGCTGCTGGGGAGGCAGAGCTTTGGGCTGCATCTCTGTCTCCATTCTCGTCAATCAGCGCTAATCGCCGCCTCTCCCTAGCCCCTCTCAGTGAAAAGACAGAGGGGCGGGGAGAAAACGGCAATCGACGGGAGTAGAGGAAGAGCTACTGCCCAAAGCTCTGTGTTTTACTAGGAAGCGCTGCCCAAATCTCCCCCAGGAATTTCGGGAGAGGGGGGTATTTAATAGCGATTCCAGCTGTGGGGATGCGGCGTTTCAGGTAGGGCATTAGTGCTAATGAAGTTACTTGAGTAAAAACGTGGTTTTTTTTAAAAAACTTCAGAGTCTCTTTAACCATTTCAGCCCGCGGGGATTTTTCACCTTATGCATCAGAGCAATTTTAACCTCCCATTCATTCGCTAAAAACTTTATCACAATTTATTGATCTATATCTTGTTTTTTCCGCCACTAATTAGGCTCTCTTTGGGTGGTACATTTTGCTAAGAATTATTTTTTATAACTGCATTTTAAAACAGGAATATTAAGAAGACAAAAAAAAAAATGGGAAAAAAAAAAAAAATCATCATTTAGTTTTCAGCCATTATAGCTTTAAAATAATACATGCTACCATAATTAAAACCTATGTGTTTTATTTGCCCGTTTGTCTCGGTTATGACACCATTTAAATTTTGTCCCTATCAATGTATGGCGCCAATATTTTATTTGGAAATATAGGTGCATTTTTTCAGTTTTGCTTCCATCACTATTTACAGGCTTATAATTTAAAAAAAAAAAAAAAGTTCATGTATACCCCCTTCACATGCATATTTAAAAAGTTCAGACCCTTAACTATTTGTTGTTTTTCTTTATTCTAATTTTTTTTCCTTCATTAAAAATTTTATTTGGGTAATTTTTTGGTGTTGGGAAATAAACAGTTAATTCTCGCTTACCGGAAGCACAAGGACTGGGGCATTTATTTATTTTAAACTGCAGTCTCGGATTAGAAACAATCGGTTTTTCTGCTGGCAACAGATCGGTGAACGGGAACCATGTTTCCGTTCACTGATCCCAGGGCTCCCGGGGGACAGCACGGGGACTCGATCCCACGCACGCCACTGCAGCAAGGATCACGTCTGGGTGGCTGAAATCGTTAAAGCAATGTGTTATGGAGCATATCACACAACGTGTTTCATGCCACAATATTCATCAGGTGCGGTGGGATTCGATTGGTCCATTTTCAAACTGCATACATTTGCATTCAAAATTTGCATGATCATAATGAAGAATTAGGCCCCGTTTCCACTATCGCGAATCCGCATGAGTCTTGCGTATGCGGATTCGCATAGACAATATAAGTGAATGTTCCTGTTTCCACTTATGCGTCTGCGGGAGCGTTTTATTGTGCAGAGAAAATCTGCATGGAACACCCTGCAGAATTCGCCTGCATGTGGAATGCAGGCGAATCGCACATAATGTATTTAATAGGGAAATCGCATGCGTTTTCCCCATGCGTTTTTTGCCGCGAATTCGCATAGGTACCAATGTATAATTCACACAGGCAGTGACATGGTTAAAATCGCATATACCCTCACCTATGCGAATTCGCATGCGAATTCGCGGCAAAAAAAACGCATGCGGAATCGCATCCGCATGCGATTTCATCAGCGGTGGAATCCAGGCGATTCTGCACCGCAATAGTGGAAACGAGCCCTTAAGCTATATGCACACTGGGTTAAACTTGCAAAAACCACCTCAGGTGAGTACGCCGACATTGCCAAAAAAACTCATGCCGTATCATTAGCAGTCCAGGACATAATAAAAACAAAAACTCGGGTAAATCCAGTTGAGGAGCCCATAAAATATATCAGTACATTTCATCAACAAATATTTTATATAAGCCTGGTTGTAATTTCAATCTAATGATGCGCTTTAATAAAATACAACTAGCATTGAGTGTTAACACACAGCAGGTGTTTACGTGATGATAAAATCCATAGAATACAACATGAAATAATATAAATTTTAATGAACAGAAAACAAAACAAAAATCACACATACCTCCAACATTTGTAATGGTTACAGGAACTCCCTGAACCTGGACTCCAGCTCCGAGGTTTGCAACACTGACTGTCTGTAGATTAGGCACAGATGTAAAGTGGGCGGCATTGAGAGTGATTGGAGTGCCGGAAACTGTAACTGGTGTAATCTGAGCAATTGTCGTCCCACCACTGGAAGACACTGGGGTTAAAGTCAGCTGCTGTGGCATGCCGGCATTTTGAAATTGTAAGTTCTGAAGGTTTTGAATATTCTGAACCTGCACAGTCTGCCAGCTGATCTGACCGGAAGGGGTTAACGTGGGGGCCCTTATGAGAACCTGTGTCGGACTTAATGCTTGGAGCTGAACGTTTTGCAGCTGTTGCTGCTGGAGAGTCTGTATGGTCTGCCCAGACTGAAGCTGAAAAGACTGCTGTGGTATGGCTTGTATGATCTGTTGCTGTGGCTGCTGAATCTGGATCTGCTGCAAGACTGGCTGACCTACAATCTGCACCTGCTGGAGGGAACTCGACTGATCGGACACACTCTGCAGTCCATTTGCCTGGAGCTGGCTACCGCTTTGGGTTTCAGACTCGGTAACAGAGGATGGCGATTCTTCTGCTGTACGTTCTGTACTTGCTGGTGTGCTTGTAAATTGGCCAGTTTCAGCTGTGCTGACGAGTGTATCGCTGCTAGTCAGAGTGGTTGACACAGTGGTTGTACAGGTTGAGGAGGTGGAGGAGGAGGGAGAGTCAGGCATGGTGCTGACAGAAGTTGTGATGGGTGTGGACACCAGCTGATTTCCATTGGTAACTCCACCATCTGTGGACTGAACGATCTGTGCTGAACTGCCCCCAGTGGACATACTGTTGATCACAGGCAGAGCTAGAGTCACTCCCCCAATATTGATAGGCAAGGTGGTCACTACTTGAGGAGTACCAGGAATGGTCTGCAGCTGCAACGGTATAGAAACTCCAGGCCGGATCTGCACTGGAACAGTCTGATTTGCCAAGTTCTGTGCAATAATGTTTCCAGATGTCGTTCTATTGCCAGCAGTGATAATGGCTTGATTGTTACCGGCAGGAATAAACTGGATTTGACCTTGCAAGTCTTGCAGTGTGGTGGCATTGCCAGGGCTGATCTGAATGTGCTGACCTTCCAAAGTCTGTATCTGAGGAATAACTTGATATTGTACATTTCCTCCAGGAGTCTGAACTTGGATCACCTGGAACTGTCCGGGTGCCAAAGTAGAGGTGCTAGCTTTTGTTTTGGTGGGTGAGGAATTCTCGTTGTTGCTAGTGGATGAAGCTGCTGTACTAGTAGCTATTGAAATGCCTTGCTGAGTTATACTGTTCTCTTTAGAGACAGGAGGTGCCGCAGCGACAATCTGCCAGGCACTACCTGCCAGCTGAGTGGTAACCAGTTCCAACTGTTGTGGTTGGTTCTGAAGCTGAACCAATCCTTGGCTGGGGTCTATGATTATCTGCTGTTGTCCAGCCGCTTGGTTTTCCCCAGTCGTTCCTATTTTACTGCAGGTGGCAGCTAGTAAAGCCAGAGGAGAAGGCTGAGAGTCCTAATCAAAGAGAAAGTGGGAGGAATTAGAAAATGAGCATGTTCCCATCTGACAGCTCTAACACTAGCTTCAACAGGAAGTGGTCACATACTAAAAAAATGTGCTGCATCTCTAACTGTATCTGCGACTTTCAGTGTGCAAGCTGCAGGAAGCAGATGACATTCAATGTCACTACTGCATTTAGCAGATCAAAAAGAAACTAACCTTGGTTTTAGGTAACACAATGTGCAAGCAATATTGAGGCTGCCGCTGCAGACTTCCTCTTTAAAATGTGCTACTTGCCTTTACATGAGATGAGAATTCATTATCTCAAGGTTGTTTTTTTTCAACTATCTACAGTTACTAGAATTAGCAGAGGTTGAGTCAGATCATTGCAAGGATTTAAAGTAAATGTTAAAGAGAACCCGAGGTGTGTTTAAAGAATGTTATCTGCATACAGAGGCTAGATCTGCCTATACAGCCCAGCCTCTGTTGCTATCCCAAACCCCACTAAGGTCCCCCTGTACTCTGCAATCCCTCATAAATCACAGCCGTGCTGTGAGGCTGTGTTTACATCTGTAGTGTCAGTCTCAGCTGCTCCCCCGCCTCCTGCATAGCTCCAGTCCCTGCCCCCGTCCCTTCCCTCCAATCAGCAGGGAGGGAAGGGATGCAGGCGGGGACTGGAGTTCTGCAGGAGGCGGGGAGAGCAGCAGACTGACACTATAGAGATAAACACAGCCAGCTCTGACAAGCTGTTTGTCAGCAGCGTGGTTGTGATTTATGGAGGGATTGCAGAGTGCAGGGGGAGCTTAGGGGGGTTTGGGATAGCAACAGAGGCTGGGCTGTATAGGCAGATCCAGCCTCTGTATGCAGATAATATTCTTCAAACCCACCTCGGGTTCTCTTTAAAGCGGGATCGTCATCATATTAAAAAAAAAAAAAAAAAAAAAAAAAAAAACAACACTCAACAGCAACTGGTATGAGTGTATTAAGTGAAAAAAAGATGCTAATCCTGCATTCAAAACTTTTTCTGCTGTTATGGTTTGGAGTGATCACATACTTAAGGAGCACTGGCCCTTTAAAGAGACTAACAAAATTTTGAGCCTTATTTTTTCTATCCTATAAGTTCCTATACCTGTTCTAATGTGCTCTGTCTTACTGCAGCCTTTCCTACTTGCACTGTCTCTGTAATAAATCTTATCTCCTTTCCTCTGTTATGTCTGTCGGGCTGAGGCTGGAATGTGTGGAATGTGCAGCACTGCTTGTCATTGGCAGAAGCTTTACACACCCCCTCCAAGCTCTGCAGGAGTCACACAGTAAGCTAGTTCTGAGCCTATGATACTCTGGTTAGAAGCCAGTCTTTTGTTTGTAAACACTGCCTAAAACTGTTAATTACAAACCAGGATTGCAGCAGGGAGTGGCAGAAACAGCACAGAGGGGCCCAGGAGAACATAAGGAATAGAATGGTATGCTTTTTATTGTAAGAATATTAGAGTACAGATTCTCTTTAATTGCCATTGCCATCGGCCCTTTATTTCCCCTTCCTTCTAATCTTCCGACTCCAACTCCGACTCCGGGTACCCAAAATGGCTCCGACTCCTCGACTCCGACTCCTTAGTCTAATACTTACCAAGGCTGTGGATTTTGTACAAAATTATCCGACTCCCCAGTTTGTGAAATCACCGACTGATACCGGGTACCCAAAATTGCTCCGACTCCACAGCCCTGCTTCTAATGACAAGATAGTGCACTGTACAGACCTCAGTGGGAGTGTCTGAAGACTCAGAGGAGGGCAGGTAACAAATACACAATTAGCAAGAGGAGAAAAAAAAAAGTGTGAGGGAGGAAATTATGTCAGTGTTAGCTTCAATCAAAGGTAACGAAGATGGAAACTGTCTACAATAGGATTCTCTGCTTTTCCTTTATAAAATTCACAGGAATCACAACATGGACAGTGCA
Source organism: Hyperolius riggenbachi (assembly GCF_040937935.1). Taxonomy (NCBI): domain Eukaryota; kingdom Metazoa; phylum Chordata; class Amphibia; order Anura; family Hyperoliidae; genus Hyperolius; species Hyperolius riggenbachi. Next base: position 87,860,824 of record NC_090650.1, read on the forward strand.
ATAGATCTGTTATATAATTAGAACTAGTATTTATCTACTTATGTTTTTTTCCCTAGGTTAGCAAGGGTGTCACCTGTTCTTTAAGCCAGATAAAAAAAAAAAAAAAAGATACTCACCTATGGAGAGGGTAGGCTCTGGGTCCTATAGAGCCTTCCCGCTTCTCTCCTGGTCCCCGCGATTTCACCTAGTAAGTAGTATCCGACCGATCGAATACTGCTCCTCAAGAGGCTTCAGGAGTCCGAGTAATCCTAAAGAAGGGTGGCTCCGTACTACGCATGCGCAGTTCAGAGCGGCTCGTCTTCGGGAGCACTTGGGCTCCCAAAGCCTCCTGCGATGGGGGATTCAAACTGGGGTGACATTGCTGGAATGCAGGGACCGTGAGAGGAATGGGAAGGCTCTATAGGACCCAGAGCCTTCCCTCTCCATAGGTGATTATCGGTTTTGTTTTTTTTGTTTGTTTTTTGGGGGGCTTAACATTAATCATCATAACATTTAATCAGATTCAGAAAGCTAAAGGTTATTTAAAAGAGGAACCATGATGACACACAGTATAGTAGAATGTAGTAAACTATTCAGGATACCCACTTTTACTGTTATGTTCCTGGTTTTAGCAGACATATTTCCTATAGCTATATAATGCTGTATATTGGTATGTAGCCCCCACCTTTCCAGAGATGTTTAGCTATGCAGAATTCTCCTCAGAGAGCATTCTGGGAAACCATGTATATTTTGTACTGGCTTTGGAATATTCAGTATACACACACATTCCACAGAGATCACCTGACAGGACTAAAGATGTTGCCTGTAAACCAGTAAATCAGTGAAAGGAGAGATTTTACAACGGGTGAACACTGACTAAATTCATGAATGAATAGTGTAAACAAAAAAAAAAAACAACACAATATTATTAGTTTTTTTTAATCATTTGCTTCTAAAACTCTGTGCAAAGATCCAGTTCTGACCTGTAATCCTAGTAGATCAAAAATCCATTGGAAAGTCAAACCATTTTCTCATCTCTACCTGCCTAGTTGTGCTAATCCAGCTTCAACACTTATAGGGTGTTGACTCAGATGGGGGCACAATGAGTGACTGAAACCATGGAATCCAAGAGATCCCAGCAGCCAGGCAAATTCAATTTTTGAAAAAAAGAACCCGATGGCAGCCTCCATTATTCCTATCACTATAGGTTGCCTTGAGGGTCCTTTTACACCAATGTGCTGTGGTAGTGGTGCGATTTGGAATAATTGCACCGCAACTGAAAAGTAGGACTGTGTGTTATAGCTGCAGTGTGACTGAGGAAAATTAACAATACTTGCCAGTGCTTTTCTGGGAGTCCCAGGGCAATGCACTGAAGCCGATGCATTACTTCTGAGGTGCTCAGAGCACTTCCGTCACATCGCACCACAGTGTGGCATGTCTCATAGACTTTAATGACCACTGCAACCAGCTGCGGCAGGTGAAGGTTCCTGGGAAGTGACGTGTTAAGTGTAAAAGGGGCCTTCAAGTTTACTTCACTCCTATCAATTACCGTATTTATAAGATGCACTTTTACTCCCCCAAACCTTAGGGAGGAAAGTGGGTGCATCCTTATTGAAAAAGTATGGAAAAAAACATTATGCAGAGTGCACAGGGAATCAATATTACCTGCTCCTGCTGGCGCGATCCTCTTCCTCTGGCTCCAGGTCCTGGCAGCGCGTTCCTCTACTTGTCTTGCAGCTCTCCAGGGACCCCGGCCACCTGCCGCTATACAGCACTGCCGGGTCCTCCTTCTTGCAAGCCTCATACACGTGCGCCAGGGGTCAGGCATGACGCCATGCGTGAACCCCGGCGCACCGCTAGTGTATTATAAACACAACGTGTATGCGGCTTGCAGGACGGAGGACACGGCAGTGCTGTATAGCGGCAGGCGGCCAGTGTCCCTGGAGAGCTGCAAGGTTCCAGGATCTGGCACCAGAGAGGATTGCACCAGCAGGAGCAGGTGTAGTATTAAAAGTATATCAAAGGGAGCCTGAGCTTACAAAGGGTAATAAATTCATTATCAAAGTTTCATTAGACATAATCACTATAAAGCCACATACACTTAAAATCATTTTTCAAATCAGTGTAGTGCAGTGAAGTGTAGTGCTGTGTAGCTTACTTGGTGGGCAACAGGGATTGGTGTAGTGTACAGTAACTGGTAGGAGCAGCAGGGTATAGTGCAGTGTAGTGCAACTGGTAGGAGCAGAAGGGATAAGTGTAGTGTAACTGGTGTAACTGGTAGGAGCTACAGGGAATAGTGCAGTGTAGATAGATAGAGGGGGGGGGGGGGGGGGGGGGTGGGAAATAAAAGGTTCATGAGACGACCCTGCACTATAGATGCACCTAGGTTTATCAATATTTTTTTTCTGATTTTTGCCCTCTAAACATAAGTGTGTCTTATATGCCGGAGCATCTTATATTACGAAAAATATAATACTCCACTCCTATCAATCATCTAGAAATGCAGGGTTCTCAACATGTACTCATGAAGATTCCAATGACAGCATCAGGTGGTGCCTCTAGTCTAAAATACATCACTTCAGAATTTTAGGAAATAATGGTTAAAACAGATCTGAAGAAAATAAAACAAGGGAATGAACTGCTTTTCAGTAAGGCTGGACAGGTCAGGCTAAAAATGGCTTAAGGATTATTAGGTACTAGTTTAGCAAACCCAGCAGGAGACCCATAGGGAAATTCTGCTAACAAGACCATTCGCCCAATGCCAAGAGGGTGCTGTGATTGGAGAACTGTCCCTTATGGGGTATTCTGCTGGCTCCCCTAGACGCGACTAGTACCAATTTACATTATAAGCAGAATTTTATTTACCTGTGAACCTGATCCCTTGCCCTTTTTTTTAGTTTCAGGTTCACCACCTTTTCCTCCTTCGCTGGCCATCTCTTCCTCTGCCTGATCTGTAAAGACAACCAGAATGACAAGTCACATACTTTAATAAGCTCTGCATCTCAGTAAACCATAGTGTGCACCCAGATGAAAATACAGTAACAAACCCTAACTCATTTCCATTGTCTGTCTGGATGCACTAAATTTAGGTTAATAGGAAAATGTTAATGTTCCTCAAAACCTCTATTATACATGTCCTAGCTCCTATAGAATAGATGTCCGTAGATTAGACAAGTTTAAGTCAAAAGGAGTCATGGTGATCAGTAGTACATGACATGAATGATTCAGAAATAAGACCCACAAATATTGCTTGTATAACACCTGCACATCCCACATACAAGTGGCCTATACCTGAAAACTTGGGTGAATCTGAGCGCATTTCTGAGCGCAACAGCAATACTAACTGCGATTTATGGAATATTCTGGCGAACGCAGGTGGAATGCTGGTGACTAAATGTGAATATACAGCAAGGATAAAGACCTAAGCAAGCCTCTACGCAAAATCACTGGAACGCGCAAGATTTGCAAAGAGAGTTTTTAGAAAATGTTCCTGTGAGTATTTCACAAATGCACATTCACCACTTTATAAATTGAGTGAATGCATAAAACCAGCAATCATCATAAGGAAAGAAAATTAATTATTTCACCAGGATGACTTATACATGAAAAAAGCATAAAAAAAGTGTCCATACATCTAGCAATTTGGCTATAGGATCGACCATTCGATCCAATTATTTTATTGAAGAGAGAATGGGGTGTGTTACAATATGCCTGATCGATGAAAAGCAGCATATGATGAAGAATCAGCTAACTTCGGGCTCTTTCACACTAGAGCCCGTTTCCTGCATTTTGACGAAAAGTCGAAACTTTGCATTAACCAAGGTAAAATGAAAGTCCACAGACTTCATTTTACCTTTCACATGTGACGCTGCGTTTCGGCACGTTGCAGTTCGACGCACCTGGAAGCTTTTTATCGGTTTTCCCGTCAGGTGAATTAATATCTACCGCTGCTTATTGCGTCGCACCGCAACATCCTGAGCGACCCGCCTGCAGGCTATTCAACACACGCAGGAGAACAGCTCCTGTACGCGTTGTCTGATATGAAAGAGCCCTTAGTCGATCTAGCAAGATAGAAGATATCAGTCGATCGGCTACCGTTCATATGTGATTTGATCATCTCTGAAACGATTTTTGCATTTAGAGCATGGAGGTACAACATTGGTCAGATCACTAAGTGCAGGTTAATCGCAATGGATATTGCTTGTAATATGTTGGCCACTAGTCCATCGACTTTGATTCAACCACACTGAACTTGATCGCTCAATATAGACAATCGCTTAGTCGACTTAATCAAAAATTGCTAGATGTATGTCTACCTTTAGGGTTTTGTAAAATTGGGATAATTTGGGGAAACCCCAACATTCTCCATTCTTTTTATAAATAGACCTCCTGTAGACCCGACCCCATGGCCAGTGTCACTCCCACAGGAGGAGGCTGTCACCGCGCTGGGGATCATCCTGTGATAACAGGGAGGAGGTAGACATGCTGGCAGAGGGGTGATGATGATCAGGGCTGGCCGGGGGGTGTTACGTACCGCTCATCAGGAGGGAACAGGCTGCTGGATGGGATGGGACGGGATGGGGGTGGATAGGAAGGCCGGTCGCTGTGGCTCAGGGAGGCTGGATGCTGGAGGAGGAGGGATGGGGGGCCTGGCTCTCTCTCATGGCGGCGGCAGCAGCTGGCTAGAGAAGGGGGTTGTGGCGTAGTAGCTCCGTCTCTCCCCGCAGCCGGGGCCCCTGATCCCCCCGCCCTGATTGACAGCCCCGGAGAGGGGCGGCCCGGACACCCCTCTCTCCCACCTCCCCCTTCTATCCCGCTACGGGATCCATCGGCTCCATCCAGCCCTGGTGCTGAGGCCTCCTCCCCGAGACCCTCCTCTGCCCCTCCTCGCCATTGCTTACCCGCTTGTCGCTGCTCCGGGGCGCCGCGGCCTCTCTGCCGGCCACTACAGCAGGGGGATGGGGATTATTCCTGCCGCCTCTGCAGCGATGATATTTTATTTTATTATTATTTCCCCCCCCAGCTGCAAGTAGCAATCTCCTCCCCTTCTCCACCTCCTCCTCCCCCGGACACACAGAGCGGGGCGGAGCCCTCCCCCTCTCCCCACTGCCGGCCGGGCCATGGAGGGGAGGGGCCACCGCGGCTTAACCCCTGCCCTGCCGGCTGCTGCTCTGCTATAGGTGACACATTGCACAGAGCCTTCTCTCCATCAGTGACACCTGCCACTATCTGCCCAGCAGTTGTGCTGACTCTCCTGCCATCCTCTGAGTTATGAGATTCACTGATTTACAAGTTATTTTATACATTTAGCTTCACTAATGGTACTATTTATAATGAAGAATCGTTTAAGCGATCAGATAATTGTGATCAGATTGACAGAAAATAAACTCTGTTTTTACTTGTGTTCTCAATCGAGAACACTGATGTTCTCAATCGACTACGAACGATTTTAAAAGCAATCATTTTTGGCAATTTTGTCAATGGGAAAAATGTTTTTGTTTTTTTATAATCGGTTGTGATGGGTAGGAAGTACGGATTGGTTAGTTGATGGTGAAACAATATACTATGGCAATTTATTTCGGATCGCATTTACCTGATCGCTCAAATGATTGTTCGCTAAAAATGTTACTGTGATCCAAGGTTCACAGGTCACTCACGCTATTTTATAATGAGTGTGAACTGCAATGGAGACTGACATTGACTTCAACACAAAGCCTGCATGCAGCGAGTTAGAATAACACGATCTGTTACTGTGAACGGGCCCACAGAATTGTATGGGCAGTGAGTTGACATACTGAATTTTTCTGCAACGCAACTGACCATTGTGAACAGGGCCTTAGTGGCCTCCTATAGGCAGTGTTTAATAGATCAGACAGTTATAAAGTAAAAACATTTAAGCCCTGTTCACAGTTCCCAGTTGCATTGCAGAATAATTCTGAATGTCTGCTCACTTGTCTGCTCACTGCTCATACAATACTATGGGGCTGTTCACAGTGTTGTGTTGTAAGTGATCACGTTATTCTAACTCGCTGCATGCAGGCTTTCTATTAAAGTCTATGGCATCGCATGCATTACGCAACTGACCACTGTGAACCTATCCTGACTTGGGAAAAAAAACTGTTAACTGGCTTTTCCTGGTCAGTTATGACCTAAAAGCTCATAAAAGGTTGATTAGGAAAGGCTGATCTTTTCTCAATAGAGTGAAGATGGGGCCATATGGGTCAGCAGCAGGAGACTGACTACCATACGACTACCATACGACACAGTACAAAGCTAGAAGATAATGTCAATGGTCAGTGGATCAATGATTATTTTTGATTGCAAAATACTGATTACTTGTCAGATCTACTAAAGATCCATCAATGCATGGCTGTGTGAACTGGCTCGTAAAGGGACCCTGGATACAAACAATAAACGGAATCTGGACTTCCCCGGGGCTTCCTCCAGCCCCCGTAGCCAGCTAGGTCCCTAGGCATCCTCTGCGGTCCCTACGTGTTCCCACTGGCAGCCCTGTTAACCCGGCAACTTCGGCTAAAGTCGCACATGCGCCTGGGGCGATCACACGCCTGTCGCCATAAGCGTCCTGTGTGGTTCAGTCTTTCAAGAACAGCGCAGCATGCTTATGGCAACCAGCGTGATGACTTTCCGGATGCATGCACGCCTCCAGCCGAAGTCGCCTGGTTAACAGGGCCGCCAGTGGGACCAAGAGGGGGACCAGAGGACACCAAAGGACATTGCGGAATACGGGGTGCTGGAGGGAAGCCCCAGGTAAGTCCAGATTCCGTTTATTTTTTTGTGTTCGGGGTCCCTTTAAAAGCAAACTTGAACTCTAAATTAAAAGTCAAAATACCCATACACAGGTCATACTTACCTCCCATGTAGTCTACTCCTCAATCTCTTTCTCCTCTTGTTTGTCCACTGTGATCAATGGAATTCTCAGTTCTCTATTTTAAAAATGGCAATGGCCCCGTAACAGCTTCTGGGTCAACACACTGTTAAACTGTAATATTGCCCACTTGAGCCATTGGAAACATAGATATTACCTTGCACATCAGTTGTCCTTTCAGTTATAACTAACAGCAACTGATATATTTCAGTTCTGACAAAATCTTGTCAGAACTGGAAAGAATAATTGTTAGAAGAAAATGGTGAGATTCTGAGAACTGATAGCGAGGTAATCATGCAATATTAATTTGCAGGTACATAATGTGTTTATTAAAGAAATGTACATAGTTCAGGTTTACTTTAACAACATTTCCACTCTGTAGATTTCCTGTCCTAATGACAACTGTTACTGGAGCACTTGTTATTGTAACCCATGTCACAGAGAGCCACACAATTCTTATATAGGTCCTCTCTCTTCAATTCAGCTGCAAACTTTATATATAAAAAAATCCAATCAGCAGATATTCACGCTGCCAGCACACGCTTTGCTGGCTTTACTTTATACTTAGTGACTATAAGATGTGTATGGAAAAATGAACATGCAGAATCTTCTCTAGCATAGCATCTGCACACTGGACTGCACAGAGCCCTCCCGCCTACTTTACTTTCAGACATCAGCGCACGAATAGGAATCCTTCTCAGGGATGGCGACATCACGCCGCTTCGGGAGGATTGGCTGCGCAAAGGACGTCGCGCAGCATGCCGGGAGTTGTAGTTGGGTAGGGTGACGCAGGTCTGCTCCTCCTGTCCTCCATGATGGGCGTGAGGGTTTGGCAGGAGGGATTGAGGTGTGGATTGTCCTCTCGGGGAGGGATGGCCGGGGCGGGTCCGCTGTCAGCAGTGGGAGTAGGGCTGCTCCAGGGGGTGGTGGAAGAGGGAGTTGTTCTTATCTATGTCCTCCCTTTCCTCGTGTAACCTCGGACAGTGGTAAACATGCGAGTGTCAGGCTGGCGGGGAGGCCCCTGTATGCGCTGACATGGGCTGATGCGGCGCTGAGGGCAGTGATGGGGCATCATGGATGGCATAGAGCTTATTCCATCTTAGTGTGTTCATCATCATCGTTCTTGCAGCAGTCTGTGGGGCAGACAGATGTGGAAAACGAGCCGAATCTTCTCATTGCAGTTTTAGACAGTGTCGGTATCGTGGCTGCCAGCGAATTGCAAAGTTTATGGGCAGCCAATAAAATAAAATAGCCCCACTTTTTACTTTACTCTAAATGACGTTCCTAATTTCCTTCCCCCACCCTCTCTTTCTATTGAGTGTATTGTAAAAAGATGATGCTACTGTAACGAGGGCGCTTGAAAAAAATAAATGGGATCTGTAGCAAATAGAAAATAATTAGTTTTGAGTTTTCTACAGTCTCTAGCATTTTGTCAATAAAACCTAGATTTTGGGCTCATTCACACAAGTGCTTTGGGTTTTAGTTTTTCTGTTTAGGCCTGTACACATGCTAGGTTAAGGGCAGCCACCTCTGCCGATAATCTGTTTGGTACAGCAGCCCCTGACTACTGCCCAACCAGTGATCCGCCAGGTGGATCAACTCGGCTGAGCAACCGCTGATAGCTTTATACTTACCGCTCTCACTGCTTTATGACGCCACATTTTTGCCTATTTCGCTTTATACTTACCGCTCTCACTGCTGTATGACGCCACATTTTTGCCTAACTGTGGGCATACATGAAATAAAGATGCCTGTAAAGAAGGGCTCGGGTATGACGCTAGCAGAATATTGCTAAGATTCAAAATGCTCTACTGCTGGATCCCGATAGAAAAATATCGGTAATTTACAGATATTTTACTATGGCGAAACCTAACCCTACTCTCACACAGAACCTTCCCTCTACCAATGCTTAAAGAGTAACTGTCAGGCTGCAAAAGCTAATTTAAACCTCTATTCTCCTGTGTTAAACAGTTTAGAAGGAAGCCAAAAAGGCAATACTGCAGTTAAAAATCTCTCTTACTTTAGATGTTTGCTGACAGCAAGGCTCCGTATTCCCAGGCTCCTAAGGAGGACGCAAGCCGAATAACAGATACTGCAAAGCATTCTGGGGCCCTCCCCTGGCTGCTAGTGAGGCTCAAGTTCAACAGCATGTAACAGTCTAGCTCACAGCACTAATCAATCTCGGGCAGAGTACACTGCAGGAGTCCGCTATTGTTCCTAGCCACGTGGCTAATTAATATTCACTGCACAGTAGTGTTATTCATTACCAGCGTTTGTGAGAGTGGAATCATCAGGAAGCAGGCAGCACATGACGACACATTTGGCTTCATAGGAGACAGACAAACATGGAACTTGCCATGAGCTGTCAGGAGCATCATTCTCTGCAAATACTATATAAAAATTATGTGAAGTACAAACGTGGACAGTGAAATGCATATGTAATGTAAGTACAGCCAATCTTTAGCTACTGATATATGTGTTTATTTTCTCTGAGACCTTATACCTAACAGCTCCTCTTTAACCCTAAGACCCCCCCCCCCCCCCAGCCCTAAGACCACCCCTGGTGGTGCCTAATCCTAACCCCCCCCCCCCCCGATGATGCCTAATCCTAAACCCCCCCCCCCCCCCGATGGTACCTAAGACACCCCCTAGAACCTTAACTCCCCCCACCACAAAGCCACAATATGCGGCAAAGAAGTTAAGTTTGGGCGTCTGATTATCAGCAAGCAGGGTAACTTTCCTCTGGAGGTGCATAATAGAATCACAGACGCGGGGAGTTTGCGGAAATGTAAATTGCGGCATTGCATAGCGTGCACTCTGCCCGAAATCAGCCACCGACATGTGCCCAAAATTCCATTGTTTGATGCTAATTGCAGCTTTTATAATAGGTGCCTATGGCGGTGGTATTTTTTAAATAATGGCTCCTACGCCCTTTTTAGCTAATTTGCTCTGTGAGACCTAGGATGCATCTGTGTTTACCCAGCAATGATGTGCATCAAGCTTGTGGCATAATGCCATATGCCACAGAGGGGAGCAGGCACCACTTCACTACGTTATGGAAAAGGACTGTATTAGTGGGTAAGACAGGCATGGCACATCTGTAAGGCCTTGTTCACACTGGCACTAAAGAACAGTCCGTTAGAAGATCGTAACAGAGCGGATGCAATCAGATCCAATGTTAACCTTTGGATCTGTTCACATTGGTGTGAGGAAACACGGAAAAGCCGCCGCGTGTGCCGAGAGCTAGGCGGCTGACTCCGCGTCCTACGCAGCGGTTTGCACGCGTCTGGCGGTGTGGTGGAACACGGAAAAGCCGCCGCATGTCCTGACAGCAAAGCGGCTGTTTGCATGCAGCAGCATGTGCTTGGTGTGGCTGGGTCTGTTAGTGCACCTAGACAGATGGAGAGCTATGCACGCGCGAGCCTGAATGCAGGACCTTTTTTTTTTCAAAAAGTGTTTTATTTGAAAATTTTCAGATAAACATATGAACAGTTTCATTATTGTACGGAATAATGTTAACAAAGAGTACTACCCCTCTATATACCTACCCCCTATCTCTTCCCCCCCCCCCTCTTAGTAACCCTCCACCCCTTTTCACTCTCTCTTTTTTTCTTTATGTTTACATGAGCCGTTACTTCAGCTAAGTTCTCTACCGTACTTGAAATTCTGAGGAAGTCAGTCTCTCTAGGTTCCATAGCCAGTATTTCAGAAGGCTATTGTATGTCAGGGACTTGATCTGAATGTCTCGTAGCCACTTCTAAACGGCCTAGGGTGCCTTTAAGTTGCTCTGTTGCATACCAGGAAGTATATTTAAATGGGCTCACCAGCCTTTGTAGATCACTGTTAGACATAGTCTGTAATAAGTATGGTTTCCATCTTTTGAAAAACTTCTTTGTTGACTTTTCCTTGTGGGTATGTGCCTCCAATTTCTCCAATAGCATAATATGTTTTAGTTCTTCTTTTAAGTCCCAAATAGTAGGCATTGTGGGGTAAATCCATCTGTTGTAGATTGTTTTTCGGGCTGCTAGTAAACAAATATGTATCAAGTCTGGGATGTACTTTAGGGAGCTAGTTGGGTCTAAATGATGGAATAAAAGCATCATCGGGTCCTTGATCAGCGTACATTTGCCCAATTTGTTAATAAAACTGAGGACTTTGTCCCAATATCTTTGAACATGTGGGCAGAACCAGATACAATGTATCATATTGGCTTTCTGCAATAGACATTTGGGGCAATGGTCCACGTACCCCGGGCGCGGTTCACGGTATACTATATTATAGGCGTATTTTGCCTGGTATATCATTAAAAGATGTGACTCCCTCCACCTTTCATTTGTCATAACTCTCCTGACTTGGTTATTCCCCTCTACAATCTTTATCTCTATATTGGGTATTGCAAAGTGTTTATTCCAGCTAGACATATTACATCTCACTTTATCTTGGATATTTACATTTTTTAAGCCCATTTGGATAGCAGATAGTGATAACATGCCTCCTGTCGGTTTTAAAAAGGTATCAAAAGGTGTAATGTAGGCGATAGAGGCTATATCGCGTATCTGGGCTCGGGCATATGATTGAATCTGTGCCAGAGTTAGGAAGTCTCGTCCTGGAACCCCATATTGCCGCTGTAAGTCTCTGAGAGGGAGCCACTTCCTCCCCCGCAAATCCATCAGATTCCCCAATTTAGTAATTCCCAGGTCCACCCACCTGCTATAGCTACTATGCATGTTGCCCGGGGCGAAACTTGGATTCCCCACTAGAGGGAGGTATTTTGAAATTTTCCAAGGCAATTTAAATATTTTTCTCACTTCTCTCCAGGTGATCATTGTGTCCCTATATACAATATTGTTTTTCAGGCGGGCTGGTATATTTTGCCAACTAGTATGTAAGAGGCCCAGCAGGTCCCAAGGCTCAGCTATACGGCGCTCCAGGAGAGTATTTGAAAAGCCTGATGTTCCCACTATCCAGTCTCTCACATGTCTAAAAAGGCAAGAAAGATTATATCTTCTAATATCTGGGAAGTTTAGGCCCCCCATCTCCTTTGGGAGTTGCAGGCGTACCAATTTTATGCGAGCTCTTTTACCTTTCCAAATGAACTTCACTATGGCTCTATTTAGTTCAGTTACGTCTTTATGCTTTATTAAAAGAGGCAGTACTTGTAATGGGTATAAGAGGCGCCCAAATGTGATCATTTTTACTAGGGCTATCCGGCCTATCAGTCCCAATGGAATATTTTGCCAGCCTTGTAGCTGTGAAATAATTGACCTGAAGAGAGGTGGATAATTAAGCCTATAAATGGAGGTGGGGTCCCTTCCAATGTCTATCCCCAGGTATCTGATTTTGTCATGGACTATTTTAACCCCCAAATTTCTAAATTCCTGTGGATTTACCAACTTAGAGAGTAGGAGGAGTTCACTTTTATCCATATTAATTGTGAATCCTGAGTGGGAGCCTATTTCTTTAATAATTCGCAGAGCTTTTGGTAGTTGGGTCTGAGGGTCAGATAAGAAGAGCATCAAGTCGTCCGCAAATAGTGTCTGGACCACTTTTAGTCCCCCCATCTGGATCCCTTCGAGTTCTGAATGTAATCTTCTTGCTAGCGGTTCCAGGGCTATATTGAACAAGAGTGGGGATAGTGGGCATCCCTGTCTCGTTCCCCTATAGAGTCTAAATGGTTGTGACAGGAATCCTGGGGTGCTCACTCTGGCCCTTGGGGATCTATACAAAAGACGGATCATGTTAAGGAAAGAACCCCCAAAGCCCATTTTGATAAGTACCTTTTCCGTCCACGCCCAATTCACAGCGTCAAAAGCCTTTTCAGCATCAAATGTGACTATCGCACTCTTTTTGTATGTCTTGGGATATGCTCGCACTTGTTCAAGTACTGACATCACCTTTCTAATATTAGAGACGGCCGCCCTGCCTTTGACAAATCCCACCTGCTCCTCATGAATCAGCCTGGGGAGCAGGAGGGCCAACCTATCCGCCATAATTTTAGTGAGGAGTTTGGAGTCCTGATTAATTAAGGACACTGGACGATATGAGCCTGGACTTTGGGGGTCCTTTCCCGGCTTCAGGAGTAGTTTAATGTATGCTACTCGTCCTGACTCTAACATTTTTTCCCCCTTGAGGGTGGAATTGTATATCTGACGTAATACTGGTGTTATGTCATCCTTTAGGATTTTATAAAATTCCCCTGGCAGCCCATCGGGGCCAGGGGCCTTGTGATTGGAGAGGTTTTTTATTGTTTCTTTTATTTCTCCTTCAGAGATATCTGCGTTCAGTGATTCTAAGTCCTCCTGGGAAAGTTTAGGGAGTCTTATGCCTTTCAAAATATCTTCCATTCCCTGATCGTCATCCGCCTTCTGTTGTTTATATAGCGTCTGGTAGAATTGGGTAAAGACTTCATTCACCTCCTGTGGGTGGTGTACTATCTTTCCTGTTTGGTTTTTTAGGGCAGTGACGATCAGGGGAGAGAAGCGACCCCTTGCCATAAGGGCAAGAAGACGGCCCGCTTTGCTCCCAAATTTGTAGTAATTCAGATCTCGGAATGATTTTTGGAGTAATTCTCTTTCCCTAAACCATTGATCTGCATTAGTCTTAGCCTGCAACCATTCTCTTCTATTCTGGGGATTTGGATTTATTCTATATTTCTTGTACGCGTCTCTTACCCGTTGCACTGCCTCTTCATATAATTTGGCTGTTTGTTTTTTCTTTGTTGCTGTGTAGGCCATGATTCTACCTCGCAGCACTGCCTTGGCCGCGTCCCAAAAGAGATGGGGGTCTCCCCCATGTTCCCTATTATCAATTTTGTATTCCAACCACCAATTTTTCAATAGAAGGTGAAAGCCCTCGTCCTGGTAAAGATGCTCTGGAAAGCGCCATATCACATCCGTACCCCTTTGAATTTGCTCACATAGTTCTATCCCAACTGGGCAATGGTCAGAAATGACCATGTCTAGGATTTCTGCTTTCTGCAGCCTATTAGCCAAAAATTCGCTCACAAAAATGTAGTCAATACGCGATAGGGTATTATGTACTCTGGAGTGAAATGAAAATTCTCTGTCATATGGGTGGAGAAATCTCCATGCATCTACCAGTCGAAGGCTCTCCCCGAATCGTGAAAGGTCAGTGTTCCCCCCTTGCTTTGTATGTGGCTGCTGTGTTTTCTTCCCTGATCTGTCCTCATATTCATTCATGACCTCGTTCCAGTCCCCACCAATCACCCTTTTTGCATCCGGCTGCCCGGCTAGCATCCATTGTAAGTCTTGCAAGAAATCACTTTGTTTGGTATTTGGCCCATATACATTATATATCTCCACTGTCTCGCCTGGCAAATAGAGCTTTACCCCTAGCCATCTGCCCTCGGTATCACTGTGAATAAGCTCCGATTTAGCTTTCAGGGATTTACTTATTAAAGTTATAACTCCTGCTTTCTTGCTCGAGGCAGGTGCCCCATAGCAGTCCGCCACCCAATTTTTCTCCATATATTTTATTTCATTCGTCCCCAGGTGCGTTTCTTGTAGCAGGGCTACGTCTGCTTTTAATTTTTTTAAATGACGCAGTACTTGCCCTCTTTTGATTGGGGATCTAAGACCCTTCACATTCCATGTTATGATATTAATGACCATGAGATATAACTTGAGAGGGATATAAGAGAATGATACACTTCAGGCAGATAGCTCTAGGCAGCTGACACATCATAAACCTCGGTAAAGTCCCAGTACCTAAATCATATTTTCCATGTATACAAGAGAAATAAGCTTGTTGTCTCTTAAGAGAGAGTGAAATCAGACCCACCCTAACCCTCCCCTTTGTACCCCCCCTTAAAGTTCCTGGGGACCTTCTGATCTTGTTTGGAATAAATTCCGGGGAATAGACTCCCAGAAGTATGAGCACAAAAGTTCCCAGAAACCGTTTCTTCACACCCTTTCGGCCTTCACTTCTTCCCTGTATGGCCTTATGCATTCAGCAGGATCTCCTCGACTGCTCCCCTGCATTCGCCCCATATTGTCAAACGTACCTTCTTGTAAGCTTTAGAGGATCCACAGCCCTTTATTAAATTAGAAATATTAACTGTGTCAAACAATCTTACGGTTTCTCATGCCCGTCTTTGATTTTTCATCTTAGGTTTCCCCCTCCTGGTCGTTCTGCCTCGAGGGAGAGGTTCTAGGAGTAGACCTTTTGGCAGCCGGTTGTGTCAGGAACTTTTCCGCATCTCCCGGGTCTTTGAAGATGTATGTTTCCTCGTCTGTCCCCGTGACGCGTAGGGTAGCGGGATACTGTAATGCAAAACGTATTCCTCTTTTCACTAGCTCTGAGCAGACTGTGTTAAATTCCTGCCTGCGTTTCGAGACCTCCAAAGAGTAATCATTAAAAATGAGGATGCGCCGATTGTCATACATGACATCTGCTTTGCGTGCTTTGAATGCTGTCAGTAGGCGTTGTTTGTCTTTGAAATCTAGGTAGCGCACCATCACTACACGTGGGGGTCTGCTAGACTCGCTGGTGCGGGCTGGGCCTACCCGGTGTGCCCTTTCTGCTTTATATGGGCTTTGCAAGCCTAAGAGTTCTGGCAGAGTTTTTTCGCAAAAGTCATCTATGTCACCTTGGGTATGTTTCTCAGATAGGCCCACTACCCTGATGTTGTTTCTCCTTGAGCGATTTTCTAGATCCTCCAGCCTCTCATGGAAGACTCGTTGTTGTTTCTTGGAGGAATCTAGTTTTCTGCTGGTATCCTCAAGGTCTAACTCGAGCTGTGCAATACGTTTTTCCGCCTCCCCCAGACGCCCCGCGTGCTCTCTCAACTGCTTGTTTATGGGGCCTAGTGACTTCTTCACCGCTCCTTCCACAATGTGTTGGAGATCTGGGCTGATTAGTTTTGCCACCTCTGCTGCTATTTCTCTGGCGTCTCGTTTAGGTCCGACTCCCTCTTCCTCCCCGCTTTCATTGTCCCAGTCACCTGATTGTGTGCTTCTTGCTGGGCTCCCGCCACGCTGTGTTCGCTTCTGCGCCATCTTTGCTGGCTGCTCCTCCGGGCGTTGGGGACGGCTTTTGTGTTGCGAGCGGGTAAGGTACTTCTCCATCCGCGGGTATTGCGTGCGGACTGAGTCGCTATTCGTGGGGGCTTCCTCCCGTGGTCTGTGCGCTCTTGTTGCGGGCTGCGGTAGCTTTTTTGGGGCGAGCGTGCACGGAGCTCCACTAACTCCGTCCGCTCATACAGGCGCCGGAACCGGAAGTCGAATGCAGGACCTTTATACCAGCAGGGGAAGTGTCAGCTGATCAGGAAGGTCAGCTGACTCCTGTAGGACTCATGATTGGCTGAATGGTTCGGGCGGGGCAGCAGAGTCCAGCAACTATATATTCTGCTGCTTGTCAGTTGCTGGTTGTCTGCCATTGCTAACACTTGCGTGAAGGCACTCAGACCTTAGCTAGACCCGACAGTGTGCCAGAACCGGCTGGAGCTGGGAATCCACACTGAGTCAGATTCTTGATAGCTTTATGTACTAATTGTATGGTATTATTTGCTAGACCAGTTCCAGGGTGCTGAGATCAAGGCCCTCACACCCCAGACTAGGAATACTGTGTATCTTCTGTGTATTCTCTAGACCAGTTCCAGGGTGTTGTGAATACGGACCTCACACCCAAGACTAGGGAACTGTATTACCATTTATGTTATGCTCCAGACCGGTTCCAGGGTGTTGTGAATACGGACCTCACACCCAAGACTAGGGAACTGTATTACCATTTATGTTATGCTCCAGACTAGTTCCAGGGTGTTGTGAATACGGACCTCACACCCAAGACTAGGGAACTGTATTACCATTTATGTTGTGCTCCAGACTAATTCCAGGGTGTTGTGAATACGGACCTCACACCCAAGACTAGGGAACTGTATTACCATTTATGTTATGCTCCAGACTAGTTCCAGGGTGTTGTGAATACGGACCTCACACCCAAGACTAGGGAACTGTATTACCATTTATGTTATGCTCCAGTCTGGTTCCAGGGTGTTGTGAATGCGGACCTCACACCCAAGACTAGGGAACTGTATTACCATTTATGTTGTGCTCCAGACTGGTTCCAGGGTGTTGTGAATGCGGACCTCACACCCAAGACTAGGGAACTGTATTACCATTTATGTTGTGCTCCAGACTAGTTCCGGGGTGTTGTGAATACGGACCTCACACCCAGACTAGGTTGTGTATTACTGTGTTACGTTAGCCCAGTTCAGGACAAAGCCTTACATATTAGCAGCAGGGCTTCCTGCGTCCCAGCCTTGGTCCCTCGCTCAGGGGTCCACAGGCTACAGGAATATCACCCACCGCTCAGGGGTGAATTCCTCGGGAGTATAGGCCGCCAGCTCCGCTGGTGGTCTTTACTCAGAGTTGTTACTGTTGCACCAAACACTTACACTCTCCCTGGTGTCTAGAGGTTAGACATATCTGATTGTTGACGATTCCGCAGATCCTCAATAATCGGGTATATCTGTATTCTTGGGGATACTGCGGATCGCCAAGGATCAGATTCTCTCTCTGGTTGCTGACACCGATCGTTACAATTGGTCTGTTTGAATGGATTTGCTCCAAACGCTCTGCTAAACGTACCGCAAGTTTGGTGCTAAAGTGATTTTTCCGGACAGCGGAACAGAAACGGAGGCTGAAGCACTGTGGGGAGGAAATGAGAAACGGATCTTTACAACACAGTGACTACAAAACAGACCTCTCTGGCCAACAAAAATCTACTTTGGTGATGGTGTGTGTGTGTGGGGAGGGAGGGGCTTGAATGCAGCAGTCAACGATCTGTACAGATAAATTACTTCTGACATGACTATATAGTCTGTACAGCGCTGCAGACAATGTCAGCGCTATACTGTTTAAATACTAGCTATAGTAATGTGTTTCTCAACATCATTCCATGTACTCAGCTGTACTACTTGACACACATACAGTTTATATAGAACTGGCATTTTCCCCAGCAGCTATTTAGCACCTTTTGTTGTAAATCGGATGCCAACGGAAATGGATCCGTTGGAACAGAAATCGGATCTGATTTCACGGATCCGTTTACCAGAAAGTGTCAGTGTAAACCGCCCTTAACCATAGCAGGACTTACATATTGTTAGTAGAGTTTATTTGAGATTGGAATTAAAAAAAAAAAATCTAAATACAAAATGTCTGTAGTAAAGATGATCAAAGAGATGCAAATTTATGTAAATTTTTATGTAAATGTATGCAGTTTGAAAATGGACCAATCAATTTATTATTATTATTTATTGTATTTATAAAGCGCCAACATATTACGCTGCACAATAAATATATACAATGATACAAGAATGAAAGATGTAACAAGGTTATGCAACATAGAACAAAGTTATACAAGGCAAACGGTACAAGATACGTGATTATGGGATGGTTAGGTAGGCCCAGTAATACAAGTACAGGCTGTCACAGGAAAGGAGCACACGATCATGTAGGGAAGGAAGGACTCTACCAAAGGCTTACAATCCAAATTGGTTTAAATTGATTGGTCCTTTTTCAAGCTGCATATACAATATTTGCATAAAACATTTGCATAATTTTGGAAGTATTTGCATCTCACTGATCATCCCTAGTCTGTAGTTAAAACTGCCATTGCACCATATTAACGAAGCTCAGCTAAAGGTTATCCTGGATCCACACCATACAATTTTTTGTAGATTTACCTGCCAGATCGATTATTTCCAGCATGTCCGATCTGATGATCGATCGGTTTTTTGAGCAATTTTCTGATCGTTTTCCCTTGAAGTGAACGGAAATCACTCAGAAAATTGCTCAAAAAAGTTTGATCCTTAGATCGGACATGCTGGAAATAATTGATCTGGCAGGTAAATCTGCCAAAAAATTGTATGGTGTGGATCCAGCATTATGTCTGGGATTTGCTGAGCCTCCACAGTATATTGCCTTTTTACAAAACTCTATTCACAAGTTAATTATGTAATTAAACTCCAAGAATTTATTATGGCAGACATACATCTTTGGACTTTTTTTTTTAAGATTTGATTTGATAAAATGATAGTACCTATCATCATTTACCGTCAGATCAAATCAATAATATTCGACGTCTAATCTGCTCCTGATCGATAACTGCATTGATTTTGTGCAGTTGTGATGAGAAAATCGATTCTGTTATCGAACAGAAGCAGATCGAATATTTCAGACATTATCAGTTCAATCTGTCTATTTGACATGAAATTGCATAATGTGTACGTAGCTGGAGGGCCTTTTCACACTGGAGCGGTGCGTCAAACTGAGGCACTGCTAACGCACTCCAATGAAAACCTATAGGGGAAATCCTCAATCTTAGGGGGAAATCCTCAATCTTCCAAAACTACGTTACCGTGCGTACTTGCGTCACTCTGCATTGGACCGGAAGTCATGTAAGCCTTTGGCGACGCATGAAATTGTAAACACCCACTGCAGGTTTTACGCATCGCGCATGGGCGGAAGCGTATTTTTTTGCAATCCACTTACGCGCATGTGAAAACTTGGCCGGCAGGAAGTGAACTTCACTTCCTGCTTGGCCGGATGTCACACACCTGAAGGCCTTTTTCTGGTGGTGCGTTGAGGCTGTCGCACCACACCGCCAATATGCAGTGTGAAGCCGGCTTTAACATTACATGTATGGAAAATATGTTAAAAATAAGGACGTCAACTTAAGTTCAGTTGTTTTATTTATTGAACATTGATCCAACATGTTTATTCCTTATCCTAACACACGCAGCCCGCTCTAACCAGGATGGAGTCTCCCCTGCATTCAGGTAGCCACAAAGCCAGTGTCCCCGGCGGCCACTTTACAGTTGGGTTCTGGAGGGAATACAAGAGTAACCCGCAGGAAGCAGGGTACAGAGTGCAGTGCTAGAGAGGAATATTCACTGGCAGCAGGTCAAGGATGTCATGTCTGCATCCAGGCAAGTCACCTCCTGCCGCATGATTGGACACGCCCCCTGCATGTGTAGGAGAGCGGAATGCTGAATTGCTGCCCTCAAAGGCCCAGTTCACTACACATCCATGCAAAAGGAGAGTAGCGCGAGTTGGAGTGAAGAGGAAAGGATCCTCCATCCCACTCCCCTCTATGGAATCTTCCTACTGACTACCAGGAAGTTCTGAAGATTATTATTAAAGTAAGATATGTAACCCTGCTGTTTTCATTCCTCCTCATTTCCTTCCTGCTGTCTTTGCTGCTTATCACATCTCTCTCTGCCCCTTCCAGCTGTCCTTACTGCTCCCTCCTGTTGTGGTTCCTGCTCACTGCCCTTCCCGCTGATGTTGCAGCTTGACACTCCGCCCCTTCCTGATGTTGTCACTGCTCAACGTCTTTTTCCCCCAGTTTTTGCTGCTTGCCACCCTTTCTTTTTTCCGCCACTAATTAGGCTTTCTTTGGGGGTACATTTTGCTAAGAATAATTTTTTCTAATTGCATTTTAACAGGAATATTAAGAAAATTTTTTTACTATTTCTCAGTTTTCGGCCATTATAGCTTTAAAATAATACATGCTACCATAATTAAAACCTATGTATTTTATTTGCCCCGGTTATCACACAATTTAAATTATGTCCCTGCATTGCACCATGTATATCCCTGCATTATGTCCATGTATTGCACCAATATTTTATTTGGAAATAAAGGTGCATTTTTTTCAGTTTTGCGTGTATCACTATTTGCAAGCTTATAATTTAAAAATTATTAGTAATACACCCTCTTCACACGCAAATGAAAAAAGTTCAGACCCTTAGGTAACTATTTATGTGGTTTTTTTTTTATTGTAATTTTTTTTCCATTAAAAATGTTATTTGGGTAATTTTTGGTGTGAGAGGTAATCAGTTAATTTTAAATGCAATAATATGTGTTTATGTAATTAAAAAAAATGTATGTGGATGTAGTTTTACTATTTGGCCACAACATTTTTTTTTTAGTCCTGGAAGTGAGCACTCTCGCTTCCAGGAAGTATAGGGAGGACTGGAAACTATTTTTTTTCTCAGAAAGACTGCAGCTTCTGATAAGAAGCCGTTGGTTTTTCTACCGGGGACTTAGATGGGAGCATGCAGCAGCCGAATGGACGTGACAGTCACGTCCATTCGGCTAAAATAGTTAAAGTGATTGGACCTGCAGGGGCTCAGGGCAGGACGAGTGAAACTCTCGTCATTGCCAATTAGCAGGCATAAGTTAGTAGCACTCGCTATGCTACTCTGATATGGCGCGTTAACTCTCATAAGGCATGTTAACTTTGATAATGTATGTTAACTCTGATAAGGCATGCTATTTGTCTTAGGGAATCAAGCTCTATATGTTGCCCACTACAATCACAACCTGTTGGCCACTTCAATCTGCCTTTTACAATCTGTAGGCCATTACAATCTGCCTATCACTACCTGCTGCCTATTACTACCTGCTGGCCACTACAGTTTGCCTATAACTGCCTACTGGTCACTACAGTCTACCTGTCCCTACCTGACGGCTGCTACAATATACCCGTCGCTACCTGCTGGCTACTACAGTCTGCCTATCACGACCTGTTGGCCACTACAGTCTGCCTATCACAACCTTGTTGGCCACTACAATCTACCTTTCACGATCTGTTGGCTACTACAATCTGCCTATCACTACCTGCTGGCCATTACCCTCCGGGCTCCACACGACAATTTCTCGACAACCTTGCCTCCTGGCTCCCACACATCCTCTCCTCTGACCTCCCCACCATCATCCTTGGGGATTTCTGTTGTGTCCCGGCTACTCACCATAGCCAACTCACATGGCCTAGTACAACACACCAACGCCCCCACTCACACTGCACATCACACTCTCGACCTTATATTCACTAAATCCACCACCATTGCAGACCTTGACATCGCACCATTTCCACCCTCAGACCATTACCTTCTCACCTTCAACCTCTTCATGGAAGGCACCTCCAAACTACCCGCTCACTCACCTGGTCGATGGCAGCGAGACCTACGCAAGCTCAACCCTGGCGTCCTTGCTGACTCCCTCCATGGCCTCTCCTCCACTCTCCCCACCCTAACCTGTCCTAATCTTGCTGCAGCTCAGTATCACCAAACTCTCTCATCAGCCCTAGAGAAAGCTGCTCCACCAATATTTCGCCGCAACCGACCCCCTAACCCCCAGCCCTGGCGCACTACCCATACTCACAACCTCCAGAGGGAAACACGTGCCACTGAACGAAAATGGAGGAAAACTCGACTAAACCAGGATTTCTTACAGTAGACGACTAACCTGCTGCAGTTCCACACTGCCCTTGCTCATGCGAAGCAGGAATACTTTACCAAGCTCATCGGAGCACAAGCTTCCAATCCCCGGCGTCTTTTTGGCACCTTCAACTCCCTGCTTAAACCCCCCCCCCCCCGTCCTTCTGTTTCCTCCCTCTCTGCCACAGATTTAGCCACCCACTTCACCAATAAAATAGTCTCCATCCGTCAGGAAATATTCAATCTTCACCTCCCACCCGCTCACAACCAACTCCTCCACCCTATCCTACCCTCACCTCCTTCACTCCTACTACCACTGAGGAAGTCAACCACCTACTGCAGACTTCCCATACCACTACCTCCCCCCTTGACCCTATCCCTTCTGATCTACTTCAGCCTCACTTCACGGATCTGGCCCCAGTCCTCACTACCCTGTTTAACCTCTATCTATCCACAGGCACCTTCCCCTCAGACTTCAAGCAGGCCACAGTACTGCCCCTGCTCATGAAACCCTCCCTCGACCCCTCACTACCCTCCAACTACCGCCCGATCTCCCTCCTCCCCTTCGCCTCAAAACTCCTTGAGCGTCTGGTTCACAAACACCTGACCCAGTACCTCACTGCCAACTCACTACTAGACCCACTGCAATCTGGATTTCGGCCTGCCCACTCAACCTCAACGGCTCTCACCAAAGTGGTCAATGACCTTGCCTTAGCTAAAGCTGAAGGTAAATACTCCATTCTCCTCCTCCTTGACCTTTCAGCAACTTTTGATACAGTAGATCATCCCCTACTCCTCCAGTCCCTCCAATCCATGGGCATTCACAATCTCGCCCTGACCTGGCTTTCATCCTACCTCTCCAACCGCTCCTTCACGACCTTCTTCTATGAGTCCTCGTCCACATCCAACCACCTCTCAGTGGGAGTCCCCCAAGGCTCGGTCCTTGGCCCTCTACTGTTCTCCCTATACACATCCTCCATTGGCAAGGTTATCTCCTCCATGGGTTTTAACTATCATCTGTATGCAGATGACACCCAAATCTACCTCCACACCCCTGACATATCCACCACTACCATGGACAAGGTCTCCTCCTGCCTATCTGCCATCTCCTCCTGGATATCCGCTAGGTTCCTGAAACTAAATCTAGACAAAACGGAATTTATGATCTTCCCACCCCGGTCATCCCTGGACCTCCCAGATGTGCAGGTCACTGTTAACCACACTACCATTCGCCCTACCTCTCAAACCCGCTGTCTGGGTGTCACCCTGGACTCCGTACTCTCCTTCACACCCCACATCCAAAACCTCACAAAGTCCTGCAACTTCCACCTTCGTAACATCTGTAAGATACGCCCTTTCCTAACCCCTGCCACCACCAAACTCCTCATCCATGCCCTCATAATTTCCAGCCTCGACTACGGCAATGCCCTTCTGTCTGGTCTCCCTATGACCTGAATAGCCCCACTGCAGTCCATCATGAATGCGGCAGCCAGAATTATCCACTCCTTCCATCGCTCCACCAGGGCGGCTCCCCTCCGTGAATCCCTCCACTGGCTTCCTATTCAGTCCAGAATCAGATATTGTGTCTCACCTAAAAATCCGTCCACAAAACCTGTCCAACCTACATTTCTGATCTTACTCAGAGATACACACCAAGCTGCTCACTCCGCTCCTTCAATGAACTTCGCCTGACCGTCCCCCGCATCACCCAGTCCCATGCACGCCTCCAAGACTTCTCAAGAGCCGCTCCAACACTGTGGAACTCCCTACCTCCACCCATTAGGGCAGCCTCCTCCTTCAACACCTTCAAGAAGGCCCTCAAAACTCACCTTTTCACTCTGGCCTACCACTCCTCACAATTGCTGTAAACCCACAGCTGAACTCTGGTCCCCTACCTCTCATGTCCCTACCTCTCCCTCTAGATTGTAAGCCTTTGGGCAGGGTCCTCCTCCTTTTGTGTCCTACTTGATCATGCACCTCCATTACTGTGCACCCATGCTATGCATTTGAGTGAACCTAACTTGCCTAATCTCCATGCTCCCCTCCAGTGACTGACTAAGCATTACCTTGTACTCCTACTGTGCTGTGTGATCTGGTTTACTTGTATTCCTGTATTGTCATATTGCTGTTTGTCACCCCTAAATATTGTCTGTAACCTAAATTAATGTCCAGCGCTGCGTAATATGTTGGCGCTTTATAAATACAAAAAATAATAATAATTTGTATTTCAGCTTGTTGTTTGTAATATCAACCTTTATTTGTTAAATTCTACATGCGGTTGGTGATATCTGCACATTGTTCGTATTTTCTACTTTCTTTTTTTTTTGGGGGGGGGGGGGGGGGGGTAATATCTACATTATCCTTTGTGGTTTTATTTATAACAAATGGGGGTGTCATTGGAGGGGCGTAGTCTATGTTAAGGGGTGGAGTTTAGGGCGCCAGAGCTTATGTGCCCGTAGGCTCCTGAAAATGGGGATGCCTTCACAAATTTTTACTTCCCCATTAGATAGGTAGGGATGAGCTTACAAATTCACGTGTTAGTTCAGAACTGATGTTTTCTGCCTGAGAACCATCTATCTGCCGGTATACTTGCTAGCTGGATTACGGGGGGGATAGGCTTTGTTGACACTAGTCTATTTGTAACTCGCTGTAGATGGGAGTATATCTAAGTTATTTATAGGAGGAACCTTCTTATTCTTTGTTATGGTTGTGGTGGGAATAGGCAGGCTGGAGGGATGGAAGACTCACTCATGGAGGCCACATGGCAGAGGCTACTGGTTGGGTATCAGCCTGCTGAAATGCTGGAGAGGTGAAGGAAGGGTGAAGTATGAGCATCCAACACAGCTGTGGACATTGGTAAGACTTCAGCTAGTAAAGGGCACCATTTCAGGTGGATGCACTGAAAAGGATGAGTACCGTTTCCACTTCTGGGAGCTTGCTGGTAGCGTGGAAGAGAGATGCAAAGCACATCAGTGAGGGAATAAGACACGTTACCCAGTGTACTCGCTGTATTGCTGCACAGCATTTGCCAGAGAGCATGATATGTTTGTGCAGTAGAAGGATGGGCAGCCTGTTGTGGTCAGGTTAGCAGCTAGGCTGGGTATCTTAGAGCAGAGTGAGTTCTTATTGGTATTGAGTTTTAGAGAAGCTGGAATTCGCAGATTTAGTTCAGGCTTTCTCAGTGCATTTTGTGCCATGGAAAACATAGTAGTGGAAGCATCACCTTTGAAGTCCACAGGTTTGATAAATGGGTTGATGCTGCTGGTTCTCTTACAGTGGCGGGGCAGGGGCTGCTAGTTTTGGTATCTTGGAAGCATTGATTAGTTGAAGAGGAGTCATAAGCTCAGAAGAGTAGTTGTGTGAGTCATGGAATTAGGAAGGATAGGATTTGTGTAGACTGCAGCAACTACACTTCTCGATAAGGGGATACTATTATTATTGGGAGTATGGTGATGTGGAGAATTCCAGTGACTGTATAGTTCATAAGACTGGACATTTTTTTTGATGCTGGGTAGGCTTAGGAAGACCAGAGGTCTATATTATTATCAGCTAGGAACTTAAAGGCCAGTTGCACACCATACAAAAGGCGTGGTGATCGTGCAGCAGGGGAACCTGCTGCCACATTGCCACACCGCATAAAACGGCTTCATATGACCCTGTGCCACAGTGTGGCAACAGTGTCATATGCCTATGCCCACCCGCTGCTCAGTGATGTACTCCCTGCTGGGATTACCGTCAATCCGCAGATGTGCGCCACATCCGGCTCCGGTTGTTCATGCGTACTGCGTCACCTAGTCACTTGCATTACATGCGGACTTTGTGACGGCCTTGAATCTATTTGGATACTTCCGTTGCCCCTTGTTGCATCACGTCCACCATCCATGCCTCCATAGACTTGTATGTCCCTTGCAATGAGCTGCGGCGGGGGAGAGTGCAACACACCGTGTCCAGTGTGCAAGGGGCCTCAGAATCATTTTCTGAACTGAAACATGGCTCCACATTAACAAATTATATTGTATGAGAGAAGGAAGCAGGACAGTGATATATTTAATAACCTGTTCATAGTTCCAGGACCATTCAAAATATATAAGTGTGCCTGTTCACTTCAGTGCAGTTGTTAATAATACAACAAAGGTATTTCCCTGTGTCTGCGGTATTTGTGTAGGAGTAAAACTTTCTCACAGTATATGATCATGTTGGGCTGTGTTTTAACAGCAGAAGGTGCATCCAACCTATCCCTCACAGCCAGGGACACAGTATCATCAGTCTGCAGGTCAGCAGCATCTTTCATAGAATGCAACATTACTGTGGTAAAATCATAGATGTTCAGTGGTGTATCAATAGGGGTTGCAGAGGTCTCGACTGCACTGGAGCCCTTGGGTCAGAGGGGCCCTGTAGGGCCCTCCCTCGACTGCCGTATTAACTCACTATTGGTCTTGTGCTTCTAATGATCACTTCTATAAATGCTTTGAATGGTAGTAATCATGTGCAAGCTTCCCTTTCTTGCATCTCTGACACTGTGTTGTCCTTGGCAGGTTTTGGTGCGCTGTATCAATTGTTATGTATAGAGTGCTGGGGGGGGGCACATATAAAACTCTCACACTAGGGCCCATAGCTCCTTCGCTATGCCACTGTAGATGTTCATTCCCCTGAGTGCTGGAAAAACCGCTGCCAGATAGGCACCTTAATATACATTATATTGGAATGTCCCAAAGTCTCCTCCTTCTGGTGAGAACTAATTCACTAATCTCTAAAATTGTAGGTTGTAAATGTCATATCCCCCCAAATGGCGTTCTTTATAGTGGGGATGGACCAATTTCCTGCAGAGTTATGGTTGGTGATCACACACATCTTATGTTGGGCTAAGTATTAACATATTGGAACCAGCGCCAGCTACCCTCCATATCAGACGCACTTCAATTGGTAGACTCCAACCTAAAAATGGAATATCTAACTAAAGCTAGGAAAGGGCAATACTTACGGTGGGAGAAGTGGTCTTTTGACTGGGCCCAAATGATGAGCTAAACTATTATGACAAAATGTAAATATTGGGAAGATTGACTCTCCAACTCTACAACCCCCCCCCCCCTTTTCCCACACCTCCGATCTCCCCCCCCCCCCCTTTCCTATCCCTCTGAGATGACCAACCCATATTTACTGCATGTCCCAGTTATAAATGTTGAGAACTGGGATCTCTACAGTTGCACACCAGTTAAATGAGTTATAGGTGTTAAAATTGCTCTGAGTCTTTGTGTGAGGCCCCTTTCACACTGGGGCATTTTCATTATGTTGCGTTACCCTTTATTACCGCAGGGTAACGCTAAAGCGTTGAAAACCTAGGGGGCATTTCATACCTAATACGGTGCGATGTGCTGGAAGTATCGGATTTCACACAACTACAACAGCGTATTATCGGTGACCACCCACGGCGATGTGTGATGACCGGAGGTCATGTATGTTTATGGCGCTGCAGATATTTTAAACTGTTTGGTGTTCCCGTCACACATCAGCGGAAGCGTATTTTGTCACACTTCCGTGCATTTTGTATTTCTACCACAGGAAGTGAGCGCTAGAGAGCCTCACAGATTGGCTTGCAGCCAGAGATTATCACGCATTGCCGCGGTAATCTCCAAAGGCTGTTTTTAACAATACGCTGGGATGCAATCATCCGATCGCACCCCACCTATAAGGCTGGTTTCTAGTGTGAAACCAACCTTAGGCTTAGCTGTTTTAAAGGTAACAGAATTGATGTTTGCCGCAGTGTTCTCCAACCAGTAGGATGAAGATATAGACAATATTATTTGGATCTTACTGTATATATCCTTCCCTCTCTCTGTTCATACGCATGCAAACTCCTTCTTGATGGTTTTGTAGCAGAGTTAATTAGTTAATAGAACGGCAGTGCTTTTTCTACAGCTCAAGATAATTTTCTGCATTCTACACATTTGAAATGCATTTTCTGTTTTTATGAAAACTTTAATAAAAACAAATTTACACACACAAAAAAAAATCAAAGATGCTTTTTTTTGGGGGGGGGGGGGGGGGGGGGAGTGTACACACACCCCATGCCAGAGGTCTTTTATTAAGGTGTTACAATTCTTTAGCATCTCACAAAGGCAACTCGCCGATGGTCTCAGGCAAGCATGGTGCCCAGCAGTGGGGAGTTCAAACATTCCAAGCAGCTTAAAAGCATGGTGTTTAAATCTCAGTGGAATGGGCATATGGAATCAAAACATCGTAATCTGTAATCCGGAGACCATGCCAGAAGTCGTAATAAGTTAGGAGTCAGATAAATCAACTAAACAACTGGTCTAGACAGAGTTGTAGCAGAAATGACAGCTTAAAGGAGAACTGTAGTAAGCGGTATATGGAGGCTGCCATACTTATTTCCTTTTAAGCAATACCAGTTGCCTGGCAGCCCTGCTGATCTATTTGGCTGAATCACACCAGAAACAAGCATGCAGCTAATCTTGTCATATTTGTCAAAATTGTCAGAAAAAACTGATCTGCTGCATGCTTGTTCAGGGTCTATGGCTGAAAGTATTAGATGCAGGGGATCAGCAGGTTAGCCAGGCAACTGGTATTGCTTAAATGGAAATAAATATGGCAGTCTCCATACACCTCTCTCTACAGTTCTCCTTTAAAGTCAGCTGTCCTGCCAGGTACAATTGACGCATTAATATGTCACCATGATCATCCCTCATAAAGCTACACAATTCAGCCTGTATGAAACATGTTCTAATGGCAGAATGTTCTTGTTGATTATAGAAACCGGATAAAGTACTTTTCAAATTAGAACAGTGAAATTAACAGTTGGAACACTTAAAGAGAACCCGAGGCGGTCAAAAAACTTATTTTAAAAAGCTTACTACCTGATACTGGTTGGAGGGGTGGCCGGATCAAGTAGCATCCATTATCACCTGTCCTCCTCTTCCATGTGCAGCATGTCTTCCTCTTCCATGTGCAGATTGTCCTCCTTTCCTATGTGCAACACATCCTACAAACTTGTACTTTAACATATTTTACATTAAAGTGTTTAGTATGAGGTTTATAAGGGCTGGTTCAGATGGACGTCTACGGAGTGTTTTTAAACGCCGCGTTCAAACGCCCGCGTTTTTTTTTCAAGAACGCTAGCGTTTAACTGCTAAGCGTTTAAAGGCTTTTATTAGCTTTCATGTAGTAGCGTTTGCTAGCGTTGCGTTTTCTTGGCTTTTGCTGGCTTTTACAGGAAGTGGGCGTTTTTAAAGGGAAAGGGCTTGGTTATGTGTCTGCAGGAAGCGGAAATACCTTTGTACTTCCTGTACTCCGAGTGCTGGTGACATACTTTGCCCAGAGCTCTGGTTTGTATTGTGAATTGCGTTTTTCTTGCTGGAGATATGGATGAGATTCAAGCTTGCCTTGTTCAGCTGAAGCTTGTGACTCTCAGGGCGCTTCTGTCGAGGCCTCCGACGGGTCACAGGGTGAGTGCTGGGAGGCTGTGGGTTCATCCTATTGTTGCAGAGAGATCCAGTAGAGGTGCATTTATGTCCCTTTACCACGATCTCAGAAGACATCCTGCTCGTTTCTTTGGCTACGTGCGGATGACCGTGGATTCCTTTGACGAGCTGTTGGTCCTGCTATCTCCTTCCCTTCAGAGGCAGCATACCAACATGCGTTCACCAGTGAGTCCTGCTGAGCTTCTCCTGGTGACACTGCGGTGAGTACACCTAATGTATGTAGTTTATTCGCTGTGTGTTACAAGTGTTTTTTTGTGTTTGTGAAGGCTAATTTTTTTTCCCATTTTTCTAGATTCCTTGCTACGGGTGAGACTTTTGCCTCTTTACACTACCAGTTTTGTTTGGGTAGATCAACTGTGCAAGGGATTGTTCACGACACGTGCCAGAAGATATGGGAAGTCTTGCAGCCAATCTTCATGCCTTCACCGACTGAGCAGTTGTGGAAGGATGCTGCAGACTCCTTCCTTAAAAAGGCCAAGTTTCCAAATTGTGTTGGTGCCGTGGATGGAAAACATATTCGGATACAACTTCCAAGTGGTTCTGGATCACGGTACTACAACTATAAGAAGTACTTTTCAGTGGTGCTCATGGCAGTTGTCGATGCCAACTATAAGTTTCTGACGATTGATGTAGGATCCTATGGCAGTACTGCAGATTCCAACATCTTCCGATCGTCTCTCATTGGCAGCCGGTTGTACAATGGTACTTTGAACCTTCCGGGGCCTAAACCAATCCAGGAACATGGGGAACCAATGCCACATGTGATGGTCGGAGATGAAGCCTTTGCACTTCATGTCAATTTGATGAAGCCATACCCAAAGAGAGATCTGGACACAAAGAAGAAGGTGTTTAATTACCGTCTCACCAAAGCCCGCCGTTTTGTGGAGTGTGTGTTTGGAGTGTTGTCTAACAAATGGCGGGTTTTCCACAGCACTCTGGTGATGACCCCTGACCATGTAGACAATGTTGTAAAAGCAGCATGTGTACTGCACAACTTTGTGCGTGAAAAGGAAGGTGTGAATTACGATGAAATTGTGGATGCGGCCTTCACAGATCACACTGGCAGCTTCGTACGTCACACCTCAGCAGCTGGAACTGTCCGTGACAAATTTGCAAACTATTTTGTATCTTCTGTGGGAGAAGACCCCTTTCAATATAGCCAGATTTAATTTAAAAAAAATTTTTTTTTTTCCCCCTGTGAATTGTATGGTTGTATGTTTTCTTACTGCATGTTGCCTGTAATAACCGCATGCCAGTTCCTGGAAAAATCCTTGGGAACAAGCATGCGGTTATAGTGGGCCTTGGGGAAGCAGCAAAATATGGCATGCTGGTCCATATTGTGATGCTTACTTACTCGCTTTGTAAAGGGTGGTGGGGCGGGTAGCATTGGGAAGCAATAGCCACTTGCCACTTCCCGGAAAAATCCTTGGGAACAAGCATGCGGTTATAGTGACCCTTGGGGAAGCAGCAAAATATGGCATGCTGGTCTATATTGTGATGCTTACTTACTCGCTTTGTAAAGGGTGGTGGGGCGGGTAGCATTGGGAAGCAATAGCCACTTGCCACTTCCCGGAAAAATCCTTGGGAACAAGCATGCGGTTATAGTGACCCTTGGGGAAGCAGCAAAATATGGCATGCTGGTCCATATTGTGATGCTTACTTACTCGCTTTGTAAAGGGTGGTGGGGCGGGTAGCATTGGGAAGCAATAGCCACTTGCCACTTCCCAGAAAAATCCTTGGGAACAAGCATGCGGTTATAGTGGGCCTTGGGGAAGCAGCAAAATATGACATGCTGGTCCATATTGTGATGCTTACTTACTCGCTTTGTAAAGGGTGGTGGGGCGGGTAGCATTGGGAAGCAATAGCCACTTGCCACTTCCCGGAAAAATCCTTGGGAACAAGCATGCGGTTATAGTGACCCTTGGGGAAGCAGCAAAATATGGCATGCTGGTCCATATTGTGATGCTTACTTACTCGCTTTGTAAAGGGTGGTGGGGCGGGTAGCATTGGGAAGCAATAGCCACTTGCCACTTCCCGGAAAAATCCTTGGGAACAAGCATGCGGTTATAGTGGGCCTTGGGGAAGCAGCAAAATATGACATGCTGGTCCATATTGTGATGCTTACTTACTCGCTTTGTAAAGGGTGGTGGGGCGGGTAGCATTGGGAAGCAATAGCCACTTGCCACTTCCCGGAAAAATCCTTAGGAAGAAGCATGCGGTTATAGTGACCCTTGGGGAAGCAGCAAAATATGGCATGCTGGTCCATATTGTGATGCTTACTTACTCGCTTTGTAAAGGGTGGTGGGGCGGGTAGCATTGGGAAGCAATAGCCACTTGCCACTTCCCGGAAAAATCCTTGGGAACAAGCATGCGGTTATAGTGGGCCTTGGGGAAGCAGCAAAATATGGCATGCTGGTCCATATTGTGATGCTTACTTACTCGCTTTGTAAAGGGTGGTGGGGCGGGTAGCATTGGGAAGCAATAGCCACTTGCCACTTCCCGGAAAAATCCTTGGGAACAAGCATGCGGTTATAGTGGGCCTTGGGGAAGCAGCAAAATATGGCATGCTGGTCCATATTGTGATGCTTACTTACTCGCTTTGTAAAGGGTGGTGGGGCGGGTAGCATTGGGAAGCAATAGCCACTTGCCACTTCCCGGAAAAATCCTGGGGGAATAATACACATTGAATAAAGTAAAAACTGACATTGTTTTTCTGAATTATTTCTTTTTAATTAAAAAAATTTTACAGAAAACATTCTCCGTTTCAATATTATTCATATATGAACTATATGTAACTGTATGTACAAAAAATATTTACAAAGCCTTGATGTGCTAACAACAGGCACAGGAGGAGAGCCTGAGAGGGCCAAGGTTTGTGGCTGATGGAGAGAAAGTCCATCACCTCATGGGGGACCCTCTGCCTGTGGCCTGGGGGAAGCTAAGCAGCTTACCAAAGCCACAGACAGATGGTCCTACCATGAGGAGATGGACCATCTCCCCCTCAACCACACATGGTGTTTACAGAGGGAGCACATAAATGTGTATGCTGTGCTACAACAGTAGCTCACACAGTAGGAGGCACAGGAGGAGAGCCTGAGAGGGCCAAGGTTTGTGGCTGATGGAGAGAAAGTCCATCACCTCATGGGGGACCCTCTGCCTGTGGCCTGGGGGGAAGCTAAGCAGTCTACCAAAGCCACAGACAGATGGTCCTACCATGAGGGGATGGACCATCTCCCCCTCAACCACATATGCTGTAAACAAAAATAGCACACACCTTACTAGGCACCAGGGGATAGCCTCACAAGAAGGAGGTCAGTGGCTGATGGAGAGAAAGTCCATCACCTCATGGGGGACCCTCTGCCTGTGGCCTGGGGGGAAGCTAAGCAGCCTACCAAAGCCACAGACAGATGGTCCTACCATGAGGGGATGGACCATCTCCCCCTCAACCACACATGGTGTTTACAGTGGGAGCACATAAATGTGTATGCTGTGCTACAACAGTAGCTCACACAGTAGGAGGCACAGGAGGAGAGCCTGAGAGGGCCAAGGTTTGTGGCTGATGGAGAGAAAGTCCATCACCTCATGGGGGACCCTCTGCCTGTGGCCTGGGGGGAAGCTAAGCAGCCTACCAAAGCCACAGACAGATGGTCCTACCATGAGGGGATGGACCATCTCCCCCTCAACCACATATGCTGTAAACAAAAATAGCACACACCTTACTAGGTACCAGGGGATAGCCTCACAAGAAGGAGGTCAGTGGCTGATGGAGAGAAAGTCCATCACCTCATGGGGGACCCTCTGCCTGTGGCCTGGGGGGAAGCTAAGCAGCCTACCAAAGCCACAGACAGATGGTCCTACCATGAGGGGATGGACCATCTCCTCATCAACCACATATGCTGTAAACAAAAATAGCACACACCTTACTAGGCACCAGGGGATAGCCTCACAAGAAGGAGGTCAGTGGCTGAGGAAGAGACAGTCCATCACCTCATGGGGGACCCTCTGCCTGTGGCCTGGGGGGAAGCTAAGCAGCCTACCAAAGCCACAGACAGATGGTCCTACCATGAGGAGATGGACCATCTCCCCCTCAACCACACAAGGCACGTACACATAGTAACAAACAACTTAGCAAAGCAGTGTAATTATATGTCGTCTATTATTGGTGAATCACTCCTGGACTGCATCCGTAGAGCGGCAGATACAGCCTCTGCAGTGCTTTCTAAACTGGTAACAGTTGATGTTGGTGCACGCGCTGGAAGATTGGACTGTCCTTGGTCGTAAGTGCTTGGCTGTTGACTATACGGATACCAGCTTGCTTGGTAAGGGTGCAAAATATGTGTGTAAGTGCCGGGGGGTGGGCCATAGTAAGGTGGTCCTGCTTCTTGTGTTGCTTGAGTTTGCCAAGGTTGCGTTGTTTGAGTTGAGGTGGGTGCACTAGTGGTTTTCATTTGCATAACCATAGTAAACAGTTTCTGTTTCATGTCGTCCCATTTGCTTTTTGGAACCTCCCGTGCCTCCTTTTCCAGAGCCCTAAAAAATGTCCCCAAACTATCCTGTGGCTCCATTATTTTGGCAACATTCTTCTCCACATCTTTAATTAAAGAAACAACATCCGCATTAGCAGCTTCCGGGACGGTTCTGGGCCTATTCCGTCTAGAGACAGTTACCACAGGTGATGTGGGTCGTTGCGCACTAGTCGGTGTGGATGTTGACTGTGTGCTCACATTTGCATTGTCGTCCTCCTCCTCTGTCTCTCTGTTCTCAGATGATGACCTCAAGGATTGACTGAGAGATGCAATACTGCCGTCATCTTCCTCCTCAGGTTCCTCCTGTGCCTCACTTCTAGCTGCATTTGTCGTTGTTCTGGAATTATAAGAAAAGATATACAAAAAATATATATATTATTTTGCAGTATTAGCTGAAAAAGCAGAAAACTACTAACTTTGGATAGTATAGTTTTCCAAACAAGAATGGTTATTTTATTACCTTCTCCTCTCCTGTGTGTTGCGGAGAAAACCTAGCTGATCGAAAAGTGGGTGGTAGCGGTATAGACTAGGAGCTTGCCCACTGCTTTCCCTGCTGTGGCGGAGGTCTTTCCCGTAGCGGTCCCTTATGGACTTCCATTTTTTTTTTAAGCATTTTTACTGGAAAACAAAGGCAGAGAAACTTGATCAAATATGTGTAACTTTCACATCGGTTCCGTACAAAAAATCAATATGCTTTCAATTACTTATCCTGATTGTAAGGTGGGGAGGTAAAATGCATTGGGTGGGCCCGTGGGGAGGTACAATGCATTCAGTGGGCCCGTGGGGAGGTACAATGCATTCGGTGGGCCCGTGGGGAGGTACAATGCATTCAGTGGGAGGTACAATGTATTATAAGATCATACAGTGAGCCGCATCATGTACTTACAAATGTTGTCTCTAGTAGATGCACTATACTCCAGATACAGCTCGAAAAAATGTTTGCAAACTTCCTCCCAAGCGCGTGCCTTCCGTACATTGTTGCTGTATTCCCTGCAGCTACTGTCCCAAATGGCAGGGCGGCCATGAACCTGCTCAACCAGCTCTCCCAGCTCCACATTGCGCTCTGCTGCTGTCGCCATCGCTCTAGCCTGTCTCATCACTTCCTTTCACATCACCACTTCCTTTCGCATGGAATTATGGTTCTCCTTCCTGTTCTGTCCCCTCCTCCAGACGCCTTTGCAGACTTTCACTAGCTTTCACTGGCGTTCGAGCACGTTCGAACGCTACGCGGCCAGACGCAACCGCCTTCCAGAAGCTGCATGTTGCTTTCAGGACTAGACGCGACGCCGGGATCAACCGCCAGGCGTTTATGAAAGCTTGCAAAAGCCAGCCATAAACGCTCCCATTCACTTGAATGAGACGGTGGTAGATCCAAAAAAAGTCACGTTTGAAAGCCCGCGTTTAACGCCGCAAAAACGTCCGTCTGAACCAGCCCTAACGAGGTAGAACAGCGGAACAAACAGATATTATAACCTCAAAAAAGATGAGCAAAAGGCACTTAAAACACTGGCAAAGGACAATAGCTTTATAGTAAAGCCAGCGGATAAGGGGGAATCAACAGTAATTCTGGACCATGAGAACTATAGAGCAGGCATGTTAACATTGTGGGGGGATATTAACAGTTATGTGAGTGTAAGCAGACATCCCACTCCAATGATCAAAACCAACATTAACCATTTCAGCCTGCGGGGATTTTTCTCCTTATGCATCAGAGCAATTTTCACCTCCCATTCTTTCGCTAATAACTTTATCACTACTTATCACAATTTATTGATCTATATCTTGTTTTTTCCACCACTAATTAGGCTTTCTTTGGGTGGTACATTTTGCTAATAATTATTTTTTTATAAATGCATTTTAACAGGATTAATAAGAAAACAATTGAAAAAAATTCATGATTTCTCAGTTTTCGGCCATTATAGCTTTAAAATAATCCACGCTACCATAATTAAAACCTATGTATTTTATTTGCCCGTTTGTCTCGGTTATGACACCATTTAAATTTTGTCCCTATCACAACGTATGGTGTGGGAAATAAACAGTTAATTTTTAATGTTATTATATGTGTAAATTGTCATGTAAAAAATATGTAGATGTAATTTTACTATTTGGCCACAAGATGGCCACCTTTAATTTTTTTTTCCCTCCTTGTGCTTCTCGCTAAGCGGAAGCACAAGGGGGATGCGGAAATTTTTCCGGGCAGAAAGACTGAAGCCTCTTGTAAGAGCACTTCGTTTTTTCTGCGGGGGACACGGATCGTTCACTGATCCCAGGGCTACCAGGGGGCGCTCCTGCGATTGCGTGTGGGAGCGCCAAAGCGCGGCACCGCAGCAGAGCAGCCGCCCGGACGTGAGCTTCACGTCCAAGCGGCAGAAATAGTTAAAGACCTCATTGAACTGGGAAACAGTAAATGATGGATTAATGAGGCACTTGGTGAAAATTCATACTCTAAGCGCCCACAGATCCTGGTGATCTATGGGTTATCCAAAGTGCACAAAAGTTTTGACCCCTTCCAATACAGTCCTATTGTCTCTGGTACTGACTCTGGCAAGATTCATTGGCCCACATGCAATTCACTTTTTCACTTGAGTTTTCTCCTAGGTGATAATTTTTCATCTTCAATTTAATATAACTTTTTAGCACTTTGCATTAGAAAAAGTACCAAAAAGCAGGTCAAAAATTACTATAAAAATTATTTTGAGTGTTAGTTAGCTTGCTGGGGGCTTAAAAGTCATTTTATTTTAAGTTGTAAAAATATCACCTTGGTGAAAACTCAAGTGGAAAAGTGAATTGCATATGGCCCATTGACTTTAACCTCCCTGGCGGTGCATGTCTGCCTAGGAGTTAAAAGCTGTACATTTTTTTTCATGAATTTTAGGCCTCCAATTCTTAAGTCTTAACTCACCAAAATAAATCAGAATAAGGCCTGGTAGACATTCTGCATATAAATAAAAGACTGGAACACAAAATTGTGGAAGTAATTAAATTTATCAATAATCTGAAAGAATAGCAAAACTGTAGAAATAAGGCAGCAGATTATGCAGTATGTACATATACTGTATACTCCTAATACACCTCCCATGTGTGATATATTTTAAAGCAGGGAATTGCACACAGGGTGACATCACAATCGGGCCAGTAGAATCGTGATTCTTTCCTGATTTGTTTTTCCCCCCTTCTCGTCGCTTTTGCTGCAGCATACAGCACATGTCCTAGTTGGGGCATTTTTTTGGGGGAGTTGGTGGAATGTATTCCATAAAATGATGGCCAGTGAGGCGCTCCGGGTTTACCACATAAGAGGCATGGCGCCCAACTCTGGCATCTGCTGCAGTCTGGTACTTTAGACAGATGCATTTGCACAGTTTCCAGATGAAGTCAGAGTGCGTCACTGGCCTGTCACTTCACTGCTTGGAGAATGTAGGCGTTCCAGATGCTTTGTTCCAGGAGGTGTCGGAAAATCTTCTTATAGTATTTTTTCTGCTGTTTCCTTACAGCAGGATAAAAGGTCACAGCCTGGTCAGCTCTGTTCACACCACCCATGGTGTGGTTATAGTCCACCATGACCTGCGGTTTTGCAATGTCTTTTCCTCCTCTCGTTCTGGAGGGGACAGTGGAGGTGTCGTGAACTGTAGAGAGGAGACAGACGTCTTTTTTGTCCCGCCACTGGAGCGCTAACATCTTTCCCTTCTGCCAAGCAGCTATGTCCCCAGTCTTCAGTTTCTGCTTGACAAAGGCCGATGGCATCTCCCTCCTGTTAGCCCTAACGGTGTCATAGGTATCAGGCCTCGTTCACATTGCACATATCCGCTGTTGTGACCGGCTCCAAGGTCCTGCTCCTGGAAAAGTGTCCTTATGGATCAGCCAATTGTTGAGTGGCATAACGATTAGTCTCTTCTCAATAACCGCCTCTGAGAAGAAAAGCTGTAGGTACGCCAGGGGGTTGCACTTGTACTCTTTCTTCAGGCCAGGCTCCCCAGTAATAGGGAAACATGGGGGCGGTGGCGGAACCTGAGAAAGGTCGATGGGACACCAAACCCGGACATCACTGTGGTGATGGAGTCACTGTTGCTGTCTGATGACAGCCCCCCCCCCCCCCCGAGACATTCATATAGCCGGCAGTCATTGCTTCATTGTGATACGCAAGCCCCTTCACCGTGGCAAGATAATGACCACGAAGGGGAATTGACACATGTATATGCCTTTTGTTTTGTTGTTGCAGCTGCAGTGCAGCCAGAAAAATTAGGCAGGCATGTACACGCACTAGAAAAATTAAAAGAGCGGCCGCTGCTAGCAGCGGCCTTAAAAATTCAGGAATCCGCCTGGAGTCCTGGATCCTGTTGATGATGGCGGAGAAGGCAGTCAATCGGCCTGCGGGCAGAGATGCTATGTGGGGACCGCTTAGTCTTGGGGCAGGCAGTCACACGGCATGCAGGCAGAGATGCTATGTGGGGACTGACTAAGTCTTCGGGTAGGCCTGACCGTGCTTTGCAGACCAGGCATCCGTGGTCAGATGGACCCTTGACCCAACGCTGTGTGCCAGAGATGACACCACTTGCCTTTCAACATCATGGTACAGTTTGGGTATTGCCTTTTTTGAGAAATAATTGCGTGATGGTATCTTACATTGCGGTGTGTGGCTTTGTTTTTTTGTGCTGCTTTTCCTCAGGTGGTCATCCCATTGCAGTTTGTGCTTTGTAATCACGTGCCTTCGTAAGGTAGTTGTCCCTACACGAGTCTTGGTCTTTCCACGGCTCAATTTTCGGTGGCAGAGAGTACAGATGTCATTGCTCTCATCTGAGGCAGACACACAAAAAAATGTCCACACCGCTGAGCCCTGGGAGGATGGCACTTTGGCGATGGCTGCTGACGGAGTGTTAAGTGGGGTGTAAGAATCAGAGCAGGAGGATAAAGATATGTCACGCTTCCGTGTGGAAGCTGAGGAAGATGAGGTATTCTATGTTAAATAGTCAACTACGTCCTGACAATATTGGGGGTTGATGGCAAGTGCCTTTTTCTGAACACTACTTTGGTCGAGGGCCGCATGAAATCATGACAGTGCGACCTCGAAGAGACCTGCCAGGTGGCCTGCCTCTGGCTTTGCCTCTTGTTTTGTCCATATTGGGGAGGATGAAGTGAAATGTATGCACTGACTTGACTAATACAATGTACGGTTACACAGGTGCAGTGAACAGGTTGCAGTGACTGCTGGTACAACAATGTGCGGTTACACAGGTGCAGTTAACAGGTATGCACGGACTGGTATATAAAACAGCGTGCGGTCACACAGGTGCAGTGAACAGGTATGCAGTGACTGGTATTACAAATGTGCAGCTGTCTCACACACACACACACACACAGGTACCGCAAACAGGTGCAGTGACTGGTGGTATATAACACTGCGTGCGCTCACGTAGGTAGGTAGGTGCACTGAACAGGTGGGTATATGCAGTGATTGATATTACAAATGTGCAGCTGTCTCACACACACACACACACACACGCACACACGCACACACACACACACACGTACCGTGAACAGGTGCAGTGACTGGTGGTATTAACAATGCGTGCACTTATGTAGGTAGGTAGGTAGGTGCAATGAACACAACAGGTGGGTATGCAGTGATTAGGATTACAACTGTGCACTGCAGCTGTGACACACACAGGTAGTCACTGAATGTGCTGGGCTTGGCAGTGGCACAGTAGGAATTACCAAGGCTGTAGGACACACACACACACAAAAAAAAAAGATCACAAGAACAACATTAGCTCTCAAAAGAGCTGTTGAGGAATGATGAGGAGTGCTTTAGCAATAAGATCAGCAAGAAGGAGCAACCTAACAAGCCTAACACAAGAGCCTAACTAAGCTTTCCCTGTGTCAGCAGCAAGCTTTTCTCCCTTCTCTAATTACTGCAGGCACACGAGTGACTGCAATGGCCGGCGCTGCCTGCCTTTTATAAGGGTGGGGGGGGGGGGCTCCAAGAGGGAGTGTAGCCTTATTGGCTACCCTGTGCCTGCTGACTGTAATGTAGAGGGTCAAAGTTGACCCTAATGATGTAGTATAGTGGCGGATCGAACTTCTGAAAAAGTTCCCGGTTCTCTGCAATCGCGAATCATGGAAGTTCGCCGGTTCCCGTTCGCCGGCGAACCGTTCGGGTCATCT
The DNA here is from genome assembly GCF_040937935.1 of Hyperolius riggenbachi. Classification (NCBI taxonomy): domain Eukaryota; kingdom Metazoa; phylum Chordata; class Amphibia; order Anura; family Hyperoliidae; genus Hyperolius; species Hyperolius riggenbachi. Next base: position 87,901,117 of record NC_090650.1, read on the forward strand.
CTACTAGCGACAAGCAGATTGTCCCTAGCCTGGCGATATTTTCAGTGGGGCACAGCAGACCCCGAGGGGGACTAGCGGCGGCATTAGAGATAGACACGGAGGCATGTGATTGTGCAAAGAACATGCCTCTGTGTCCTCTTAAGATTTAAAAAACCTGCCTCGGGTTCTCTTTAATATACAGTACCTTGTATGTAAACACCCAGGGGGCGGGTGGAGCTTTGACACGGCTGGCCAGCCAAGGTATGCCATCCACATGGATCCACTATGCACTGTGTGCTGTGGAACACTGATGCACAAGAGCCCATCAAGATGCTGAGCTGGGATGCCAGCCGGTGGTAAGCCTGCATCACATACAGCACCCTCGGGGAATTAGGGGCCCACTGAAAGAATAGGCAAATATGTAGATGAAAGACTCAAACCCTTGGTCAGTGAACTTCCCTCCTTCGTATTGGTCACAAAACATGTGCTCAGCATTCTTGCTGACTTCACTTTTCCTCTGGGGTCCCTCCTTGTGGGGACTGACGTGGAATTATTGTACATGTCGATCCCGCATGAGGAGGGGCTCAGGGCAGTTCACTTCTTTCTGGAAGCCCACTGCCAAGAGGACATGGAGGTCTATCAGTTCATTTATGATGCAGTGGAGCTTTTTTTTTAATATTCAAGATGACATGCTCCTGGTCTGGACTGGCACTAAGACCGAATTGGTGTCTTTAATGGCAAGACTTATTAAGAACAAGAAGAATATAAAACTCATCTGTATGTTCAGTCCCAGATCACTGACGTTTCTTGACTTGCAGCTTGATACAAAAGAACATGTTTTAGTGAGCTTAACCTACCATAAGCCTACGGCAGGCAATAGCCTGCTTCATGCTTCCAGCCACCACCCCCCCTCGCTGATTAGGGGGTACCTTACAGACAATTTTTTTGCCTTTGTCACAATTGTTCCACAGATTTGAGTTTTCAGAAAGAGACTGAAGAAATGTATGACAGGCTTAGAAACATAGGCTATTTCCATAGGGTCCTCCAAAGAGCCCTTCGAAAAGCGTGGGGCTTCTATTTTGAGAAGAAGTTCAGTCTTGTCAACGTCATTTGTGTACAATTCAGCTAAGTTGGAGGCTTTTGATCGGATCGAATTGATGGACTCAGTTTCAAATGAGTGTCCATTTATGAAAGAGAACATGCCATTCAATCGTTTGTTTGCCTGAAAACGACTCCTCAGCTCAGCCAAGATCCGATCAATCACCTCGAGGGTTAGCACCTTGAACTTTCTTTCTGCCGATATAGTTGCACCCTCATCCTCGCATAATTCATCGAAAAACGTTTTCTTCTTCCTAGCTCTTGAGTCTGTGAACGTTGGTTCAAAATCAATGCCAAGTTTTCTAGCACTTTCTTTTGCTTTGGAAACAGATTCATTAGATATGGTTGACCTTTGTGTGTACAAATGTTTGATCAGTCCATTTATTTGTTTTACAGACTCATCAATTGTCGAGTCCTTTTCCTGGAATATTTTGTTGACAATGTCAATCTTTGTTAATACTCTGAACCAGAAATATGTCATGGCAATGAAGTCGACTGTTTTTATGTTCTTAAGATGAGAATCTGCGTCAGTCTTGGTAACATCTGTTGCTGAAGGACACTGACGTAATTCTTCAAGTGCTTCAGTGATTTGCTTAAGGTGTTTGTAAATAACTAATATTGCTTGCCTTTTGGACGACCACCTAGTTTCACTCTGTAGTTTCAACGAGAGTGGAACGTGTTTTTGTAAAACTTTCCGTCTTGATGTGCTGGCAGAAAAATATTTGTATAGAGAGTTGACTTTTCCAAAGTAAACCTCTGCATCCGTTGAAATGTTGGCGGCCTTATTTCCTACAAGGTTTAAAGAGTGTGCTGAGCATGGTACAAATAACGCCAAATTGTTCTCTTGCAAAACCCGGTTTTGGACACCTTTGTGCTTTCCGGCCATATTCAAGCCGTTGTTATACGACTGGCCCCTGCAGTTGACTATATCCAACCTATCCTCTTTTATTTTCTGAAGTATGCTTTCTGTTAGGGCTTCTCCTCTCTTTTGATCCACAGAAAGAAATCCAATGAAACTCTCAACTATTTCAAAGTCTTTATTGTCTCCCATTTTGACGTACCTAATAACTTGGGACATTTGCTCTAGATGGCTGACGTCTGGGGTACAATCAAACATCATGGAAAAATATTTTGCCTCTTTGATTTCATTGAGAATTTGCTTTCACCTTGCCTGCAATTATCTCCAGAAACTAATTTTGAATGCTGTGTGAAAAATAGGTAACCTGTTTTTTTTTATATCTATTTATGTGCTCTTGTAGTACTGGATGGTAGTGTGAGATAAGTTCTATAATATTCAAAAACTTACCACATCTTGGATCAGATAACTCAAGATTTTCTTGAGATCCTCTAAGAGGACTACCTTGCTTTGCCAGGTGCATTATAACATCAACTTATATTATCACACGTAACACAGACTTCCAATGATTTTCTTCTTCCAGTATTTGGTTTTTTAACTCTTTGTCAATGCCACTTCTCCTAGTTACAGAACATTCAAGCGTTTTCCAAGTGCAAAAGCACTTTTTATGGGGCAAATAGTTTTCATGTTCAGGAATTCTATCACTAAGCTTTTTTCATTTACTAAAGCCATTTGTTTTAGCCAGGGAAGACACATTTTTGTCAGATGATTTTTTTTGAAAACAGTTTACAAGGTAAGCAAAATAAAGCTGTTTTGCTTTCGCTGTACAATAACCATGACCTTTTGACTTTCTTCCCACTTGGAAGTTTTTTGTAAAACCAGTCCTTTTTCAAAAGACGACCATCTCTCAGGGACGGATATAGGGGGGGGCAAGCAGGTATCTTGCCCCAGGCGCAGTTTGTTGAATTCTTAAAAAGGCGGCAAAATGAATGGCAGTTTAGGCGCCGAAACCTGACCTTGCCCCAGGCGCAACTTGGTCTTGATCCTTCCCTGCCATCTCTGATACTTTTGGCCAAGTCATACTCGGAAACTGGATTGTCTGCTTTCATTTTGACAATGTAGCTCTTTTGTGTGTCAGAAAGCTTTTCTGGCCAAGTCCCAGGATCATTGATAGTAAATTCTGAACCATGTGATAGTGAAGAATGTGCATCAACTGTTACTTCACACTTATTTGAATTTGGCATGTCTTTATCTTCATTCCATTGTTCTTCAAAATCCATGTTCATTGAAGTTTGTTGATCTTGAGCGGGTTCATTTTGCTGTGATTCTATTTTAGTGGAGGTTTTTAGGTATTCTTGACCTGGTTCTAAATTGCTGGTAAGTTCCAATTCAGAGCCTAAAACGTGACGTATAAACATTATAGGCACCTGTTTCGTGTTTATTCACTAAAACTATTTAATACAATTTTTTTTAACTGTCAAAAAATCAAAAGAACGAACTGTGCTACGCTGGCATTGCTGAGGAGAGAATAGAATCTCTATCTGACACGCAGCTAGAAGTATGAAACACGACCCACAGGCCACAAGTCCTAACCTAACTGTTGGAGTTGAAAGTTATTTCAGATGTGCCTACATGGATTGAACTTCATATGCTATACACAGGGAATCTTTTGATGAGTCTTGAGCGGTAAACAAAGGCCTGGATTTCATACTGTAAATGACTGTTTACAGCCACACAATAGCTGTATAGGAATGAAGTCAATGCCCAGCCCCCGACAAGCGGAAATGGAGGAATCAGCAGAGGACTCCTAGCTTACAGAAGCCGGTTTTGTCTGGTTTGGTCAACAATGGTCCATGGAACTAGCTACAACAAGTTCCTTCCCCCCAGCTGCTAAGGGCTGGAACTATTGATGATGTATAACACAGAGGAGGGGTCTCTATACCTGTGGTATCCAGATATAAGACAATGCTTGGGAAGCTCTCTCTCTCTTGGAATGCTGCTGCCATGGACTGTAGAACAGAATAGGGGCTCAGCTAATGAAAGTGTGTGACTGTGCATAGGGTATATAGAGCCATTATGTGAGACACATACCGTACTTTGTATGATCTAACTTGTACATATGTATATTTGTAAATAAACCCCTTTTATTTAACCCCTTTGAAACGACCTCAAGTGTCTGGTCATTAACATAGAAATAAGTTAACATAAGCTAGAGTACATTCTACACTAACAATAACATAACCTTACCAGTACACGATATGTAATTAAATACCTTCATAATTTTGCCAGTGAGTGTACAAACACTCGTGAACTATACAGTAAAAATAATCGTATGATAATTAAAATAGCTTACCTACACTGGGTAATTGTGTGCTTAGCCATGATGACATCAATAAAGACGACTGGGCCGCCTGTTTTTCCCTTCCCTTGGCTCTCTTTTTGTAGTCCCATCCTGATAACTTTTTAGACATTGCTACTTGTTAGTTGTTAACCTCCCTGCCGTTCAATTTTCCCAGGATTTCTGTGCAAAAAGTGGTTCAATTAATTTTCATAACCCTAGTAAGGGTCTAGTACACTTTTTAAGTGTAATAAAAGCTTGAAACATAAAATAAAATACATTTTTTTTTCAAAATTACCCCCCGAAAATCTAGTGATGATGGGCAGATTCGACCAGGAGAAAGATCTCTATCTGATTAAAGAGAGATCTGTCGACTGCCCATACACTGCACGTCGATTCCTGATCGATATCAGCTTGAAGTCTCTCGGGAATCGGCCCCGTCTGCTGACTCGCCGCAGTCCCCCTAGTGTATAAATGTACCCCCTTGTGTGTGCATATACCGTATTTTTCGCCGTATAAGAAGCTCCGGAAAATAAGACGCAGCCAGGTTTTGAGGGCAAAAGCCAGGGAAAAAAATTATATATACTAAACCTGGTGCGTCTATATTCAGGATCGTCTTGTAGTTATTCCACCCCAACTAATGTCCTCAGGTGCAAATTTGGACAGAGGCGCCAGGCAGGTTAAAATCATCTAAAAACAACTAAAAAGGAGGAGTACAGGTGGACTTACCTCCTGAAATGATGGACAATCGAGATTGTTCAAATCGCAAATAACAATTTATTTTGGCACAAAATAATTTGGCCAAAATAAATTGTTATTTGCGATTTGAACAATCTCGATTGTCCATCATTTCAGGAGGTAAGTCCACCTGTACTTCTCCTTTTTAGTTGTTTTTAGATCATTTTAACCTGCCTGGCGCCTCTGTCCGAATTTGCACAGTATATAGTCCACCTTGGGTGGAGGGGACTGTCCCCTTCTTTCTATCTACAGAGAGCGACTTCTTAAACCTGAGTGGGGTCAGGTTCTAATACTCCCCACCTGCATTTCAAGTGGTTGCCTATGTGGTAACCCGTGTTTGTGAGTATATCCACATCTGTTAATTATTTCGCCAACAATTGTTAGACTTACTGCACTATATTGGGCTCTCGGTTTTTCTTTTTGTTTCAAGTGCATAATGTCCTCAGGTGTCCCCAATGTGGTCCCCAATTGTCCTCAGGTGTCCCCATGAGCCCCCAGTGTCCCCCATGTGCCCTTAGGTGTCCCCATGAGCCCTCAGTGTCCCCCATGAGCCCTTAGGTGTCCTCAGGTGTCCCCCATATGCCCTTAGGTGTCCTCAGTGTGGTCCTCAGGTGTCCCCATGTGTCCTTAGGTGTTCCCAGTGTGGCCCCATATGTCCTCAGTGTCCCCCATGCACCCTTAGGTGTCCTCAGTATGGTCCGAGTGCCCCCCATAAGCCCTCAGGTGCCCCCATGAGCTTTTAGGAATACCCAGTGTGGTCCCTATGTGTCCTCAGCTCCGTGCGTGGTCCCCTCCCCTTCCCCGTGTAATTAGTGTAGCGGTGCATGTATGTATATATATATATATATATATATATATATATATATATATATATATATATATAGTGTTGCTGCCCGAATGACTCCCTGGCTCCCCGTGTGGTCTGCGCTGCCCCATTCATCTCCCCTCACCGCTTTTTATCAGGTCCCCTCCCTTCCTTGCTTGTGTCCGCTCCCCCCAATTGTGTTTGCGCTGCCCCCCAGGCCCCAAGTGTCAGCAACTGATCGTATGTAACCATTAATGCTCCAAAACAGCACAAAAATCATCAGGAAAAATTCCCAAAGTCGTAACAGATCCAGGGATGGACAATGAGAGGCAAATAATCTCAAGCAAATGCAAAAGTTTATGCTAATTTTATACACATGTATGAAGCTTGGAAACAGAATATTCAAATAGTGCAACCACTTATTTATTTATTTATTTTCAAATATTTTTATTGAAAAGCATGATGCACAGACCAGAAATATACAGTCAATCTTTTTAGTTTTTACATCATTATGCATCCATACTCTTCTCATTGTCATTAACATTAAACATTAAACAACTATGTTTTTACACCGTTTGAGGATTACAGTAAATAACATCATCAAGGTGGTATAAGCAAGTCCTAAAGACATTAATAAGATAAATAAATCTCAGCATTTTGAAATTTGTATTTTTATATACCTATACCAAGAATATCTTTTTCTTCTCAACTCAGTGCTAACTAATGCATTATAACTATACATTATTTTAATCACTTATAACTATTACCAGATATATATCTCCTCTTTTCCCCTCTCCCATCTCCCCTCATTTATGATTCCCCCAAATAGATTCTATATATGGTTAAGTTTCAGATTTCCAGTAGGCCCAGATAACCCTCTATCTTGCCTTTTAGGTACCACTCAGTGTCTTCAAAGAATCTCATTAATTGTATTATTTGGGATCTACTATAAGGGCCTGTTCAGACTGTCAGCGTTTGTAGGACGCGTATAAATTCAAAGAAACGCAAGCTGAAAAACACATACGTTTTTCTTCCGTTCGAATGCGTTTTCTATTGCGTTTTGCACACACACGTGACCCAGGAAAAAAAAGAATTATGGGAACCGCAGAGGGAAACGTACGCTAAAAACGCAATAGTACACGTTTTTGATACGCGTCCATAGACTTTAATTGCGTCCGTTTCTATGCGTGACGCACAGAACTGCGTGCAGCAATGCGGATGAGAAACGTATGCGTCTCATACGCATACATGTGAACGAGGCAATTAGAAAACATTAGTAGCCGTTTCTATGCGGAAAGTCTGCCTGTACGCGTTCTGGAAAAACGGCTAGGAACGCACATAGTCTGAACAGGCCCTAAGTCTTTTCGACAAAGGATTACCATGTCTTAAAGAATTTTTAAATCGTTTTTGGCTTCATACGTTCTAAAGATAAGCGATGGAAGTGCAGAAGATGGTTAAGGAGCGCCTTCACCTCTGTCAATGTTGGTGGAGCAGGGTCCAGCCATTTTTTCATGATTGCTTTACTAGCCGCTAACAGGGATAGATGTTCCCACTTAGAGATTGAAGAAAATTCTTTTTCCTCTGTTTGTTTGATATTGTGGAATAAGCAAAACAAGGGATCCACTATTCTCTGGCTGTTGGCAATATCGTTTATCATATTTACTACTTCCTTCCAAAATCTCTGAATAGGATCGCAAAGCCACAACATATGATTTAAATTTGGGGTTGAGCTGTAGCATTTAGGGCATTTTATCTCTGTTTCAGTTTCTTGTGATTTATAACAGGGGTCCCCAACCGGGGACCACTTTCTGACCAAATTTCTCTCCGGGGCCCGCCGGGGGGGGGGGGGGGGGGTGGCCTGGGGGGAGACAATGTTGTTCGCATTGGGTTACCGGGGGGGGGGGGGGCATAGCTAGCATAGTTGCCCCAGTATAGGGAGTTTAGTTGCCCCAGTATGGCTAGTACAGTTACCCCAATATACCTAGTATAGTGCCCAGTAAAGCTAATATAGTGCCCAGTATAGGTAGGTAGTGCCCCAGTATAGCTAGTATAGTGCCACAGTATAGCTAGTATAGTGCCCCAGTATGGCTAGTATAGTGCCCCAGTATAGCTAGTGTGCCCCAGTATAGCTAGTATAGTGCCCCAGTATAGCTAGTATGGCCCAGTATGGCTAGTATAGTGCCCCAGTATAGCTAGTATAGTGCCCCAGTATGGCTAGTATAGTGCCCCAGTATAGCTAGTGTGCCCCAGTATAGCTAGTATAGTGCCCCAATATAGCTAGTATAGTGCCCCAATATAGCTAGTATAGTGCCCCAATATAGCTAGTATAGTGCCCCAATATAGCTAGTATAGTGCCACAATATAGCTAGTATAGTGCCCAGTATGGCTATTATAGTGCCCCAGTATAGCTGGTATAGTGCCCCAGTATAGCTAGTATAGTGCCCCAGTATAGCTAGTATAGTGCCCCAGTATAGCTAGTATGGCCCAGTATGGCTAGTATAGTGCCCCAGTATAGCTAGTATAGTGCCCCAATATAGCTAGTATAGTGCCCCAATATAGCTAGTATAGTGCCCCAGTATAGCTAGTATAGTGCCCCAGTATAGCTAGTATGCCCCAGTATAGCTAGTATAGTGCCCCAGTATAGCTAGTATAGTGCCCCAATATAGCTAGTATAGTGCCCCAGTACAGCCAGTATAGTGCCCCAGTACAGCCAGTATAGTGCCCAAATATAGCTAGCATTGTACCCCAGTATAGTAGCCCCCGCCCACACCCCTCCTCCCGCGGCCGCCGCTGCAATTACCTTTGCCGGCGGTCTCTTTACATTCCCCCTCTCTCTCTCGCCGGAGTGTGAGTCACAGCAGCGCGCCCCGCGGCTGCTGTGATGGAGAGGGAAGAAGCAGGAAAGAGAGAGCGGTTCCCATAGTAACGGCGCGCCGCTACAGGAAGCCGCTCTGTCTCTCCTGCTTTCTCCCTCTCTATCACAGCAGCTGCAGGGCGCGCTGCTGTGACTCACACGCTGGCAAGAGAGAGAGAAGGGGAATATAAGAGACCAAGCGGCCACCAAAGGTAACAGCAGCGGCGGCCACGGAGGGGGACGGGCGGAGGGGGCAGGCAAGAGGACAGTCCCGCGGCCCAACTGAAAACGTCCTGCGGACCACCAGTGGGCCGCGGACCACAGGTTGGGGATCCCTGATTTATAGGGTTTCATGATGGGGATATAAGCTCTGTATAAAATTTTGAGAAACATTTCTCTCCACTCTTCCCCAATTATGGATTGTCTTACACAGTCCCATCCTTTTCTAGCATATTCTATGAAATCTTCCATTGGAACCCCTATTAGGTCTGCCCATTTGTGCATTTGTGAGTAGTAATCCTTGCGTTGGGTTTGTGTATCTTTCAAAAATTCATAAATCCAGGACAAGGATTGTTTATGGTTTAAACCACTTAATAGATCTTCAAATTTAAGATGTGTCCTAACAATCCTTGTTCCCGCTGTAGCTTTTACTACAAAACTTTTAACCTGTGCGTAGTAAAAATCATGATTTGAAAGCACTTCTTTCGATTTAAGGGCTTCTCCCCATTCTGGTAGTTTCCCTTCGGGGTTTAAGAAATGTCCTAAATTAGTTATTCCCATAGCTTCCCATTGTTGGTAGGCTGCATGCATATCTCCCGGGTGGAAATTAGGATTATTTACAAAAGGCCATAATGGCGAAATATAAGGTGATAAGTCATAGCGTTTTCTGACCTCCCTCCATGAAATGATAGTGTCTCTGATGAGTATATTCTGTTTAATTTTTGTAGGTAGATTACGCCAAGGGGTGTGAAGTATTCCCGTAAGAGAATATGGCGCAACTATTTCCGCATCAAGTCCTGTGAATGTATAGAAGCCAGTACCACCCAACCAATCTCGAACATGCCTAAAGAGAGCGGCCAGATTATATGTTCTTAAATCTGGAAAATTTAGGCCTATATGAGAAATGGGTGCTTTTAGTTTTTCAAGTGCTATTCTAGGTTTTTTTGACCTCCAAAGGAATTTAATAAATATTGATTCTAAATGCTTGATGTCTTTGTGTTTCAATAATATTGGGAGAGTCTGTAGTGGGTATAACATTCTTGCTATGCTGAACATTTTTATTAATTGTATTCTCCCCGCTAGGGACAATAGTAGTTGTTCCCAGGCTTTCACTTCTTTAATAATTTTCGGAATTAGTGGTGTATAGTTTAAATTATATAGTTGATCTGTCTGCCGGCGGCGAGCTCAGCTCCTCCAGTAACGCCGCAGGGCACTGCTCGGGCCCTGGTGGGCCGATTTGAATAATTTTTTGTTGAAACACGCAACTAGCACTTTGCTAGCTGCATGTTTCTCCGATTGCCGCTGATCGCCCGCTACCCACCGCGAAAGAGGGCCCCTCCCCCCGCAGACCCTGTGTGCAGCCTGGCCAATCGTCGCCAGGCTGCGCTATGGGGTAGATCGGGACTCCCTGTGACGTCACGACGTCGATGATGTCATTCCGTTCGTCGCCATGGCGACGGGGAAGCCCTGAAGGGAATCCCGTTCTGACCGTGATTTCCTGATGGGCTTGATCGCCGGTGGCGATCGGAGGGGTGGGAGGGATGCCGCAGGGAGGGGGAATCATGTAGCTAGCACTAGGCTAGCTACATGATAAAAAAAAAATTAGGTTAACAAAACCTGTGCGGCCGCAGGAATCAAAACGACAGGGAGGTTAAAAGTCCATTGCAATAGTCCAATAGCAGTAATCTGGTATGTGATCTTCTTAACAGACCTCACAGTGCACACAGTAGTAACACTATACGCTCACCGAAAGCTGTGGCCGACCTGATCGATCAGCGAATGCGCCTCTGGCCTCGCCAGTATAGTTCCCACTGATTTCACTTCAACTTCCTCCAATTAGCGCTCATAAAAAAGAAAAACATGTAGACAGCATAGTGTAATACTACTTATTCAGCTTATGACATCACCTGTGCTACCAGCTTTCAGCTTTTCCACCACAGTGTGCCTCCACCAAATAAACAAACAAGCCTCTCACCAGATTGCACCGCTACTCCGTCACAGACCAGCAATGTTAGCGTGTTGTTTGCCCAGCAGTATCACTCTCCCACAAAATAATGCTCCTATGACTCAAAAGAGTATGGCCATAGCGTAATACAGTTTTATTAATAGCAAGTATAAAATGTAGTGCACTTACAAATTCCCATAAAATCATGCGCATGTAAAAACAATCCACGAGCTCAGTTGACGTCTCCTCGGCTCCGCCCAACTAGTTTGGTCATCCGACTCATCAGGGGCCTGGCCAATCGAGGCAGAGAGACACCATTTCTTTCCTCCCTCCCATCACATGGTCTATTGCATCAGCCCGTCTCATTCGCTGCTGCGCTGCCATTCAGTACGGCTGTGCGCTCCTATTGGCTCAACAATGAGCCCTAGACTACAATCCCCATAATTCAATGGGCCGCCTATCTTGTTCCAATTAAAACTACATTACCCAGATGGTAAGAAAGGATGGAAACGGTCCACAAGGCCAAGGATCTACTCGTCTCCGTGGTAACCCGTCATCTGACAGCACCCTGGTTCAAAGCTGCATAGCCCACAATTCAACGCAGCTATATTTAATATAGGACCAAAAAATCTCATACTAAAAATAAAATAAAAATAATAATAAAAACATTTTACCTCCATTACCCATAGAAAGTCTCTGTTTTTTTTTATCAGCTCATGAGTCTGCTTCTGCAATCCCTCCCAACTTAAAGGGTCCCTCCACATACATATTGTCAATTCTAATTACAACTATGACAACACACATTAATGGATAGCAACACCAACAATAAGACTCACTCAGAGTAAAATCAATCGTCAGCTATGAAGCAATTTAAATCAAGTTCCACGTTTAACCCGCCAGGTGTCAATGTTTTCAATTCAAAAATCCATCTCATCTCAAACTTTGAAATTTCCCTAGTCTTGTGGCAGCCCTTCCATCTCGTAGTAAGTTTCTGCAATCCACAAAACTTTAATAGTCCAGGGTCACAGCTATGTTTTTCTGCAAAGTGTTTAGAAACACTATGTCCCCCAAAACCCCTACTGATATTATTAATATGTTCTCCCACCCTCTTTTTCAAAGTTCTTTTGATCCGGCCCACATACTATAACAAAAACCTGAGCGGTTCTTGCCTTTTTCATGATTGCTAACTCAGTAAAGGACCACCCCTTAAAGCGTTGCTATCACATAAATCTGGCATAGTGGGGTCTGAACCCTCTATAACAGTAATTATAGATTGACGGTGTACCTTGAAATGAATCAGAGCACTCAGTATGATTTTATGTAAAAATTGTATTTACTTATCATACAGAATATATACAAAATATGAACAGTTCTAAGTAGTGTTTCCTTCTAACAGTATTCCATCTCATCAAGGCTTTATAGCCAAGCGATCATCAATCTTCTAAGTACATTCAAAAAGAATATAACAGTTGTGTTATGTAGAATAAGATCAAAATAGTCTCATCTGTATCAATAGCTGTGTATGTAGTAGCTGTGTAACTTGTAGTAAACTTCTTTGTCATCTCTTTAGCATCTAGAACCACTTGTGGGAAGGTAGCTTCTGCCTCATGTGTCTTTTTAGGAGATTGTTGGGCTTCTGCAAACTATGAGCTTTCAGCCCCTACTTTTATAGGGGTTGGATGCAATATGGCTGCCTAATCTGGACTTTCCCTGAATCCCAGGTTCTTATTGGCTAAAGCTTCCATGCGTAGCTCGCTATCTTTGACATTTAAAATAACCATAACACTTTTTTTGTTTTGTATACCTTAATCATAATATTATTGTTTATAAATTCCTTAAAGGGAAGGTTCAGGGACTATCCCAAAAAAATAAAAATCCCCATCCACTTACCTGGGACTTGCTCCAGCCCGTGGCAGGCAGGAGGCGCCCTCGGCGCCGCTCCGCAGGCCCCTGGCGGTCTCCGGCGGCCAGGTCGGGCTTCTTGTGCGCTCCAAAATGAGCCTCACGGCGGCGCACTGACGTCATCGGACGTCCTCCGGGCTGTACTGCGCAGGCTCAGAGCTCCAAGCCATTTATAGTTTGCAAGACATTTTTTGTATCCTTAAGAAGATGGGGTAAGGCCCTTACAACCGGTTGCAGAAAACTATCTACATACTCACATAGTCTTTGGTTCAATTAACCTATGCCACTAATAATAGGGTGCCCAGGTGGGTTAGTTTGATTCTTATGGATCTTGGGATTTATATATATATATATATATATTACTGGAATACGAAGTGCATCTATCATAAGATAGCGAAACTCTGCATCATTCAAAATCCCTTTTTCCAATCCTCCCCTCAATATATTCCTCATCTCCTCCATATACTCACCTGTAGGGTCTCCGTTTAATTTTCTATATGTGACGTCATCACTCAGAATCTTATCAACCTCTCGTTTATTTTGTTCCTGGTGCATTATAACCACTCCCCCTCCTTTATCTGCTGGTCTGATCAAGATTCCTTTCCTATTGCTTATCTCCTTTATCTGTTGGAGCTCAGTTTTATTATTGACAGTTTGCAATTTCTCGATATCTTTGAGGACCATATTTTTAAAACTTACAACTGTATTGCCTTTAGACATATCTGGCGGTTTAAATGTTGACCAATTTTTTTAAACCAGTGTGTATAAATTGCCCAAAACCTCCCCTGTTACATCTACTAGCGGGCTCTTCTTTGGCCAGGAAGTATTTCTTGATGTTCATTTTCCTAATAAATTTGTGGGTGTCGATGTACACATCAAACTTGTCAACCTCTTGATGGGGGTTAACAAAAAGATTTGTGGAAAAAGGATATAGCAGAGAACAGCTTGAGGGAATATCAGCTGAAATTTTGGGGAGACAGAAGAGTGAATTTTTGTATGACAATTTAGGCAATAAAAGCAGATCCAGTGCCTTTGAATATGCTATTATGATGAATTTTAATTCACAATATAAACAGGTTGAAAATATATATAAAAAACATTGGTGTCTTATAAAAATCCCCATCCACTTACCTGGGGCTTCCTCTAGCCCGTGGCAGGCAGGAGGTGCCCTCGGCGCCGCTCCGCAGGCTCCTGGCGGTCTCCGGCGGCCAGGTCAGGCTTCTTGTGCGCTCCAAAATGAGCCTCACGGCGGCGCACTGATGTCATCGGACGTCCTCCGGGCTGTACTGCGCAGGCTCAGAGCTCCAAGCCATTTATAGTTTGCAAGACATTTTTTGTATCCTTAAGAAGATGGGGTAAGGCCCTTACAACCGGTTGCAGAAAACTATCTACATACTCACCTAGTCTTTGGTTCAATTAACCTATGCCACTAATAATAGGGTGCCCAGGTGGGTTAGTTTGATTCTTATGGATCTTGGGATTTATTTATATATATATATATATATATATATATATATATATATATATATATATATATATATATATATATATTACTGGAATACGAAGTGCATCTATCATAAGATAGCGAAACTCTGCATCATTCAAAATCCCTTTTTCCAATCCTCCCCTCAATATATTCCTCATCTCCTCCATATACTCACCTGTAGGGTCTCCCTTTAATTTTCTATATGTGACGTCATCACTCAGAATCTTATCAACCTCTCGTTTATTTTGTTCCTGGTGCATTATAACCACTCCCCCTCCTTTATCTGCTGGTCTGATCAAGATTCCTTTCCTATTGCTTATCTCCTTTATCTGTTGGAGCTCAGTTTTATTATTGACAGTTTGCAATTTCTCGATATCTTTGAGGACCATATTTTTAAAACTTACAACTGTATTGCCTTTAGACATATCTGGCAGGTTAAATGTTGACCAATTTTTTCAAACCAGTGTGTATAAATTGCCCAAAACCTCCCCTGTTACATCTACTAGCGGCTCTTCTTTGGCCAGGAAGTATTTCTTGATGTTCATTTTCCTAATAAATTTGTGGGTGTCGATGTACACATCAAACTTGTTAACCCCTTGCTGGGGGTTAACAAAAAGATTTGTGGAAAAAGGATATAGCAGAGAACAGCTTGAGGGAATATCAGCTGAAATTTTGGGGAGACAGAAGAGTGAATTTTTGTATGACAATTTAGGCAATAAAAGCAGATCCAGTGCCTTTGAATATGCTATTATGATGAATTTTAATTCACAATATAAACAGGTTGAAAATATATATAAAAAACATTGGTGTCTTATAAAAAAAAACTGACCCAATCCTGGGAAAGGTTCTCCCAGACCCACCAAAGTTAATTTATAGACGAGCAAGAAATTTACAACAGCAGCTGGTCAAAACATTTGTAGATGGACCTAACGTTAAAAATATGGATTTTTATTAGAAAAATACTCAAACTTTTATATACAATATATACATAATAAATTAATAAATAGTTGATTATACTTTCATTAACTTTTAAAGTTTCTTTCAACATTCAAGAAACACGATAAATGTATTACTTTCAGGGAATTCAAAATAATAGTACAAAAAATACAAATTTTACATATTTGAAGCAAAGGGAAGAAATTCCAAATTCATATCATATCATATTTCCAAATACAAAGAAAGTCATTTATCCAATAATCCGGATAACTTGCAAGAGTACCAAGCAGGGAAACACACATTCAAAAACCAAACATACCCACAATACAACAAAAACCAATACCAAAGACTAATTGTGACACCACCAACATTAACACCATCCAATATATCGGGAGAAAAAAAACCCAAAACATAAAATTCATACTACTTTCATACTAACTTATGAAAATATCCAGAGGGACCAAATAACAAACAACAATGCACAAGACTTAACTACTAGACAGTGAGGGAAGGAAAAAAAACAAACAAACAAAAAAAACCACACATACTAAGATGAAGTCAGAGGATCAACTCCATGTATGCTCACGGCCATTTTTCAAAAAGAGAAAATAAAAATAATCAAAATCTACTAAGGGTGATAAGAAAATAGAAAGCCCACCCATGAGAGGGATCACCAAGTCAGGGGGGCTTAATGTTCTGCCAAGCCAGAACCCAATTGCCCCTGCCTAACTTATCCCTCTCTGAAGACCAGATATACTTCACCTCACCGAGAATTCTGTCAACCACCACCTGAACAGAAAGGGCTTTTAGCCTAATGGAGACTTCACAACGTGCCAACCAAGTGTGATATCTAATAGCTAGACTAACTAAATATAAGGTGCATAAATTATAACCCTAGCGATTTTGAAATGCACCAAAGCCCACTCTGCATAACTCAGACGCTCCAGAAAAGGGATACTCAGAACCCCACCCACCTGTTTGCATATATCTACATTAAAGGGACACTGGAGTAAAAAATGATCCATGGTTTCCTCCGCACCTCCACACTTCACACGAGGACAACCACGATCTGCACTCCTCCCTAATCTTACGTTCCCTCTAACAGAGTTTACCATGAAAGGAAAGCCAAGCGATGTCCCTCAATTTATTTGGAATCCTCGGTGAATTGATCAATTTTAAGCCCTCTTCCAAATTTGTGCTTGGGCAATCTCTTAAGGCCAGTGAATCATGAAAGTAGGAGTCTATGACCCGATCCGTGAGAGGTTTCCTCCCAGCAGATCTGATATCCTCCACACTCAAACCCTACTGTCGTAATATTTTCAGACAAGGGGCAACATAGGTCGGCAAGTAGCCACGTTGTGCCCTCAGACTTTTCACTGGGCCACCACTTTCCCAAATTTCGAGAAAGGGCCCCATCCAGACACGGAACATACCTACCCAGCCAGGCGGGTTCTCTGATAGCATATTACCAATATTGTACTTGACAAAAATCAGAGAGAAAAATACAACAGCATTTACCATTCCTAGGCCACCTTCCCGCCTGGTTTTGTAAGTGATATTTCTTTGAATGATATTCATTTTGTTCCCCCAGAGCATCTGGAAAAACAAACTAGATCCTAGTATACAGAGATGGGGCAAAATCGCAACATAGCTGACATATAACATTGTCGGAATCAAGTAGGTTTTAATAATGTCAATCCTTTCCCTCAGAGACAAATGCCAGTTTTTCCAGCGATTTACTTTGGTACTGACATCCTCTAGTTTGCATACCCAGTTTTTGAGGCCATAGTTGCCTGGTCCAAATTCGATGCCCAAGATCTTAATTTTCGGCTGGGGCTTAGGAAAGGTGTCAGGGAGAGAAAAGTTCTCACCATCTTTCCCCATCCAGAAAATATCACATTTGTCTGGGTTGATCTGAGAACCAGATGCCTCTGAGTATCTGGCAATCTTGGAGTCCACCACCCCTGCCTCAAAAGTCTCAGAGACTGCCACAGTGACGTCATCAGCATAGGCTACTACCTTTAGAGGCTCAGAATCAGGGATGCCCACAAGCATGCTGCTCTCTAGCCCTTTTACAAAAGGATCGATTGCAAAAGCATACAACAGTGAGCTCAAGGGACAACCCTGACAGACCCCCGAACTTACCTCAAAGGGTTGACCAACCCAGTCATTGATCAACATGAAACTTTCTGCCCCTTTGTATAAAGTGCGTAGCCAGTTGACAAACCCACCCTGCAAACCATATACACAAAGCAATCGCCATAGGTACTCGTAATTGACCCTATCAAAAGCCTTGGATTGATCCAACGCCAGCAAATACTTTCCCCATCCCTCAGCCTTACTCCGCTCCAGAATCTCCCTGACAGCCAAGAGTGCTGAGAATGTTGTTCTTCCCGGAACAGAGCAATGCTGGTGGTGTGAAAGCAGGCATGTTGCCTGGGACAGACGCCAGAAAAAGATTTTTGCCAAGATCTTCCTATCGACATTGAGTAGGCTGATGGGACGCCAATTCTCAATCATCGTAGGATCTTTGCCCTTTGACAATAGGATTACAGCTGATTGCCTCATGGAGAGTGGTAAGTCACCCTCAGCAAGACAGCTATTGAATATTTCAGCCATTTTTGGTGCCAGAATGGTCTTAAACACCTTGTAGAACTCATCCATCAGACCATCTGGACCCGGAGGCTTCTTAGGAGTAAGGCTATCAAGGCCATACAACCTCTTCAGCAGTAATCTCAGATGTCAAATTCAGTCAAAAAACATCTGTATCTCCCAAGCCTGGAGTGGAAGCTAGAAAGCTTTCCATTCCTGCCTGGTCAATTGGCTTCTCCTTAAGCAAATCAGCATAAAAATCTCTAGCGATGCCCAGGATTCCTGACCTAGACTTAATCACAGATCCTGAGACATCCCGGAGTCCATTGATCGACTTGATTTCTATACCCTGTTTGCAGTTCTGGAAAGGATCTGGCGAGTAGTTTTACCATAATCCCCTTCCTAGAAACAAAGAGGTTAACCAATCATATTGCTGCTGCTTAAGTTGAAGTTTGATCTCAGAGATCTCCCCCTGATCTCCGCCTTCTGAGACAAGAAATTCAAGCTTTTTTCTCAATCTTTGGTAAGTGATATATTTACCAACCTGTTTTTTCCTGGCTAGGCCCTTGAAAAGTCCAATAGCACGCGTTTTGACCACTCCCCACCACTCTGACATGCTGCCAAACAAGTCCAAGATGGTTTCCTGTGCCTGAAAAAAATCCAAAAAATATTGTCTATTACTTTCCTCCAATAGTAGAGACGAATTCAATTTCCAAATACCCTTGCCTCTGGGAGGGGCATCTGATACATTCAAATCTACCGATAGAATACAGTGGTCTGAGAATTCAACTGCCTGCACCCTAGGGGATGCAGTGGAAAAACTCTCCTTAACAAAAAACCTATCTATCCTACTCTGTCTATTGCTACATCTATAGGTTAATCCCGTGAGGTCCGGTGAATGTTTAATGTGAACATCCACCAGACCCGCCTCACTATCTTATTTAAGAAAATACTATCAGTACCCAGTCGATCTCCGGCACCTGACCTGTCCATTAGCCTGACCACGATGTTGAAATCACCGCCAAAGATAACGGACTGGGCTGTAAAAAGAAATGGCCTGATTGCCGTAAAGAGACGTTTCCTCTCCCATGCAGACTGGGGACCATAGATGTTAATCAGTCTGAGGTCCTGTCCCTTTATGACAACGTCCAGGACTAAGCATCTCCCCATCTCAACCTCAACAACTCGCCGGCAGGTTACCATGCTAGTTCTGAAAAGCACTGCCACTCCACTACAAGGCTGAGCCGCAAGAGACCAACAGCTCGGACCAGACCTCCAGTCCCTCTTAGCCAGACAGATGTCGGCCAAAGAGGTGAGCCTAGTCTCTTGCAAAAACAAAATGTTAGTTTTAAAACTACTGAGAAAAAATAAGTCTGTTCGTCTAGCACTTGTTGATCTTATGCTTGCAACATTAATGGTTGCAAGCGTTATTGGAGGGGGAACCGCCATTTGAGTGGTTAAGTTTCCTATGACTTTATCTTCCACAAAGGACAAAAAAAACAAATAAATCCATTAAGCACAAAGACATACAGATGACACTTAAGTAGTGTCACTCTGCTCAGCACTCTGCACCTCCATATCCACAGACTATCTTCAGATAGTACTTCATATTTGTTACCCAAGGGTATGGCTTTAACCATCCTACTCTTAGCAAAATTTTCCTGTCTTTTATTACTAGCTTCTTGCTGCTTTATTGTCACCCTATCACTAGTAGTTAGGGGACTGCGTTTTTTAAGGCTCATGGCCTTGAAATTAGACATTTCTGATCCATCCAAGGGATTTTTCTTGTTAGTTTTCTCCTTGGCCTTCCGAGGGGAAGACACAAGGGTAAATTCAGAGGAGTGAGGGGTCAAGGATGGGGAAAGGTCAGGAGGACGAAGTGGGGGACGGGAGGAAATTTTAGGATTAGGAGTGGGGGAAACAGAGGAGACAGAGAGGGAAGTGGGAACAGTTTTGTTCTGTTTAGGATCAGAGGGTCCCCTCAGAAGTCTGGAGGATTTTGAAAGAGGTGGAGAGGTTCTAACCTCCAAATCATTTGGCCTAGTTAGCCTTTTCCAGCTTTGAAAGGTGCCTGCACCCCCGCTGCATCCCTGAGGAAACTCCTCCCCTTGGATGGGCCCCCAGATGCTTGGAGTACTTCGGAGGCCACACTGGTTACTACACTCACAGAGGAGGACAAAGAAGAAACATAATGTTCAGGATGAGAAGGGACAGACTGAGCGGAAGATGGCTGAGCTGGGGCAGGCAAGGAGCGCAGTATGGCCTCCTTCTCCTCCGTAGACATATTGTTCCAGGAGGTTGGACACACAGTATACGGGTGACCAAATTTAAAACAAAAATAACCCTTTATAGTTTTGCACTCCTTAGCTGCGTGTCCAAACTCCTGGCACAAACTGCATCTGGGGTTTCTACAGCTGTATCCATAGTGACCCCTCCCACCACATTTATAACATGTCCTTGGCTGATATGGATAGAAAACACTAATTTTGTCCCTACCTATGAGGGCTGAGCGAGGAATGTGGTTAAAACCACCCTCACTATTTTGTAGCTTTATTTCTATTTTATAACCTCCCCACCATATGTCCAGGTCATCAAGGATTTTCTGGGGAGGGGACACTATGTCAACATAATGGCCCATCCAGGAGAGGATGTCCCTCAGAGGGATCGACTCATTTGTCACAACCACAGTTGCCCTCCTGACAGGAGACTGCCTGGTGTATGAAGTGGCTGTAAAACCGTGCCACTCATTTGATCTTCTCTTGTACCTTTCTTCCATAAAGAATTCCAGGCCGGCCCCTGTCAGGAAGCTCACATCATAATATGTGGGGGGGGGGGGGCCTCCCTGGAGCCAGAATAGCAAAAATATCCTGCACTTTGATACCCATGTCGAGAAGCTCTATGAATTTCTTTTTGTCTGGGATGGGGGTTTCCCCCTCCCATTTTAATCTTACAACATTTCTTCTTCCCGACATGGGAGCCTCAGCTTCTGACTCCAGGGTAGCAGGCACCCTTTTACCAATAGTCTGACTTTTAGCTGCTTGTGCATAGGAAAAGTTACGGCGGGGACTAGCAAGTGGTGCATCGGGGGATTTCTCCACAGGCTCGCCACCTCTTGTTACAAAGTCTAATTGAGGTGGCTGGGGGGCTTCTTTACTCCCCATATCCTCCGACAGTGGCGATTTAGCCACTGCCAGACAGGATACCCCAGCATTCCCCCCAGAAGAATCCCCACTTGATGCAGGAACCTCCTCAGTTAAAGGCTGAGGATATGGCTGCGGTCTAAGCGAAGGATGACTGTTGCCAATTCCTTTTATGCTTCCTCATCAAAACAAAAAATAATACCATCAAAAACAGAAAATCTTTTTACACCAGCTTGAAACTTGATTTCTACTTTTGGTATTAAACTAATATTACCAATATTGCCTAAACCTTCATGATAATGAAATGGTAGAGCCTTAATTAGTTCATGCGTTTTATAATGAAAAATTCTCAATCTATGTTCTTCAACGACATGCTGTAATATATACGAACAGAGGCGCCAAGCAGAGTAAAACAATGTTCTAAAAATGATAAAAAGAGGGAAGTCGAGGTGGACTTACCTCCCTCTGGTAGTGGACATATACTCAAATGCAGAGTAAAAAATATACAATTTATTCACAGCTCCATAAAATCGCAACGCTTTTCGCGGTCAACAATCCCGCTTCATCAGGCAGTACAGGAGCATATAAAACTGGTTCAGGTCCATAAAGCGTGTGAGCGTATGCATTTGAGTATATGTCCACTACCAGAGGGAGGTAAGTCCACCTCGACTTCCCTCTTTTTATCATTTTTAGAACATTGTTTTACTCTGCTTGGCGCCTCTGTTCGTACATATTACAGCACGATTAAGTCCACCCCTGGTGGAGGGGTTCTTTCCCCATTTTCCTATCTACAGAGAGCGACTTTTATACCTGAGTGGGGTCAGGTACTAATACTCCCCACCTGCCTGTCAAGTGGTTACCTGATGGTAACCCACCTTTGTTAGTATAAGAACCTTTGACTTTACATTATATATTGAGCTTACCAGACAATATTGTACTATTGGGCTCTTGGTGTCCTCTGTTTTGTTTTTACAAGTCTTCAACGACATACCTTCTGTCACCTGAAAAAAAAATCCCCTATAGCTTCTGATACAAATATATGCATATCATTAGTAAGTGGATCACTACTGACTTTATCCGTAATCATACCTCCAGCGGCCAGATCCTCAGCCTCAGTTCTATCAGAATTGTTACTGATAGCTAGCAAACCACGTTCAGTCTTTAAAATTTCAATGTCACCTAAGACTGTTTCAACACAAAATTGAGTATCCTCCTTCCCCTCCATAACACTTTCTCCCTGTATAACATCAGTATTCTCATCATTACAAGACATTGTGATTGAAACATTATTATCTTCTATTACACTTATTTGTGATAAAGAGTTCTCACCCACATCTTCAGAAACGTCAGGGCAGGGCTCAGCATTTTCCATTCCCTCTTCTGTGCCAGGTTCACTTCCTGTTTCTAATATCACCTCTTGAGACCCGCTCTCTTTTTCCTTTGCTTTGGCACTAGTGACCATGCTAATAGTATTTTTTTGCAACTTATTCTTACCCTTCTTCCTATCCTTGCTGGATTGAGAAGGAACATCACTCAATTTTTGTTTAAATTGTTTTCCCTGCGCCTCTTGTGGCTGTCTGCCTTTACATTGCCGCGAGTGCTGCCGCATCACTTCCGGTTTCGAACGGATCACTTCCGGTTCCGGCAGTGACGTCATTCCCACTCGCCCCTGCTCCGAACACTCCCGCCGCGCTTGTAGATGCGGGGGACACAGCTGTCTGAGGAAGGACCCGACGTACAATGCCTTCTCCCTCTCCCACACTCCCCACATCTACCGCCGCCATTTTAACATTACAGCATGTGGATTCTATATTCACTATATTCCTTTTCATTCAGGGGAAACACCGTCTTCCACGGGGTGGACAAAACATAAATTTAGCAATTTTATTTCAGCAACTTTATCTATCTTCACTTGTTGTAATATGTCTTTTTCTTTAGAGTTACTTTCTTTGTTTGCATCAGAAATTTGTCTATCAGCATTACTTTCCACACCAGGTGTTTTATGCATTGGGCAAAAGTTTGTATCATCACTCTGCACTGATTCCTTAATCTCTTCGTTTGTCTTTTTATTACCAACAGGCACTGGGTCAACCACTGACCCTAGTCTCACAGAAAGACTACAGGCCATTGCCTCCAGACAATGTTTTACCAGCACCTTTAGAAACAAAGTCACTTAAGGTAGGAGACTTCATTTCCACATATTTTTCTCCTTGCACAGCTTGTTCCACACAATGTTCAGAAGTAGAAGGAATACACTCCTCTTCAGGTTTCACCCACTTGGATACCCCTGCTGGAGTGCTCTCATCTTCTATTATAATACAGTCCTGATTACTTTCCAGGCATTCACTACTGAAATATTCATCCAAACCCAAGAGGCGCTTGCGGTGCGGTATAAACTCACTGAACGCACTGCCCCGCGCCTCTATAGCTTCCACACATTTCTTCTGTTTAAACAGATGTGCTTTAAGTTCTTTCAGTTCAGGAACATTGTTCACCAGGCTCGGTGACCAGTTAACACCAGACCTGTGCTGCTGTTTTTTCCAGTTGAATTTCAGTTCATTCAGCTTCTTCAGTTCCGCATCAAAGGCTTGAAACCAGGCCACAACAGTACCTGAAATCACACCGGCATCAATCTCATTCCCCATTTGTCCTAAGTCAGGGGGGGTATGAACCTACTGCTCCGTGGTCAGGAGCAGGCGGCTAGCGTAGGGAAGGTCCCTGCTGGCCAAAGAACCAGCAGGGCCTCACAGTCCAAAGCTATCCCAAAAAATGAACCAGAGGGCTGGCAAGATCCACTGAATAACTCTGGTAGTCAGGAGCTCCACACAGCCACAACCTCCTCCAACAGCATCACAAGAAAAATGACTATAGTTGAAGAGGTAATGGCCAACGTTAAAAAAAGGACTGACATGTGGGGTAATGTGGGGTATTACCTGAGCCATCAATGTGTAGCCTGTGAAAGAGCTCATGGTGTAAGAGCAAAAGAGGTTATATCATTCCAAACAGGCCAAACCCATAAAATTAGGGAATTTATTCATTGCAGCAGTACCCACATGGTGTAGCTATTATGGTGCCCATGTGGGTTACAGTATGTGGGCCGGACCAAAAGAACTTTGAAAAAGAGGGTGGGAGAACATATGAATAATATCAGTAGAGGTTTTGGGGGACATAGTGTTTCTAAACACTTTGCAGAAAAACATAGCTGTGACCCTGGATTATTAAAGTTTTGTGGATTGCAGAAACTTACTACGAGATGTAGGGGCTGTCACAACACTAGGGAAATTTCAAAGTTTGAGACGAGATGGATTTTTGAATTGAAAACATTGACCCCTGGCGGGTTGAACGTGGAACTTGATTTAAATTGCTTCATTGCTGACGATTTAGTTTACTCTGAGTGAGTCTTATTGTTGGTGTTGCTATCCATTAATGTGTGTTGTCATAGTCGGAATAAGAATTGACAATATGTATGTGGAGGGACCCTTTAAGTTGGGAGGGATTGCAGAAGCAGACTCATGAACTGGTAAAAAAAAATAGAGACTTTCTATGGGTAATGTAGGTAAAATGTTTTTATTATTATTTTTATTTTCATTTTAATTTTAGTGTGAGATTTTTTGCTCCTATATTAAATATAGCTGCGTTGCATTTTGGGCTATGCAGCTTTGAACCAGGGTGCTGTCAGATGACGGATTACCATGGAGACGAGTAGATCCTTGGCCTTGTGGACCGTTTCCATCCTTTCTTACCGTCTGGGTAATGTAGTTTTAATTGGAACAAGATAGGCGGCCCATTGAATTATGGGGATTGTAGTCTAGGGCTCATTGTTGAGCCAATAGGAGCGCACAGCCGTACTGAATGGCAGCGCAGCAGCGAATGAGACGGGCTGATGCAATAGACCATGTGATGGGAGGGAGGAAACAAATGGTGTCTCTCTGCCTCGATTGGCCAGGCCCCTGATGAGTCGGATGACCAAACTGGTTGGGCGGAGCCGAGGAGACGTCAACTGAGCTCGTGGATTGTTTTTACATGCGCATGATTTTATGGGAATTTGTAAGTGCACTACATTTTATACTTGCTATTAATAAAACTGTATTACGCTATGGCCATACTCTTTTGAGTCATAGGAGCATTATTTTATGAAAGAGTGATACTGCTGGACAAACAACACGCTAACATTGCTGGTCTGTGACGGATTAACGGTGCTATCTGGTGAGAGGCTTATTTGGTGGAGGCACACTGTGGTGGAAAACCTGAAAGCTGGTAGCACGGGTGATGTCATAAGCTGAATAAGCAGTATTACACTATGCTGTCTACATGGTTTTCTTTTTTATGAGCGCTAATTGGAGGAAGTTGGAGTGAAATCAGTGGGAACTATACTGGCGATGCCAGAGGCGCATTCGCTGATCGATCAGGTCGGCCACAGCATTCGGTGAGCATATAGTTACTACTGTGTGCACCGTGAGATCTGTTAAGATCACATACCAGATTACTGCTATTGGACTATTGCAATAGATTTTTAATAATGAAAAACTGCATAGAATTATTTTTATTGTGATAGATTGTGGAAGATGTGGTGATTTGTTGAGCGCTTTACCAATTGCAGACAGATTCCCAATATAGTGGCTCTGGAGGCCAGTACAGGAAATCGTGATGGTGTTTTATGTTGTATGGCTGGCAGGACTGCAAAGGTGGCTGGTGGTTGGAACCCAGCTACATTCTGCTTTCTTCATTCCTGCAGTAATGGACTGTCCTTTGTATGATGTCTCCTTAGATATTGATGACATGTCTCGTATTGTTTCTTGTTGTAATCAGGTCTAGGTGACAACGCACCAGTTAAAAATGAAGGTCTTGGAGATAAGGACGGAAACCTGGACTGCCCCGGTTCTCTATCATCTTCCTCCATAGGATTGGCATCTTAGTCAATGGGAATATACTTCTTTTATGGTCGCCCCTTTTGGTCTCCTCAGTTGGCATGTTTATTCCCAATATAGTGGCTCTGGAGGCCAGTACAGGAGATTGTGATGGTGTTTTATGTTGTATTGCTGGCAGGACGGCAAATGTGGCTGGTGGTTGGAACCCAGCTATATTCTGCCTGTGGTGATATATTGGGTTGCTGATGATGTTAGGAATACAGGAACATATTATTTCATTTTTCTGCCTGTGTTCCGTGTAGGTCTGCTAGAAGGGAGCTGTTGCCTTGAATTGCTTGGGGCAAGGAAATGGGTGATTGTCTTGACCATATAAAGTGCTTTAAGTTTCTGTATGCAGTTCCTCTGAGAGTGGTTCCCTGCTAATGGGATTATCTGCCTGGCTTTTTGAACTCAGGAGACGGCCCATTGTCTCAATACACAAAGCAAGACTACCAGAGACTGGAGACGAACACAGGAATGTTTGAAATGTACTTGACAGCCTACTGGAAATAGGTGAAGGGGTGAAGTCCTTTTGATACCATTTTCTACCTGTGGAAATTGAATTATTGGTGGATGTGCAAACTATACCCTGTAAATTACATCTATTGGAAGGGGGTTGGAAAACTCTGCAGACTTTAAGGGCGGAGACAGGAAAGCTTTGATGCTAGGAAAGAATGGGAGGAAGCCTTAATCAAGTTTTCACCTGGAGTTGGAAAGCCTCACTTCACAATCTTTTGATGTATAGACTTTTACCTGGAAATGGAATTATGTCTGAGATTTAATTAAAAAGTAGTTCCTCCCCTCCCCAAGGAAGTTGCAGCCTCCAGGCGTATCTCACAGTATAAAAAGCAGAGCCAAATGCCTAGAAAGAATCTTCTCTTGGAGGTAGCGCTTTAGCTAGGGATGATCGCGACTCCTGGTCGAAACGGCGTCCTCCCGTCAAACAACGTTCTAACCTAAGCTGGTAACGTTCTTTTTTCCCCCGTTTATTTTTACGCAGATATCCATGTGTGTATTTTTGTAACTTTTATCTTTGTAACTTTTTTACTTTGTTTTTGTACATCTTTTGTATATATTAAGTTCTGCATTGTTCCATGTTTTTTTATGGAAAATTAAATCGTTATTTAATAAGCTTGACTTCTGCTGTGCTAAACTAACACTCATAGCCTAGAAGAGATTGAAATGTGTATGAATCCATGCCTAATTGTATGCTTGAGCAACACTACCATATGAAATTGTAATTGCATTGTGTGTGGGGCGTTTGTCATACGTTGGCCTAAAGCGCGCAGCTGACCCAACGTACGAAAACGCCAGTACGAGTAGCGACAGCAGAGTGGCTAACAGTATCGTTCGGAATGACTGTTAGTGATTTTGCTTCACTACAGTGTAAGATTGCAACTGTGTGTGTGTGTGTGGGTGCGTGGCGTTCCCGTATTCGGCCTAAGCGCAAAGCTGACCCGAATATGAAAACGCGGATTGCACCTGAGGACTCGACAGCAGAGTGGAAGTGTCTAGCGAACCGCTAGTGGTGGCAGTGAGAAGTGTTCTGGGGGGTCACAGCCTTGTTTGTAGCTTAAATAAGCCGCTCCCCGCTTGATCTGGTCAAACCCGCAGTCGGGAACCGTATACGCAGGCGTGCTGCGGGCCGGTTCCTGACACTGCCTTCTTAATTCCTGCAGTAATGGACTGTCCTTTGTATGATCTCTCTTTAGATATTGATGACGTGTCTCGTATTGTTTCTTGTTGTAATCAGGTCTAGGTGACAACGCACCAGTTAAAAATGAAGGTCTTGGAGATAAGGACAGAAACCTGGACTGCCCCAGTTCTCTATTATCTTCCTCCATAGGATTGACATCTTAGTCAATGGGATTATACTTCTTCTATGGCCACCCCTTTTGGTCTCCTCAGTTGGCATGTTTATTCCCAATATAGTGGCTCTGGAGGCCAGTACAGGAAGTTGTGAAGGTATTTTATGTTGTATGGCTGGCAGGACTGCAAAGGTGGCCGTTGGTTGGAACCCAGCTATATTTTGTCTTCTTAATTCCTGCAGTAATGGACTGTCCTTTGTATGATCTCTCCTTAGATATTGATGACGTGTCTCGTATTGTTTCTTGTTGTAATCAGGTCTAGGTGACAACGCACCAGTTAAAAATGAAGGTCTTGGAGATATGGATGGAAACCTGGACTCCCCCAGTTCTCTATTATCTTCCTCCATAGGATTGACATCTTAGTCAATGGGATTATACTTCTTCTATAGCCACCACTTTTGGTCTCCTCAGTTGGCATGTTATTCTCAATATATTGGCTCTGGAGGCCAGTACAGGAAATTGTGATGGTGTTTTATGTTGTATGGCTGGCAGGACTGCAAAGGTGGCTGGTGGTTGGAACCCAGCTATATTCTGCCTTCTTCATTCCTGCAGTAATGGACTGTCCTTTGCATGATCTCTCCTTAGAGGTGACAATGCACCAGTTAACAATGAAGGTCTTGGAGATATGGACGGAAACCTGGACTGCCCCAGTACTCTATTATCTTCCTCCATAGGATTGACATCTTAGTCAATGGGATTATACTTCTTCTATAGCCACCCCTTTTGGTCTCCTCAGTTGGCATGTTTATTCCCAATATAGTGGCTCTGGAGGCCAGTACAGGAAATTGTGATGGTGTTTTATGTTGTATGGCTGGCAGGACTGCAAAGGTGGCTGGTGGTTGGAACCCAGCTATATTCTGCCTTCTTAAAGCCAGTGGGTACCACTTTAAAAATAAAAAAGTCAGATACTCACCTAAGGAGAGGGAAGGCTCGGTCCTAATGAGCCTTCCCTCTCCTCTCCCGGTGTCCTCGGTGCTGCGCTGGCTCCCCCGTTCGCGTCCGCCGCCGCAGGGACTTTGGAGGTCTTCGGGAGCACTCGGGCTTCCGAAGATGGGCCGCTCCATACTACACATGCGCGAGTGCGTCATAAAGGGCGCTCGCGCATGCGTAGTATGGAGCGGCCCTACTTCAGGAGCCCGAGTGCTCCCGAAGGCTTCCGAAAGCTCTCTTCGGCTGCGGAAGTGGCAGTATTTGACCGAACTGGTCGAATACTGCCACGGGGGATCCTGCGCGGGACCGGGCAGCGGGAGCGGAGAAGGAAGGCTAATTAGGACCGAGCCTTCCCTCTCCTTAGGTGAGTGACGTGTCTCTTATTGTTTCTTGTTGTAATGAGGTCTAGGTGACAACGCACCAGTTAACAATGAAGGTCTTGGAGATATGGACAGAAACCTGGACTGCCCCAGTTCTCTATTATCTTCCTCCATAGGATTGACATCTTAGTCAATGGGATTATACTTCTTCTATGGCCACCCCTATTGGTCTCCTCAGTTGGCGTGTTTATTCCCAATATGTGGCTCTGGGGGCCAGTACAGGAAATTGTGATGGTGTTTTATGTTGTTTGGCTGGCAGGACTGCAAAGGTGGCCGTTGGTTGGAACCCAGCTATATTTTGTCTTCTTAATTCCTACAGTAATGGACTGTCCTTTGTATTATCTCTCCTTAGATATTGATGACGTGTCTTGTATTGTTTTTTGTTGTAATTAGGTCTAGGTGACAGCGCACCAGTTAAAAATGAAGGTCTTGGAGATATGGACGGAAACCTGGACTGCCCCAGTTCTCTATTATCTTCCTCCATAGGATTGACATCTTAGTCAATGGGATTATACTTTTCTATGGTCACATTTTTTGGTCTCCTCAGGTGGCATATTTATTCCCAATATAGTGGCTCTGAAGGCCAGTACAGGAAGTTGTGATGGTGTTTTATGTTGTATGGCTGGCAGGACTGCAAAGGTGGCCGTTGGTTGGAACCCAGCTATATTCTGCCTTCTTAATTCCTGCAGTAATGGACTGTCCTATGTATGATCTCTCCTTAGATATTGATGACATGTCTCGTATTATTTCTTGTAATCAGGTCTAGGTGACAACGCACCAGTTAAAAATGAAGGTCTTGGAGATAAGGACAGAAACCTGGACTGCCCCAGTTCTCTATTATCTTCCTCCATAGGATTGACATCTTAGTCAATGGGATTATACTTCTTCTATGGCCACTCCTATTGGTCTCCTCAGTTGGCGTGTTTATTCCCAATATGTGGCTCTGGAGGCCAGTACAGGAAATTGTGATGGTGTTTTATGTTGTTTGGCTGGCAGGACTGCAAAGGTGGCCGTTGGTTGGAACCCAGCTATATTTTGTCTTCTTAATTCCTACAGTAATGGACTGTCCTTTGTATTATCTCTCCTTAGATATTGATGACGTGTCTTGTATTGTTTTTTGTTGTAATTAGGTCTAGGTGACAGCGCACCAGTTAAAAATGAAGGTCTTGGAGATATGGACGGAAACCTGGACTGCCCCAGTTCTCTATTATCTTCCTCCATAGGATTGACATCTTAGTCAATGGGATTATACTTTTCTATGGTCACATTTTTTGGTCTCCTCAGGTGGCATATTTATTCCCAATATAGTGGCTCTGGAGGCCAGTACAGGAAGTTGTGATGGTGTTTTATGTTGTATGGCTGGCAGGACTGCAAAGGTGGCCGTTGGTTGGAACCCAGCTATATTCTGCCTTCTTAATTCCTGCAGTAATGGACTGTCCTATGTATGATCTCTCCTTAGATATTGATGACATGTCTCGTATTGTTTCTTGTAATCAGGTCTAGGTGACAACGCACCAGTTAAAAAGGAAGGTCGTGTCCAGGATGAAAAAAGACATTGGGAAAATACAGGATTGAGTGAAGTGTTTTGCGAACATTGCTAAACTATTGTACTGACAGCTGTGCATTAAGTTTTATGAACAGCGCTTAAAAGATGACTGCTCTGGCTGTCTAACACCAATTCAGCGCCCATCTGAACTCAACAATAACCTTATTTCCAAAGCTGAGGAGGTGATTACATTGTCATTTGTTTACATTTCCTTATCAGCCACAACATTCCTAGTAGTGCTGTATCTCAGCAGCACACTTAGCAGAAGCTGGGAAAGGAGAGAACTAATCACTAGATACTTTGTAATATATTAATAGTAATGATCATAATCTGCTAATTACGATTATGCAAAATTGTGCATACACTTTTGCAATTATGGCGATTTCTATTTACAATTCGGACA
Organism: Hyperolius riggenbachi; assembly: GCF_040937935.1. Lineage (NCBI taxonomy): Eukaryota > Metazoa > Chordata > Amphibia > Anura > Hyperoliidae > Hyperolius > Hyperolius riggenbachi. The sequence goes on from NC_090650.1 coordinate 87,932,039, forward strand.
TTTATTTGATTTTGTGTAATCCATTCACAATTTCACATAATTGTTACCAAACACACAAATGGAGAAACTCACTCCCAAACAGTTCTCTGCTGCTTTATAAAGCCTGCAGGCTGCTTATAAGCCAATGAGAAGTGAACACGTATATTACACCTAGCTTGCAGTGATTAATCAAGCAGAAGCTGAGCAAGTCAGCCAGTCAGTTGGAGAGGGCTTCAGTTGCATATAGACAATGGCTATATGACCAGCAGGGGGCACCAGCGTGCAGGATATTCCCTCTCATCTGCCCCCCTCCTAACTAAACTGCATGGGATACTACAATACAATTAAAAACAATGGTGCATGAGCCAGCCTGGGGCCCCGGGAACTCTCACTGCCCGGGGCCCCAGAACCAGCATCTAACATGCTGGTTCTGGGGCCCCGGGCAGTGAGAGTTCCCGGGGCCCCAGGCTGGCTCATGCACCATTGTTTTTAATTTCACATAATTGTTCACAATTTTCACGTAATTTTGTGCTGACTTTTAGTGGTTGATAGCGAAGCCCCATACATGCTATTGTCACCAAAACTGCTACGTGTGCTAAGCTGCGAATACACGGCTCGATTTTGAGATAGATAATTTCCCACATGTCCGACCTCCAGCCTGGTCGTTTCGCCGCTCGATTCCGGATTGAAGTGAATGGAAAAAGATAAGAAAAATGAGCGGAAGAGAAGAGAATTGACTGCGGAATCGAGCGGTGAAACGATCGGCCGGGAGAATCAAGCAGCAAAATTGGGCTGTGTATTAAGGAGAATAGTGGGCATAAGTTGAAAAAAGACCTTGTAGTTTTTGAGAAAGTGGATTTTAAAAATGCAAAAGGGAAAATGTTTTTTTAAATTGTAATTTTTCTGAGTTTCTGAGTTTAAAAACCATTTTTGTTTGCATTTTCAAATCCATTTTCTCAAAAACTACAAGTTCTTGAAAAATTATTTTTCTGACTTGTTCCCACTTCTTCACCCTAACATGCGTAACAATTTTGGTGACGACGATCGTGTATACGGGGGCTTTGCTGTTAACCACTAAAGTCTGCACAAAATTAAGCGAAAAATACGCAAAATGTTGAAATTACCATTCCTGATTATGTTTAAAAATGAAATTATTACAACCTGAAATTTTGCATTACGATTTTGCATTGTAATTGTGAATTACAATGCCAAATTTCGATTATGCAAAATTCATGCTCAGCACTATATATAAATACAGCAGCTATGCAATAAAATGCTATGGCAGCTTTCAGAGCAGATAATCTGTACTTTGGGAATTTGTAACTTGTAAACAAACTATATTACTTGAGCACATAAGCAAAAACGATAACTGTATGGCTAATAAATAGTAGGAAAACTAAAGTTTCTATTGAATGTTATATCTGAATTTTATTCCGCTTTAACTTTTGCTTTCAAAACAAGCACAGCAGAATTAAAAGGCTCTATTATGTTATTGAACAACTTGAATTCATCCACTCCTGTTGTTAATAAATAAACGTGCTAGACATTCCCTCTCTGAATGCATAACCCTGGATGGTGTGAGACAGAACAATAAGCACTGGTGCATTTATTTCCCCGAGTTCTACATTCCAGTAAAGATAGCTCAGCTGTTCTGCTGTACTGAAAGGAAGGCTTGCTTCACTATGTTATATTTCAGAGTCAGATAAATGAAAAGTTATCCTGGGGCAGCATTCTGTTCTGGGTGAATTGGAACACACCATTGCAACAGAGTACTTCATTGTTAATTCATCTGGAACATGTTTTGCATATCCTATTATAGGGCCAGTGCACACCAAAGAGTGCTGGTGTAATCACAAAGGCTCAGTGCTTTTTGAAGTGATTTTTCAAGGCGATTCTAGGCTCTCATGTGCCTAGCAATTTTCTATTCATACCTAGCGGTTTTTGGAGCATTTTTGTGCAGCTATTTTTTTTAACAACAACAACAAATAACATTTTGAAAGCGCTTTTCTCAAATAACATTTTGAAAGCGCTTTTCTCCCGTAGGACTCAAAGCGCATAACTATGGCTCAGACCAATAATTGATTGACTGCTAAATCGTGGTACAGAGGAAGAATTCTATAAGGCTGGAAATGCCAAGCTAAACAGGTGGCATTTCAGTCTGGATTTGAATAACTCCAGGGAAGGGGCTGTCTTTACTGGGTATGGTAAGGAGTTCCAAAGAGTAGGGGCAGCATGACAGGAAGCTCTGTCTCCAAAGGTTTTGAGGTGCACTCTGAGAGTGACCAAGTTTATAGAACTTTCTGATCTGAGGTTGTGAAAGGTGTGGTGCAGCTTCAGCCAGTCCTTCATGTATCCAGGGCCCAAATTGTGCAGTGATTTGAATGTCAGCAGTCCAATCTTGAAGAGTATTCTTCACTGCTAGTGTACTTGTTTTGTAACAAAAACGCTTGGAAAATCAATCTGATCTAGCGCTTTTCAGAGTGATTTTCCACTTTTTCACTTAACATTGAGGCTGAATCACCTCAGAAACCAGGACCCGCGTTTGCGTTTGGGAAACAATCGCATCGCTCTGGTGTGATCCATCCCATTCAAATACATTAACCAAGCGCTTTTTAAAGCGCTAGCGTTTTTAAAAGCGCTCAGCATTGCGCTGGGTGTGCACCAGCCCTGTCCCATTCTTTGTCAACCTTATAGGCAGTAAAAGGATGCAGCAAATGCACGTAAGAAATCAGAGAAAGGCCATTCGGGTCATAGAGAAATCTTATAAAGTGGCAATATATCAGCTCTTAGCTCCTAAATAAATGACAATGAACCAACCTGGTTAGTAAGATCTAGCATTTAGATAAACAGCTAATGTAAAAAGTAAGAATAATGGTGATCTCATTCTACTATGGTTAGTGGATTAGAATGTTATCATATAAAATACAGTATAAGTCGAGTGATATCTTGTATCTGCAGAAGCCAATAATAGTATGTACCCTTTGGTTAATTGCTCATTTTACAGTAGTGGAGAGAAGTCACATTATATTAACTGACATTGAAAGGAGGGCTGCTTCTATCCATAGGCACCCAGGAAAGTTCCTAAGGTGTCATCAAGTGCTATCCAATTAAATTGACCTGCATTGTACAACTTGTCTGCAGCCCTCTGAATCAGAATTAGAATCATGTTTTATTCGCCAAGCAAGACTGGGCCATGGCCGGAATTGGGTTTGGCACATAAACAAACAAACAAACAGAACATTTATATTGCGCTTTTCTCCTGGCGGACTCAAAGTGCCAGAGCTGCAGCCACTAGGACGTGCTCTATAGGCAGTAGCAGTGTTAGGGAGACTTGCCCAAGGTCTCCTACTGAATAGTTGCTGGTTTACTGAACAGGCAGAGGCGAGCATCGAACCCAGGTCTCCTGTGTCAGAGGCAGAGCCCTTAACCGTTACACTACAGAACTCAGAAGCAGGAGATAGGACACACAATATACAGCAGTGTAAACAAGACACATTAAAGATTCATTTATTCAACAGACAGGTTATCAATAACAACAACCAGAAACCGCAAACCCTAAAAAGGGGGAGGGGAAGGGGAGGAGTGGAGAGAGTTCAAGAGGTTGACAGCTGAGGGGAACGTGTTTCTATGCCTAGTCCTGGTGGAGATGGCCTGAAATCTCTGGCCTGATGGGAGTCAACTGAAGAAGCGGTCACCTGGGTGTGAGGGACCGTTGTCAATCCTCAATGATCTTAAGCCCAGTCCAGAGTTGTAGAGGAGGGAGGAGGGGTTTCCCAATGATCCTCTTTGCTGATCTGATGTGTTTGTCGCTGATGGAAGAGCCTGCATACCAGACCAAGATGGAAGAACAGAGGACAGATTTAATAGTGGAATAGTTGAAGCTTGTCAGAAGCTCCTGGGCCATACCAAATTTCTTCAGTTGGCGAAAGAAGAATAGTCTCTGCTGGGCTTTCCACTGGGTAGAGGCAGTGTTGGCCTTCCAGCTTAGGTCATTGGATATGGTAGTGCCCAAGAGGTGGAAACCGGGTACTCTTTCAACTTCAGTGCCATCAATGTAGATCAACTTGATGGTGTTAGCTGTATTGAGGATCAGCCTGTTCTCTCTACACCAGTGGCATATTCTGTCAACCTGCTGACAGTAGGCCTGATCATCATTCTTGGGAACAAGGCCAACAATGGTGGTGTCATCAGCAAATTTCATGACCCTGACAGAGCTTGCCAAAGATCTACAGCCCTCTGTCGTCCCTTACTGTAGCATGGATCAGTTGCCAAGCTTTAGTGAACCAGTGATTGAGGAATGGGCAGACAGCAGAGTCTGTACAATCACTAGATTATATTAGTTCTGTAGTAGGAGATCAGCAAAGCACTGAGCCCAGGAAACTGCTACCCTTCCTACATTGCTCGAGAGAAAACTGCTGATAGTGAGACTTCCCCCAGCTAATGGCAAAAGTGCATTCAACGAAAGATTTCAGAGGTGGTAGGCACCAGACACACTGGCTGCAGGATGGATGACACAGGATCAAGCGTACTGTTCAGTAAGAACCATTCAGTGTGCTCAAAGCAAAAAACAATTTTCAGTGGATACCAAGAAGAGAGGTAACCACTTGGCACTACTGAATGGTATTTATTGTCATATTCCCAGATGATATCAATCGATAGCAAACATTACGATGTGCATGAAAGGTGATACTTATCTTTCCAGACAAGAGGATGTGTCAGGTGTAGCGGTGGGATGGCAGAAGTGGATTCAAGGCAGTGCAGGCAACATCAGTGGCGTAGCTAAGAAGCTATGGGTCCCAGTGCAAGATTTACATTGGGCCCGCCAAGCACTCTATACATAACAACTGAAATGGCACACCAGCACCTGCCAAGGACAACCACGGTGTCAGAGGTGCAAGAAGGGGGTGGGGAGCAGTTTGTTAAAGCACATCTGAGGGGAAAATAAACTGATGGGATAAACAATTGTATCTATTCTCCTTCTCCTAAAAAGGACTTCTTTAGATATCCCGCAGTTTAATTTTATATTTCAATCTAGTTTTTACATGTTTAGTGTTTCATTGTTTCTGGTCAATGACACATGCATTGAAGTATGTCAGAGCTCAAATCTATGAACCATTTACTAAGGGTTACGCTATAGTCCGACCCAGTCCCGACCCGGACAGAAACTGTCACTTGCATGCCTGATATTTAACTCTTTTAGACAGAGAAAGAAAAAAAGAAACACTGCATAGTCATTTTGCGCTTGGCACTGTACATACACATGTCTATCTAATTATGTCACATGTCACCTCGGTTGTCCTTTAATGATTACAACTATGTCAAACATCTATAGAAGTGATTATTACAAACACAGGACCAATTGAGAGCTAATACTGTGGTTGAGGGACGCCCCCTGGAGCCCCTCTGGCCCGTGGGCCCCGGTGCAGTCGCAACCTGTGTGTTCCCTATTGCTACGCCCCTGGGCAGCATATGTATGAATACGCAGACAGATAAATGTCCTGACAGGTGAGGTTTTGCACACAGTATATCATTAGCTTCATTGTGCATATGTTGATACTGTATATGTCTATATGCAACTTTGTGTTGTACAGTGGTGTGAAAAACTATTTGCCCCCTTCCTGATTTCTTATTCTTTTGCATGTTTGTCACACTTAAATGTTTTTGCTCATCAAAAACCGGTTACTATTAGTCAAAGATAACATAATTGAACACAAAATGCAGTTTTAAATGAAGGTTTTTATTATTTAGTGAGAAAAAAAACTCCAAATCTACATGTCCCTGTGTGAAAAAGAAATTGCACCCCTTGTTAAAAAATAACTTAACTGTGGTTTATCACACCTGAGTTCAATTTCCATAGTCACCCCCAGGCCTGATTACTGCCACACCTGTTTCAATCAAGAAATCACTTAAATAGGAGCGCTATCTGACACAGAGAAGTAGACCAAAAGCACCTCAAAAGCTAGTCATCATGCCAAGATCCAAAAAAAAATCAGGAACAAATGAGAACAAAAGTACTGTAATTGAGATCTATCAGTCATGTAAAGGTTATAAAGCCATTTCTAAAGCTTTGGGACTCCAGTGAACCACAGTGAGAGCCATTATCCACAAATGGCAAAAACATGGAACAGTGATGAACCTTCCCAGGAATGGCCAGCCGACCAAAATTACCCCAAGAGCGCAGAGAAAACTCATCCGAGAGGCCACAAAAGACCCCAGGACAACATCTAAAGAACTGCAGGCCTCACTTGCCTCAATTAAGGTCAGTGTTCACGACTCCACTATTAGAAAGAGACTTGGCAAAAACGGCCTGCATGGCAGATATCCAAGGCGCAATCCACTTTTAAGCAAAAAGAACATGAAGGCTCGTCTCAATTTTGCTAAAAAACATCTCAATGATTGCCAAGACTTTTGGGAAAATACCTTGTGGACCGACGAGACAAAAGTTGAACTTTTTGGAAGGTGCGTGTCCCGTTACATCTGGCGTAGAAGTAAAACAGCATTTCAGCAAAAGAACATCATACCAACAGTAAAATATGGTGGTGGTAGTGTGATGGTCTGGGGTTGTTTTGCTGCTTCAGGACCTGGAAGGCTTGCTGTGATAGATGGAACCATGAATTCTACTGTCTACCAAAAAATCCTGAAGGAGAATGTCCGGCCATCTGTTCGTCAACTCAAGCTGAAGCGATCTTGGGTGCTGCAGCAGGACAATGACCCAAAACACACCAGCAAATCCACCTCTGAATGGCTGAAGAAAAACAAAATGAAGACTTTGGAGTGGCCTAGTCAAAGTCCTGACCTGAATCCTATTGAGATGTTGTGGCATTACCTTAAAAAGGTGGTTCATGCTAGAAAACCCTCAAATAAACCTGAATTACAACAACGCTGCAAAGATGAGTTGGTCAAAATTCCTCCAGAGCGCTGTAAAAGACTCGTTGCAAGTTATCGCAAATGCTTGATTGCAGTTATTGCTGCTAAGGGTGGCCCAACCAGTTATTAGGTTCAGGGGGCAATTTCTTTTTCACACAGGGCCATGTAGGTTTGGAGTTTTTTTCTCACTACATAATAAAAACCATCATTTAAAACTGCATGTTGTGTTCAATTATGATATCTTTGACTAATAGTTAATGGTTTTTGATGAGCAGAAACATTTAGGCTGCTTACACACCAAGACGTTACATGTAACGCTCCCCCAACGCACAGCAATGTAACACAAGTGGGCTGTTCACACAGCCCACGTTGCGTTACATGTAACGCTGCACGTTCTGTGCAAAGTGCAGCATGCTACGGCGTTGGAGCGGCTATAGCCGTGTTAGACTGTTTGCACATGCGCAGTGGGGGGCGGAGAGGAGGCGGGGAGAGCCAGCTACAGTAGCCGCGCACATGGCTACTTAATATTCACTGCACTGGCGGGCGCTGATTGGCCGGCGGGACCACGTGATGCAGAGTGTCTCGCTCCGCATCACGTGGTCCCGCTGGCCAATCAGCGCCACTCTGGGAGACATTATAGGACTCGAGCCGCCTAACGCGGCTCACTCTACCGTCGGCTCTTGCAGCACCATACGTTGTGTTAGGTGCACGTTATGCGACCTTAACGTGGCACCTAATGCAACGTCTTGGTGTGCAAGAAGCCTTAAGTGTGACAAACATGCAAAAGAATGAGAAATCAGGAAGGGGGCAAATAGTTTTTCACACCACTGTATGTATTTAAATGTTGATGTGTGTGCATGCATGCTTGTGTAAACATACGTGTGCTATATTCATGGATGTGTATGTGACTAGAAGGGCCTTGTTCCAGAAGCACTTTGGGGGAATGACCTGAGACTCAGGTAGGGGCTGTTTATTACAAAGCAAACCACATGGCTTGGCAGTTCATGTCTCCTGTTTATCAAGGGACTTGTGGCAACAGGCAAAAAAGCAAAAACAGAAACATGTTTTACTTACATGTGTGTAGGGTTAAATTAAAGGACTACTGTCGCGGAAATCTTAAAATTTAAAATATATGTAAACTTATACAGATGAGAAGTATGTTTCTTCCTGAGAAAAATGAGCCATAAATTAAATTTTCTCCTATGTTGCTGTCACTTACAGTAAGTAGTAGAAATCTAACAGAACCGGCAGGTTTTGGACTAGCCCATCTTCTCATAGGGGGCTATCAGGGTTTTCTTTTATTTTCAAAAGCACTTGAATGGCAGTTGCTTTGTCCAACTGCCAAAAAAGTGTATGATGAGCAGGAGGGCAGGCCAGCATTTTTGTATAAATCTTTTTTTCATAGAGAGTCTTTATAAAGAATAAAGGCCATGCTGAAAATCCCCTATGGAGAAATGGACTAGCCCAAAACCAGTAATGGTCAGATTTCTACTACTTACTGTAAGTGACAGCAATGTAGGAGAAAAGTAATTTATGGCTGATTTTACTCTGGAAGAAATGTACTTGTAATTTGTATGTGTTTACATATATTTTAACCACTTAACCCCCCGCGGTACGAATTTCTCCGTCCCTTTTTTCCCCCCTAAAAAACCAGGGACGGAGAAATCCGTACCTTCCGCGCTCCTGCCACTCGTGCACGCCGCCGCCCGCTCGCCCGAAGATCAATGAACGGGAAAATCCATTCCCGTTCGTTGATCTAAGCCCCCGCAATGATCCACTGCTTCTATTAGAAACAGCGCGATCATTGTGATCTTCTCAGCCTCCTACTGCTTCCTGTAAGCGTCCTTCCGGACGCTTACAGGTCGCATGTAAACAAACACACTGTGGCCATCTTGTGGCCAAATAGTAAAATACACCCTAAAGCATTTTACATATACAAACATTACATTTACACAATAAATCAACTCATTACCTCCCACACTCCCCAATTATTATTTTTTTTGTAATTAAAAAAAAATACAATAAAAAAAACAAACCATAAATAGTTACCTTAGGGACTGAACTTTTTAAATATTTATGTCAGGAGGGTATAACACTGTTACTTTATAAACTGCGGGCTTGTAATTAGGGATGGATGCAAAACTGAAAAAAATGCACCTTTATTTCCAAATAAAATATTGTCGCCAAACATTGTGATAGGGACATAATTTAAACGGTTTTATAACCGGGACAAATGGGCAAATACATTTCATGGGTTTTAGTTACAGTAGCATGCTTTATTTAAAAACTATAATGGCCGAAAACTGAAAAATAATAATTTTTTCCCACATTTTTTCCTATTTTCCCATTAAAACACATTTAGAATAAAATAATTCTTGGCATAATGTCCCACCTAAAGAAAGCCTAATTGGTGGCAAAAAAAACAAGATATAGTTCATTTCATTGCGATAAGTAATAATAAAGTTATAGATGAATGAATGGAAGGAGCGCTGAAAGGTGAAAATTGCTCTGGTGTTCAAGGGGTAAAACCCCTCAGTGATGAAGTGGTTAAATTTTAAGATTTTCGTGACAGTGGTCCTTTAAGAGATAATTGCAATGTTCCTATTCTGTCAAGAGAGGAGAAAGAGATTGAGGAGTAGACTACACAGGAGGTAAGTATGACCTGTGTATGGTTATTTTGACTTTTTATTTTCAGTTCAGGTTCTCTTTTAAATGTACACAATTTGTTATATTGTTTGTTACACTGCCTCTGCTCACTTTAAATCTTTACATTAGTTTTACTTAACATTTTATTTAATTGCCACAGCTTAGATGAACTTCCAGAAGACTTTACACATGCCGTGCTTAGGTGATTTCCCCACTAGCTCCTACGCATCTTCAAACAGGAACCTAAGAGGTTAAACTGCCGAAGGGAGGCAGGGGAAACCTCTTTTGTTCTGTGATCTCTCTGCTCGCTACCTGGGGGTAGGAAAGCTATACCCGCTAGAGAAGCCTCTGGGTCCTATCAACGGGACTTGCAGGAGACAGGGACTGTTTCTATTGGCTTCTGCTCCTGTCAGTAATAGGTAATCATCTCTGCTTATGTGAGTTGTGTGAGTCCCGCACTGATACCAACAGAAGAGAACTGTCAGAAATTGAAATGTGTTTTACCGAATGCTGTAACCTTGATGAATTGACATTTACTGTTTGACATGTGTTGAGGTAATTACAGCACAAGTCGGTAATTTACCTCACTGTTCGATAATTTCAGCTTTTCATGCGGTAACAGCCTTGGTAAATTGACACCTTTTTAAGTGCTCAGTAAAATCAGCTGTTTTCAGCATTACCGAATGAGGTAATGCTTGATGAATTGACACCTTTGTGATTTTGTAGAATTTAGGATAAGTACAAGGTATATTAGATAAGTTATCCTAATTACAATGCAGACATTATTAAAAATAAGAGGACAAGGAGGCACCCCCCTTACAGGTCATCTACGGTTCCCAAACCTTTTCAAAATGGGGAACTATATCTTTAATAACAGCATTAATGCGCTCATTCACCATCTGTTACACACTTAAAGAGGAGGAGTCAGCTATAATATCTCAGAAAAAACCCTACATATATAAGCAGATAAATACTTGCTCTATTTGCATAACATATGTATTGCATTGTCCACATTTTGATTTTTTTTATAGTAAAAAAAAGAGAAAATCCTTCTTAGGATTCTCTATATTAACTGTGTCTATCTTGAAGCCAATCCTGATGTCATTTCCTCCCTTACTCTCCTCTACCTGATTGTGTATGCATTGCCCGCTCTCCTCCCAGTCTTCAGGCACTCCCACCCAGCTCTGCGATAGAAAGTTCATTGTCTCAGCATGTGAAATATTGGCCAATGAGAGAGGAACAGAGGTGTGGGAGGGGAAAACAGGAGGGAAGGAGGCTTCAGCTAATCAGGCTGCATTAGATAAGTCTGAGAGGAAAGTAAAGAGGTAAAAAAAGACAACCCAGCATGCCCAGACAGCTTAAAAAACATGTTTCTTTTGCATTTTTAAAATCGATTTTCTCAAGTTACTTTTTTAACTTTTTGGATTTTTTTTTGCCTTGTTCCCACTATTCCCCTCCCTCAACACACATAGCAATTTTGGTAATGATAACATTTATGGGGGCTTTGATATTAACTGCTAGAGTTGGCATGAAATTATGCAAAATGATGCAAAATTGCAAAATTAGGTTTCCGGATTACGTTTACAAACGTAATCTATATCTTGCGCTGTAAGCAACATTTTCTCCCCAATACGGTTGTGATTCAATTCACTTACAATGAATGAATTAATGAATCGCATTGCAAATGTGCAGAAATGCACGCAACCATGGCTAGATGGCGCCTCCATTGGCAGCCATGGCCACAGGACTCTGGCCTTTTCTTGTTTTTCTTCCCTTTTCCTCACCAATTCACCTAGTTTTCCCTCTTGAAGATGTGCAGTGTGGTCCGGTGTAGCATTAGACGCTGTTGCAGGCCGTTTGGAGTCTGGGACCTGGAGTTTTTTCGGCCTTGCCGCTGTCTGGGTCCATTGTCTGTGCAGGTACAGGCCATGTGAAGTCCACCCCTGCTTCCCAGTAGTAATGGGCCTAATATCAAATGTTGGGTTCTCGAATTTCAAATCCAAATCTCCACAAAAATTTTCGAATCTGGTGAATCTGCAAATCTCCATAGTCTTCAATGGCAGGCGAATGGCCGCTGACTTTAGCGGTTAATAGCAAAGCCCCCTTATGTGCGAGAAACACCCAATTTTCAGGGTATGTGGAGGGGCACAGTGGGTACAAGAGGGGAAAAAAGACCCTATCATTTTTAATAAAATCAATTTTAAAGTTTCATAGGAAAAATGAATACATTTAAATGCGGTAAATGACAGATAATGTAGCAAACGGTATGTAAATTTACATGTATCAAAAGTAAGAGCAATTAATTTCATGACAGGGTTTCCAGGGAGTCTGTACGCAGTGCACCCTGATCAGGGCATGGGATATTGGCGTGGGATTTTTTTTTTAAAGGTACAGGTAAGTATTTCTGGTTAATTTAGAATATTAAAGGACTTTTTTCGTTGTTGTGTTTTTACTTCAGGTGAAAAAGTAGTATCAAAATATTTTAAGTATTTTTTGTTTTCTGGTGGCTTAAAATGTCATGTAGGAGAAAACTCAGGAGATAAAGTTAATTGCATATGGGCCTATGGCTATTATTATCTCCCAGGAGATAATTTTCATGTTTTCTTTAAAATAGCATTTTACAATTGAAAAAGTACCAAAAAGTTAGTGACAAGATAGTATCACTATTTTCTTGAGTTTTTTCTTGCTTGGTGTTGGTTTAACCACCCCCATGGTTTTAGACAGTATATCTACATCCCACAGGACTTCAGTTCCTGCCCAGGGACATAGATATTCGTCTCCCAACACACTCCCCACTTTGCGCGCTCTCCGCTCGCTCCCATGCACGCTCTCGTCACCGCTGGTTAGTATGAAGATCCGTAAATGAGAACACAGTTAACATCCACCGATCTAAGTACCCATGTCAATGATCGCTGGCATCAATGAGATGCCTTCGGTCATTGTAAAAAAAAAAAAAAAACTAACACATATACGTGTTACTTCCTCTGTGTACTGTTCAGTACACAGATTAGTAAATTAAGGGAGGACATCTAGTGGCCAAATAGTAAATTACACTTTAACACATTACACTACACACTGATACATACTGTACATTTACCATTAAAGTTAACCCCTTACCTCCCCCACTCTTCCATAGTTACCAAAATAAAACATTTGCATATATTAAAGAAATGACATTTAAAAAAAGAATTCATAAATAGTTACTTTAGGGACGGACCTTTTTTTTTTAATATGTATGTCGTTGGGGTATATTACTGTCATTTCTGCAAATATGGGCTTGTAATTAGTGACGGACGCAAAACAGAAAAAATACACCCTTATTTCCAAATAAAATATTTTCGCCATACATTGTACTTGGGAAATATTTTAGACGTTGTAATAACCGGGACAAATGGGCAAAAGTTTTATTTTAAAACTATAATGGCCGAAAAAAAGAGAAATAGCCAACATTTAACACATCAACTTTACTAATTTAGGTTTATGTGCATAGGCATCCCCCACTGCTTCTAGCAGGAACTGGCACATAGGAGTGTCATCCTAGTTTCCCACCAGTCAATGGATTAGTCCAGGGGTTGACAATGAGTAACAAAGTATTTTTCCCCTGTGTAGTAACTACTCCTTTAGCAAGATGGATATTTTTTAAACAGGCTCATAGCACCGGTGTGTACTGTTGATAATGCAAAGAATAAAAACCTGAGCAGACTGGCAGTTTTGGAAATTGTAAACTTGCTGCAGATTGAAATGGAAAGATACATTTTAATGGAAAGATACATTTTAATAGAATTAAACTGCAAAAAGTATTGTACAGCACTTGACGATTTTTAATGTTTTTTTTTTTTTTTATGAAAAGTAGAATTTCCATTAAAGTAGCAGGGTCAGCCATGCTATGCCTGGGTAAAAACATATATATAAGTAGATCACTGCTTGCTCTACTTACATTTCAGATGTATTGTACTGTCCATGTTTTGATTTCAGTAAATTTTATATAGTAAATAAAGAGAATTCTGTTCCTGGCATTTGTGATCTTGGTTCCCTCTGACTGAAGCTAATACTAATGTAATTTCCTCCCTTGCTCTCCTAGAATCTCTGTCATAGCTGCTTTCTTTGTAAACACATGAGAGCACAGACATAGAGATCGTATTTCAGCTCACACTGAACTGCACCCAGCCAGTTAGTGAGGAGCATGAATTTGGGAGGGGAGATGACAAGCTTCCCTCCTCACTGTCTTTGGTGATGGGGAGAATAGAGACAGTCTGACTGAGATAAGATTTATTACAGCAGAAACATTTCTGAATAGATTGGAGAGCTTGCAATGCAGGGTGAGGTTCCAGGCTGCACAATGAACACAGAACAATGGTAAGTTGAATTTGATTTTGTGGCTGACAATCCCTCTTTAAAAGAGAAACTGTAGTGAAAATAACATAATGAAATTATTGCTTTTTTTTTTTTTTAATTTACAAATTATTTAGACATCGTTTACCCATTGTAAAATCTTTCCTGTCCCTGATTTACATTCCAACATATATCACAGGTGGCAACATCTTTAGTCTTGGCAGGTGATCTCTGCTGAGTGTTTGTTTACTTTGATTTGTAAAGAGAGTACATAATATACCAGGTCTCCCAGATTGCTTGGGGGAGGAAATTCCACATAACTAATCAGCCTAGGCTAAACATCACTGGGAGGGCAGGGTTACATTCAATATACAGCAATATATTGTGTAGATATAGGAAGTGTGTCTGATACTGAAACCAGGAAAAGTATTATAAAAGTTGGTATCCTGAATCAGTTACTGCATTCTCAGTATTATATAAATTTTTTTAATCACTTAGCTTAAAGGAAACCTAAACTGAGAAGGATATGGATTTTTCGTTTTAAAATAATACCAGTTGCCTGACTCTCCTGCTGATCCTGTGTCTCTAATACTTTTAGCCACAGCCACTGAACAAGCATGCAGATCTGGTGCCCTGACTGAAGTCAGACTGGATTACCTGCATGCTTGTTACAGGTGTGTGACTCAACCACCACTGCAGCCGAAGAGATCCGCAGGACAACCAGGCAACTGGTATTGTTTAAAAGGAAACATCCATATCCCTCTCAGTTTAGGTTCCCTTTAAACTGGACATACATACCCATCCAGTTTGAGCCACGATAAAATCACTTTAAATATACAGGTGCATTCTATTCATTGCGGTAGATGCACGCACGCACTCCTGCCACTCTTCCATAGTGGGACGTAGAGTTCAGGGATTGTTGAGCGGGAACGTGTGTTCCCTGAGCAAATCTGAGCCTTCCTGGAAAGATTGCACCTAGGTACAAAAAGGAACAATGTGCATTCTTAACCACTATCGCAAAACAAGTGTAAAATTTAAAATACATTGAAAACCACATAAATAAAAAGTACATTTCTCCCAGAGTAAAATGTGCTGTACATTAATTTCCTCCTATGTTGCTGTCACTTACAGTAGTTAGTAGATATCTGACAGTACTGACGGGTTTTGGACAAGTCCATCTCCTCATGAGGGATTCTTAGGATTTTCTTTATTTTAAAAAGCACTTGGTGTATGGCAGTTGCTCAGTCTAACTGCCAGAACAGTGTGCAAACAGGTAGGGAGGGTGGGCGGTCTTCATCTTTGTATAGATCCTTTCCAGGGAGTGTGTTTGTAGAGATTAAATTAAATACTGAGAATCCTCCATGAAGTGATGGACTAGTCAGGGCTGGATTTTCCATGGAACACTGTAGGTATGTGCCTACAGGCGCCTTATGTGGGAGAGGCGGCCCACCCTCCTCAGATCACTGACCTCAGGCACTTACAGTCTAATTCCTGCCTCATATCATTGACCTCAGGCACTTACATCCTAATCCTTGTCTAATAATGATATGAGGCAGTGATTAGAGTGTACAGTGAAATAAGGCAAGGATTAGAGATCTGAATATTTTCATTTGTGGGTGTGACCTGTATTCAGCTGCAGAGCTTAGGGTGCCAGAACGTCTGTGCCTACAGGTGTCTGAGTTGTAAATCCATTCCTGGGACTAGTCAAAAACCTGTCAGTTCTAATTTATAGCTCATTTTACTCTGGAAGAAACATACCACTTATATGTATGTGGTTACTAGGGATGGTCAAAGAGAGATGCAAGTACTTCCAAAATTATGCAAATTTTTATGCAAATATGTGCAGTTTGACAATGGACCAATCAATTTAAACTGATCCATTTTCAAAGTGCATATATTTGCATAAACATTTGCATAATTTGTGAAGTATTTGCATCTCTTTGATCATTGATAGGGGTCCTTTAAAAATTACTTACAGCCTAAAGGGGCCCATACACTGATCAATTTCAGCTATCGATCAAATCATTGATCGATTTGCGGCTGATTTCGATTGACTTCGATCAATTTGATCTATCTGTCAGGATGGAAAATCTGGGTCGATCTACTGCTGGCAGCAGATCGTTGGCCCTTAGAGTTGCATTTAGATCGATTTCCAATAGATTTAATTCTGAAATCTATTGGAAATCTATTCCTATTGTGTGGCACACATCAGATAGATTCCTGTCAGATTCGACTTGACAGGCATCTGACAGAAATCTATCTGATGGTCGAATCTGCTGCAAATCTATAAGTGTATGGCCACCTTTAAACTTACTACCAGAAATAAATTGTAGTAGAACAGCAGTTAAACACAGCACTATTCCCTGCCATGGAAAGCCCCTTCAGCTTAGGATCTGAAGTGGAGATAACATTATCTTGTGTTTACATTCCTCAGTTGTTACAATTAAGATTCCCATACATCAGGAGATTATGGGCAGATTCGGCAAAAAGACAAATCTATCTCTAATCGAATCTGATTAGAGATAAATTTGTCTGTTCCTTGAAGCTGCCGATATACTGCAGGCCGATTCCTATCCGATTTCAGCATGAAATCTTAAGGGAATCGGCTGTGCCCGGCAGAGTCGGGACAAGGTCCTCCAGCACCCAAGGCTGAGACACCAAAGTGCGCCCCTTCATCCCTCCCACCCCAGCCGTCACACACTGAATGCTATTACACTAAGAGGCGCCACAGGGCCCACAACCTCCCCAACACCTTAATTACTAGTTATCTGGCTTGCAGTCACTGCCATGTATCCCCTTTCCTTATACAGTATATTTCTGCTTCAAACACAATTAGGAATGACAGCTGAATGAATTCTGCGCCCCCTCCTACACTGCGCCCTGAGACTGGAGCCTCTCCAGCCTATGCCTCGGCCCGGCCCTGGTGCCCGCCCTGTCTGCACCACCAATGTCTCCCCCAGTGTATAAATGTGCTCCCCCAGTATACACTGGCTCATAGCATCTGACATTAGACACTATGTGCAAGTGGCATGTATGGAGGCCGCCTCGGAGGTTACCAACACAGCGCGAAGGCTGACACTGGACTGGTAATGTATAATGCACACACTGGGGCACACTTATACCTTACGGGGCTACCGGCGGGGGTTTCATCGTTTTGTTGTTTGTTCCAAAATCGCCCGCTGTACCGCCGCACACCCGAGCAACTGCAGCCCGACATCTTGCACCAGACACGATCGACTAATGCGACCAATTTCGGCCCCAAATTGGTTGTATTGTCGAATTAGCCTGCACTTGGCGGCACCGATTTTCAACCAATTCGATAATAATGGGGGGGGGGGGGGGATGGGGGGGAGGGATGGGGGATGGGGGGGGGTTGACAAGCAGAGAAATTATTACTAGATGCACTAGATGCTGTATTTATATATTAAAATGTATTAATAAAATGCAATGGAAGCTTTCAGAGCAGATAAACTGGACTTTGGGGCCTTGTAATTTGTAAACAGGCAATATTACTTGTGCACAAAAGCAAATATGATAACTATATGGGTAATAAAAAGTAGGACATTTTTTTATTGAATGTCATGTCAGAGTTTAAATAAATAAATGAATAATTAAATCCACTTTAAATAAAAATCGCCACAGGAAATCAGTGTTCTGAGGTGACAGGAGCTGGTAAAGAGACTGACACAGCAAAGTGGTGGGCCATACCCATACCTAGCCTACCAACCCCTGATCCTCCCTCTCCCTAGCCAATTAGACCCTGGGGCCTTTCTGATCCCCGCTTCCACTACATTTTGGTGCCTTTAGATACTTTTCTTCCCTCTCTACCTACCCTTATTTCTCTATTTCTATCTATAGTCTTCTATTCTTTGCATTATTCCTTAAATAAGAAAAAAAAAGATAAACTGTCCCTTAAAAAGATTCTATCTATATCTTTCTATTTTTCATCTTAATTTTTGATCTCTTTATCTATACCCTTTATTGAGTAAATCGGGGAGGCTGCATTCTGAGGAGGAGGCAGCCACCATCTTCCAGCAGAGCAGTATTGGGGAAGATTCAGGTAGTGAATGGCTGATTCAGAATCTGAAAGTTCAGAGTCTGCAGGGCTGCCATCCAGCCACTTGAAAATGGATCCTGAGTCCGCTGATGAGGGACAATTAGGACAGTCAGAGGCAGTGGCGTAGCTAAGGAGCTGTGGGCCCCGATGCAAGTTTTACAATGGGCCCCCCCAAGCACTCTATACATAACAATTTATACGGCGCACCAAAATCTGCCAATGGCAACTACAGTGTCAGAGGTCAAAAAGGGGATGGGGAACAGTTTGTTAATGATTACCACTATTCAAAGTATCTACAGAAGTCATTATTATGAGCATACGACCAATAGAAAGCTAATTGTGTAGTTAAGGGAGGGCCCTTCGGGGCCCCTCTGGCCCAAGGGCCCCGATGCGGTCGCTACCTCTGCACCCCCTATTGCTACGCCCCTGATCAGAGGCCATAGCAAGGGGCACAGTGGGCAACACTGCTGCAGCTAACAGTAGTGGTAAAAGCGGAGCCAGGAACAGACAGGGTGTGTGGCCACTTGTACCTTGCAGGCAGGAGGTACCAGATCATATTCTAAATGGACCCAGGTCACTCCCTAATTTTGTTGTGCCCAACATCCCACCTTTCACAGCCATTACTGGTGTGTTAGTACCTGGCACCAGTGGCAGAAGACCAATCTGGCACCAGTGGACTTTTTTCCAGCTGTTCATTACAGAGAAATTGTTAGTGCACGTAGTGGAGCAGACAAATCTGTATGTGCAACAATTTTCACAGAACCCCCTCACTTCATGCGCAACTGCGCGTACGCAGCCCGTCCGCGTGCCTGGCTCAATCATATGCCTGTCGCCATGAGCGTTCTGCACATGCGTGGTTCATTCTTTCAAGAACTACCCATGCACAGAACGTTAGTGGCGGGAGCGATATGGGCGTGCCACGCATGTGTAGTTGCGCCTGCCTACTTGCATAGCTAACGGAGCCACCAGCAGGAGAACGGAGGGAGCCCAGAGGACACCGATGGACCTCACGGACTATTGGTGTGGGGGGGGGGGCTGGAGGAAGCCCCAGGTAAGTTCAGTATGGCATTTTTTAGGTCTGTTTAGGGTCACTTTAAAATAATAGAGTGGAAACAAAATAGGTTAATCTCTGTGCTTTGTAGGGTGCAGCAGTGTTTAGTCTCTTTAAAGTCAGGATATGGCTGTTGTATTCTAACATACCTTACCGGAACTGTAGTTAACATTAAAACAAACTATTTCACTTACCTGGGGGTTCTGCATGCCCCCAGCAGCCGCCCGGTTGCGCGCCGCTCCTCCACTAGCCTCCGTTCTTCCGCCACCGCTCTGTTCCTCGACTTGTAAGTCGAGGCCAGTGCAGCCCTGCCAAGCGTATCCATTCTACGCGTTCCCGTCTGCAATTGTGCTATTGCAGACTGGAACGCAAAAAAAAGGATACGTGTGGCCAAAGCCGCGCAGGTGCAGTGGTCCAGCGGTGAAACCGAAAGCAGCTAGCAGCAGAAGAACGGAGGCTCATGCAGGACCAGAGTGGGACCGGACGGCTGCTGGGTGCTTGCAGAGGCCCCAGGTAAGTGAAACAGCTTGTTTTAAACCTACCTACAGTTCTGCTTTAAATGATGGTGAGTGATATTACACAGCAGATTATTAATGGAATGGTGGGAGCAAGGGAATACCATATAAGTGTCTAAGCCTAGCAACAATACTGTGAGAGTCGCAGCAAAATCTTAAACGTTCCTATAGCAATTAGAAAAAATATCTGAAATACAGACACTGTACATGTTCTGGTTTTGAAAAATGGCAAATATATTCATTAGATTATTTCAAGACATTGGTTGGGCATGGATTATCTGTAAAGACTGCCATCTTGTGGTGAGTATAATTTATGATACGTTTTTCTTTCTATTTTGTTCTTGTAAATCACTGATTTCTTGGAACAGAATGTCCCTCTTAGTTATCCAATAATATATATAATTTAAGGTGTTTTATCTAGAACTGACAGATTATTCATAATATTTCTGCTTATGCTCTTTGTGCATCTACAACTGCTTTGAAAAGAGATTTTGAGGATAGTCAGGCTGTTATTACAAAGCAGAATGATATATTGCTAGAATACACAAGAGAGAATTAAGGCTGTATTTGAAGGTCATACTGCAACATGACAATGTCCTCCGGTGCAGGATCCACCCTTTTTCCTACCACCTATGGCACATCACTGTTATCATGAAAAAGAAAAATCACTAATGGAATAGGTCTGTATTTGCATGTTAGCAGAGCAACCAATGGTCAGCAGAATCTTGTGACTCTTTGTAACTCAAACCACCACTCCACCACCTCCTCTTTAGGGCTGATTCTGGACTTGCAAATTAGTGGCCGATAGTGGCCAGTGCAGGCCACTTTAAAGAAACCTTGAACCCTAACTAAAAATGAAATTTGGACTTACCTGGGGCTTAGTTCAGCCCACCGTAGGTTGCAAGGTCCCCCGGCGTCCTACAGGCTCCTCTCCGGGTCTTGGCTGGCGGCTCCATTACTAGTTGACTTCAGATGACGCGTAGCCGGCCCGGCGTGATTACGCAGCGGGAAGCAGCCCTGACAACTTCAGGCTGAAGTCGTCTAGTAACGGAGCCGCCGACCGGGAGAGGAGCCAGGACACCAGGGGACCTTACGGCCTACGGTGGGCTGGAGGAAGCCCCAGGTAAGTCCCAATTTCATTTTTAATTAGTGCTCAGGGTCCCTTTAGGAATACACAACAACTCTAAATATACTATGCTTTGCACATGCTTCTTATGGTTAAAGGGGAACTGTACTGAAAGATGAATACATATGACAGCCTCCATATTGTTCACACTACAGGTTTCTTTAGTATGTTCCAATCCTGATTACATGAAGGACAAAGAGCAGATTGTCACGTTGTACAAGATGGTTACCTAATAATGTAAAAATGACCTGGATCTGCTAAGACAGATATGAGAATTCATTTTCAATATATTAAACTTTTGTTTCATACATTTATCGTTTTATCACCCCAATAAAGTTTATAAAATGGTTTATAAAAACTGTGTTTATATGTGCATCTGTCACCATGGTAACAGGCACCACAAAGTGAAATATCATGTTTCTAATTTGCCATAAAGATAGACAGTACTGAACAAATGTTTTTTGCAGTCTAATGTCATTCAAAAATTACCTTTGCATTTTAAATTCTGGCTAGCTTTTTAAGTCTGGAAGCTGTGCTCTGTGTTGTCCCAGACAGTGGCGTAGCTAGAGATCATGGGGCCCCATAGCTAAACTTTCATGGGGCTCTCAGATGTAGGCACTCTCAAGCAATGCCACCTGCCCCTACCCTATGGATATGCGTTAATTGGGCAGTTTACAGTCTCATGTAATTAACACCTCACACAGTTCATGGGCAGTGATACAATGTCGGAGACTGGAGAAACACAAGAAAGTGAATGATGAATACTGGGCCCCCTATGCTCCTGGGTCCCATAGCAGTTGATACACCCCTGGACCCAGGTAGTATTCTCTTACTGCACAAGTACGTAAGCTGCACAGAGCAACAACAATTTGTAAACACCGGCCCAAACTGCGAGACTGACAACATGTCTGAACCTCTTAAAGAGAATCTGTACTCTAAAATTCTTACAATAAAAAGCATACCATTCTATTCATTATGTTCTCCTGGGCTCCTCTGTGCTGTTTCTGCCACTCCCTGCTGCAATCCTGGCTTGTAATTGCCATTTTTATCCAGTGTTTACAAACAAAAGACATAGCAACTGAGTAGCTCAGCGTGTGAGTCATACAGATTGTGCAGGGGGCCTGGAGAGGGTGTGTATAGCTTCTACCCAATCACAAGCAGCACAGCACATTCCAGCCTGACTGCCTGAGCCCGACAGACACAACAGAGGAGAGAAGATTAGATCATATAACAGAAATAACACAGCCACTGTGCAACTATGAAATGCTGCAGTTAGACAGAGCACATTAGAACAGGTATAGGAACTTATAGGATAGAAGAAATAAGGATGAACATTTTGTTACAGAGTCTCTTTAACCACTTTATCCACCACTACAGTATATCTACGTCCTCTGTGTCTTAATCTAAGCCACGAATCAGTAGATATACGTCTTGTAGCAAAAGCAGTGCTGTGCAGGATTGGGCTTGCTCCTGTGCACATTTCTGGCACAATCTGATGCAGCAATAATTGGAGAATGGGAATATATGTTTCCTGAGCTAATGAGATTGATTTTTACCATTAAAAGTACTTTTATTCTCTCTGTTCATAGCGAAAAATACACTCTGTAGCATTATTTCAGAATCAATTATCTTCCCCATAAATTGTGACAGGAACATAATTTTTATGATAAGCAGTAAGAATAGCCAAACAAGATTTGCATTTTTTATCTAGAGTAGCACTTTTTATTTTTAAACTGGAATTGGTAAAACTGAGAAATAATGTGTTTTTTTAAATTTTTTCCCCTGTTTTTCCATTAAAATTCATAGAAAACAAAATTGTTCGAGGGAAAAAATGGCATAAAATGAAAGCCTAGTTTGTCTTGAAAAGAACAATATATACTTCATTTCTGTGTCATAAGTAGGGATAAAGTTATTTCTGATTAAATAAGGACATAGCTAAACTGTCAAAACTGCTCTGGTCCATAAGTGGGAAACAAGGGGGCGTATGCAATTCACTTTTTCACCTGAGTTTTCTCCTAGGTGATATTTTTACAACTTGTCAATAAAATACCTTTTACACCACCAGCAAGCAAAACAATACTCAAAATAATTTTGATAGTACTTTTTCACCTACTTTTTGTTACTTTTTCTATTGAAAAGTGCTAAAAAGTTAATTCAAATTGACGATAAAAAATTTTCTCCTAGGAGAAAACTCAGGAGGAAAAGTGAATTGCATATGGCACAAGGTCTGGATGCAAAGTGTTTAAAGGATAGCCGAGTAAAAAATAAACAGATGAGAAAAACAATCATATCTATCATTCTCCTACTAAAAATTACCTTTTTTTTTTTTACATATCCCACGGTTTTATTTTGTATTTAAATCTAGTTTTTAAGTTTTTACTGTTTTATTGTCGCTGTTCAAAAACACATTCATTGACGTATGCTAGAATTTAAATCTATGAATTATTTTTATCTCTTTACTGCTCCAGGAAGCCATTTACTGAAAGTGTTTTATGGCTGTAACTACTTATCATTGAGGGTTAAGCTATAGTCCGACTCAATCCAACCCAGTCCCGACCCGGAGAGAAACTGTCACTTGCATACCTGATGTTTAACTCTTTCGGGCAGAAAAAGAAGAAAACGAATACAGCCTAGTTATTTGTGTGTTTGACACTATACATACATGTCTATCTCATAATGTCACATGTCACCTCAGTTGTCCTTTAACCATGCGTGGAACTGTAAATGTAACAGATTGTTTCTAAGTCAAACAAATTTGAATAATTTAAAGTAACACAAAATACACTACAAATAACAAACCTATTGTATTTTCTTGGAATGGTTTTGATAGTGACTTTTAGCACATACAGTATATGAATCTATTTTTTCACTTATTGAATACAGATTATATAATAGCGCTTACAAACAATATAAAGTAAACCACAGATAAGAACAGAATAAAATTGGTGAGCTGAGCAAAACACCAGTTCATACAGCTGGAGCGCTTCCTGTTTTCGTGAAAAGCTAAAGATGTAATCTAGAAAATAGGGTAAAGCGCTGAAAGTTCAGTCTCTCAACTTGC
The DNA here is from genome assembly GCF_040937935.1 of Hyperolius riggenbachi. Taxonomy (NCBI): domain Eukaryota; kingdom Metazoa; phylum Chordata; class Amphibia; order Anura; family Hyperoliidae; genus Hyperolius; species Hyperolius riggenbachi. The sequence continues at coordinate 87,955,673 of NC_090650.1, forward strand.
ACTTAGCCACATGGAGGGGAGTATGCAAAACACAGTATTCCCCCCCCCCCCCCAATATGAAAGGACTCACCGGATGGATTGGCCAAACGGGCCCGTCAGCGCATCAGGGTTATAGGCTACCCCTCAGCCACCTCGGAAATCATGGCTGGGCTCTTGTAATTCCAATCCGGGGACGTCACCTCAAAAAAAAAAAAAAACGCTTCACATAGCGTAAAAGTGCAAGGGATACTTCCGACGTTTATTACAAAAAGTTCAAATAAAAACAATAGTAAGCTTCCAGTAAATACATGCGGGTATGGGAAAAATGGGGAGGCACGCAGCTCTGAGTTAAGCATGTCAGCCTCAAGATAGCCAACCGGGCTCTCAACCCAACAACACCGCCGCTGACAGTAAAGAAGGTCCGCGCATCAAACAGTCAATGCATCCGACGACGTCACACATAGCACCACTCCGTAGCTCTGCCCTACGTGTTTCGTTACTATTGTAACTCATCAGGGGCGTTTTTTTGGAGGTGACATCCCCGGATTGGAATTACAAGAGCCCAGCAGAGGTTGCCGAGGTGGTTGAGGGGTGGCCTATACCCCTGATACGCTGACGGGCCCGTTTGGCCAATCCATCCGGTGAGTCCTTTCATATTGGGGGGGGGGGGGGGGGAGAATACTGTGTTTTGCATACTCCCCTCCATGTAGCTAAGTGCAAATTGAGAATCTGACTACAGGAGACTACTTTGAGCGCTTTACCCTATTTTCTATATTGTATTTTTTCACTTAGCCTGAGTTCTTGGCAATAATGACTAGTATAGCCATTCATGCATGTAGTTAAAGTGTACCCGAAACAAAAGCTGCAGAAAAAAAAGATGCTTACCTAAACAGAGGCAAGCCTCTGGCTAGTCCATAGGCTTCCCCTGTCCGCCTCACTTCCACTGCTGGTGCGCACGGACCCCAAAAACATTTACAACAAGAGCTTGTCGTATATGTTATGTGGGCGTGCTCCTCTTAATGCACATGTGTGTGCAGTAAGCTGGAGCCACTCATCCACAAGGAACAGTACGTGTGCAGGCACAGTACAGCAATGCTTGTGCATGAAGAGGAGCGTGGCTGTGGTCTTCCAGAGGGTCCAGTGACAGTAGGGGTGAGGAGAACAAGGGTAGCCGCCCTCTGGAAGATCCAGAGACCTCCCTCTTCATAAGTAATCTAGTAAGTATCTGTTTTTGTTGCAGCTTTTACCTTAGGTTTACTTTAAACCAGCTAAGTTTCCATCTCCTGGTTTTCTTTGGGAGGCATTCTGTTTTTATTGGAAAGGTTCCAGACAAACCATGATTAGGGTTGAGGGAGCACAGTTTCATGAGCAGGGTGTGGCGGAAGTGAGGGTTAATTTACCTGGATGTCCACCTCTTGCCGTTGGTGATTCTCGCTGCGCTCCATCCTCACGACACTTCCTGTTTCACAGTGGAAGTTCCGGCTGTGAAGCAGGAAGTATCGGGGGGATGAAGCGCCACGGCAAGAAGTGGACATCCAGGTAAATTAACCCTCGCTGCTGGAGCTTCCTTCTAGGAAATTAGTGTATACAGTTTTGCTTCTCCCGAAACTGTGCATTCTCATTCTTAACCTTGACCTACCTTTTAAAATGTTTAACTTTAATTTCTAACACATCCAGTGATGTGCCTATCCCATGTGTGATTATCAAGTATTTGTTTATTATATTTTTAAGTTTATAGTCCTTTTAAATTCTAACCATGCTTGTTTTATGGGGCCTATAACTGGAGTGTGGAGATCCTTGCTTCTTATGAAGTTTATTTTAGATATTTGTTGTTTAGGAAATAATTATTTGTTTTTAATGTTTTTATTAGAGAAACCTGCTGTGTAGTTTGTTAAATTGCTGTTGTTAGTTGGAATTGGGTGTGATGATTGTTTTGTTTTTCTGAACAGATCCGAGAACTGAGTAGCAGCTAACCATACTGTGGGAACCAGCACATGTCTGGATAATGGGAACTTGACTAGAAAGCAACAATAATAATGAAATCACCAAGAGACTATAGTATGATATTCTATAACTTGTATTCCTTCAACAATTTATGCAAGCCCATATGTTGTTGGTCCCAATCGTATTTTAAATAAGCAGTTTACAATATACTTGGGACTGAAAGACGTCTTAGTGTCGTTGGCCCAAGGGATACCTTCGTAAATGCTTTAAAAGCTGTTCCTTAAGTCCGATATTGGTACAAAAAAGGTAATTTTACACGTTGTGTAAAAAAGAAATATATCACTAGTACTATTAAAGCAACATAGATTTTAAAACACAGAAATGGTTAAAGATGGAAAGAGAAATGAAAATGAAATTTAAAATTGCTCTGCTTTTCTCATGGCAAACAATGCTATTTTTGGAGATCAAAATTATAGAGTGCGGTAAAGGTATAAGCCCAGTGGTCCCAAATTGCTATGTAAATTAGTGTAAAAATCACAGCTGCACCCCATATCAGGAATAGCTCTTTTTATTAACCTTTTCAGTGCTGATTTCCAGAGAATTGTCGGCCCAACCACAAATGCACTGAGCTGCTTCCAATGATTTTGAAACGTGGTTTATTATAGTATCATGATCTTTAAAATGTGCAAATGATGTCACATAAAGTCGTAAGGTTTTAGGATAAGACCCTTTATTGACCTCACCAAGAATAGAGGGCCAAATTGTGGAGGACAACATGGCAGACGTTGAAGTAAAAGTTATATGAGAGTAGTGTCAGTCCTATTGGAGGCAGCACTGCTCAACTGTAAATATTCCTTGGTATACTAACATTTTGTAGTATGATCAGGATACTAAGACTGGGTTCACAAGGTTTGTGGTGTGGACAGTTACAGCAGATGCAATAGACCATTCACGGCACAATCCCCTTTTTTTCGGGCAGTCATAGCAGATGCAGTGTGTCTATCCACCTCCATTGTTTCCATTACGGACATGTCATATATATACCATGCTATTATAACTTGTCTGACTTCTGTCCGGTGTCCAGAAAAGGTGGGCAGGATGGGGCTTTGCATGCTGTCACCGCAATGGACACAACTGGCAAGGAATGGAGCAGATATGTCTGACATGCTTAACATAGAATCCATCAACAGGTTTGTTGGGCCATTGTGGTCCATTTCGTGAAACAGACCAATTTCAGCTCAGATGTGACCTAGCCTTAAACTTTTAATTACACAACTTTGCCATTTAAATTGATGCAATTAGCACTTTATAACTCTGATCCATACTTAAAGAGAAAACACCTACTTACGGAAGAAGAGGTAAGCCTCTGGATCCTGTGTAGAGGCTTTCTGTGTCCTCCATTCAACTGCTGCCAGTCACCAGGACCTTCCAGGAGATCCGGTCACGCTCCTTTTCATGCATGAGTGCAGCTTTGCTACTCCTGAGCATGAGCAGCTCCGGCTTACTGCGCAGGCGTGGCCGTACTCGCACAGCATGGCCACGCTCATTCCTGAAGAGGTGTGCAGCCCCAATCTTCAGTTCAACTAGCCCTTTCTCGGATTTTTTCAGGGGTTCTGTGAGTCGTGACGAAGGACTGAAGGACAATTTGGCTCTTCTTAGCTAAGTATATGGTTTTTAACCCGAGGTTCGCTTTGGGCATGCACTAAAGCAAACCTGTGGGAGGAAAATAAAGTAAACTTAGATGCTTACCTCAGTAGAGGGAAGACTCTGGATGATGTAGTGGTCTCTCTAATCCTCAGCAACTCCACCAATGCTCGTCAGGACTCTTATTCTTTCTGGCAATGCTCCCATCTGTATATGACCATGGACTCACTGCGTAGGCGCAAGTACGGCCCATGACTGCACAGTAGCATAGGGCTGGTTATGCACAAAAAAAGCCATGCACAAGTGTCTCCATTGCTACTGCGAAAGCTGTACTTGTGCCTGCGCAGTGCGGCCACATGGGCGGGAGCACAACCACCAGAACATATTTGACAAGCTCTGGTAGGGTCCCAGCGCTGAATCAATGAGGGCAAGGAGGATGGAGAAGCCTCTGGTCTATCCAGAGGCTTCCCACTTCTGAGGTAAGTATTTAAATTTCTTTCTTTTTTTGCCTTCATGTACACTTTGAAGGTATTAGAAAGGAGGAGACTATGGGGTTGATTTACAAAAGAGTGTTAACTGATAGCGCAACTGTGCTATGCAGTTAACACGCGATGTGATGTGCGTGCATCTTTAAGCGCGCAAAGGCTTACGCCCGCGTGCTAACTAACGTTTGCGCGTGCAAACGTTAGGCGCGTCACCTCGCGTGTTAACTGCATAGCACGGTCGTGCTATCAGTTAACACTCTTTTGTGAATCAACCCCAATGACTACATAAGTACAAAGTGATGCAAGGATGAGTAGCATTTATGAGCTTTAGACTAGTTAACAGTGAATATTTTAATCAATTAATATTCCCTTTTTTTTGTATAACACTTTTCTCCTGTCGGACTCAAAGCGCTTGCGAGGCAGCCACTAGAGCGCACTGAGTAAGCAGTAGCAGTGTTAGGGAGTCTCACCCAAAGAACTCCTTACTGAACATGTGCTGGCTTATTGAATAGGAAGAGGTCTCCTACGTCAGAAACAGATCCCTTAACCATTACACTATCCAGCCGTAATTGAGGGTCAGAGGAATGAAAAGTGCCCCAAACACCCATTTTGATATGCTTTCTTTAAAGAGAGCTAGCCATGAATGGGCATTTGTAATAACTTTTTTGTACAACAGGAGATATCGGCAGCTCTTCCAAATACAGGCTGCACTTGAGTTTACCGTCTGCATAGATATGCAGAGCCCGCACACGGGCAGATTACACAACTTGCATTCAAACAGATGCAGCAATGAGGACATTGGCTTCAAGGACAGCCTGTGCACAGATTGTTCTATACTAGACTTTTCCACAATGATGATGTGCTCTCTCGGAAGAGACCTAACCACTAGCTAAACCTAACCACTAGCTGACAGTTAAAACATAGTATGAACCTGAGGCTTCTAGCCATAAATGGTCTACACATTTTCTAAAGAACAGGGAAACGATTGGCAGTGCTCAATCAGCCTGAAACTGAAATGAGACCAAGAGAGGCATGCACCGTCCCCCAGGGACTTAACCACTTGCCGACCGCACACTCATAACGTGCGTCGGCAAAGTGGCAGCTGCAGGACCAGCGACGCAGTACTGCGTCGCCAGCTGCAGCCTAATTAATCAGGAAGCAGCCGCTCGTACGAGCGGCTGCTTCCTGTCAAATCACGGCGGGGGGCTCCGTGAATAGCCTGCGGGCCGCCGATGGCGGCTCGCAGGCTAGATGTAAACACAAGCGGAAATAATCCGCTTTGTTTACATTTGTACGGCGCTGCTGCGCAGCAGCGCCGTAAGGCAGATCGGCGATCCCCGGCCAATCAGCGGCCGGGGATCGCCGCCATGTGACAGACCACATCCTGTCACTGGCTGCACAGGACGGATAGCGTCCTGTGCAGCCCGGAACACCAGGGGGAGGCAGCAGGTAGGAGAGGGAGGGGGAATTTCGCCGCGGAGGGGGGCTTTGAGGTGCCCCCCCCGCCACCCACAGCAGGCAGGAGAGATCAGACCCCCCAGCACATCATCCCCATAGGGGGGGAAAAAGGGGGGCGATCTGATCTCTCTGCCTGCTACCTGATCTGTGCTGGGGGCTGCAGAGCCCACCCAGCACAGATCAATCAAACCAGCGCTGGTCCTTAAGGGGGGGTAAAGGGTGGGTCATCAAGTGGTTAAATTACACACCTTGAATACAATTCAGATGCAAAACTATGCACTAAACCCTAATCTAAATAAATTGAATGCAAACTGATACGCGTGGATGCAGCTAGCCATAAGTAGACTTACATTTTTGTACAATAGGAGATATTGGCAGCGCTTCCAAATACAGGCTGCACTCGAGTTGACCAGCTGCATAGATGTGTAGAGCCCACACACGGGCATATAACACAACTCACATTCAAAACAGATGCCGCAAAAAGAGGGCATTGGCTTCAAGGACAGCCTGTGCACAGATTGTTCAATACTAGACTCTACTCTTCCATGACGATGACGTGCGCTCTCGGAATAGATCTAACCACTAGCTAAACGTAACCACTAGCTGGCAGTTAAAACATAGTATGAACCTGAGGCTGCTAGTAATAAATGGTCTACACATTTTCTAAAGAACAGGGAAAAGATTGACAGTGACCCGTTAAGCATACAATAGGGACTCTCTTAGAAAAATACTTTCAAATTTGGAGAATTAGTGCTCCGGGAAGGACAACATATTTTGGGGCATAGTAATAATGAAATTCCCATAACATCTGATAAGAGACTGGTAACCCACTTCCAGTAGCTCTGTACACAGTTACAGCTCCACATCATATGCCAGAAATCTGAAATTGCAGCGGAGCATTTTGGACAGGAGGAAGGGTAGTATACCCTGATTCTAGAATGGCATAAGATAAGCCTGACGGAGTATAGAAAATTGAATTCATTTACCATTTTCTGAAATTGAGACATGGTCATACGACTCCAGGGCATCCTCCCACTCCTCCGAATCCGTATCTGGAATATGAGCAAGCCATTTGAGCTTCAGGGATTCTGAATTATAGGTCACCAACACTGTTATAAGGGAGAGTACAGAGTAGTAATCAGACCCCCCCATACCTTAACCACTTAAGCCCTCGGTCGTTTTTACTTTATGCATCCGAGCAATGTTCACCTCCAATTCATTAGCCTATAACTTCATCACTACTTATCACAATGAACTGATCTATTTGTTTTTTCCGCCACCAATTAGGCTTTCTTTGAGTGGTACATTTTGCTAAGAGCTACCTTACTGTAAATGCATTTTAACAGTAAGAATAAGATAAAAACAGAAAAAATTCATTATTTCTCAGTTTTCGGCCATTATAGTTTTAAAATAATACATGCCTCCATAATTAAAACCCACGTATTGTATTTGCCCATTTGTCCCGGTTATTTCACCGTTTAAATTATGTCCCTATCACAATGTATGGCGACAATATTTTATTTGGAAATAAAAGAGCATTTTTTTCCGTTTTGCATACATCACTATTTACAAGTTAATAAAAAAAAAAAAAAATAGAAATATTTCATCTTTACATAGATATTTAAAAAGTTTAGACCCTTAGGTAAATATTTATGTGTTTTTTGTTTTTTTATTGTAATGTTTTTTTTTATTATTATTAAACATTTTATGTGGGTATTTTTGGGAGGGTAGGATGTAAATAGTATGTGATTTGGGTAAATATATGTGTATTTTAATTTTTTTTTACTTTTAGATGTAGTTTTAATTTTTGGCCTCAAGATGGCAACCTTGAGTTTGTTTACATGACGTCACTCTAAGCGTAACATGTACGCTTAGAGGGACATAGGAGTCAGAAAAAGCGAAGCTTCCGAGAGACGCTGTCGCTTTTTCTGCGGGGGAGAGGAATCAGTGATCGGGCACCATGGCCCGATTCATTGATTCCTGGGCTAATGATCTGCGGCCGGGAGCACGCGTGCACGAGCGCGATCGGCCGCAGGAGCACGCGGGAGCGCACATGTCCTTCTTGACGTAGAACTACGTCAAGGAGGACAAAGTGGTTAATATACCTATAAAGAGAAAGTCAGAAAATTGCATAGGCCTGGTCCCGAACTGCGTTTGTCAGCAGTACCTGAGCTGAAGGTGTTTCTAGAAATATTCCTTAATGATATTGTAATGGGCCATGAATGTGCTGTGTGAAAGAAGGCCAGGTGAGGATAGTTAGAATTGTCCCATAGTGGGCTATTAAAAAGGGTATCTACTGTATAACCTGGTGGATTTTCTTACTTTGTGACCAGACCTTAGCTTACAGGCTATGCAGCATTGTAGATTTGCCTAGCAGTTAGCTGGCAGGGTTTCTTGCACAGACATATGTAGTTAGACATTAGACTAATCATTTTTATAATAATTTATAAGTAAATCTTGTAAAATATAACCTATTTTAGCCATTAAGTCACATTCAGTAAAGTTCCTCTTCCTCATCATTCATTTGACAGGTCACATCTTTATTGGTTGTGCGTTATTATAAATAAGCTAAAGAAGGAGATAAGGCAAGAAAAAGAAGATTTTTGTGACAAATCTTAAAGGACCACTGTAGCGAAAAATTAAAAAAATTAAAAATGCATGAAAACACATAAATAAAAAACACATTTCTTCCAGAGTAAGGGAAAGTTCACATTACAAGAGCTTTTCTAAGTGCTTGTGACTTTAAAAGCTCTTGCTAATGTTATCCTATGTGAGTGTTCACACTGGAGCGATGTGATTTTGTAAAAATCCCCCCTAGCATTGCATTAGCAAGAGATTTTAAAATCTCTAGCATTTAAAAAGCTCTTGTAGTTTTAACAGGCCCTTAAATTAGCTAAAATGACTTATCTCCTATGTTGCTGTCACTTACAGTAGGTGTGTGAGAAAACACGGAAAAGCCGCCGCGAGTACTCAGAGTAAGGCGGCTGATTCCGCATTCAACATGGCAGCTTGCGCGCATGGGCCTGCATCAACTAGCCTGACGGAGCGTGGAGAAACCGCCGCATGCCCAGTGAACAAGGCGGCGGATTCTGCGTCCGACGCGGCGGTTTGCACGCATGGGCTTACCACTAGCAGTATGGCTGAACGCGGGGAAACCGCCGCATGCTCTGACAGCGGTGCGGCTGGCCCCGCGTTCAAACCAACAGATGCATTACAACACATGTCTGGTGTGGCTGGGACTGATAGTCCACACAGGTTCAGAAGGACGCGCGCGCGCGCTGAAAGGCAGAGCCTTTATGGCAGTCAGAAGGGTGTCAGCTGATCTAGCCAATCAGCTGACAATTCTATTAGGTTTCATTGGTCCAGCACTTAGGGGAGGCGCTGGAGAGTGCTTGTGTATATATACTGGGTGCTGGTCATTTCTCTGGTGTCTGGCGTTGCGATCACTACGTGGTAGCACTCAGACCTTGTCAGTATCTGTGATATTATCTGTGTTATTATCTAGACCAGTTCCTAGGTGTTAATGACCAGGGACCTCACACCTCAGACTAGGAATTAGGTTTACCATCTAGTCATACTCAGACCAGTTCCAGGGTGTTTTTGTTTTTTTTTGAAAAAAGTTTTATTGAGTTTTTAATATCTAACAGGAGGTAAATATAAAAAGATACATCTGATATAACAAATCCTAGTACAAAATGAACATATAAAGCGAGATTCATGAGGACATTTAGGATAGACGTAAAGCTTGGGTCATGGCTAAATGTATGTCCTGAGTTTAACTGTGCAGTGGAAGCAGATCCTTTCTAGAAGAAAAAGGAGGTGGAGCTCCTAGGAGCTTAATGAGTCTGGGATCTACTACATCCTGAGTAATTGAGGGCCTATAGGCCTTCTCTGGCAGTTGGGAACACATATTTCAAGGGTTACGCTATAGGTTATCATCGCTTTACATATTCACCATCCTTTCTCCCTTAGATAACTACCCATAGGGGGTCTAAACTCCCCCACCCCTTTCCTTCCCCCCTCTCTTTGCTCTCCCCCAGGTCCCAGGGCATAGATTTTAAAGTGCTACATTGACTTTAGTTCGATTCAGGTCTGAGTAGGATTAGAGGTGATTTCCAGGGCCCCAAGCGTCCCCAATAGTTGATTGTAGGCATACCATTCTGAGTACTTGAAAGGTTCCATAAAGTTATTGATGTCTTTCGAAGGGATGATATGCAATATGTATGGCTTCCACATCTTGAAAAAGCGATTAGTACCTTTAGATATATTTAAGATGGCGTCCAGTCTCTCCAGTTTCATTAGGTAAGAAAGTTCGTCGTGAGCGTCCTGTAAGGAGGGGGAGTTGGATAAATCCATCGGTTGAATATAGACTTTCTTGCTGCCAATATGATTAAATGCGCAATGTCCGGTATTGAGGTTCTAGGAAGTCCTTGTTGGGACCCATTAACATAGTTGAATAATAAAAGTGTTGGTTGTTGTGGTATTGATTTCTTGCAAATAATTTTCAAAAGAGAGTCAACCTCCTTCCACAAAAGTTGGATCGTGGGGCAAGTCCATATGCAATGGAATAGTCCAACGTTTTTTTCAGAACACTTGGGGCACTGATTTTTATAATGAGCCGGGGGTTTGGCATACCTAATATCAAAAGCATATTTGGCCTTAAAAATGAATAATAGATGTGATTCTCTCCATTTTTCACTGGTCATAATGTTCCTGATCGTGTTATTACCTTCTACTATTTTGGATGCAATTTGCTCATCTTCCATGTTGGACACCCAGCTTTTAAAATTCTGTTCTATTCTGGTCTCTATCTTTAGTTGTGCTAATGCTTTTTGAAGCTCTGAGAAGGATAATTTAGTGCCTCCTGGTTTAAGAAATGAGTCAAAAGGCGTGAGTTTGGCTATATGGGACACATTGTGTAGGTGTGATTTAGTATATGATCTAACTTGTGCATACATAAAATTATGATGGTTTGGGAGTTGGTGTTCACGTTGTAGTTCTCTGAAAGTGTATCACCTATGTTCCTCGAGATTTAGAAAAGTTCCCAACTTCACTAGGCCCTTGTCTTCCCAGGTACTATAGGTTTCGTGCATCATGCCTGGTACGAAACCCGGATGTCCCCATAGGGGCATATATTTCGAGACTGACCAGGGGAGACCAAAGAGCTTGCGGATTTCTTTCCATGCAGTGATTGTGTCACGTAGTAGTTGGCTATGTTTGATTCTGGTTGGTAGTGCTGACCAAGGGGAATGAAGAAGGCCTCTAAGGTGCCAAGGTTCTGCCATGGCACTCTCTAGCTTATAGTTTGGGTGTCGGAGACTAGTTCCTTTTCAATCTCGGACGTGTCTTGTTAAGCAAGCCAGGTTGTATCTCCTAATGTCTGGGAGGTTTAAGCCACCTGAATCTTTGGGAAGCTGTAATCTATTAAGTTTTATTCTTACTTTTTTGCCTGCCCATAAAAAGGATGAAAATGCTTTATTTAATTTGCTTACATCCTTGTGTTTGAAGAGTAGCGGGAGGACCTGCATTGGGTAAAGCAGTTTGCCAAAGCTTATCATTTTGAGCAATGCAGCTCTTCCCGCCAGTCCCAAAGGAATGTTGGCCCAACCTTCTAATTGAGTTGTCACCTTGCTAATTACTGGGGTTATATTATCTGAGTATAGTTGGAAGGGATTTTTATTTATTTTGAGGCCTAAGTACGTAATATGACTATGGGCTATCTGCACTCCCAATGTGTGCGCCTAGGCAGTATCTGCTTTGTGGGAGAGGAAGAGAAGCTCGCTCTTGTGAGCGTTGATCTTAAATCCTGATTCCCTACCCACTTTGTCTATTATATTTAGTACAGAAGAGACTTGCCGGTGGGGATCGTCTAAAAATAGAAGTATGTCATCTGCAAATAATGCAGAGGAGACTGTTTGATTGCCTATTGCTATGCCCCTGATATTTTTGTCTAGTAGTCTAGCTAGTGGTTCTAAGGCAATGTTGAAGAGCAGCGGTGACAAAGGGCATCCCTGTCTTGTGCCTCGGCACAAGGGGAATGGTTTGGAAAGAAATCCCGGAGTGGCTATTCTGGCTCTTGGGCTTGCATAAAGGAGATGGTAGAATTTCATAAAAGAGTCACTGAAGCCCATTTTGACTAGGACTTGTTCAAGCCAGTTCCACTGTACAGCGTCAAAGGCCTTTTCAGCGTCTAACGTGAGTATGGCCGCATTTTTATTTGTGATAGGATACGCTTTGACGTGCTCTAGAACTGCCAAGAGGCGTCTAACATTTGTCACCGCTGCTCTTCCCCTCACAAACCCTACCTGGTTGGGATGAATTAGGGATGGAATTGCCTGCGATAGTCTATCCGCCATTAGTTTAGTAAGGATCTTCAGATCCTGGTTAATAAGCGAGATTGGGCGATAGGAGTCTGGCAAAAGAGGATCTTTACCTTTTTTCCCAATTAACTTGATGTATGCTTCGTTTGCAGAGTCGGGGAAGTTTTTACCTGTTAGAATTTGATTGTAAATCTTAGCTAGCGTCGGGGCTATGTCTTGCTTAAGGAGTTTAAAGAACTCTGCTGTTAAACCGTCGGGTCCTGGAGCTTTGCCATTGTGAAGGCTTGTTATTGTTGCCCGCACTTCCTCTACTGTTACCGGGACATTCAGAAGATCTGACTGTTCTTCTGTAAGTTTCGGAAGATTTATGGTGGAGAGAATGGAGGTTGTAGAGGTGGGGTCAGGTGTTAATGGATTTTTGTAAAATTCACTATAATAATCGGCAAATAGCTTATTAATATCTTTGGGGTGATGTACAATCACTCCATTTTCGTCTTTGAGTCTGTATATGCGTGAAGGGTTAAGATCCCCACCAGCAAGTCTCGCTAGAAGTCTACCCGATTTACTCCCATGTTTGTACATAAATAGATCCCTATATGATTTTGTATGTAATTCCCTCGTTTTTGCCCACATGTCTAAAGATTTTTTTTGCTTCCAGCCAAGCCTTTCTATTTATGTCTGTGAGGAGTGAATTGTACAGTGTGTATGCTGTTCTAACCTTGTTCAGTGCCTGTTTATATTGTGCTTCACTCTTGCTTTTTTTTCCTTTAACATAGGATATTATTTTCCCCCTGAGGACCGCCTTTGCAGTTTCCCATAGCAACGTGGGATTAGACGCATGGGCTCTATTATCGTAGGTGTACTCTCCCCACCAATTAGATAAAAGCTGGTGGAATTCTTCATCTCCATAGAGGAATTGTGGAAAGCGCCAGATAATGTCTGTGCCATGCGGTATTACTTCAGTTAGAGTTACAGACACAGGGGCATGATCCGAAATAACTAAATCGTGTATCTCAGCTTCCTGGAGTCTGGTAGTCATGGAAGCCGGGAGGAACAAATAGTCTATGCGTGATTGTGAGCGGTGGGCATGGGAATAAAAGGAGAATTCCCTGTCATAGGGGTGAAGGTAACGCCATGCATCGGTGAGGGATAGGGTCTCAATCATTTCTGATAAGGGAGTGCTAATATGCGGAATCTGCAAAGGCCGTGCCCCATGTGTAGATCTGTCTTCAGCAGGTGATATGACATCATTCCAGTCACCGCCTACTATCATATTTTCTCCTGTCAGATTTGCAATTTTCCATTGTATTGTTTTAAGAAAAGAACGAGTTTCTGTGTTAGGACCATAGACATTACAAATACATAGGCTTTCCCCAGGTAATTGTACGGTGATGCACACCCATCGACCTTCATCATCATGTGCAATATCGAGCATCTCAGCCCCTATAGATTTATTGATTAATATCACTACTCCTGCTTTTTTCCCCTTTGCTGGAGACCCCACACAATGAGCCACCCATTTTTTTTTCATAAATTTGATTTCATTTTGGCCTAAGTGTGTTTCTTGGAGCAAAGCTACGTCCGTATGCAGTTTTTTGAGATGTCTTAGAACCTGGCCCCTTTTAACAGGCGACCTGAGTCCTTTGACATTCCAGGATACTACCTTTATTGCCATGATGATTCAGATTGAGATGGGATATAAGGTATTCTCCTAAATACAGTCAACATAATGATAACCCTGTGAACAAGCGTCTGAACCCTGAGAGAGAGCAAAGAGAGACCCCAAGAACTATTCCCGCTTAAACTATAAAAACATATCCAAGTATAGAACAATTTAAAGCTTAAACATAAGCTTTGTGGAGAACATAAACAGCATCTGTCCCGAACATGTCTAGGGACATACTCACTGTCCTGGGAATAGGAACCTTCCCTCGGTGGTGACTTCACTTCTTCCCGGTAGGAAATTTTCTTCTCTCCCCCCTCCGTAGCTTCTTCTTTAGTTTATCTTGAGCAACAAAGAATCACATTTTTAGGTATACCATGTTTAAGCAGTGGAGCGGACAAGCTATGTATATAAATGAAAATAAAAGTCCAGAGTAGTTCTGGGCAGCAGTTGGGCTTTAGCTTTGAGGTGGGTCGGTTGATCTTGATCCCGATATGCTGAAGTGTTTCTTCGCTTCCGAGGGCTCCTTGAAGAGAAGCACTTCATTGTCTTCTGTTGTCACACGAAGAATGGCAGGGTACAGCAAGGCGAACCTGATGTTTCTATGATACAGCTCTGTGCATACCACGCTGAACAACTTACGTTTCTTCGTGACTTCGACTGAGTAGTCATTAAAGATTCTGACTTCCACATCTTGGAGCCAGAGCGGTTCTTTACGTGCCTTAAATGCATTAATGACTTTGAGCTTATCGTTATAGTACAGATATCTTGCCATAACAACCCTCGGTAAGGACGTGTTGGTTTTGGGTGGGCCTACCCTGTGCGCGCGTTCCACTCTGAACGGGCCCTGAAGGCCTAATAGGTCTGGGATGATGGACTCGCAGATCTCCTGCAAGTGCTCCGGATTGTGCGATTCTGGAAGGCCCACCATCCGTAGGTTGTTACGCCGAGTGCGGTTCTCAATGTCATCTATTTTTTCCTTCAGTTCTTTGTTTTCCTGGAGGGCCGTGGCTAGTTTGTCACTATTTTGCTTGGTGTCCGTCTCGCAGGCTTTAATGCGTGCTTCTGTCTCATCCAGGCGAGCAGCGTGCAATTGCAGTGTTTGTGTAATGGCGGATAGTGAGCTCGTGACTGCCGTTTCCACGATCCCTTTCAGGTCAGGAGCAATCTGCGTGGCTACTTCTTTGGCTATCTTGCGGTAGTCTGCCGTTGTTAGGTGTACCCGAGGCCTCTCTTCGTACTCGTCAGGATCAGTCTCCCAGCCTCTAGCTTCAGGATCTTGCTGCGAGGCCCTTGTCAGTCTTTTCTCTGGCGGCGCCATTTTGTTTTTAGGTCCTTCAGGACGGAGGCTTTTCCGCGCCGAGCCGGTAACGTATTTGTCCATTAAGTGCTGGTAATGCGTTCTGTGTGCTATGGGCCACCCTCCCGGATGATCGGTGGGTGTGTGATTGCGGTGGTTAGCCGCAGTTTAGGAGAAGCTGCACGGAGCTCTTCTACTTCTCAGCCTTCCATGCCGGCGCCGGAACCGGAAGTCCCAGGGTGTTGATGATCAAGGAGCTCACACCCAAGAGTAGGCATTGTTGATTATTTGTTATGACCTTCTGCTTTCCTGACTACTCTTCTGATCTCTGATTAGGAACTTCACTATATCTGATACTCTGTTGCCGAAGTCTGCTTGTCTTAGGATTCCGCATCTGTCTCCTGTCTCTGTCCCTGATCTGTCTGTCTGTTGCCGACCCGGCTTGCCCGACCTCGAGAGCTATCTCCTCAGTCAAGAGATAGCTCACAGACCTGTGGGTGACACCCTTCCTTGGTGTCACTCACACTCTGTCCTTCCTACTCCTAGCCTGACCCCTCCCTCCGGAGAGTCTCAGGCTTGCGGAAGGAACGTGTTACTGTGCAGTACTCCTTACTGCTGTGCACCTGCCCCTCAGGTGCAGTCCTCAAAGTATTTCTGTTGCACCAAACACTCTTATTACCCAGGTGTCCAGAGGTTAGAGATATATCTGATTGTCGGTGATACTGCAGATCATCAATAATCGGGTATATATCTGTATTCTCGGTGATACTGTAGATCACCGGTAATCAGACCCTCTCTGTGTTACACCGATCGTTACAAGGTGGTAGAAATCTGACTGAAATGACAGGTTTTGTACTAGTCCACATCCTAATGGGGGATTCCCAGGGTTTTATTTATTTTCAAAAACACTTAGTGAATGGCAGTTACCCAGTCTTACTGCCAGAATAGTGTGCAGATAGGTGGTGGGTGCACCTTTGTAAAGATCCTTTCCAGGTAGTGCTTTTGGAAAGAATAAGTGAAATACTGAGAACCCCCCATGAACAGATGGACTAGTCAAAAACGTGTCAGCTCCATCAGATTTCTTCTAACTACTATAAGTGACCGCAGTATAGGAGAAAAGTAATTTATAGCTCATTTTACTCTAGAAGAAACATGTATTTGAAATATTAACATTTTTAATAGTGGTCTTTTAAATGACAAATTACCTTTTGTGAGATATCTCGTAATATCGTTTAGTGAAAGTTCATTAAACAATGTTAAACGACGGCCTGTTACACACGACAATCATTAGTTATGAATGACCGTAATGACTTATCCCATGGTGCATGGTCGTTTCAATACCCATTGACTTCCACGCTAATTGCCGTGTTTATCCAAAGTTGCATTCGCGCCCGTAAATTTGTTCTCGTGGTTCAGAGAACGATTGTTTGTTGCATCTTTTGTTGCCGCGTATCTCCTAATCCATCTTCCGAGGTCTTCTGGTGGGTATTCTGCGTAACACTACTTCAACAGTAGATATTAAAACTATTAAACATACTTGGTGCCCATTTGTGACTTTAAAACTAAAAGCCTAAGTGATTCTTTGTTATGCTTAGTATTTGTGATTCTTGGAATCATTTTGCCACTAATTGAAAGCAAAATGTTTATGCAAAGAGAATTTTGCATGACAAACAGCCTTAACTGATTAAGCAGGTACTTTGTGTGTTTTACAGAGTAAATAGTTGCATTTTGTTCTGAGAATCAATTTATATTAAAAAAAAGGAAGGGGTTAGAAATCAGTCAATCTGCAGACAAATGTGCTTCATGTTGATTTATTTTTCTACTGCATGGGAGAGTAAGAAACAGCAAACTGTGCCTCTTTGAAATTCAATTTGCTTCCAACTGGAGAGTCTGAATTACCTGCGCCGTAGCCCTGGAAATTCAGACAGGAAAAATAAGATATTAAAAAAAATGTATTTTTCAAAATGGACCGTTAATGCTTTGACATTTCCAGCCACAGAGGTGCTGTCATTTTGTCAGGTTGTAGTTTGCATCCATTAACATTAACGTTTAAAGGCCAAGCTAGAGAAATGCCTTTGTGTAAAATATTACCTTGTACACAGTGCCGCTGCACTTTGAAATTAACTAAAACGCTGATGGCAGAGCCCTTTGTTCTAAAAACAAATTTTGAAGTTTTGTTTCAAAAAGCCCACAGTGATTGAGTTACAAAGTACAGAAAGCTGAGCAAAAGTCATAAAGGCGGAAATGAACGAATTCTGGGAAGAGGCAGATTGTTTTGGTGCCTCGTTATTTAGGCGCAGTATATTGGGAAATCCTGTCACAATGGACATCAGCAGTGCATGGGGATAGGTCATCTTCAGTACAAGATAGGTTAAAGGACCACTATCACCCCCCCTCCCCCCCCAAAATGATAACATTAAAAGTCAATGGGAAGCCAAAAACAAACAGATACCCACAAATGGAGATGGAAGGCTCTGGGTCCTATAGAGCCTTCCCGCTCCTCAAACTGTCCCTGCTTTCCAGCTATGGCTCCCCCTGTAGCAATCAGTCAAATGCTGCTCTCTGCCACTGCAGGAAGCTCCGTAAGTCTTCGGTAGCCCGAGTGCTTCTGAAGAAGGGTGGATCCATACTGCATCTACGCTAGTGCGCTTTCTCTCTCACTCAGGCTCGGACTTACCTAACAGGTGCCTATAGGCACAGATGTCCAGGCACCCTAGACTTTTCCCTCCTTGAACCTGCAAACCCCCGCCGAACTGCACTGCAAATGTGCTGGTTGCCCCAGCTGTCATTTCTCCCTTACTTCCCTGCCTATCATAAGTAGCTACAGATGCTCCTTAGTATTAGGTAGCCAGAGGTACCCTCAAAATTAAGTAGCTAGTGGTGCCCCCAAGTATTAAGTAGCTAGAGGAACCTCCGTATTAAGTAGATAGAGTTGCCCCTAACTGAAGGGCAATCTCGTCATTTGAATACAGAGAGCAGGGTGAGTAACCTCTCATTTACACTCTCATCAGTACTCTGCATAGGGAAGGAGGGAGGGAGGCGCTTAGAAAGGGGATTGAGCCACCTTTCCATCATGAGGAGCCTGTAGGCACGTGCCTACAGTGCCTTATGGTAAATCCAGCCCTGCTCACACTCATGCATGTGCAGAACAGAGCTGCCCGTCTTCTGGAGCACTCGGCTCCCAAAGCTTTCCTAAACCTCCCGCGGTGGGGGATTCAGATGGAGGAGCCTGCGGGGGAACGCGGGGTCCATGAGAGGGACTGGGGGGCTCCATAGGACCCAAAGCCTTTCCCTCTCCTTAGTTAAGTATCTGCTTTTTGGGTTTTTATTTTTTTTTACTTCCCATTAGCTTTAAAATACAAGTTTACTGTACATATATGTATAGGAAGCACATTTCTCCCAGATTAAAATGCAGTATAAATTACTTTACTTCTATGCTCCTGTTGCTTACAGTAGGCAGTACAAATCTGACATATATGACAGGTCTTGGACTAATCCCCCCCTTATCGTATTATCATTGATTTATAAAGTGCCAACATATTCCGTGGCGCTGTACAAAGTAAGAAACAAACCTTGGGTACATAATAATACAGACAATGGCATATGCAAACACAGGTTGGGATTACAGCTGCCCAGAACCCCCCCTCAGACCAGGGCCAATGCAGCGTCTGAGGACAGGAGTTGAGACACCAGAATATCTGCAGGTATCCTGCAGCTCACAGCACTGCCCCTTTTGTTTCCCTGCTACAGTTGACTTTGAATGGAGCAGCAGCGTGTGTACAGAGCATGGAGCAGCTCTGGGGAACTTGTTGGCTGTCCTCATTATTATCTGTATCCAAGCTGCTCCTGATCGATCCTGTTGTTGATCAGGAGCAGATCGGACATTTAGGAAATAATTGTCAGATCCTGTCCCTTGGACGGGAAATTGCATTATGTGTACCCAGCATGATGTCCTACCATATTATACTGTATTGTGCGTGGCTGAGGGAGACCTTTCGGTAATCCCCCCTTGAAAATCCTGAGTTTGCCCCTGAATGGAATACACCAAAATACAAAATACAGCATTGGTACAAAATACAGAATTGGTAATTACAGTGACAAAAGTAACATGATGAAACAAATTCCAAGACACCCAGTGGGTGAGAGAGCCCTGCCCTTGCGAGCTTACAATCTAAAGGGAGAGGGGGATTACTTTACAAAAGAAAGCCTTGGAAAGGATCTATACAAAGATGTCAGCCAGCCTACCTGCTCATATGGATACTATTTTTTCAGTTGGATTGAGCAACTGTAGTTCAGTAAGTGCTTTTGAAAATAAAGAGAATCCCTAATGAGGAGATGGACTAGTCCAAAATCTGTCAGATCTATTAGCTTTCTACTGCCTACTGTAAGCGACAGAAATGTAGGAGAAAAGTAATACATCCTGCATTTTAATCTGATATAAATATACTTCTTATAAGTATGTGTACACAAGTATTTACATTTTACATTTTTTTTACAATAGTAGTCATTTAAAAGAGAACTTCATGCAGTGTAATTGGACAGTGAAATTAACTATAAGTTATCACTGGCAGAAGGTTTTAATACTATCAAACCAGGTGGCCGACTATTTGAAGGAGTTAGGTGATAAGCTGAGAGAGTTTTTACATTAAATCTATAAAGGTGCCCATACATTACTCGATTTTGCGGGCAAATCCACTTTCCGATCTAATAATTTTATCGAATCGGAAGGGAATCGGTGCCGCAACACGGCCACCTGATTGATCTTTCGATCCTTCTTTCAGCTGAAATCGTTCAGGCATGGTGGAAAATCTCGGTCATATGGGTGTGAGGCAGCAATGGTCTTCTCTTTCCCGACAACAGACAGACCCCCAGCCCTCATGTAGTTGGCCGCAGGCACTTGGGGTAACTGCAGACCCAGGAGTGGTCAAGAGGTCACGCCAGTGGACAGGTGAGCCTTTAGTACTTTAACTGGGGAGGCGGTCTGGCAGGCAGTGGTGCTAGTATGAATTCCATTAGAATTGATACTGAAATCTATTGGAAATCTGTCTGCAGTGTATGAACAGACAATAGATGCCTCTATAATTAAATTCGCACAGAAAGGGAGCTATTTGATGATCAATCTGGTGGTAGATGGACAGGTGAATGAGCACCGTAAGGGGGAACTGTAGTGAAAATAACATAATGAATAAAATTGCTTATTTTTTATAATATTAATTTATAGATTATGTAGTCAGTGTTTGCCTATTGTAAAATCTTCCCTCACCCTGATTTATATTCTGAGATTTATCACTGGTGGTGACATCTTTAGTTCTGGCAGGTGATCTGCATGGAGTGTTTGTTTACTAAGAGTTCTATGCACAGAAGGAGATATTGCTT
This sequence comes from Hyperolius riggenbachi, assembly GCF_040937935.1. Taxonomy (NCBI): domain Eukaryota; kingdom Metazoa; phylum Chordata; class Amphibia; order Anura; family Hyperoliidae; genus Hyperolius; species Hyperolius riggenbachi. The sequence goes on from NC_090650.1 coordinate 87,975,842, forward strand.
GAATGGCAGTTGGAAACAGCTGAGTAGGCGTGGCCTCACATGCACTGATGCCAGTGATGCGAGTGCTTGCCATACTCAGGAGACTGCCAGGAGTGCGGCATCCTGTGTATTCAAAGAGCGCATGCGTGCAGTGTAACCTGCTGAATCCTCGCGCATTACAGGAGTTTACTGGATCTGGATCAAAGGTCCTGACCCAGTGGGGGTCAGGGCCTAGTCCAGCTTGATTGACTACGACAAAGAGGTGCTTGGGGGCAAACAGAAGACGCATTTCGTGTCAGGATAGCTGTATAGGGGAAAGTAGGCACAACATTTTATTACATCATGTCACCTCGGATATCCTTTAAGTATCTTCTTTAACAAACAATATAAGAATTAAAATAGCAAGAATACATTACAAGTGAACAGTTAGTAAAATGGTATAAAACTCAGCATTTCTTCTTTCCTGTAAAAGATTATTTACAGCATGAAATGTACAACTAGAAAAAAATTGGTAGCAGAACAGCATTCAAACAGTTAAACACAGCAATTTCATCTTCAGTGGGAAGCTTATATCAGAACGAAGCTGAAGCTTATATCCAAAGTTGAAGAAGTACATAGTTACTATGTATAGGAAGGCACGCTCCTATCTAAGGCCCGGTTCACATTTGCGGTTTTTCATGGAACTGGCCATACGGATCCCGCCATCAGGATCAGGTAAAAACAGTCAGTTTTTACAGCCAGTGTGCTGTAAACTGTCAGTATTCTATTTGTTCCTATGTAGCTGTAAAACTTTCTGTTTCCATTCTGCTGGGTACACCGGTCCGGGAAAATAGGCCCTGCAGAATTTTTTTGTCCGTTGAGTGGAACGGACAACGGATCCGTAGAAACGGCGTATGGATGTGAACTGATCCATTGGTTTAACATTGGATCCATTTGCATACCGGTCCGTTTTGTTTGTACAGTATACGTTCCGTTCCCAAGCCGCTCACCGCTAATGTTAACCTGGGCCTAAGGAAGGCATTATTCTAAGGAAGGCACGCTTCTATCTAAGGAGGGCACGCTCATATCTAAAGAAGGCACGCTCCTAAGGAAGGCACACTCCTTACATAGCAGCGAGCACTGCTATGTACGGCATGCATTAGCGGCGCTTCTTCACATTAAAGTGCGCTGCTTTAGCAGTGCAGCTTAATGAATCAAGCCCCTAGTTATAAAGCTGGGAAGATGGGATTCACCATCTTCCTTTTTCCTGCTGCGCAATAAAAAATAATCACCATTTCTTTGTATGCCACATTAATAAATGTCACGGTTAACCTAAAACCGTCAAAAACAATCATTTTGGGCAATTAACATCTACTGTGTGTAGGTATCTCTAGTATTTTCACTGTATTATTGATCTGGTTGTCCTGCAACATGAAAAGGAAACCAGAAGAGACTATGGAAGAACACCTTACTTTGTTTTAAAGGACAACCGTAGTGCGAGGGATATAGAGGCTGCCATATTTATTTCCTTTTAAACAATACCTGTCGCCTGGCAGCCCTGCTGATCTATTTGGCTGCAGTAGTGACTGAATGACAGCAGAAACAAGCATGTGGCTAATCTTGTCAGGTCTGGCAATAAAGCCAGAAACAGCTGATGTGCTGCATGCTTGTTCAGGGTCTATGGCTAAAAGTATAAGAGGCAAAGGGACAGCAGAACGCCAGGAAAAAGGTTTCTAAATAGCTTGTAAAATAAAGCTCTACATACAGACTTTGCAATATCATTTGTATTAAACCTATACACTGTGCTTGCTCGTTGCATAGAGTATGACAGTGCACAATGGCACAAATGGGTTACTTAAGATTTTAGCAGGGTTCATTATTACTGTTGAGGAATATTTCTTTTTTCCAATATCTTCTGTGCCTTATAATGACATCAAACACTAGAACAATATTGAAAGCTATAATTAAATATATTATTGTCTAAGTAGAGTAATTTAGCAGAGCTCAGAACAATAGTTCTTTATTCAGGAATCTCAACCTCACCGTTACCAATGCTTGAAATATCCAACAATGGGCGTGACTGCCCTCTGCTGGGCAATTTGTGTGAAAGCGTTGTGTGTACAATGCTTCAGTAGAAATAATTCTGCACATTTTTTTTTAAAGTGATCCTTAACTGAAAAAAATAAATAAATGCAAGAGTTTCACTTACCTGGGGCCTCGACCAGCCCCCCCGCAGCCGTCCTGTTCCCTTGGTGTGCCGAACCAATCCTCCGTTCCCCCACCGCAGCTTACTTTTTTCTGCCGACTAATCAGTTGGTTGTCCATTGCATCTGGGCAGCCCTTGCCATGCACATCCTCGTACGTGTTCACATCAGCGAATGAGTCCTGTGTAGGTGCAGTAAGCGAGAACCTCTTACTGCGCCTGAGCAGGACACGTACGCTGACGTGAATGCATACAAACATACGTGTGGCAAGGGGCGCGCAGGCGCAGTCACAGAAACGAAAGTAAGCCGCAGCGGGGGAATGGAGGATCGGTGTGACGCTGTGGGCACAGGACGGCTGCGGGGGGCTGGTCGAAGCCCCAGGTAAGTGAAACTCTTGCATTTTTTTCAGTTAAGGATCAATTTAAGTAATTGATAATTTATTATATTGTCTTCAGGCAGAAAAAGAGTAGCACAGTGTTACTGTGCTATGTACTGTGATAAAACATATTATAAATGTTTATATTCTTGGATATAGAGCCTGTACACACTGGCTGCATTGCTCTGCGTTTCTATAATCACATGCGTTTTTTCAATCGCAGAGCCTTTTGATTGAAAATCGGGATGAACTGTACACAGTGGTGCGATGCAATTTTAGAAAATCACAATCGCAGTGACTGTAGTGCTTTTTGAGTGCTGCTGTTGAAAAATCTCATACAAAAGAAGAATGCTATGCCATTGCATTGCGTTTTTTCAAGGTCAAATCCCAGGAGACCTTGCAACTTCCTGTTTAAGAACTTTTCGCCAATCACCGAAAAGTGTGAATGCATTAAAAAACACAAGCAAAATTGCAAGCATGCAATTTTAAAATTCCCTACTTATGTCAATGAATTGATCTACCGTATATCTTGTTTTTTTCCACCACTAATTAGGCTTATTTTGGGTGATACATTTTGCTAAGAATTATTTTTTTCTAAAGGCATTTTAACAGGAATATTAAGAAAAAAGTGAAAAAAACCCTCATTATTTAATTAAAATCCACGTATTTTATTTGCTCATTTTTATTACACAATTTAAATTATGTCCCTATCACAATGTATGGTGCCAATATTTTTTTGGGAAATAAAGGTGCATTTTTTCAGTTTTGCGTCCATCACTATTTACAAGCTTATAATTTAAAAAATAATTGTAACATACCCTTTTCTCATGCATATTAAAAAAGTTCAGACGCTTAGGTAACTATTTATGTTTTTTTTTTAATTGTAATTCTTTTTTAATAAAAAAAAATTTGGGTATTTTTTGGAGTGTGAATGGAGGACGGGAAACTTTTTTGTTCTTCAGAAAGATTGCGGCTCCTGAAAGTAGCCATCGGTCTTTCTAATGGGGATTTATGGGATAAAGGGCGGCGGCACGGGAGTCCGCGGGCGTGCGGCAGCGCGCAGCAGCATAACAGCAGCCTTTTGGACGTAGCAGCTATGTCCAAAGGGCAAAAATGGTTAAGTAGATATAATAATTACCAGTAATCGTTCACATATATGAATTTAACAGAGTTGAAATGTCACAACACTGAATTTTAGCAAAAGTGAATGGTAGATGTGGGTACCACATAACACATTGCTTTGTTCCTCTACCATAGAGTAGCCACTTACTCAAAACTTATTCAACAGTGTCCACCTGTTTATGTTTACCTCTCATATGTAGCACTGGGGATCAGGAGTTTGCTGGCATCATATCCGACAGAAAGACACATCCCAGATAGGAAGCACCATTATGGTACCCATACATGGTACAATTTTTTCTTTTTTTTTTTTCAATTAGATAATTAGGTTTGATTATTCCGTTAGATCGAATATAAAGATTTTTCCAACATGTCCGATCAGATATTTATTGAAAAATGGGATAATCAATTCTTTTTTCTTGATCGAAAAAAAGTTTTTAAATTTTCATTCAATTCAATTATTTTGGTCGAATAAATGGGAAAATTGAATGTTTTTATTACACCGTGTATGGGCACCATTAGAGATATCTACTTCATCAGGGAGGTAAACCAATAAGTGCAAGTTTATGCAGATAAAGTGTGTGTGTGCGTGTGTGTATAGTGCATGTCCAGTGTGGGCATATACAGTACATGTCCACAACTAAGCCTTAATGTGAATATATGTGAGTAATGAGCTTGTAAGTTACACATATGAGATAATATGACCAATGGTACACTCTGGGACGCAGATATAACTTCTAGTGACAAGTACTAGCTCCAAAGGGAAATTTGTGCAGTGGAAAAGATCATCGGATTGCCCTTGCTATCGGTAGACATCCTCCACACTTCTAGGATGAGGGCCACCAGGATATCGCATATCCCCTCCCACCCAGGCAGTTGCTTCTTCAAGCTCCTCCTATTGGGCTGCTGCTACAAAACCATCCCCTCCAGAACCACTAGGGAGGCCCCTGCCAGGTCTGCTTCCTGTGGCACTCTAGTCCACTTGACGGGTGAATTCCGTAGCTGCCCCTGCGTAGTACGATCTCCACACCCTAGTTGTTCTCAATTGCAGGTCTCCCATGCAGGTCCCCCATTATGTACTGTATATGTCAATGCAATGTCTGTATATTTACTTCTGCTAATGCCATGTCAACCATAATTAATATAGGATATGACAATCATGGTACTTGGTGAATAAAGATGATTCTGAGATGAGGGCACTTTATTATTAGATTTTGATTTGCAATATATAAATTATGCAAGCTGTATGCAAATCTATTAATAATTTTGGTTTTGCTTGATTAAAGTGATTGTATGTTAATTTAAAACTAAGAATGAGGACACTATTATTAGCCTGGGTACACGTGATGCAATTTCCCATCCAATCGACTGGTAATCTGACAGGAAGTCATTTTGGATTCAGAAAGCAGAATTTCTGGCAAGACATGGAGGACGAACGGAGCCACAGAGAGTTGCAAAAAGTGGCAGATATTGATCTGGGAGACGGTAGTATTTTTTTTAATATAGTTACGTTTTTCCTTGGGTTCTCTTTAGCAGATGTGGAAAAATTTTAAATTTGTATAACCAGTCAAGCCATTCTGTTAGAATTAACTCTTTATGGTCCTGTGTTGGACTGTGTCTGGCATGGACACATTCCAGTATAGGTCCAAGGTCATACATTGTGCTATGCAAAAATAAAAAGGCTGCCGCTAGGTGGCGCTGTTGCCGGATAAAATCTGGCACAGCGTCAGACTCTTTAGAGCAAAGTTTCAGACCAAGTCCTTCACTTTGATTGCCACTGGTGCCATCCACCACCACTGTACCACATACTATAAATAGAGATGGCTCGAACCTCCGATTTTCAGTTCGCGAACCTCGAACGCGAACTTTCGCAAAAGTTCGGTTCGCGCGAATTTTCGCGAACTGCAATAGACTTCAATGGGGATGCGAACTTTTATGCTGGCCACAAAAGTGATGGAAGAGATGTTCTAACAGATGGGGTCTAACACCTGGAGGGGGGCATGGATGAGTGGGATAGACGCCAAAAGTCCCAGGGAAAAATCTGGATTTGATGCAAAGCAAAGCAGCATTTTAAAGAGACTCCGTAACAAAAATTGCATCCTGTTTTTATCATCCTATAAATTCCAAAAGCTATTCTAATGTGTTCTGGCTAACTGCAGCACTTTATGCTATCACTGTCTCTGTAATAAATCAATGTATCTTTCCCTTGTCAGACTTGTCGGCCTGTGTCTGGAAGGCTGCCAAGTTCTTCAGTGTTGTGGTTCTGCTATGAACTCCCCCCTCTCTGCACACTGCCTGTGTATTATTTAGATTAGAGCAGCTTCTCTCTTCTCTCTTATCTTTTACAAGCTGGATAAACGTCCTCTGAGCTGGCTGGGCTTTCACATACTGAAGAATTACAGACAAGGGCAAAGCTGTTTGCAGGAAGAAAATAGCAGCCTGAAACTTCAGTGCATGAGAACAGGGGGAAGAAACACACAAATGATCTCTTGAGATTCAAAAGGAATGTGTACACAGCCTGCTTGTGTATGGATGTATTTTCTATGTGTGGACATACTGTACATCAACCTACTTCCTGTTTTGGTGGCCATTTTGTTTGTTTACAAACAAACTTTTTAAAACTGTTTTTAACCACTTTTAATGCGGTGAGGAGCGGTGAAATTGTGACAGAGGGTAATAGGAGATGTCCCCTAACGCACTGGTATGTTTACTTTTGAGCGATTTTAACAATACAGATTCTCTTTAAGGGCAGAAATCACATTGAATGCTAAATTGGAGGCCTAAAGTGTTTTAAAACATCTTGCATGTGTATACATCAATCAGGGAGTGTAATTAGAGTACTGCTTCACACTGACACACCAAACTCACTGTGTAACGCACCGCAAACAGCTGTTTGTGTAGTGACAGCCATGCTGGACTGGTGCGCACCATGGCGAGAGTTCAGGCCGTGGCGGTTTTCAAGCCCATATGGTCACCGGGCTGTGGTAGCTCAATGATAGAACAACAGTGACTGTCCAGCTGATCGAATTTGGTCTGTCCACAATTTGGTCTGTCCACAATTTCGAATTTGGTGTTTTGTTGTTGCAGCTGCAGTGCAGCCAGAAAAATTAGGCAGGCATGTACACGCACCAGAAAAATTATTATAACGGCCGCTGCTAGCAGCAGCCTTAAAAATGTAGGAATCCGCTTGGAGTCCTGGACCCTGTTGGTGGTGGCGGAAAAATCAGTCAAGTGGCCTGCAGGCAGAGATGCAGTGTGGGGACCGACTTAATCATGGGGCTGGCAGTCACACGGCGTGCAGGCAGAGATGCTGTGTGCAGGGACTGACTTAATCTTCAGACGGGCAGTAGCCCCCCGGGATCCATGCCTCATTCATTTTGATAAAGGTGAGGTACTGAACACTTTTGTGACTTTGGCGACTTCTCAGTGACAATGCCTCCAGCTGCACTGAAGGTCCTTTCTGACAGGACGCTTGAGGCAGGGCAGAAGTTGAATGGCAAATTGGGACAGCTCTGGCCACAGGTAAAGCCTGCGCACCCAGTAGTCCAAGGGTTAATCGCTGCTCACAGTGTCTACATCCACACTTAAGGCCAGGTAGCCGGCTACCTGCCGGTCGAGGCGTTGGTGGAGGGTGGATCCAGAAGGGCTAAGGCGAGGCGTTGGACGAAAGAATGTCTGCATGTCCGACATCACCATGAGTTTGCTAGAGTGTCCTGTCCTTGCCTGAATGGACACAGGAGAAGGATTACTGGCAGTGGTACCTTTATTGCGTTGTGCTGTGACATCACCCTTAAACGCATTGTAAAGCATAGTTGCCAGCTTGTTCTGCAAGTTCTGCATCCTTTCTGTCTTCATGTGATTTGTAAACATCTCCACCACTTTGTGCCTATACCGAGGGTCTAGTAGCGTGGCCACTCAGTACAGCTCATTCCCCTTGAGTTTTTTTTCATACGGGGGTCCCTCAACAGGCTGGACAGCATGAAAGACGCCATCTGCACAAATTTGGATCCAGACGTACTATCTATCTCCTCTTGCTCTTCCTCAGTGACGTCAGGTAAGTTCTCCTCCCCCCCCCCAGCCACGAACAATACCACGGGAACGTTGAGCAGCACAATCCCCCTGCGAAGCCTGCTGTGGTTGTTCTTCTGCCGCCGCCTCCTCCTCCAAAAAAAACACCTTCCTCATCATCTGAGTCTGACTCCTCTTCCCCACACGACTCTTCCTCCTCCTCCCCCCTCTGTGCTGCCGCAGGTGTTGAGGAAACATCTTGTTCTGATGAGAATTGATCCCACAACTCCTACTCCTGTTCCTGTTCACGCTCCTGCACAGCTCCGGGAAGAAAGTGTACGGGATCAAGTCGCTGATGGCGCCTTCACTGCGGCTCACCAGGTTGGTCACCTCCTCAAACGGGCGCATGAGCCTGCAGGCGTTTCGCATGAGTGTCCAGTTCTTGGGCCAGAACATCCCCATCTCCCCAGAGTGTGTCCTTCTACTGTAGTTGTAGAGATACTGGGTTACGGCTTTCTCCTGTTGAAGCAGGCGAGAGAACATAAGGAGGGTCGAATTTCAGCGAGTCAGGCTATCGCAAATCAGACGTTTCAATGGCAAGTTGTTTCTCCGCTGAATATCAGCAAAGCGTGCCATGGCCATGTAAGACCGCCTGAAATACCCACACAACTTCCTGGCCTGCTTCAGGACATCCTGTAAGCCTGGGTACTTAGTTATGGGTATGACACAAATCTCTGAATTATGAGATTCAGCACATGTGCCATGCAGGGTAAATGTGTCAGCTTTCCCAAATTCAAAGCGGAAATGAGATTACTGCCGTTGTCATACACCACGTTGCTGATCTCCAGTTGGTGCAGGGTCAGCCACTGATCCACCTGTTTGTTCAGAGCAGCCAGGAGAGCTGCTCCAGTGTGACTCTCCGTTTTGAGGCAAGACATGTCTAAGATGGCGTGACACCGTCGTACCTGGCATGCAGCATAGGCCCTGGGGAGCTGGGGCTGTGGAGCTGGAGAGGAGATCGCAGCTAGTGTTGTCCGGATCATGAACGATTCGGATCTTTGATCCGAATCTATTTTGTGAGTCGAATCATCCGAATCATCAAAATGAGTGATTCGGATTGGAAAAGGGGCGGGGCCAGGAGCGACACGCCCCCCCTCTCAGCGGGCAGCGGGGTCCTGGAAGCAGAGCTGAGATGGATAGCTCTGTTGGTGGGGAGCCAGGCTTGCAGGGAGACAAGTAGATGGGAGAGAGGGGACATGGGTGCCATTGCCAGATATGTGTAGAGCACACATACTGGCTGAAATGTGCTGCCCAAGCCCATTATAGGCTGGCTGTTCCGTAGTTGTACACAGTGAACACATTGGAAGCTTTTAGCTCAGCACAGCTCAGTAACTTTGCAGGCACTGTGATTGAAAGGCAATATGATCCCCCTGCACTGCTCTAAACAGCTGCACTTTACTTCTGGGAATGCTTTCTTTCACTATGCGACGTTTGCTTTCAAAATACACAGATGAGCATATAGGTGAAATACATGTAAAGCATAATGATTGCAGCATGTGGGTATTGTGTGCAAACATTTCTGCTCTCTGCTCGTCCCTCCTCCCTTCTCTGTCCACTCCCTGCCCTCTGCCCATCTTCTCCCCTTCTCTGTGTGTCCACCCACCTCCCCTTCTCCTGTCCACAGCAGGGAAAGACCTGTCCTGCTGTTTATTTCACTCCCGAATGCTTCGGTAGTAAAATGATCCGAGATTCGGATCAAAGATCCGGATCTCTTCAATGATCCGATTCGAATCATCCGGATCATTGAAAAGATCCGAACTTCCCATCTCTAATCGCAGCACCAGTAGAGTTGAACTGCCACTCAGCCAAGGAGGAGGAGGATGACGACAGCGAAGAGGATGTAGCAGGAGGAGAGGAGGTGGCAGGAGGCCTGCCTGCAAGCTGTGGAGGTGTCACAAGTTGGTCTGCTGCACAGCCACGTACTTCCTGCTTTTCAGCGGTCACCAGGTTGACCCAGTGGGCTGTGTAAGTAATGTACCTACCCTGACCGTGCTTGGCAGACCAGGCATCCGTGGTCAGATGGACCCTTGACCCAACGCTGTGTGCCAGAGATGACACCACTTGCCGCTCAACTTCACGGTACAGTTTGGGTATGGCCTTTTTAGAGAAATAATTGTGGCCTGGCATCTTCCACTGCGGTGTCCCAATGGCCACTAATTTACGGAAGGCCTCAGAGTCCACCAGCTGGTATGGTAACAGCTGGCGAGCTAACAGTTCTGCCAATCCAGCTGTCAGATGCCGGGCAAGGGGGTGACTGGCAGAAATTGGCTTCTTCCGCTCAAAGATTTCCCTCACGGACACCTGACTGCTGCTGTGGGCAGAGGAGCAGGAGCCGTTCAAGGTGAGAGGCGGAGTAGAGGGTGGCTGTGATTGTGAAGGTGCAAGGGAGAAAGAGGCTGAAGATGATGCACCTGAAGGAGGAAGAGGAGAAGGAGGGTGGCTTTTCTTTTGTGTGCTGCTTTTGCTCAGGTGCTCTTCCCACTGCAGTTTGTGCCTTTTCTCCATGTGCCTTCGTAAGGCAGTTGTCCCTACGCGGCTGTTGGCCTTTCCGCAGCTCAATTTTTGGAGGCAGAGAGAACAGATGGCATTACTCTGATCTAAGGCAGACACACTAAAAAATTTCCAAACCACTGAGCCCCCCTGGGGTGATTGCACTATGGTTGGCTGGCTGTACATAGCTGGCGATACATGGCGCCGGACACTGCCACCACCTGTTTCTGAGAACGAGCTCCCCCTGCTTCTTTCAGGAACTCGTCTCCTCCTACTCCTCTCTGACTCCCCCTCTGAACTGTCCCCTTGGTCATCTTGTCTCTTAGGATCCCACGTGACATCCGTATCATCGTCATCATCATAATCATCCTGCCCAGCTTCACTTGCCTCAGACACCTCATAAACTGCACCAACAGCAGGTACTTCATCCTCCTCCTTCTCATACGTTACGTCCATAGTGTCGCCTAACTCAGACATATGAGGTGGTGTAACTTGCTTAGCGCCTTCATCTTGTTGTAACAGTAGTGGCTGTGAATCAGTGATTTCCCCACCAAATAACTCCTGCCAATTGTGAAATGGAACGGATAAAGTGCTAGTAGTAGCGCTGGTGGCTCCGGAAGATGAGGTGTTCTGTGTTAAATAGTCAACCACGTCCTGACAATCTTGGGAGTTGATGGGATGTGCCTTCTTCTGAGCACCGTACTTTGGTCCAGGGCCGCACAAAATCACATCAGCACGACCTCGAACAGACCTGCCGGGTGGCCTTCCTCTGGGTTTGCCTCTGCCTATACCTGTTTTGTCCATATCGGGGGGATGAAGTGAAAGGTATGACTTGACTAATACAATGTGCAGTCACACAGGTGCAGTTAACAGCTATGCACGGAGTGGTATATCACACTGCGTGCACTTACATAGGTAGGTGGGTGCACTGAACAACAGGTAGGTATATGCAGTGATGGTTAATACAAATGTGCACCTGTCACACACACGTACCGTGAACAGGTACAGTGACTGGTGGTTTTAAATAGCACACTGCATGCGCTCACGTAGGTAGGTGGGTGCACTGAACAACAGGTAGGTATATGCAGTGATGGGTATTACAAATGTGCACCTGTCACACACACACACGTACCGTGAACAATGCGTGTGCTCACGTAGGTAGGTAGGTAGGTGCACTGAACAGTGAACAGTTGCAGTGATTGGGATGGGATTACAAAAGTGCAGCTGCCTGTCACACACATAGGTAGTCATTGAATGTGCTGGGCCTGGCAGTGGCACAGTAAGAATTAAGGGGCCAAAGCCCAGCTGCGACTGACTTACAGTGATGTATATAATGCAAGTTGGCCACACAAAAAAAAAAATAGATCACAAGAGCAAGATTAGCCCTCAAAAGAGCTGTTGTGGGGTGCTTTTTTAGCAATAAGAATCAGCAAGGAGCAAACTAACAAACCTACAAGAGCCTAACTAAGCTTTCCCTATGAGAGGCTGCAGCAGCTTTCTCTTCTCTACTGCAGGCACACGAGTGAGTCCAATGCCTGACGCTGCCTGCCTTTTATAAAGGGGGGGTGGGGCTCCAGGAGGGAGTGTAGTCTGATTGGCTACAATGTGCCTGCTGACTGTGATGTACAGGGTAAAAGCTGACCCTAATGATGTAGTATAGGAGGCGGGTCGAACCGCCATGAAGTTCGCGCGAATAAGTTCATGGTCGAACCGTTCGGGCCATCTCTAACTATAAATATTATGTGGGTGCATTTACAGTAAGATGCCTGTGCCACTGCAGGATCCAGCCCATCATGGCATCAGGCCATGTGGACCAAAATGTCTGAGAAAGTTCAACACATTGATCCTCTTCGGGGCCATGCTGTGCCACGTAAAAATGTAATGACGTTGGCGCAGAGCTGAAATGTGTGAGCTGGTGCCAGCTTCACCTCCCCCTCTTTATCGCTTATCCCAAGTCACACCCTTGCAGCCCCCTCGCTCTTATTATTATTTATTTATATAGCGCCAACATCTTCCGTAGGAGAAATAAGGAAGTGCTACTTACAGATATACAGTAAATGTGAGCCTGTTCTACCCACTATGCTGTACCGGATGTAAACTTTATGGGCCTGATTCACAAAGCGGTGCTAACAGTTAGCACCCTGGTGAAAAGCCCTTTATCACGCCTAAACTCAGTTTAGGCATGATAAGTTTAGGTGTGATAAGTTTAGGTGTGATAAGTTTAGGCATGATAAGTTTAGGTGTGATAAGTTTAGGCATGATAAGTTTAAGCACCAACAGCGTTAGCACCGCAATGCACAGCTGATCAAAAGTTTTGCGCTAGCAAAGTCTGGTGCACTTCGCATAGAGTTTAATGGCGCTGCTTTGCGTGCGGGACTTTGCACGCTATCTACACTTATCTAAACTTTGCATGCCTAAAGTTATCACACCTAAACTTATCACACCTAAACTTATCATGCCTAAACTGGCTTTTCACCAGCGTGGTGCAATGGTTATCACGCCTAAAGTCTCTAACTGGGTTAGCACCGCTTTGTGAATCGAGCCCTATATGTTCCTCTAACTGTAGACAGTGCATAGACTACATATATGTATTCAGACCTTTTTTTGGCTGAAGGCGGTCTTTAATGTGGATAGCAATGAGTCATTGAATGACAGAAAAGACTAAATAAGTGGTGATCACTGCTTTATGCAGTGCAGGATGTGGGAAAAGTAAGAAGAGGAGGTGACTTAAGAAGTTTGTTTTTATTACTCTCTTTTATAAATAGATCATAACCTCTGTCTTGTAGCTTTTTCCATAACGTGTCCTACTTTTCTTGCAGAGACATTAAACTCAACTAGCGTGTGGCGTATGATATCATATCCGAGTTTTACTGTTGTCCAATTTAACGCCTCAGACGTCTTATCATTGTGTTAAATCGCAGTGACTCGAAACAAGTTCTCAAGATGCTATTGTGTAAAATAGGTTATGGCAGCAGATTGGTTTTCCTTTTCAGCTAATGATAAAGCAATTGGCAGCTCGAAGCGGAGCGCAAATAAAGTGCATTGTGGGTCCCTAATGCCTGACTTTACAATGCGGCCATTGTTGATGAAAGGGATAAAACAATGTATTTGTCACCATTATTACACAGATCCATGTGTGCATATGCAGCTCAGTAATTTGAAGAAAACATTAGGAACGATTTGAAATTGAGAGGAAACAATTGGCTCATTTATGCTGCCCAGTGTGTGCTGGTGGGAGAGTTAGAGATATCCTCTCTTTGTGCTAATTATTATGCACGTTTTGAAAATACATGTGTGGGACTATTGAAGAGAGATGGATTCCCACCTCTTTGTGCTCAGCACCCCGTGGAGCACATTGATATGAGGATCTGCACTGTGAGAAACGGCTATGCACCGCAAAGCACTCTGTTGCTTTCAATGTCCTATCATGTTGTCTTACCATAGTGCTTTTTATTATTATTTACTGTACACTATAGTAGCCAGTTGGAGCCAGCATTTTGTTAATACGATTGCACTAAAATCTTGAAAGATTAAAGGAAACCTTAAGCAACATGTGACATGATGAGATAGACATGTGCATGTACAAGTGCATGGCACACAAATAACTATGCTGTGATGCTTTCCCTCTTTCTCTGCCTGAAAGAGTTAATATTCTTCTATGCAACTGTCAGTTTTTCTCCAGTCAGGACACAGTCAGACTACTGGTAAGGAATTACAGCCATAAAATACTTTTCTCTCAGATGCCCAGTCCAAAAAAGGTCAATAGTTCATATATTTGAGCATTCTGAGACACAGAGACAGACTGTTACGTTCAGCTGCGACAAAACAATACATTTTTTCAGTTTTTAAACATCACATAAAACTGTGGGATATCTAAAAGTAATTTTAGGAACTGTTGACTACGAGGTGCAGGGGGTGTAGCTAAGGACAGGCAGAGGGGAGGAAGTACTGGTACTTTTTCCCCGCCCATCATCGATGTTCTGCTCAAGTCTAAGATTTCAGCTGAGCAGAACGGGGGACGGGTGGGGTGCTGAAGGGGGAGGATGGTGCTGTGAGGTATGCCACAGCACCAGGCATCAAATAGTGTGAAAAGTATATTGTTTACTGCCCGGTTCAGGGGTACTTTAAGGTTAACCATGGGTAGAAAGGGGGGGAAGGTGGTTAAGGTTAGCCATTGGGGGAGGGGGGGTTAAGGTTAACCGTGGGGGAGGATGGTGCTGTGAGGTATGTCACAGCACCAGACAGCAAATAGTGTGAAAAAGTATATTGTTTACTGGCTGGTTCGGAGGTACTTTAAGGTTAGCAATGGGGAGAAAGGGGGGGAAGGTGGTTAAGGTTAGTCATGGGAAGGGTCAAGGGTAAGCATCGGTAGAGGGATGGTCCAGTATGAGAATAGGGTTACGTTTAGCTATTTGCCGAAAAAAAACGAGATTTGGCTTCACCGGGCTTTTTTCTGCGCCCTTTGTGAATAGATGCATTGAAGTTAATGGGGTTAAATGGTTTTTGGTGAAGCAGGCCTCACCCATAATTATGCTATGGATAAAAGCAGTGTTTAGCACCAATGATGGGATTGTAGTAGGTTTGCATGAGAAAAAAAAGAGAGAATTTAGCACATGGGGTGGAGGGTGGATAGAATAATATTACACCTACAGGGATACTTTGTTAGCACCCAGGGGAAATAATCTTGGCTTAGGGGGCTTTAAACGCGAATCATAATTTATAAAGATACAGTATGACCGCCTGTGCCAGCAGTGGCATAACTAGAAATCACTGGGCCCCCCTGTGAAACTTTGGATGCCTCCTCACCCCGCTATCTGCACAGGTAAACTGAGAACCAATGTCCAAAGTCGTTCAATTGGCTAGTGCACACTTGAATGTGTTTTCCCCATGCAGATGAAAACAGTTAGCAATGAGGCACTGGGAGCATTTTCTCTATCAATTGCATTAGCTTCTGTGATAAAACGTGCATGTTTTCACACATACAGACACACATGGGGCTTGATTCACAAAGCGGTGCTAACCTACTTAGCATGTCTAAAGTCTTTAGACGTGCTAACCAGGGTGCTAAGTAGGTTAGCACCGGATTTCTCAATCAGATTGCGCGCTAACTTTGCGCGTGCAAAGTTTTACGCGCGCAAAGTCTTATGCGCGCTAAGTCCCATAGGCTTTAATGGGCACTTTGCGTGGAGCGCCCTGCGCTCTGTGCAGTGCGCGCGTAAAGTTTTACGCGCGAAAACTCGTTTAGACGTGCTAAGGGGGTTTTCACAGGCGTGCTAACAGTTAGCACCGCTTTGTGAATCAAGCCCATGGTGTACAGAAAACGCAATCAGAAAACTGACAGACCAGTGTGCTCCCAGCCTCAGCTTATTACACTCACTCTGTCCATCTCTAATGGAGCAGAACTGGCTCTGCAGACTTCTCCAGCATCACTACAGTATACAGCACTTGGGGAGGGGCAGAGGTTGGAGGCTGGGCACTGTAACTTGGTATGATTACTTATCAGTGGCTGAGCTGATGCAGTCATTAGAACAATTGTGCAGAGAGCAGAAAGTTTATTCTCTCCGTGCCTTTACTTTTCAGTCTCTCAGGACAGGGAAAAAGAAATGTCTCCCTCCACGGTGCCCCCTGTAGGTTCTGGGCCCCCTGTGGCTGCATTTCTTGCAGGGTCTATTGTTATGTCCCTGCCCGCGTGTCTGGTGAGGTTATAATCCTTTTTCTGCACTGGCATTCAATCTCCTTGCTGTACTGAACATTATGTGATTTATGTATAAATAGATTTGTTTTTCCTGACTAGCAATCTCTATTTTATATGTGTAAGTAAGTGCCTATAGATGACAATTACAAGCTGGAGCTTTGTAATTGTGCAGTGTACCAAGCTAACCATAATGATCTGAAATGGATAACATCCTCACACTTCTACATGAAACATGTTAACCAGCTTTGTACATGGAAGCAATTATGTTCATTTTGTTTTGTTTTTTGTTAGACTGCTTTGTAGGAAGCGCATGTTAACCTATTTAAATGTATTTAAAGACACTTAACCGTTCAAATGGAAGCACTCAGGAAAAGCACATAAATATACATAAATGCAATCAAAATCATTAAAATTGTGTTCAAGAAGAGCCAATGTTTTCTTTTTTTTTTTTTTTTAGTTGTGATCCACAGATTCAAGCTGAAACTCCCAGCCATAGACATCCAGGCTCATATGCAATTCACGTTTTCTCTCGCGTTTTCTCCTAGGTGATATTATCACACCGTGTTATAAAATGCGTTTTAAACTTTTGAAGACCACAGGCTTACACTCCCCTAGTGACCAGGGTAATTTTTACAATTCAGGCCACTGCAGCTTTAACAGTTCGCTGCATGGCCATACAACTTAGCACACAAATGGATTTTGCCTCCCTTTCTTTCCACCAACAGAGCTTTCTGTTGGTGGCACATCTGATTGCTGCTGCAACGTCCTTTTTTAAAATTAATTTATTAAGTATTTTTTTAAAATAAAATTTTGTTATTTTTGATTTATTTTTCTCCCTCCCCCCCCCCCAGGGACTCGATTGTGAGCCTCTCCTGGGGACAAGCTCACTGACAGAGCTGTCCCCCATACAGCACTGCACTAGATCGCAGTGCTGTACAAATTATTTGTGCCTCTTTTTTTAATATTTACAGCCTGCCAGCTTCGGTTGCGGCTGGCAGGCTGTACGCGGCCATCTATCTGTTCCTCCTGCAGTTAGCAGGCACTTGCGTGTGAGTGTTCATTCCCTGCTAATCTTGCACACCGCAAGATGACACACCAGTGTATCCTGGAGGAACGAGGAAGTCACCCTGCGGCCGCCATCCTGCATTAGGTGGTTGCAGACTGCTTAAACCACCAGCAAGCAAGAAAATGCTCAAAATAATTTTGATAGTGCCGTAGTTTTTTTTTTTTACCAACTTTTGGGTACTTTTTCAATTATAAAATGCTGAAAAGTTAATTTAAAGAAAAGATGAAAATTATCTCGTAGGAGATAACTAAGGAGAAAAAGTTAGTTAATTGCATATGGGCCCTAGTTGGTGACTAGTAATAAATGGCTTTGATATTGTTACAGAAGAGGGTCCATTTCCACTGAGTATGAATTTGCATTGCGAAAATTAGCATTAGTGCTTAACCTGGTGGGCGTTTCAATTCCCGCGGCCGCATGGCCGCGGGAGGGTTTTTTTCGCCCGATTTTTATTTCCTATCATGTAGCTAGCCTAGCGCTAGCTACATGATTCTCCCCTTCCTCCTCTCTCCCTCCCACCCTTCTGATCGCCGCCGGCGATCACGCCCATAAGGAAATCCCGTTCTGAACGGGATTTCCTTTAGGGCTTCCCCCATCGCCTTGGCGATGAACGGAGTGACGCCATCGACGGCGTGACGTCACTGGGACTCCCGATCCACCCCAAAGCGCAGCCTGGCGGCGATTGGCCAGGCTGTGCACGGGGTCTGCGGGGGGCCTCTTTCGCATCAGGTAGCGGCGGATCGGCGGCGAGCAGCGGCCATCGGGGCAAACACGCAGCTAGCAAAGTGCTAGCTGCGTGTTTGAAAAAAAAATTATCAAAATCGGCCCAGCGGGGCCTGAGGGGTGCCCTCTAGCGTCTCTGGACGAGCACAGCTCGTCCAGAACGCTAGTGAGGTTAAAGGACAACCGAGGTGACATGTGACATTATAAGATAGACATGTGTATGTACAGTGCCAATTACACAAATAACTAGGTTGTGTTCTCATCAGTTTATTTTCACCTCGAATGTCCTTTAATAGATTCCATTGAATGAAAAAATCGGACAGCTTGCTGCAGATTTTCTCATGACAGATCCATTTCCCTAACCCTAATGACTGTCAATTACACTAGACACATGCACGATTTGCAGTTCAAAAGAACTTAAAGCAAACCTGAACTGAAAAATAAAAGTCAAAATAAACATACACAGGTCATACTTGCCTCCCGTGTAGTCTACTTCTCAATCTCTTTCTCCTCTCCTTCGTTCTGTTTGTCCACTGTGATCAATGGAATTCTCCTTCCTCCATTTTGAAAATGGCCATTACCCCAAAACAGCTTCCTGGTCAGCACACTGTTAAACTGTAATATTGCCCATGTGAGCCATAGGAAAATATGGACATTACCTCGCACATCAATTGACCTTTAGTTATAACTGACAGCAACTGATATATTTCAGTTCTGACAAAATGTCAGAACTGGGAGGAATTATTCTAAGGAGATAATGGTGACCTCCTTAGAGCAACTGACAGAGAGGTAAACTTTCACAAACACACAAAAAGTATTCTGCGCTCCAGTCAGAGGATCGCACGATCAAAGGTGGTTCCCCCTTGGTTACAACACTGCAGCGCTCCGGGTAGGGTGGTTCACAAGACAACTGAGGAGAAAATGGAGCGTGCCATAGTGCATTAAACGTATGAGGGGTATTTTATTGACACATAAAAATTATACTCACAAACAAATGGAGTTAAAATCGCATATCAGCGGGCAGCCAGCCGCTTTCCTCAGTGTGTGACGCGTTTCGGCGCACGGTGCCTTCGTCAGATCTGACGAAGGCGCCGTGCGCCGAAACGCGTCATGACGTCACACGCTTACTGAATTCAGCCACGCCCACTCCTCAGCGTACCGGAGTCCAGGACATCAGAAGCCGCGCTGCTGGCCACAGCGCGTCATTCTCCACCACTGAGGAAAGCGGCTGGCTGCCCGCTGATATGCGATTTTAACTCCATTTGTTTGTGAGTATAATTTTTATGTGTCAATAAAATACCCCTCATACGTTTAATGCACTATGGCGCGCTCCATTTTCTCCTCAGTTGACAGAGAGGTAAGTATGTAATATTCATTTTCAGGTACATTATGTGTTTAATTCAAATAATTTTACTTGGTTCAGGTTTACTACAAATGTAACTGGGAATTCATGCCTCATAATTGCAAAAGAAAATTATACTTTGCTTGTGAACAATTTACATTTACATTCATTTTAAATGTGTTTTTGTTGTTGTTTTAAGGCCCCTTTCCCACTTCTGTGCTGCAGGTGGTCAGAGAAATAGCTCTGCGCCCGCTATGCAATGTCGCCATTTGCATTTCCACAAACCCCGGCGCCTGCAACTCTATCGGGCACCCGCAAATGCAGAAATTTTCAAGGATTGCCACTAAATAAAAAATTAGCATCTTAGTGGCAAAGTAAAGCCATGATTTGTGGAAAAAAGGATACGGTGAATTTCGGCAGGCGCCTGATAGCGGTCGTCGTGATGTGCCCAAATGTTTTACTTTTCTGCTGCTAATGGCAGCTTTTATCATAGGCGCCAATGTGGCGCCCTTTCTTCCATAAGGGCTCCTGCGCCCTTTTTCCCTGATTCGCCAAGATGTACAGTAGATATCAGTAGTCTAAAGTAAGCCTAGCATACATGTTAGTCTAACATTATTAAAGCAGATCCAAGATGAAGAACTTACTATAACAAGTAACTTGTCTATATATCTTATCTAAAGTTTAGATAGTTTACACAGCATATCGAGCTGCAAACATCTTAAAAATGTATGATTAATTATTCCTGTGATACAATGAGGGCAGCCATGTTCTGTTTGTCACATTGTCACAGGCTGAGGGCTGGAGATGCTATCAGCTTGCGTGTGTGTAAATTCAGTCCCCTCTCCTCCTCCCTCCTCCCCTCTGCCTCTGAAATCAATGGCTAGTAACCTCCTCCTCCTCCTTCCCAGACTGATCTCCCATAAGCCCTTGCTACAGTGCCAAGGCACAAAAGGAGCTGTGGGCGAGGCTTGTTTAGTTTATAGGGAATAAGAGTATTAAAACAAAACAAAAAAGTATTTGGCTTGAGGAATGCCCTATAAACTATATGAAAGGAACACAATTATGCAATGAGTAAAAGTTTATCTCGGATCCACTTTAAGCTGAAACCTGGTACATATGGCAGAACAAGGCTGGATGGAGTGCAGGCATGGGATTACCACTCATCACTGGAACAGATCATACTTACCCACCATGCAAATCTGAAGCAAAAATACACTTATGAGATAATGCATTGTATGTGCAGTATCCTATATGATAATCCCTAAGTGTCCCTGCATCATCCTGGGAGTGTCCATGTGTCCGTGTTTTTGCGCTACTGTGCATGTGCAGCACGGACAGCCGTTGGGACAGTAGTACGGGGCCAGGGAGCCGGGCGGGCGGGCGCACGCGCGGCGGACAGGTGCTTGCGCATGCGCACTGACTGGCGGCGGTGGCATCGTGAAGAGACCTAGAGCCCTTCTTAACTGTAACTCCAGTCGCAGAAATTGGCAGCAGTCAGTGAGAAACCTCCCAGTGAGAAGTGTTTGTGAGCTCTGCTAAGTTCATAAAACAGGTAATAAATAAGGATAGATGGATTGTGTTTTTCAAATATGCTCTCTTTAACTAATTTGTAGGTGGAAAGCCAGGAGGTGGAAAACATAAAATCCAATCAGCACTTGCAGAAAAATTGCAATCAGTCACCAGTGAATCTGAATGAGTATTTGATCAACTGAATGCTCATATCTCTACATGTATGGCCACCTGTACACAAGCAGTGCATAGCTGGCTGATGTTGGTTTAGCTCAGGGACTGGCAACCTGCAACCTTGGTTAGAGGGGTAATGATGAATAGGTAATGTTGGCATGGCAGTCCTCTTTTTCCCCACCTCATCTGCAGAGCAGTGCAGGAAAACTGCTAAATGGCCTTGTTCCTGCCTGCTTTAATGGTCCCTGTGACCCTCCTCTCCTAATTTAGGACCTAGGCCTACTCCTCTTCATGGCTCCCCAGTTGCATCAGTCTTTATCTGCTACGTGCTGATATTGGCAGGAACAGATGTATCGTATAGAGCTCAGAGCGAGCCAGAAGGAGGACTGTACACTCAGTCAGGAGAGAAGACTTGCTTGTGAGGACTAGTGTGAGAGCCAGGCAGGTAACTATGCCTCTCAGCCACCGTCCTGCGCCAGACAGCAAACGGGAGAAGAGGAAGCACAAGGGGCACTATCAATTTGCAAGCAAGGTGATATATAACAAGTGCACTGTTGGGAGCAGTATAATGCAGGGGAGTTTCGATGGAATAATATAGTGCACAGTCCTATCAAAGGACAATATAAATTGAAAAGACTATTAGGACACAATATAAATGGAAAGCACAATCAAAAAGGTATCATCAGGGGACAATATAATGGATATCTGGGGGGATAATAAAACATTATTCTACCCTTGATGCCACATTAACTTCCTGTCTATATCAACTGTCTGACCATAGCAATACCTCTAATTGACATAACGGGCTTGGTTCACTAAGACAAATAGCACGCCTTATCAAAGTTAACACGCCTTATCGGAGTAGCATAGCGAACTTATGCCTGATAATTGGCAATGACTAGAGCTCCACTCGTCCTGCCCTGAGCCCCTGTGGGTTCGTAGCGCTTGCTATGTTACTCTTATAAGGCATGGTAACTTTGATAAGGCGTGCTAACTTTAATAAGGCATGCTAACTTTAATAAGGCATGCTATTTGTCTTGTGAATCAAGTGAATCAAGCCCATTGGCTCATTGGTCTTCCAAGTTTCATTACATATGCATGTTGCTGGAAAAAATAAAAGTAACATGAAAAGTTCCTACCTATTGACTAAAGGTTTATTTGAGAATTAAGGAATTTGGGAATTAGATGGCCTAACATCCGTTTCGCGGGATAGCCCGCTTCCTCAGAGACCAGAACCAAGGTGGGAATAGGAGGTCAGAGGTGATAAGCGCTTTATTTGTTATTGTTTGTTTATTTGGGAATTACGGAATTTGGGAATTGGATTGCCTAACATCTGTTTCGCGGGATAGCCCGCTTCTTCAGAGACCAAAGGAGGTCCTTTGGTCTCTGAATTAAAGAAGACTTACAGTCAAAAATTATACTTTACATAACTCAATGTCACATGTCAACATGACTAAATCACTTAATTTTTGGGATACATAGTTGTTTTTCTTTGTATTGATAAAAAGCATTGCTCCCATATTTCAGCTTCATATAACTGTGCCACTAGAAGAGGAAATAGAAGCCAAGGTGGGAATAGGAGGTCAGAGGTGATAAGCGCTTTATTTGTTATTGTTTGTTTATTTGGGAATTAGGGAAATTGGGAATTAGATGGCCTAACATCCGTTTTGCGGCAGAGCCCACTTCCTCAGAGACCAAAGGAGGTCCTTTGGTCTCTGAGGTAAAGGGCTATTTCGGCTGTTAGGCCATCTAATTCCCAAATGCCCGTTACTCTGTGTGCAACTTTGTAAAAACAAATCCTGGAAGCATACGTTTTGGTGTCCAGCGCCTTTTTTCTACTTTACTTACTGGAATCTACCCTGGTGGAGCACACTACGGTTCCAGGTGCAGGTTGCGAAGCATTAGCCAGCCACTAGTCTCCTTTATCTGAACTTAGAAATTATATTTTAGAAATGCAAAGTATGTAGCTTATCTTGCTTCAGAAGACAACCAATATTTTTATTTAAAAAAAAAAAAAAGATTAACGAAGGGCAAGTACACTTCAGAGTCTGGCAGCACAAACCTAGTCACAGAGCCAAAAGTGTTAAACAAGCTGTAAATGGAATAACGAATCCCTCAACAAGATAAAGAACCTCCTCACTGCTTCAGCTGCTTTTCTGAATTAAAGAAAACTTACAGTCAAAAATTACACTTTACATAAATCAATGTCACATGTCAGCATTACTAAATCACTTTATTTTTTGGATAAACTGTTTTCCTTTTTCTTGTTATTAATAAAAAGCATTGCTCCCATATTTCAGCTTCATGTAACTGTGCCATTGCCAAAGTAGAGGATATAGAAGCCAAGGAGGTAATAGGAGGTCAGAAGTGATGATCGCTTTATTTGTTATCATAAGACAGACAAACAAAAAGTATTTTATATTGAGTTAGATATACTGTCAAGGTAAGCCTATGCATGGTACACTTGTGTGACAAATGTCCCCAACAGGGATTGGGACTCAATGCCTCAGGTGACAGCTTAGGCCGACTTCTGTACAGATGCGTTTTTATCCTACATGCTAGTGGCACATTCTGTTGCTATGGAGGGGGGGGGGGGGGAAGAGGGGTGGCGGTGTAGACAGGTCGGAGGGAGCCATCGGCCGCCTCTGCCAACATCCATCGTAGGTGTGTAGGTCAGTTGAGATGATAACTTAAACACAACTTTGGTGCAGAACCTCTAGGTGATAGGCTAAAAGGTTGTTAGTCAGAAACAGCCGTTAGTTCCCACAATGCAATAAGTTTCACAGACAGGAAACTGTCAGGGCCATGGCCTTGACATCATACTAACAGTGGGATGCGAAAGCTTGGGCAACCTTGTTAATCGTCATGATTTTCCTGTATAAATTGTTGGTTGTTACGATAAGAAATGTCAGTTAAATGTATCATATGGGAGATACACACAGTGATATTTGAGAAGTGAAATTAAGTTTATTTGATTTACAGAAAGTGTGCAATAATTGTTTAAACAAAATTAGGCAGAGGTGAGGTGAGGGCCATGGCTTCCACTGTGGTGCCCTGCATTGTATCTGGATTGGTGAGGGACGTGGCTTCCGCTGTTGTGCCCTGCATTGTATCACAGGTGCTGGATTGGTGAGGGACGTGGCTTCCTGTGGTGGCCTGCATTGTATCACAGGTGCTGGATTGTCGAGAGACGTGACTTCCGCTGTGGTGGTCTGCATTGTATCACAGGTGCTGGATTGGTGAGGGACGTGGCTTCCGTTGTGGCGATCTGCACTGTATCACCGGGGGGAGAGAGGGACGGACAGTGAGAGGCAGCCACCTATTAGTTTGTGGTGAATAGGGAGGGGGGAGTTCAGAGAAGCTAACAACTTCCCTGGAAACCCTGAAAGAGTAAATTATTGCAGCACAACAGGTTCTCCAGATTGTTTTTTCTATTGAACTGGATGTTCTTTTCTATGCTGGATGTGCATTAAAAACAGAGCCTTGTTTCACCCCTAAAAACATTCATATATTTTGCCTTCAAGATCAAGTCAGAGAATATTCAAATATCAAATATGCAAACATTCAAATATGCATATCACATAATTTATTCCCATTACAATAGAATTTTTATCTTGAATTGATATAAGAATATTAGGTGTTAAGTGCTTCCTCACAGTTATATCCAAGTGGACTTGCAGGGGAGGTATATCGTATAAGCCTCCGAGGAAACTGTTAAAGCGAAACGGCTGTCAGACTCTCTTCACCCCCAAAGTATGCCCCGATGTCTGTCTACTGTTATTAATGGTACAAGGTTTGCAATCTACAGTGCTTCAATCTTCTCTACTACTGGGACTTGCAGGGGACGTAGTAATGATGTGTTTTCTCCTACCAACATATTAGAATTATAAGGGCAGCCACTAGGACCAGTAATACGTTATGGAGTGAAGGTGGATGATTGCTATATTACAACATTGTACAGACCTTTGTGCTCTTTGCAGCCTAGTTCCCTTCTCACACTGCTGTTGTTGGGGCTGATATAACTCTCTGTGAAGTCCAGGTATGGGGAATAACAGACAGATTCCTCAACCTGGAGCTTTGGTGTAAATGACAGGTAGTCTGATTGGAAGAGCTGCAGGGAGCAGTGCAGATTATTGTGACCTCCATCTTGTTTCATCTTCACTGCATTGTGGTATTCTTCTTCTTCTTCTTCTTCATGGTCATTTACAATGGAATGGAAGTAGCCCACCACAGCCCAGTTATGTACGCTATATGTGGGGGCCTGGAGGAGTTAATGGCTGCATTTGGGGAGTAGGAGGGGTTAATAGCGGCAATACTTTTTGAAGTGCAGCCTCCTGGTCCCCAAGTGCAGCCATTAACTTTTTTGGGTAGACTTATATTTGAGTCTTAAAGAGAATCTGTACTCTAATATTCTTACAATAAAAAGCATACCATTCTATTCATTATTTTCTCCTGTGCCCCTCTGTGCTGTTTCTGCCACTCTCTGCTGCAATCCTGGCTTGTAATTAACAGTTTTAGGCAGTGTTTACAAACAAACTAACCAGCTTCTAATAGGCTCAGCTAAGCATAGTGTGTGAGTCATTTACAGTGTACAGGGGGCCTGCAGAGGGTGTGTATCGCTTCTACCAATCACAAGCAGCCCTGCACATTCCACACAATCAATCCTTAGCCCGACAAACAGGACAGAGGAAAGATACATTGATTTATTACAGAGACAGTGCAGTTAGGAAAGACTGCAGTAAGCCAGAGCAGATTAGAACAGGCATAGGAACTTATAGGATAGAAGAACTAAGGCTGAAAAATTTGTTACAGAGTCTCTTTAAAAAAATTCCACTTTAAGAGCATCAAATATTGGGGTCGACTTATACATGAGGATGACTTATACTGTATTCGATAATATAATGTACTCTGTTAAGCACTACAGAAAATTTAAACACTATACAAATACACAATAATAGCAAAAAGAATTCTGCTATAAGGCTGACATTTCAGCTGCAAAGTGGACATGGTTGGCAGGAGAAATTTGAAGTTAAAAACTCTTCGTTTTTAAAAATGTTCCTTGTAACAGTCAAATTCTCTAATATTTTAGCACAAGTAAAGACAGATACTTATTCTGCTTTCAGCTTCAGAAATGCTTCTTATTAATATATTTTGCTGTATATTGGTATGTAGCCCAGCCCTCTCAATGGTTTAGCCTAGGCTTTTGTCCGAAAGCACACGGGGAGATCAGCTGACATTACTGTTTACTACACAAATGAAAAAGATATATACCAGTTATTCCCCTGTCAGAAGTAAAGATGCTGACTCCAGTGATACATTTAAAGCAAACCTGAACTGAAAATTAAAAGTCAAAATAAACATACAAAGGTCATATTTACCTCCTGTGTAGTACTCCTCCACCTCTTTATCCATCCTCCATTTTAAAAATGATAATGACCCTGAAACAACTTCTTCTGGGTCAGGACACTGTTAAACTGCAACATCCCCACTTGAGCCATAGGGAAACATAGACATTACCTTGCACATCAGTTGTCCTTTCAGTCTAGACTGACAACAACTGACATATGACTGACAGCAGCTGATATATTTCAGTTCTGGCAAAATGTTGTCAGAGCTGGAGGGAATCGTTGTTAGGAGAAAATGGTGAGCTTCTGAGAGAAACTGACGACAAGGTGAGTATGTAATAATTATATATAGGTACATCATGTGTTAATTTTAAATAATTATACTCAATTAAAGTGAACCAGAGACGAAGCACCCTCATGTATTTTACCATATATATCAGTGGGAACATTAGAGAAAACACCTACCCTGCTCTCCGTTTCATCCTCACTGCTAAAAGTGTCTGTTATCAGCTGTGATAAGAATCCCGTACTGAGCATGCAGTCTGGCTTTGCCGGGAATGATTATTGCTTTGTCATTATAGCAGAGCCACAAGGGGGCCGGTTTGGGCTTGAAAAGACACCAGAGAAGACAGACTCAGCTATAATCATTCCATAGCAAAGCCAGACTGAATGCTCAGTCTGCGTTTCTTATCAGAGGTGATAACAGTCAGATTAAACAGAGAACAATGAAACAAAGAGCAGATTAGGTGTTTACTGTCATATTCCCACTGATTTATAAGGTAAAATACAAGAGGGTGCTTCATCTCTGGTTCTCTTTAAGGTTCACTTTAAGAATGTAAATCAGGATGAGGTAAGAGTTTATAATGGGCAAGCATTGACTAAATAATTTATCAAGGAAGATTATTAAAAAAATAAGCAATGTTATTCATTACATTTAAAGAGAGTCTGAAGCGAGAATAAATCTCGCTTCAGACCTCATAGATAGCAGGGGCACGTGTGCCCCTGCTAAACCGCCGCTATCCCGCGGCTTAACGGGGGTCCCTGATCCCCCAAATCCCCTCCGTAATGCGGGGGAGCACTTCCTGGTTGGGGCAGGGCTAACCGCTGCAGCCCTGCCCCACGCGCGTCTGTCAGCGCGTATCTCCGCCTCGATGCGATGCGCCGCTGACAGACACGACTGGAGGCAGGGCTGCAGCCGTTAGCCTTGCCTCCAGGAGCGACCAAGTCTGCGACCAAGTGTCGCAGTGGGGGGGTTGGGGGTCAAGGGAACCCCGTTTAGCGGCGCTATTGCGGCGGTTTAGCAGGGGCACACGTGCCCCTGCTAACTATGAGCTCTGAAGCGAGATTTATTCTCGCTTCAGAGTCTCTTTAAAAAAAGAGTTTATTTTTAAGCAATTTTCAGAACGTGTATTATGTAATTTGTGTAACATCCATTAAAATTTACATGCACTGGGTGGGCATGTACATTTTTATGTATTTTATTGAGTATACCCCATAGTGTGAAAGGGCCCTCAATCCTCTGCCTGGTTGCTACTGACAACCTTTTTAAATTTACATTTTATTTCAATCTATCTAAGTGACATTTAGAATGGCAAGCACAGTTTGTCATCGTAACCTTGTTTACCCATGTGTTTTTCTCTATCTTAGCAGGAAGATAATGTTGTTCTAGACAAAAATATATGCTTGTTACAATGACATAATGGCAAGCAATTTGCAGCAGCAGCACAGCTGAGGTGTTGGAGGCTCTTAACGGTTTGTTGCCATTATTTTACTGGCTACATTAGTGTTGTCTTCAAGTTTCAAACATCCTCTCTTGCTGTTACTACCGTTAACCAGCAACTTAGCTAAGAAGGCATGCAATGTGTCAGAGAACAATTTTGCTTCTTTGCTTTATTAATTCTTGGACTACCGCTAGGTGCTACTCTGACTACCCTTACTTTGAACAGCTATTCACCATGTATTTATTGATTGGAAGTCCTGTTTTTCGATGAAAGCTGCTATTTTTAGACATCTGATAATTCTGTGTTTACAGATGTAGTATTTATATGCTTGTTTTTACTATTTCCATACCTTAACTTTTTTTTTTAGTAATTAATATTATTTTTTAATGGCAGGTTTGTCCCAGCAGCTAGATGGGCTTCTTACTATAATGGTACTTGTTGGTTTGCCCCTCTTAAAGTGAACCAGAGGTGAGAGTGATATGGAGACTGCCATATTTGTTTCTTTTTAAACAAAACCAGTTACCTGGCAGCCCTGCTGATCTATTTGGCTGCAGTAGTTTCTGATGTACACCAGAAACAAGCATGCAGCTAATCTTGTCAGCTCTGACAATATTGTCAGAAACACCTGATTTGCATATGCTTGTTCAGGGTCTATGGCCGAAAGTATTAGAGACAGAAGATCAACAGGGCATCCAGGCAACTGGTATTGTTTAAAATGAAATAAATATGGCAGCCTTCATATAACTCTCCTCGGGTTCACTTTAAGCTGTGCATACACTGTGAATGGCCCCCAAACTGGCTGTCAGCTGGTATTGCTCAAATGACAGACCTCCACACTCATGAGCTTAGAGTTCCTTGTGGAATATCAATTAACATAGCAAACAAGGGGTTAATAGTGCATGGGGAGGGGAAAATTCCACTGTCCATTTTTTAAATATTTATTGAAATGTACTGTCCTGAAAGCAAAAGCAGCTGTAGTGATGGAGGATCTGTAGGACCCCTCACATGTTCACTAATAATAAAACCTACTGAAAGCGGCCACTGAGATGTCCAACAAAATGTGTCAAGAGACCTTGGGGACTTGTATATTTCAGGCGGAGACTCATTTATATATGGCCGATCTCAAATAAATGTTGGCTTGCATGTAATGCTGCTGCATCCTAACTTTACTGAAATAGGGGTATTATTTGGTAGGTGATAGTGGGTATGACTAGAGATGAGCGTAATGACGTAATTACGATTTCGCGAAATTTCGCGTAATTAGTGTAATTACGATTATGGCCGTAAGTACATAATCGTAATGAAGAAGGATTTCGCGAAATTTCGCGTAAGCGTAATTTTTCGCGTTATTTTTCGCATTACAGTGGGTATTACGAAATTAATGCGTATGGCCATGCTCCCAAGCGGAAAAGTTGACGCATGGATCAATGTTAGGTAGCCGCCGACTTTAAGGGTTAATAGCAAAGCCCCCTTAAATGCTAAGAGCCTCAAATTTGGAGAATATATTAAGGAGATCAGGCGGAATAGGAGCTTAGCCGCCGCATACGCGTCCGTGCAGGACGCTAAGTCCCCGCTGGCCCCCGCTGTCCACCCCGCCCACATCTGTCACCCACATGTCACCCACAGCGTCCTGCACGGAGTCCGGACCCGACAGAGCTCTGAGCTATATAGCTCAGAGCTCTCTAAGCATCTTTGAATTTGGGCTCCAAGGAGCCCCATTGGTCCTTAGCAGACCAATGGGGTTCCTTCAAATCAGAAGGAACCCCATTGGTCTGCTAAGGACCAATGGGGCTCCTTGGAGCCCAAATACAAAGATGCTTAGAGAGCTCTGAGCTATATAGCTCAGAGCTCTGTCGGGTCCGTGCAGCACGGACGCGTATGCAGCGGCTGAGCGGCGAGTGGCGTCGGGTGCGGCGTAGTTACAATGTAACAAAGTTGTTACATTGTAATAACTTTGTTACATTGTAACTGATAGAACATTTCCGAGGATATTGCGTGGGATCGTTTATTTAAAGGGACAGGTAAGTATTAATGGTTAATTAAGAATATTAAAGGACTTTTTTCGTGGTTATGTTTTTTGTTCAATTAAAATACTTTTTCTAAGTGTTTGTGTGTTTATTTACTTTTAACTCTTAAAGGAAATGGGTAAGGGGTACAAGTACCTCTATACTCATTTCTCCTGGGAGGGGGGGTGGGCATCTGGGGGACCCCTTTTTAAAGGGGACTCCCAGATTCCACCATGAACCCCCCCCCCAGGAAATCGCGGCCTCCACCTCCACCGCCCATCGGAGGTGGAGAAGAGCCCCTTGTCCTTGGATTGGACAAGGGCTCGGAGGGGGAGGGGAAAGCTTGGCTGCCCCTCCCCTTCCTGTGGGTGACATGTGGGTGACATGTGGGAGAGGCGGGGAGGGCAGCGGAGCCGGCGGGGACTTAGCGTCCTGCACGGAGTCCGGACCCGACAGAGCTCTGAGCTATATAGCTCAGAGCTCTCTAAGCATCTTTGAATTTGGGCTCCAAGGAGCCCCATTGGTCCTTAGCAGACCAATGGGGTTCCTTCAAATCAGAAGGAACCCCATTGGTCTGCTAAGGACCAATGGGGCTCCTTGGAGCCCAAATACAAAGATGCTTAGAGAGCTCTGAGCTATATAGCTCAGAGCTCTGTCGGGTCCGTGCAGCACGGACGCGTATGCAGCGGCTGAGCGGCGAGTGGCGTCGGGTGCGGCGTAGTTACAATGTAACAAAGTTGTTACATTGTAATAACTTTGTTACATTGTAACTGATAGAACATTTCCGAGGATATTGCGTGGGATCGTTTATTTAAAGGGACAGGTAAGTATTAATGGTTAATTAAGAATATTAAAGGACTTTTTTCGTGGTTATGTTTTTTGTTCAATTAAAATACTTTTTCTAAGTGTTTGTGTGTTTATTTACTTTTAACTCTTAAAGGAAATGGGTAAGGGGTACAAGTACCTCTATACTCATTTCTCCTGGGAGGGGGGGTGGGCATCTGGGGGACCCCTTTTTAAAGGGGACTCCCAGATTCCACCATGAACCCCCCCCCCAGGAAATCGCGGCCTCCACCTCCACCGCCCATCGGAGGTGGAGAAGAGCCCCTTGTCCTTGGATTGGACAAGGGCTCGGAGGGGGAGGGGAAAGCTTGGCTGCCCCTCCCCTTCCTGTGGGTGACATGTGGGAGAGGCGGGGAGGGCAGCGGAGCCGGCGGGGACTTAGCGTCCTGCACGGAGTCCGGACCCGACAGAGCTCTGAGCTATATAGCTCAGAGCTCTCTAAGCATCTTTGAATTTGGGCTCCAAGGAGCCCCATTGGTCCTTAGCAGACCAATGGGGTTCCTTCAAATCAGAAGGAACCCCATTGGTCTGCTAAGGACCAATGGGGCTCCTTGGAGCCCAAATACAAAGATGCTTAGAGAGCTCTGAGCTATATAGCTCAGAGCTCTGTCGGGTCCGTGCAGCACGGACGCGTATGCGGCGGCTGAGCGGCGAGTGGCGTCGGGTGCGGCGTAGTTACAATGTAACAAAGTTGTTACATTGTAATAACTTTGTTACATTGTAACTGATAGAACATTTCCGAGGATATTGCGTGGGATCATTTATTTAAAGGGACAGGTAAGTATTAATGGTTAATTAAGAATATTAAAGGACTTTTTTCGTGGTTATTTTTTTTGTTCAATTAAAATACTTTTTCTAAGTGTTTGTGTGTTTATTTACTTTTAACTCTTAAAGGAAATGGGTAAGGGGTACAAGTACCTCTATACTCATTTCTCCTGGGAGGGGGGGTGGGCATCTGGGGGACCCCTTTTTAAAGGGGACTCCCAGATTCCACCATGAACCCCCCCCCCCTGAAGGAAATCGCGGCCTCCACCTCCACCGCCCATCGGAGGTGGAGAAGAGCCCCTTGTCCTTGGATTGGACAAGGGCTCGGAGGGGGAGGGGAAAGCTTGGCTGCCCCTCCCCTTCCGAGACCCCCCAATCCATGGACCATGCGGGCTGGTATAGTCAGGGTGCGGAGCCCCACGCGGCCGGTGCTCCGCATTCTGGCTATCCCAGCCTGCATGGGGGACAAGGGGTTAAAGAGGTCTGGGAGGGGGGACCCCACGTCGTTTTTTTTTTATATTTCCCACACTCAGAACGAAGTAAGTAAAACTCTTCCCACTTGGGGGAATCTATGAAAATAATACACTATTGTTATCTGTGCAAAAAAAACTGACATTTTCCGCATTTAAAAGACATTTTTGCCCTTGAAACTTAAAAATCGATTTTCTCAAAAACTATAAGGTCTTTTTGAAAAAAAATTTTTCCTCTTATTCCCACTGATCCCCTTAATATACCCTAGGAATTTGGTGTTCCTAAACTTTAAGCAGGCTTTGCTATTAACCGTTAAATTCGGCGGGTTTTTAAATGTATACATTTTTACTTTGAAACTTTAACATCGATTTTCTCAAAAACTATAAGGTCTTTTTGAAAAAAAAAATTTTTCCTCTTATTCCTCCTGATCTCCTTAATATATTCTCCAAATTTGAGGCTCTTAGCATTTAAGGGGGCTTTGCTATTAACCCTTAAAGTCGGCGGCTTTTTTATATTATACGGAGCGTTACGGTTTAACGCGAAATTACGGTAGCGTTTAATGCGAAATTACGGCATGAACGAAACGCGAAATTATGCGTTGAAAATTACGCTTACGGTATTTTCAATTACGATTTTAATGGCAATTACGCTACCGTAATTTCGCATCGTAATCGCAAATTTCGCATGCGTAATTATAGTAATGCGAAATTACGAAAATTTCGGCTTAACTCTAGGTATGACTTACTAAAATTCAGAGGAAAGGATGATGATGATGTGAAGTTGTGCTCATTGATAGTATCCAATAACATGTAGAGTGTTTTTGTAAATCCCTTGACACATAAGGGGATTAATCACTTCACCTCCCCCGACATGAATTTCTACGGCCCTGCTTTACCTTCCAGGGATGTAGATACTCCCCCCTTACTGCTGCGCGCTCTTGCTTGACCCCCCCCCCACCCCCACGTGCTCCCACGCTCGTTACCGCAACTGATCGCTAGATGAAAGATCAATGAATGTTCCCTTTTTGCGCATTCTCTAAATTGTCTGTGGTTATAAGGTTAAGAGTAACTTGCGACAAGAAGCCAAAGTGGCTGGATCATGTACTGGTTAAGAGCTCTGCCTCTGATACAGGAGACCAGGGTTCAAATCTTGGCTCTTCCTGTTCCTGTTTTAAGCCAGCACCTATTCAGTAGAAGTACTTGGGCAAGACTCCCTAACACTGCTGCTGCCTACTGAGCGAACAATTATGGCTGCAGCTGAAGCACTTAGAGTCCGCCGGGAGAAAAGCACAATATACATGTTATTTCCATTTACCAGGAAGAGTAACAGATGGGGCACTGTAACGATTGGTGTCAACACGCAGAGAGAGAATCTGATTATATACACCAGATTATGGATGATCTGCAGAATCACCAATAATCCAGGTATGTCTAACCTCTGGACACCTGAGATATGAGTGTTTGGTGTAACAGTAGCACTTTGAGTGAGAACCACCAGAGGAGCTGGAGGTTAGAAGAAGAAGGGAATTCACCCCAGACTGTGGGTGAATCCCTATAGGCTAAAGGCTCCCTAGGAGAGGGGCCTAGGCTTGGTTGCAGGATGCCCTGCTGCTAAGATGAACAGACTTGCCCTAACTGGGTGTGAGGTCCGTAGCGTCAACACCCTGGAACTAGTCTATAGCATAACATAGCATTGACACAGTATCCTAGGCTTGGGTGTGAGGTCCGTAGTCACAACACCCTGGAACTAGTCTATAGCATAACATAGCATTGACCTAGTATCCTAGGCTTGGGTGTGAGGTCCGTAGTCACAACACCCTGGAACTAGTCTATAACATAATATTGCGAGAATAATCTAGCTCAGTGTGAATTCCCAGGTCCTCCCGGTTCTAACACACTGTGGGATCTGACTGAGGTCTGTGTGCCAACACATAAAGCATTTGCAACGGCAGACAACGTGAGACTGAGGGACGAGTGGTTATATAGTGCAGCACTGATCAGCGTCGCCCATTCTCCTCCAGCCAATCCGCATACATCCTGGGATCAGCTGACCAAGGGATTCAGCTGACCCCTCTCTGCTTCCCATAAAGCTTCTGTCTTTCCGCGCATGTGCGTGTATTCCTCAGCCTATGTGCACAGGAAGGCTGTACCACATCAGACACATGTCACCGCGCGTAAATCGCCGGACTGGACGCGGAAGTAGCCACCACGCCGTCAGAGCACGCGGCGGCTATTCCGCAATCCTTCACAGGCACCAATCCACTTTGCTTTAGAACATTTATTCAGCAAACATCACCAGCACAGACATAAGTACAAAGCACAAGGGTGGCGGCCTAACAGTCGTTTCGCGGCACTTCCGCTCCCTCAGAGACAGTTAACACCATAAATATGAATAAATGTTCTGAAGCAAAGTGGATTGGTGCCCCGTCTGCTACTCTTCCTGAATCCTGATATATGTGACTGTTTGATTTACGGGTGCACACCACAGGAACTACAACTATAACGGAGGTCCTGCAGAGCATTTAGTGTCGACATTTGTCTCTTCATAAACTGCATTAATGTTTTTTAAATTGTCTTGTTTTATTCAGTGGCAAGAGTAAGGTTTCAGCGCAGCCACATGGTTTTTGTATAGGGAAATATTACATCTGGAAATGAAGATGCTGAAAGAGGAGTATTGGTTAGGGCTGTAAATTACAGGTAATCATTATTTTAGGAGGGTTAGGATCAGCTAGTAAGGGTTGGGCATTAGGAAAGGGTTTACCTTAGCGTGAGGCAATAGGAAGGATTGAATGCAAGGGAGATAGTTAGAATAAGGCATTAGTACAGGGTTTATGTTAGGAGGGCAGGCTAGGGTAAGATGTTAGGAGGGCAGGCTAGGGTAAGATGTTAGGAGGGCAGGCTAGGGTAAGATGTTAGGAGGGCAGGCCAGGGTAAGATGTTAGGAGGGCAGGCTAGGGTAAGATGTTAGGAGGGCAGGCTAGGGTAAGATGTTAGGAGGGCAGGCTTGGGCAAGTTAATGTAAGTAAATGTTAGGAAGGGGCAGCTGACTCTCAAACACTTTGACTGGTCCTATTTGCATAAATGTAATTGAAAATTTGCATCAATAGGAAATTATTAGCATCTCATTTGCCTTTTCTAGTCATCACATGTTTTTAAAAGAAATCTGAAGTGAAACTTGTAAAATGATTAATTGTTTGTGTAGTAGGTGTAACAAATAGAACATTAGTAACAAATAAAAGAGTCTCATATTGTTTTCCAGTACAAGAAGAGTTAAAAAACTTTAGTTGAGAAAAGTAGAGAGCACACTTCTCTTGCGCAGAGTGGTTGGGACTGGCAGAACTTACGGGAGTCGGTACCGGAACTGGAGAACGCTGAGGACGGCGGCACGGGAGTGATCCATGCGCATGGGGCTGGAGGAAGCCCCAGGTATGTATAAAACTTTTATTAAATCTCATTTCTGTTTCCTTTAAACCAGTCCAGAAACAGTGATAGACAACATGAGATAAGATTTTACTGCAGGGAAATGATGCAGTGTTATAAATGAAGCTATATAACTGAAAATGAAAAAATACGAGACTCTTTTTTTTCCTACTAGTGTTCTATTTATTAACCCATACTATACAGTATGAACATGTCATTATCTCATAAGTCTTTTTTCGCTTCAGATTTCTTTTAAGGGGAATACAAAGCCTCTCATCAGATTAGCAGGACAACAGTGATTCTGGACCATTCAAAGCAATCTCTGTGACACCCTCTGCCATGGTTCTGATAGGACCAGACAGAATTTTTTTTAGAGGTTTCACAGATTAGATTGTAATACTTGTCTATTTCAACACATTGGGGCATTGCACTATGCACTCTGCACAGTATAATAATAATGCAAAGTCTAACTATAAAATTATTAAAAAAAGAGGCATATAGGTGTTTATTTTGGCATGGTCTAGTACAGCCAGTCCAGAAATCCAGGTTACCCTGTGTTAGTTCAAGTTCTGTAGTTTAGAGCCCTTTTTCCAAAAGAGAAGTGCGCCCTCTACGTATCTTTCTGGCGGCTGCTGGAGAGATATGCAAAGAGCGCACTTCTCTTACGTCAGACTGGCCGCGACTGGCTGAAGTGACGGGAACTGGACAGCGGCGTGGGAGCGATCCAAGCTTATGGGGCTGGAGGAAGCCCCAGGTATATCTAAAACTTTTATGTTTCATCAGCTCTGGTGTCCTTTAATATTCAAATGAATGTTTTACTGAATGAAACACAGAAGCCGACTACACCAACACAAACACAATCTCAAGGCACCCTATAGTTCCAAAGGTATACGTGTGTACGGACTTCAGAACCATGCCTGGCCAGATCGGCTTGCAGAAAGTTACCGGCATCTATACATCTGTTTGTTTTAGACTGAAAGTCAAATATGTCACTCTAAAGTGACAAGCAAAACCAGAAGACATCAAAACAGGTGTAATAATAACCTTGCCTCTTTGCAAACACTAGATCCAGTTACAGTGTTGCTTCTAATGGCTGGGAGCAATTTTTAAAATTTATTAGATCCCCAGTGACAGTAACTACTGTTGTATCTGCTGTAGTGAGTGTCATCATCAATAGGATACATTGTCCACATTATAACTTTTTTGTCTGGACGATGAGCCCACATTGATGCTTTTCTGTGCAGCTACTGCACCCCTAAAATATCTTCTTATAAGACCAAAAAATCTTTTTCTCTTTTATCTATCAGTTTCTTCATGCAAAACATCTCTTGTTTTATACCAAATCATGAACTACTGGTATATCTTCTCTTTAATTCTCAGTCTCTCCACCTAGTCAATTAGAAATGGTTCATGGTAATGCTTTTCTAAGGAGGTAAAGAACTCCTGAACGATAATTCTCTTATGTAAAAAGGGGTTTTTGCCTTTCATTTTCTGCAAAAATCCTCTTTCATCTCCTGCTTCCTAGCTCATGGAGTTGGCATGTATGATGATTAGGGTTTGCTGAAAAAATTCTTATTACAAAAAGAAAAAAAAAGGCAGTGATCTTTGTATTTCGTATTTGCTTGCTGTTTGAAATGGTAAGTCAGAGTCTAGGTTCATTGTATCACATTGTATCACCAGAAAAAAATCTCCATATGGAAAATCTTGTAATGTGATCTTTGTAATGGTCCAGGGATCCAGCCAAGTTCATGATGAAGTATTTTTTTTTTAACCAATCCATGGGGTTGATTCACAAAGGTTACTTATTTTTAACCTTAACTGTAAGGAGTGCTAATGATATAAACAATAAGATAATTCATGAGATAAATAGATAAGGAAAGCTAAACCATGATTTAAGTCAGTTATAGAGACACTAAAGCGAAAAAAATATGATATAATGAATTGGTTGTGTACTATGAATAATTACTGGAAGATTAGCAGCAAAGAAAATATTCTCATATTTTAATTTTCAGGTGTATAGTGTTTTTTCTAACATTGCATCATTCTCTAATATGTGCAGATTACACAACACTCAGCATTCAAAATGATTCTTTCAGAGCAGTGAACTAATGACCTTTCCTCTGGCAGAGAAAAAGACATTTGTTTACTTACAGTTGAGATAATAAAAGTCAGAAGACAGCCCTCTCCACGACTTTGAAAGTCATAGAGCTTAATGGCTTTTTTTGCATAGAGATAACAACTGGAGTTTCTTAACTCTTCCTGTACTGGAAACAATTAGACTGATGTATCTGATCTTAATGTTTTATTTCTTAGCTGTACAACACATACAAATCATAATATCATAATTTTTTTTTCGCTTCAGTGTCTCTTTAAGGAGAGCTAAACCATTATTTAAGTCAGTTAGGAGAGTTATACAATGAATTAAGTCAGTTAAGGAGAGCTAAACCATCGGTTAAGTCAGTTAAGGAGAGCTTAATTGTGAGTTAAGTCAGTTAAGAAGAGCTAAATCATGAGTTAGGGCTGGTTCACACGGGCGTCTGCTGAGCTTTTGCTTGGCGTCGCGTTCAAACGCCAGCGTTTAAATGCCAGCATTTAAAAGCTAGCTTTTGAAGGCTTTTGGGAAGCGTTCAAGGCTAGCAGTTCTGGTATCTGCTATTGTTTCCTGTCGTTTACCGCCTCTGAAAGCAGCATGTTGCTTTTGAGACTAGACGCAACGCCGGGATCTACCGCCAGGCTTTCATGGAAGCCTGCAAAAGCCAGCTCTAAATGCTCCCATTCACTTGCATGGGATGACGGCAGCTCCCAAAAAACGCTGCGTCTGAAACGCTGCGTTAAATGCCACAAAAACGCCCGTCTGAACCAACCCTTAAGTCATTTAAGAAGAGATAAATTGTGAGTTAATAAGTAAGGTGAGATAATTTAACAGAAAAGCTTTGTAAATCAGGCCCCATATCTTTTAAGCTTGTAGTAATGGAAGGCCGTGAAGCTTTGTTGTGGCGCTAATGCTTAAAAAAAGATGATTTAAAACGAGTCTGTCTAACTCCAGATCTCAAGGGCAGAGGCCTTGCATATTTTGCAACTGCCAGGACCAAATTTTCCATAAGCTGCTCTAGGCATTTGCCTACAGGCCCAAAAAAACCTTACAAAAGGTGTCTACTGAACAGATATCAAAGTTTGTTATTAGGACCACATCATTAACAGCCATGATGTGATCCTAATGATGTGGTGCTAATAATAAACTTTGATATCTGTTTAGTAGACACCATTTGTAAGGTTTTTTGGGGGGCTTGTTAGTATAACAGGAGGTGGCTCCCCCTCTTTTATTTGGGGTTTACAGATCTAAGATAATGCCCTAGTGCTTCCCAAAGATTTTTCTTCGACTTGCCTACAGGCGCCTTATGTGGGAGAGACGGCCCCTCCTCTGATCACTGACCTCAGGAGCTTACAGTCTAATCTCTGCCTCATATATCACTGACCTCATGCACGTACACCCTAATCCTTGTCTCATGTCTCTGCGGATAATATAAGACAGTGATTATAGTGAAAGATTCTAAGGACAGTTAGTGACATAAGGCAGGATTAGAGTTCAGAACTTTTTTCCTTGGGGGTGTGGCCTGTGTTCAGGGGGGGAGTTAAGGGCGCCAGAACACCTGTGCCAACAGGGCTCTGAGTTGTAAACCTGGCCCTGGGCACTGCTCAAATTAATTGATGGGGCTGAATCACGGAAGGTGTGGTTAACCATCCATCCTAAACAACGGAGTTGGACAGACCTGATTTAAAATGTTTGTTGTTATCAAACTCTACATTTAGCCCAAGCGTTGCACTGCTTAAAGGATCGGATCATGTTACTTTGATTTGATACTCAGACTGACCTCTTTCCCTGTAAAAAAAATATAAGGTTTATGCCTCATGCTGTTGGCTTCTCAATCCAATCAAAGGTTAGCAGATCTGTTGGACTGGATGTCCTTCATTCTTTGATGGGGCGCTCTGCAAATGCTATTCCCCTTTGTCAAATTGGGCTCTTCCAGGTTTGAAAGTTTGCAAAGCTTTTCATCATCAGCCCAAGATGCTAATAGGATTGATGATTGATTCATCCCAATGCTCATGGCAAATCAAACTATTATCTGATGCTATAATCTGACCTAACTTCAAGATACAATTTGAGGTTGAATATGGTAACTTAACACAGTATCTTTCTCTGCCTTTCTATTAAGGGTTCTTTCACACTATGCTTCTGCCTTTTGCAATAATACAACAGTGAATGCACTGCCCATACAATTGTATGAACATGTTCATATCCCAGTATTGCAAAAGATCGTGTTAAGGTAGCCATACATCTAGCAATTTGACTGTACAATCAACTATTCGATTCGATCATTTTATAGAATCGAGAGAGAATCGAGTGTGATCCAGTATGCCCAATTGATGAAAAGTGGCTGATTTCATGTCGAATCGACCAGCTTAGTCGATCAAACAAGATGCAAGATATTGGTCGGTCGCATAGGAATTGGCTACTGTTCACATTCGATCGCCTCTGAATCGATTTTGGCATTGAGAGCTTGGAGACACAACATCAGTCAAATCGAATATGAAGGTGAATTATTATTATTTTATTATTATTATTATTTAGTATTTGTATAGCGCCAACATATTCTGCAGCACTTTACAGAGTATATTCTCTTGTCACTTAACTGTCCCTCAGAGGGGCTCACAATCTAATCCCTACCATATTCCTATGTCTATGTATGTATTGTGTAGTGTATGTATCGTAGTCTAGGGCCAATTTAGGGGAAGCCAATTAACTTATCTGTATATTTTTGGGATGTGGGAGGAAACTGGAGTGCACGGAGGAAACCCACGCAGACATGGGAAGAACATACAAACTCCATGCAGATGGTGCCTTGGCTGGGATTTGAACCGGGGACTCAGCGTTGCAAAGCGAGAGCGCTAACCACTACGCCACCATGCTTTCCAGGTGAATCAAGAAGGATATCGTTTGTAGTGTGTGGGTTACTAGTCGATCGACTTTTGTTCAACCGTACTGAAGTTGATTCCTTAATAAAATCGATCGTTTTGTCGATTGAATAAAAATGGCTAGGTGTATGGCTACCTTAATCCTCCTAATGTGCTTCTACAGTGCATTACTGGATAATGTGGGTGAAAATGTACACATCCCATTGCAAATGATGTTGCTATGAAATAACACCAATGTTTTACATGAACAGTATTCAATGCTTTATACGTGCCTTATAGCGTATGCGTTACACACCATGTGCATAAAGTGAACACACCCAAACACTATCTTTTGAATAAGAAACACATAATAAGAAAACTGCAAATGATGGTGTATTATTGTTTTATGAGCATGACTGTGGCTGAGCCGAGAGAAAGATTATCAAAGTTGAAGTTAAGATTTTCATTCAGACCTATTTACATATAATGCACAATATCACATTCATGGGTAAAAAAATGAGGTCCCCCATAGTAGTAATTAGTAGTCGAGTCCAATTTAGATGATGATTTAAAACAATAAATTCAAGCTTTGTCATTCTCTTGAAATATACAGTGTGTTCAGTGGAAAATGATAAATGCATTTGCTGCTATGTGAGATATCTAAACATATTTGTGTGGACTGTGTGGAAACAGTGCAGACAACAGATGCGTGAAGTTTCAAACAGTCACATTTCTCTTTTCTTTAGTTAGGTTATTAAAAAGGTAATTCCAATAGCTTGCAATGAAGGAATTTACAGCTATATTCAATGTGTTGGGCAGCACGGTGGCATAGTGGTTAGTGCTCTCACTGGTTTGATTCCCAGCCAGGTTCACATTTGCAAGGAGTTTGCATGTGCTCCCTGTGTCTGTGAAGGTTTCCTCTGGCCCCTATGGTTTCCTCCCACATCCCAAAAACATACAGATAAGTTAATTGGCTCCCCCCTAAATTGCCCCTAGACCAGCAATGGCGAATCTATGGCACACGTGCAAGACCCGGCATGCGTAGCCGAATCTGCTGGCACGCCATCGCTGCTGCACTGTGTCCTGCATGAACTGGCCGCGCCGAGCCAGTTCATAGCCCGCAGCCCCTCTCCAGCCTCCATAGTCTTCCGGCAGGCAGAGCAGGGCTACGGGAAGATGGCGTCCGAAGCCCTGTACTGGAGACTATTTGTGTCTCCAGTACAGGGCTTCGGGGCCATCTTCCCGTAGCCCTGCTCTCTGCCTGTCAGTGCGGGAGATATGCAGGAGGATCGTCTGGGGAGCTGTGCGCCA
The DNA here is from genome assembly GCF_040937935.1 of Hyperolius riggenbachi. Lineage (NCBI taxonomy): Eukaryota > Metazoa > Chordata > Amphibia > Anura > Hyperoliidae > Hyperolius > Hyperolius riggenbachi. The sequence goes on from NC_090650.1 coordinate 88,017,397, forward strand.
GAGGCCGGCCGGGAGAGGAGACTTCTGTCAGGTGAGTAAATTCCTTTTTTTGCAGGTGAAATGTGGCCCACATTGCGTTATTTTCTGGTGAAATGTGGCTGACTGCGTTTATTTTCTGGTGAAATGTGGTCCACATTGCGTTATTTTCTGGTAAAGTGTGGCCCACTCTGTTTATTTTCTGGTGAAATGTTGCCCACTGCATTACTTTCTGGTGAAATGTTGCCCACTGTGTTTATTTTCTGCTGAAATGTGGCCCACTGAGTTTATTTTCTGGTGAAATGTGGCCCACTGCGTTTATTTTCTGCTGAAATGTTGCCCACTGCGTTTATTTTCTGCTGAAATGTTGCCCACATTGCGTTATTTTCTGCTGAAATGTTGCCCACTGCATTCTTTTCTGCTAAAATGTTGCCCACTGCATTATTTTCTGCTGAAATGTTGCCCACATTGCGTTTATTTTCTGGTGTCTTGGGTAACTGTTGCTGCATTTATTATTTAATGGTCATAGTTGGCAATATTTGCTGCTTTGGGGTTACGGCAGGTATACTAACAAATAGCATCACACAGTTTCTGCAAACCCATGATGCGAATCCTCATTTCACCACATCATGGCGGAAACACTGCTTTTTTATGTCTCGCTGTTACATCATTACGTTAGCTCTGCCCATACAATGTAATGGCTATGCCCCCCCCCCCCCCCCCCCATTGGCACTCAGTGAGAAATAAGTCGATGTTGGGTCACAGTTTTGGCACTCGGCCTCTGAAAGGTTCGCCATCACTGCCCTAGACTATTAGCCATACACTACATGATACATACGTAGACATGTGACTATAGTAGGGACTAGATTGTGAGCCCCTCTGAGGCACAGTTAGTGACAAGACAATATATACTCTGTACAGTGCTGCATAAGATGTTGGTGCTATACAAGTACTAAATAATAATAATAATAATAATAATGTGGCAATATCAGTTCATAGCTAAGGTGTACATACATTTACAGTCTGCTTTCTGCTGAGGAATGTACACACACATACACACACACACACACAATATTTGTCCTTCTATCATTGCTGAAATAAATCTACAGAAACTATAACATACTGTAGCACATGCAACAATCAAACTGAAAACATAAAAATGAGGGTTTAAAGACTCAAACATCAATAAATAGTAACAAACATCACTTTTACAATAATACAATAATCATAAATAGTCAAATGTGACACAGCACAATAAAATTGTCCTTGGATCACGTGACATGATAAATAGCGTAGCCTAACGCACGTTTCACAGCCTTTTTCATAGCCGCTTCTTCAGAGGCAAATTTCTCAATCTTTTCACAGGTCCATGATAAAGAAGAATAAAAACATCTACAACATCAAAAATAGCAGTATATAATCAGTACAAGAATATTCACTTGCCATTAGTGATGTAGCAGGTTGTGTTACTCAAATAATATATAACAACTTACAAATCAAAGAGTCCTGGATCAGAAATGTATACATACAAAAAAAACACCAGGGGGTCTTAGGCTTAGGCATCACTAGGGGGGCCTTAGGATTAGGCACCAATGGGGGGGTCTTAGGGTTAGGCACCACCAGGGGAGGGTTCTGTGTGAGAGTAGGGAGAGGTTAGGTTATAGTGAAATATCTGCGAATATTGCCGATATTTTACAATATGAATCAGGTTGTAAAATATCTATTATCCTACTACCACAATTAAATTGTTATTTATCATTTGACGCAATTAAATTGTTATCGTTTACGCCTAAATCAGCTTGCAACTTTTTTAAATGTATGCCACTAACATGATGCAATACAAATTAAACAATGAGATTTCAGCTTAGAGTATGCTACAATATTTTTACATTATTTTTACCCAGTTCTCTGAAGTGTGTGCATGCCTGTAAACATATAGCATGCTTGTATATTTATTCTATATGCTAATCCCTGGGATAGATAGATTGATAGATAGATAGATAGATAGATAGATAGATAGATAGATAGATAGATAGATAGATCTTTGCTAAAACCATGACACCTGGGAACATCTGTTCCACTAATGCAAAATTAACATTTGACTGTACAGTAAGGAAGCCTGGAAAGGGAAAAATGCCAGGTGAATTATTGCTCCAAAGTTGCAATAGGATTTGCTGGATTGACGATCCTTGCAGTAAGTTCAGAAATTATACTGTAGCAGTGAACAAAGCTATCAATTTCTCTGTGTCATGGGCAGATAGCATGGGAGCCCAGGGCTGAACTCACACTTTCCTCCCTGTGCCTGGAGGTTCCTGGAGCCATAGAGAATACATTTATCTCTGTTGTTTAGCCTATTTTTGAAGAATGCCACCTTGGATTTTTTTTTTAAACTACTGATTGTATTTTCAGCATCACATCTGTCAGAAAAGCTATCCTGGAAATGGAACCTAAAACAGCCCCATGGACCTTCTGGTAGGTGGACAGCTAAATGTATGCGTTTTTTATATAAAACGATAGGATAAATTATGAAATAGGCTTAGAATATTTTTAAATGGTATTTCTGAGGTGCATTGTGTTAAACTGTAGGGAATAATGAATAACATTATTCCAGGTGAAATACAGCTTGGTTGAGGACAAGCTTCATATGGCCAGTAGAGGGTGCTCAATGTGTTATGAAAGGAGCACGGCACAAATAAGTCTGGCTGATGTAAAGAGCGAGATTTTCAAAACTGACCAAAGTATCGTTTATTTGCTGTGTTGTTGATTTCTGGAACCGTGCACCGTGGCGGAAAGGGAACCCCGCGATCCGCTGGAAGGAGAAGCCACACTTCTCTCTGCAGCTCAATGACAACCAAGCAAATATTTATCGTCTTCAGCAAAAGTTTGCACAGTGTGACTGAACCCATGTGAATGTTTTGGGTGGTTCCAGTAATTATTGCATTATGTCAAGTGTCATGATTAAACTGGCTCCTTAATGGTGTTCCTGACACAAGAAGCGTTGATAGTGTAGATTTGGTTACAAACAGTTAAACAACCTGCCAGCGTTTTTAGTGAACACATTCCATGCCAGCACTGCAGCCCGCTGCTTCAGTACTCTGCTTTCTGAGGCCAGAGCTCTTTTTTTTTCTTCCAACCTAACTGGTAGGAACCATTACCAATGCAGTGAAGAGAAATGTTTTCCAACAGAGCTGCATGGCAGAATGCTATATGGCCCTCATAGCTTTCCTCATCCATAAAACTAATAAATTAAAACCTCATGCTGTATATCCACTAAACACACCTTGATATGAAATACAGGGAACATCAAATTCCTTTTCCAGCTGTCCTCACAACAGGTTTAATACCATGTAAGCAATCATTTATCAACAATCCTGTTTCGCTAATCGTTTTCTTGCTCAACTCATTGGTTAGGAGAACACTGCAAGCAAAAAGTAAAAAACAGTACATTTTATGTATTTAGAGGAATAAAAAACAAACATTCTCTAGATCCTATGTCACAAGTGAAAGTAAATAGATTACGCTTTTTTTCTCTCTAAATTTCTTATTCGGGTTGTTTTAGGTAAATTCATTCATTACAGTTTTCATTAGACTAACTTTCTAACTTTGAAATGACTCGTATGTAGATTAAGCTGCATCACATTGTTAGAAAACATTTAAAATAATAAAGCATACATTTGCTTTTCATGGTTTTGTTGCTGACAAATCAGTAGAGATGTTTTTTGCTTTTTTTTTATAAATACGTTGTGGGTTTTTCAAGTTTTTGGATGTATTTTTAAATAAACATTGACATTGACAGATCTAGAGATACAGTCTTATTTAATTATTGAACTGTTAATGCTAATTCATGCTCTTTGTCTACCTCTGGACACTGGAGAGAATTATTCAACTTGTCAACACTCACCCTGACTTTTGCATTATTTTAAGTATTAAATATTGGCACTGAGAGACTCTGCAGTGCAATATTATTTCCTGGGCTTGAGAACTGCTGTGTGCCAAAATGATTTTAGGAGGTAGGAGAGGGAGTTTAACTCCCTTTGGTGTTCAGACATCTAAAACTGATAATGTATTTTATGGAAAATGATTGTTTTTTAAGAGAGAGAAATATTGATGTTGCTTTACATATTTGATCATCAATTACCAGTGAAAACGGTGAAAAATCAGGAAACATTGAGTAGAGACATCATGCAATCGCCTCTTAATGCATCTGCAAAGTGATTTGCAAGCAGATGCTGCAAAATGTTTAAATACTGTTTCCCACTGATTGCCAACTAACCATAAATTCATCTGTGCATATTTTGAGTTGCAGGCATAAAAATAATTACATGTCTGATTAAATCCACTTATGCCTTCATGTCTTGATAAATCCATAATAAATATGAAATGCTGCGATGTGTTACATCTAAGTGCATAACTGCCGTAATGAGGTTGAGTGCAGTCCAGATTATCTTGAGAAGGTTGGGAAGCAATAATACACAAATTGCTGTTGTGGCATTTTATGACAACTGGTTAAAAGGAAAACTAAAAAAACAAAAAAAAGGGCAAGGCAGGCAGTCTTTTCTTTGTTGTTAATTTAACAACGGAATACAAATGGAAAACAAAAAAACCCACAAAGCAATGTAGATATTTTTGTGTTTGTTACTGTACCTAGTACTCTACTTTAAAAATATTTACTTTAAAATGTCTGTTTAGAACAGTCACATGCGCTACACTATAATAAATCGATTTTATGTGGATGTACAGATTCATATTTTTAGGATTTTTAAGACTCTGGGAATTAATATTTTTTTCCCAGTTATCTCATGGAGAAGCAAATAATGTCCTTAGCAAGTCTTGATCCATTTGAAATGAGAGAGTGTTTCATTGTACTGGAGGTGTTGTTCTCAGTGCTCTCTAACACTTAGTACTAAGTGTCCCATTATTAATAATTAATTTGGCATTCATCATCATACCATGAATCTTAATAGGCTAATTTGGGATTCATGTCCTAAGTACAAATGTCACGTGGTTCGCAATTAATTAATGTTCCGCTCCGTTTTTCCTAGTTAAACGGAAATGTGCTGTGGATGTAAAAAAAAAAAAAATTCTTCCTACGTAATTTTCGTTTATATTAGCGTTATGTCATCCTTGCTTGTTTTTGTTGCACGTAGAGTCAGAAGGTGGAGTGCTAAGTGTCACAGTGTAACATGTTAGAAGTCATATTTGTGTGCTTTCTATTAGTTTGTGTATTTTGTAGAACATCTCTTTCTGATTTTGATATACAGAGGTTGGCAATAAAATAATGTTCATTAGTTATTAGTGATAATGATGATGAGGATCATGATAATGATGGCCGGTTATGATGATGTTGATAATGATATAATAATAATAACAACATTACACAGCAGTGAAGACACTCTAAAACACAGATAAAGGTGCTTTACACTCAGTGGGAGTGACTCTTTATAGAGAAGATGCGCAAAGAAGAATAGTAAAGAGGAGTGAAGTGGCGCTATGCTCAGCAACTAGTCATTTACAGGATATATAGCGGTACTTGGGACATTTCTACGTAACACTGGATATTTCCGGTGAATGCCGTTTCACTTCACTGTACATCCTGGGGGCATGTCACTTCCCCAATGGCTGGCATTGCAAATGTTATATTACTACAGATTTGGGCTCTGTTGTTGCAGTAATTGAACTTTTTAGTTTTTTTTTTAAAGCATTGATATGAAAATATATTAAGTTCAGTAATGTGCAGTGAACAGGTAGACTTATGCTTAGCACACACAATGCAATTTTCCATCCCGATTGATGGGAATTGGACGATTATTTCCAACATGTCCAATTGACTCCCGATTGATAACGGGAACGATTTGCCAAAGTTCTATTAGGAAAATAAATTCCGTTCTTGATCGGACATTTATACACGATACACCTTCCCATCAGATTGCCCATTGATCAGATGGTAAATGGAATCGTGTGCACCCATCATTAGACTGCAATAGTTTAATTATGAATGTAAACAATTAATCATTATTTGTTATTTTGAGGTGCTGTTCTGTTCCTGTTAAAGGGAACCTGAAGCCAGAAGTAAAAGGAGGCTAACATATTTATTTCCTTTTAAACAATACCAGTTGCCTGGCAGTTCTGCTGGTGATCTATTTGGTTGCAGTAGTGTCTGACTCACACCAGAAACAAGCATGCAGCTTATCTTGTCAGGTCTGACAATAATGTCAGGAACAGCTGATCTGCTGCATGCTTGTTTAGGGTCTATGGCTAAAAGTATAAGAGAAAGAAGATCAGCAGGATAGCCAGGCAACTGGTATTGATTAAAAGGAAATAAATATGGCAGCCTTCATACCTCTCTCGCTTCAGGTCCCTTTAACTTATCAATTTAGGTATTAGTTTGATAAGGTGAAGTAGAAATGCTCTTATAAGTGTGTGTACATTTGTTCTTTACTGACATAGTTTAAAATGGCATACTGATTTGAGACACACACATTTTCCCCTTACGTGTGCAGGTGCTGCTTCTTGCTTGTTTTGTGCCGTAGGTTGTCTTGGGCCCTGTTTCCACTAGATCAGACCTGGCAAAGCAAAATCACATTCTATCTGATCACAATGTAATTTCTATGTACTGTTTCCTCTAAATTCAGATTTTCATATGCGTTGAAAAAATTCACAACCTGCAGCATTTTTCCTGGCATTATGTCTATTTCAGACATGATTGGCAAAAACCCACATGAAGTTCACACTTTTTTATTTATTTTCATGTTCCATTTACAAGGAATTTGTACACAAAAATATCCACACAAAAATGTGGAAATGGGGCCTTAATGTGTGGACGGCTTGAATATAATGTACTCTGCATACCCCTGTGTGGCTTAGATTTTATCTCAGCAGTTGCTAATAAGGTAGGCCAATGGACTGAATAGGGAAAAAGGGAGCTACTATAGGGATAATATTCAAATCTATATTTATCACATAATACTGTAAACATGCAACAACAAGGATACAGACATCAGAAAGTGACATAAAAGTAAAACATTACATTAAAGTCCATCTCCTTCCATTTTTTTTTATCCCAATCAGATAGAATTTCTTTTAATTCCTATCCACAAAACTGGGTAAATATCTCTAAAAATATATATATATATATATATATATATATTGTTTTTTGTAGAGTGGTGAAGAGTTAGAAAATCCTTGAAGTTGTTATACTGTAGTTGTCCAGGACTACTATTATTTATATTAAAGCTATAAGAGTCCCTCAGACAGGAAGTGCAGAAAAAAATTCCCAGTAAGGACATGAACATCAGTCAGGGGCCAAAAAAGCTTGAACCTCTTTCTATGCCATTCAAGATATATTTTTACTCAAAGGGTTTAAAGTAAACCCGAGATGAAAATAAACGAATGAGATAAACAAATGGATCTGGCCATCTACTCCTAAAATTACCCCTTTTTAGATATATCAAGGCTTCATTTTACATATAAACAACTGATTTAATGCTTTATAGTCTCTGCTCAATTGCAGTGTCTCAAGAGTCCCAGAGTGAAAATACATGAGATTCAGAGATAAACAAGAAGGATACCGCTTCACTCCACAGGGGAGACAGTGCTGGAACAAGGGCTGCATGGCCCAAATGCAGTCAAGATGGATAGAAAGATCCGCACAATGTCTCCACGATACAAATTTATTTAAGACCTATCCCAACAGATAAAATTGAGCATCAAGCTGACATCTTTCGAACCAGCATGGTTCTTAATCATAGCTAATAATAATAATAATAAAAAATACATGAACCATTGAACTTTTTGCAGTCAGAGACCCAGTTATCGGCTCAGGAAAGTGTTTTATAGTTGTAATTTGTTTTCAGTGAGCCCGACTGGGTCCATACTGGAGAAAAACTGTCAGTTGCATAGCTGAATATTAACTCTTTCAGGCAGGGAAAACAAGCATCACAGCATAATGTCTGTATGCTTGCCACTGTATATGGACATGTCTATCTCATCATGTCACACGTCATCTTGGGTACACTTTAAAACTAAGCAAAAATGTTACTGAAATATATACCATACCTGCCTATGGAAAACACTGTGTAGTTTCCGAAAAAGTAAATCTGTTTAAGACTTAAAAGCCAAAAATAGAAATGTTGTATCATCTGTACCCATGGCAGCTGGTCAGTTTCAACTTTTTTTTTTTTTTTTTTAGTAGTGTCAAATGTGGAAATTGGTTTCTATTATTACATGTATATTATATAAATAAAGTCTTATTAAATAAAGGTCTTTCTAAGGAAACAAAGGCCTGATCCATTAATGTTATTTTGCATATTTTGCTTGGTTCAAACAAGAATATGCCAGTTTCACATAATTGCTTGGTTTTCAATGCTGCCATTCTATTTATTGAGGTTTTAATGCAAGACTGAATATTTTTCTATATACATGTCAAAATAACACTATTAATATTCTTTTTAGAAGTAACAATTTGATGCCTTTGAGTCCTCTGGTATGTCTTTCAGTTCCCCACTAGCACATGGTAAATTTGCTGTCAGTGGGCTTGTAATGGCTTTCAGGTCATGGGGGTCTTCCAATTTAGCAATCTGCATAATATAATTAGCGAGATAGTAAGAAAGCTTCGCTTTAGCCGGGCTTCCAGACATACAATGCACATAATGCAATCTCAGGGAAAAAATGTAGATAGCCTAGTGTATTCTTATTTAAGACATACAAGTTGACATCTCAAGCCATTTAATCACTGAGATATCTACAGTTAATCATCAGCTAATTATTTTTTGATACTTTGTGCCAAGGGTGTAAAATGATCTGAAAAAAAAAAATTCAGCAAGGGACAGCTTAAAATACAGTATATAGAACCACGGAAGCTGGTCATTAATTTATAATTAGGTGCAGTGATAAAAGTTAAGACACAAAGTAGGCGTGATACTTGAAAGGTCATCAGGAGTTTTTCTCATTGGGTTTGATGCAAGTTGTTGGGTTTTTTTTTGTTTTTTTTTTAATTTTGTGATTCAGCAGTAGTTTTCGAATGGTGGTTTTTCTCATTCCACTTTTACATGCCAACATTTTCTAAAGTTTTCACCTGTTTATTTATTTATTGTGTTGTTTTGAGAAGGAAAGTTGAACTGTCAAAAGAAGTCTTCCAAGACTATTGTCGAAGATGATGTACCAGAATGATACTACTGATGTTAGCCTAGTTTAGCATAGCCTTGTGTGTGTTCCCATCAGTATGGAAAACTCTGAATTTACAAGGCTGCGCAACTAACAGTTGAGGTTTGTTTTTCAAACTTCTCTTGATGGCCTGGTATAATTTTTCACATCTAGAACATTAAAGCTTCCATAGACTTAAAAAAGAAACTGTAACAAAGCAAAACAACAACCAGCCCCTGGGGGGTACTTACCATGGGAGGTAGAAGCCTCTGGATCCTAATGAAACCTCCTCCGCCCTCTTCACCCTCCGGGATCCAGCGCTCCAGCGCTGCCAGCTTCCCCCCCCCCCTCCAAGAGAAAAATCAGCGGACAGCCTTGTCAGCTGTGGTGCAGGCTCAGTAGCAGCTGAAATATATACCTATATGCGTTCCTGCGCAGGCGCAGTAGTAGCTTTCCGATGAGCTTGTGCTGATATAGCTGAACTTGGGTCCGTTCTTCTGCGCAGACACGAGTCGCCTGCACCTGCACAGTAGAGTGGACCTGATCAGGCTTGCTATTTCCGTCTGAGCCATTCAGGAAGCCAATACTGCACCTGCGCGGGAGCACAGAAGGTAAATATTTACTTGGCTCTTGTTCGGGAGCTGCCAGCGCTGGATCCCATAGGATTAAGAGGATGGGGAAGCCTCATTTGGATCCAGAGGCTTCCCCTCCTGAGGTAAGTACCAGCCAGGGGCTGTTTTTTTTTTTTTTGTTTTTTTACAAATTCTCTAACTAATGGAAACCTGATCTAGCCATTATTACTGATCAGATGATGATGTAATATTAACGAAACTAACAGGCAACTGCTAGATGACCACTCTGAAGGTAAAACCCAATTGGACACGAATGAAAACCTTGCCTAATCACTTAGTATTTGCTGCCTGCGTGCCGCTCATTCTTCCAACTCTCTCTATAAACATTACAACAAATGTTCATCTGAAAAATGCATACCTGTTTATGAAGCAGCTGGCCAAGGTTCTGCACTTAGGAACGTGGAATTGTGTTTATATGAATGATTCCTCGTTAATAACTGTAGAGGGGGCTTTAGTAGCTCCAACACTTGCAGGGTTGCTATGCAAGTCTTTTTCCTGCAGTGGTATATTCCTTAAGTGCTTTACTGGGCTTGCTTTGAGCAATCAATGGAAATGATTAGAAGGACTTTCCTTCTGGTGGCTGTGGTAAAAGTCAGGGTCTCTTTTATTTACCTATTGTCATCTGAACAAATAGAAAATTCTTCATACTGATAAACTATGAATTCCCAACAATTCTCCCCATGTTTTCATGTGCAAAAGGTGCTTTGGTAATGTTTCCTAATGGCCTTAAAGTGTATCCCAAGTGACATGATGAGATAAACGTGTGTAATGCTTGGGGGGTATACTTTCTGACCACCCAGAGCAACAAGGCTAAGTAGCTGGATAATGGAAGAGGCTACACAGATGGACACAGGAGTAATGAACAAGGGAGCAAGATTGCCCAGAGCAACTGCAGCTCCGGGTCGCTTATCAGGCTAGATACTATGTGATTAAATACACAACAGACGTAATCGGTAACGGGCTTGGGTCATAAAACGATAGGTCAGATGGCAGTAATACAGAAGGGCTAGGCAAATTTATAGTCAAGAGGCAGGTAAGGGTCGGAACACAAAACAATATACAATAGTACAATAATACAAAACTGACTGACTAGAGTACATATACATCGTGCTGATGCGCAATATATGAAATGTAGCTCTCAAATAACTCACTAGCTAAAGCACAAGTAATGACAATTAACAAGACAGACAACAGACAGACAGAATGCTTAGCCATTCTAGTCACTGCTTCAGCGACGGCAACATTCACACTGAGATAGACAAGACTAACAGGTAGGAGCATAACTAATGGCAACTGCTGCTATAGTTTGTCCTCAAGAACAAGGCAAGAACAAGGCAAGAAGGAATACTACCAGTCACCAACGTGGTGCTGGCAGAACCCAAACTATCAGGATCAGAAGGACTTTACTGACCCCCGCAGGTCAGCAAATGTCCAGCAGGCATTAAAATACAGAGCAAGGCATTATACAATTTTACAATAACAACTTTCACAACATGGACCCAACGACAACTCAGAGAGCTGAACGCTATGTCGGGCGGGGTCTGAAATGGGAGGCAGACTTTTATGTCAGCATCAGCCAATGGATGCAGGCATGCAAATCCACACACAGCTGAATGGTAATTACGCAATCCTGAGCCAGCTTGATCACAAGCTGCCAGCTGAAAGACTCTCATAACAAATACATGCAATACTATGCAACGACATGCATGTAGGAAATCCAGGGATATATGGCTGCAGTTCAACTGCAGCAAGCAAAGGGAAGAGTCATGACAGCATCCTGAGCTGCTCTGAACTGCAGAGTGATTGCAAATGACAATTAGACTTATTGCGAATGCGCAACTGAATGCAAGCAGATAAGTCAGAACTGCCCGGCTGCAGTCCCACCGACAGAACATGCTACAGGAGAGATCCTGACAATGTATATGTACAGTGCAAAATGTATTAATAACCAGGCTGTTTTACTTGTTTCATTATGCTGCCTGAAATAGTTAATTTCTAGGCATGGAAGTGAAAGCTTCTGTCTTGTTGGTACCTTTTCACTAATAAGCTAATTACAGCCATAAAAGTTTTCCTGGCAGAATACAGCTTCTGAGAGCAGAGGGAGATAAAATACATGAACTATTGGCCTTTTTCTAACTCTGGGACACTTATTAGACTGGCACTGTGCAGAGGCAACAAAACATTTAATCTAGTTGGTAAATGTTTAACCTATTTTGCACGCGCACTCCTGGCCCCGGATTCGGTAGCCACGGAATCAATGTATCAGGCTATGGTGCCCGATCACTGATTCCTCTCCCCCGCTGAAAAAGCGACAGCTTCTCTCGGAAGCTGTGCTTTTTCTGGCCGTTTCCTCCCCTCTGCGTCACTCTAAGCGTGTGTTACGCTTAGAGTGACGTCATGTAAACAAACTCATGGCCGCCATCTTGTGGCCAAAAAGTGAAACTACAACTAAAAGTAAAAAAAATTTAAAACAGCACACAATTACATTATAAAACTATAGTTTACATCCCACCCTCCCGAAAATACCCAAATAAAATGTTTAATATAAAAAAAAAACATTACAATAAAAAAAACATGTAAATATTTACCTAAGGGTCTAAACTTTTTAAATATCGATGTAAAGATGAAATATTTCTATATTTTTTTTATTTTAAACTTGTAAATAGTGATAGATGCAAAACGGAAAAAATGCACCTTTATTTCCAAATAAAATATTGTCGCCATACATTGTGATAGGGACATAATTTTAACGGTGTAATAACCGGGACATATGGGCAAATACAATACGTGAGTTTTAATTATGGAGGCATGTATTATTTTAAAACTATAATGGCTGAAAACTGAGAAATAATGATTTTTTCCGTTTTTTTCTTATTCTTCCTGTTAAAATGCATTTACAGTAAAGTGGCTCTTAGCAAAATGTACCCCCCAAAGAAAGCCTAATTGGTGGCGGAAAAAACTAGATATAGATCAGTTCATTGTGATAAGTAGTGATAAAGTTATAGGCTAATAAATGGGAGGTGAACATTTCTCAAGTGAAAACGACGGAACGCGAATGGGTTAAGTATAAAATAATGGGATATCTAAAAAAAATACTAATCATTTTTAGGAGTGAGAGCATCAATACAATTGTTTATCTCATCAGTCTATTTTCACCTGGTGTTCACTTTAATCAGGGCTGTCCCACCCCATTCCTCAAGGGCTGATGTCCTCACTCTGGAACTGGATAACCCTGAGGTAAAGGTTTTTCATGCTGAGTCAGTTTCCTCCCATGGTTTTACCGATAAGTTTGCATACACAAAGATGTGAACACTTTTAGCAACACCTGAAAACACTAAAAATGGTCCAAAAGATTTTTTTTTTCACCTAAGGTAAACATTTTGCCAGCCTGGGAAAAAAAGATGAGTGGTTACAAATCTTTTTCAGGTTATGACACAGCCATGCAGATCCAATGATGGGTCCCCGTAGTGTGGCCATATTGGTGCCTGTGCAGTAGCACAGTCCCGCCCTGGCTCAGGCAGAAAAATCTGAGTCTGAATGCATTTGTTTCCAGACACAGATGTCTCCTGCTTGCACATTAGCACGGACATGATTAGGCACCGCTTTTTCCGCTACTCCATGCTAGTGCGCATGCACAAGCTGACATTAAGCGGCCTTTTGGGGGGCAGAGGGAGCCAGAGGCTTCCCCCTCCCGAGGTGAGTATCTCGTAGGGACACTTTTTTTTTCCCATGCAGGTACACTTTACATTTCTGTGTACGGCAGTCTGAGTACACTTTTCACAAAATGATGAGACAGGTGTGACAATGTGCAGTTTAGCATTACCCCAAGATCTCAATTAAAGGTAACCTAAGGTCTATAAAAAGATAGAAAAAAATATCCTCTGCCTTGATACCCATATAATCTTATACAAGATCCACCATATATACTCACTCTCTAGGTCACCCACTTCCTTTATTGCTGTGTTCCTTTGTACAACGGCTGGCCATGGTGAGAAAAGCTCAGCTTTGTTTTTGCTGAAAGTGCAGTGGTTTATGGGAAAACTTCAGGGAGGAAGCCCATAAGATTTCCCATAAACCTTCACCCTACAGGTAACTACCCACAGTGCTTTTTAATGGGGGGGGGGGAGTTCACAAAGTAATAAAGTGTTTCAGTCAGTTAACGCAAAGCATAAGTGTCTGGTCGTTATTTTATTTATTTATTCAAGTATTTATATAGCGCTGACATATTACGCAGCGCTGTACAGAGTTTATTGTCTTGTCACAAACTGTCCCTTAGCGAGGCTCACAATCTAGTCCCTACCATGGTCATATGTCTATGTATGTATCATGTAGTGTATGTATCATAGTATAGGGCCAATTTAGGGGGAAGCCAATTAACTTATCTGTATGTTTTTGGGATGTGGGAGGAAACTGGAGTGCCCAGAGAAAACCCACACAGACACGGGGAGAACATACAAGCTCCTTGCAGATGTTGACCTGGCTGGGGACCCAGCATTGCAAGACTAACCACTATACCACCGTGCTGCCCTAGTGTATTGGTTAAGGGCTCTGCCTCTGAAACACGAGTCTGGGGTTTGAATCCCAGCCAGGTCAACATCTGTATGTTCTCCTCGTGTCTGCGTGGCTTTTCTCCAGCACCTATTCAGTAAGGAGTTCTTTGGGCAAGACTCCTTAACACTGCTGCTGCCTACTGAGTGCGCTCTAGTGGCTGCTTCGCAATCGCTTTGAGTCCGACAGGAGAAAAGCACTACACAAAAACTGGAATTATATGCTGGATTTTGTATGAGATTATATACCTAACCAATGTCAAGGATATATTTTTAGACCTCAGGTTATCTAAAAATTGCAAGCCTTTATGAACTACAGATTCAAACAAGACAGACCAACCACATGTTTAGCAGTTTACATTGCTATGTGTTGGAAAAGTTTTTATAATATGATTTTCTGTATAATAATGTTTATATAATAATGTTTAATTTTTTTAGACTACTCTAAAGTTTTCATTTTCTAACTCTACTTGCACATCCACTGAGCACTATATGTGCAGCAAGGCCATTCTGAAAGGTCCAAAGACTTCAAATGTCCACAGAATATGCAGACACGATCTGACCAATCTCAGCAGGATGTACAAATGCTTGGCTCAGCAGAGCATTGGTATTTGCTTCTGTGAAAGTACATGAGCAGAGAGTAGGAAGCTGATGCTGCTGGCACAGCTTAGAGTATCACTTTAACTGATTACTGTATATTCTGGTGTATAAGACTACTTTTTAACCCTTGAAAATCTTCTGAAAAGTCAGGGGTCGTCTTATATACCGGGTGTCATTGATGACGGGTGATATATTCTATCCTGTTACCGACTCTCAGATCTCGCTGCTGAGGAATGTAGTGAAGTGGTGCAGGCGCACATGTGCGAGATCTGAGAGGCAGAGAAGGAGGTAAATAGGATACAAGGGTGGGTCAGAAGGGTTAAAGAGGTGTGTTTTATGGGCACAGCGTGATCTGTTCTTCCATACCGCTCTGATAAACAGGGAAACAAGGAGCGCTGACCAATCCACTTAGGGAGAGGGAGAATTGACCAATCCAACCAGTCTATTGCCTATATACTGTTACATACTGGGTACCACATACAGTACAACACCAGTATCTGTTCATACATAGCACCAGTATAGGATGTTTGTTTTTATTTTTATTTGGTGTACGTTGGAAGAGGGGTAGTCTTATACAGCGAGTATATCCCAAACTCTCTATTTTAACTGGAAAAGTTGGGGGGCAGTCTTATACACCCAGTTGTCTTATACGCTGGAATATACAGTATTTATTAATGGGGAGCAATGGCCAGCTGCTTATTTAATAGAATTGTTCAATAAATGATTTGGTCTTCTTAATTAATTATAGGAAAAAATAATAGCCTTATTCAAACTTCAAATAGGCTTAAAAAATGTGTCCCACCAAGAATAAACGTAGTATGCAGACAGTGGCGTAGTTACCACAAAATAGCACAAAATTCAATCTTCAGTACAAAACCCTTCCAAAAACAACAACACTGCTACCTGCGTAGTAGGTGATAGAGGTGTGCTTCCTCATACATGACCATCACACATCACACTGCAAACAGTCCCGCCACCACCGCCTGCAAGCAATTCCTCAACCAAAAGTAACAATGTATTCAGTGCGCAACTAAAGTGTTAGAGTAATGTTGATTGACGTCAGAGTCAACATAATGCAATAGGTTGGGTAAATGTAATGATCTGTGGTCGATTTCCACCGACAGCACACTCCAGGTGCGCTGAGGCAGATGGAAATCCCCACAATCACGGAAGAATTGTACCCAGTATGTGCAAACACATGTGCAGAGGGAAATTCCAATCAACAGGTGGAGCTGTGGAGTACAGAGAAGCAGGTTCTCTGTACAACCACAGATGTCAGATTGGAATTGCACGACTTGAAACAGAACAGAGCAAACAAAGTAGCAACTCAGAAGAAAGCAAGAACAGAGATAGACTATGTGAATGTCTACCAATCTAGTCGCCACCCAGCGACCGTAGACATATCACATCAGAACAGATAAGAGTAAGAAAGCTAATCGCAAGAGAGGCGATCGCTATCAGCAACACAAGACTGAGTAATGACAGAGCGTGAACTGAGTAAGGAAGACACAGCAAATCACCACAATCTGAACGCCAATGAAAATAACAAACGAACTAGCTAAACGCGGTCCCTGCACGATGTGCGCAACAGAGACAAAACGCATTAACGGTATGGCCACCGCACGTTAAGCGCAACAGTGGCAAAACGTACCAACCCTGACTAACTAATGGACACGGAGAAACAAAACAAACAGATAACGCGAACGCTTGCTAATCGGTTGCCTCACACTAGTGTTGGGCGAACAGTGTTTGCCACTGTTCGGGTTCTGCAGAACATCACCCTGTTCGGGTGATGTTCGAGTTTGGCCGAACACCTAATGGTGTTCGACCAAACTGTTTGGCCACATGGCCGAACTAAGAGCGCATGGCCGAACGTTACCCGAACGTTCGGCTAGCGCTGTGATTGGCCGAACGGATCACGTGTAGTGTTGGGCGAACATCTAGATGTTCGGGTTCGGGCCGAACATGGCCGCGATGTTTGGGTGTTCGAGCCGAACTCCGAACATAATGGAAGTCAATGGGGACCCGAACTTTCGTGCTTTGTAAAGCTTCCTTACATGCTACATACCCCAAATTTACAGGGTATGTGCACATTGGGAGTGGGTACAATAGGAAAAAAAAATTAGCAAAAAGAGCTTATAGTTTTTGAGAAAATCGATTTTAAAGTTTCAAAGGGAAAACTGTCTTTTAAATGCGGGAAATGTCTGTTTTCTTTGCACAGGTAACATGCTTTTTGTCGGCATGCAGTCATAAATGTAATACATATAAGAGGTTCCAGGAAAAGGGACCGGTAACGCTAACCCAGCAGCAGCACACGTGATGGAACAGGAGGAGGGTGGCGCAGGAGGAGAAGGCCACGCTTTGAGACACAACAACCCAGGCCTTGCATGAGGACAAGAAGCGTGCGGATAGCAATTTGCATTTTGTCGCCATGCAGTCATAAATGTAATACAGATGAGAGGTTCAATAAACAGGGACCGGAAACGCTAACCCATCACAGATGTTCATTGTTCATGTTACTTGGTTGGGGTCCGGGAGTGTTGCGTAGTCGTTTCCAATCCAGGATTGATTCATTTTCATTTGAGTCAGACGGTCTGCATTTTCTGTGGAGAGGCGGATACGCCGATCTGTGACGATGCCTCCGGCAGCACTGAAACAGCGTTCCGACATAACGCTGGCTGCCGGGCAAGCCAGCACCTCTATTGCGTACATTGCCAGTTTGTGCCAGGTGTCTAGCTTCGATACCCAATAGTTGAAGGGTGCAGATGGATTGTTCAACACAGCTATGCCATCTGACATGTAGTCCTTGACCATCTTCTCCAGGTGATCGGTGTTGGAGGTGGATCTGCACGCTTGCTGTTCTGTGTGCTGCTGCATGGGTGTCAGAAAATTTTCCCACTCCAAGGACACTGCCGATACCATTCCCTTTTGGGCACTAGCTGCGGCTTGTGTTGTTTGCTGCCCTCCTGGTCGTCCTGGGTTTGCGGAAGTCAGTCTGTCGGCGTACAACTGGCTAGAGGAGGGGGAGGATGTCAATCTCCTCTCTAAAGTCTCCACAAGGGCCTGCTGGTATTCTTCCATTTTGACCTGTCTGACTCTTTCTTCAAGCAGTTTTGGAACATTGTGTTTGTACCGTGGATCCAGAAGGGTATAAACCCAGTAATTGGTGTTGTCCAGAATGCGCACAATGCGTGGGTCACGTTCAATGCAGTCCTAGGCCGAAGTAGTCATAGCCTAGGGTCACAAAAACCTGTTTATTTGGGCAATTTCAATGGTAGTGATGCTGACGTACATAAATCTCAGCCATGGCCGTTAGCAACGTCTGAATTTCACGAAATGTCTCATGCAGGTAGAAGACATATTGTTAGACTTGGATTCCAAAGATGGGGTCCCTACATCTCTGCAAACCAGAGTTACAGGGGTCTAAAATTGGTAAAATCCCCCATAGGCTTTCATTGCCTCCCTATTTCACTTTCCAAAATCTCACATCTTTTCAAAGGGCAATTGCTCAGCAGTGGCAAATTTTCTAGCATTGTAGGGACCCTTAGGGGGAACATGACTGGTGAGTTTCGGGCCCCTAGGCCGAAGAGGTCATAGCCTAGGGTCACAAAAACCTGTTTATTTGGGCTATTTCAATGGTAGTGATGCTGACGTACATAAATCTCAGCCATGGCCGTTAGCAACGTCTGAATTTCACGAAATGTCTCATGCAGGTAGAAGACATATTGTTAGACTTGGATTCCAAAGATGGGGTCCCTACATCTCTGCAAACCAGAGTTACAGGGGTCCAAAATTGGTAAAATCCCCCATAGGCTTTCATTGCCTCCCTATTTCACTTTCCAAAATCTCACATCTTTTCAAAGGGCAATTGCTCAGCAGTGGCAAATTTTCTAGCATTGTAGGGACCCTTAGGGGGAACATGACTGGTGAGTTTCGGGCCCCTAGGCCGAAGAGGTCATAGCCTAGGGTCACAAAAACCTGTTTATTTGGGCTATTTCAATGGTAGTGATGGTGACGTACATAAATCTCAGCCATGGCCGTTAGCAACGTCTGAATTTCACGAAATGTCTCTTGCAGGTAGAAGACATATTGTTAGACTTGGATTCCAAAGATGGGGTCCCTACATCTCTGCAAACCAGAGTTACAGGGGTGCAAAATTGGTAAAATCCCCCATAGGCTTTCATTGCCTCCCTATTTCACTTTTCAAAATCTCACATCTTTTCAAAGGGCAATGGCTCAGCAGTACCAAATTTTCTAGCATTGTAGGGACTCTTAGGGGGATCATGACTGGTGAGTTTTGCCACTGCTGAGCCATTGCCCTTTGAAATGGTGTGAGATTTTGGAACGGTAAATAGTAGGCCCAATGAAAGCCTATGGGGGATTTTACCAAATTTGGAGCCCTGTAACTCTGGTTTGCAGAGATGTAGAGACCCCATCTTTGGAATCCAAGTCTAACAATATGTCTTCTACCTGCATGAGACATTTCGTGAGATTCAGACGTTGCTAACGGCCATGGCTGAGATTTATGTACGTCAACATCACTACCATTGAAATAGCCCAAATAAACAGGTTTTTGTGACCCTAGGCTATGACCTCTTCGGCCTAGGGGCCCGAAACTCACCAGTCATGTTCCCCCTAAGGGTCCCTACAATGCTAGGAAATTTGCCACTGCTGAGCAATTGCCCTTTGAAAAGATGTGAGATTTTGGAAAGTGAAATAGGGAGGCAATGAAAGCCTATGGGGGATTTTACCAATTTTGGACCCCTGTAACTCTGGTTTGCAGAGATGTAGGGACCCCATCTTTGGAATCCAAGTCTAACAATATGTCTTCTACCTGCATCAGACATTTCGTGAAATTCAGACGTTGCTAACGGCCATGGCTGAGATTTATGTACGTCACCATCACTACCATTGAAATAGCCCAAATAAACAGGTTTTTGTGACCCTAGGCTATGACCTCTTTGGCCTAGGGGCCCGAAACTCACCAGTCATGTTCCCCCTAAGGGTCCCTACAATGCTAGGAAATTTGCCACTGCTGAGCAATTGCCCTTTGAAAAGATGTGAGATTTTGGAAAGTGAAATAGGGAGGCAATGAAAGCCTATGGGGGATTTTACCAATTTTGGACCCCTGTAACTCTGGTTTGCAGAGATGTAGGGACCCCATCTTTGAAATCCAAGTCTAACAATATGTCTTCTACCTGCATGAGACATTTCGTGAAATTCAGACGTTGCTAACGGCCATGGCTGAGATTTATGTACGTCAGCATCACTACCATTGAAATTGCCCAAATAAACAGGTTTTTGTGACCCTAGGCTATGACCTCTTCGGCTTAGGACTGCATTGAACGCGACCCACGCATTGTGCGCATTCTGGACAACACCAATTACTGGGTTTATACCCTTCTGGATCCACGGTACAAACACAATGTTCCAAAACTGCTTGAAGAAAGAGTCAGACAGGTCAAAATGGAAGAATACCAGCAGGCCCTTGTGGAGACTTTAGAGAGGAGATTGACATCCTCCCCCTCCTCTAGCCAGTTGTACGCCGACAGACTGACTTCCGCAAACCCAGGACGACCAGGAGGGCAGCAAACAACACAAGCCGCAGCTAGTGCCCAAAAGGGAATAGTATCGGCAGTGTCCTTGGAGTGGGAAAATTTTCTGACACCCATGCAGCAGCACACAGAACAGCAAGCGTTCAGATCCACCTCCAACACCGATCGCCTGGAGAAGATGGTCAAGGACTACATGTCAGATGGCATAGCTGTGTTGAACAATCCATCTGAACCCTTCAACTATTGGGTATCGAAGCTAGACACCTGGCACAAACTGGCAATGTACGCAATAGAGGTGCTGGCTTGCCCGGCAGCCAGCGTTATGTCGGAACGCTGTTTCAGTGCTGCCGGAGGCATCGTCACAGATCTGCGTATCCGCCTCTCCACAGAAAATGCAGACCGTCTGACTCAAATGAAAATGAATCAATCCTGGATTGGAAACGACTACGCAACACTCCCGGACCCCAACCAAGTAACATGAACAATGAACATCTGTGATGGGTTAGCGTTTCCGGTCCCTGTTTATTGAACCTCTCATCTGTATTACATTTATGACTGCATGGCGACAAAATGCAAATTGCTATCCGCACGCTTCTTGTCCTCATGCAAGGCCTGGGTTGTTGTGTCTCAAAGCGTGGCCTTCTCCTCCTGCGCCACCCTCCTCCTGTTCCATCACGTGTGCTGCTGCTGGGTTAGCGTTACCGGTCCCTTTTCCTGGAACCTCTTATATGTATTACATTTATGACTGCATGCCGACAAAAAGCATGTTACCTGTGCAAAGAATACAGACATTTCCCGCATTTAAGACAGTTTTCCCTTTGAAACTTTAAAATCGATTTTCTCAAAAACTATAAGCTCTTTTTGCTAATTTTTTTTCCCTCTTGTACCCACTCCCAAGGTGCACATACCCTGCAAATTTGGGGTATGTAGCATGTAAGGAAGCTTTACAAACACGAAAGTTTGGGTCCCCATTGACTTCCATTATGTTCGGAGTTCGGGTCGAACACCCGAACATCGCGGCGATGTTTGGCGAACGTTCGCGAACCCGAACATCTAGGTGTTCGCCCAACACTACCTCACACCAGACAACAGCAAGGGTTCATTCCAGACAAGACAGACAGAAGGAGTAACCAGTAGCAACCGCAGCTAAGGTTATACTCCAAGGTTCAGACAAGAAAGATCCACCGCCTCTAACGCTAGGGCGAATGCGATCTAAGAACAGGACAGAAAGATTCACTGTCAGCCACCACTGGTGACAGTACAATCGCACAGACAAGACAAGACAGACAGGAGTAACCAGTAGCAACCACAGCTAAGGTTATACTCCAAGGTTCAGAAAAGAGAGGAACGCTTGCTAATCGGTTACCTCACACCAGACAACAGCAAGCGTTCGATCCAGACAAGGCAGACAGAAGGAGTAACCAGTAGCAACCGCAGCTAAGGTTATAATCCAAGGTTCAGACAAGAAAGATCCACCGCCTCTAACGCTAGGGTGAATGCGATCTAAGAACAGAACAGAACGATTCACTATCAGCCACCACTGGCGATAGTGCAATCGCACAGACAAGACTGAAAAGGAAGTACAAATTATAACACAAACCTGCCTGCACTAAATAGGAATGCAAGGAGCACTCCCCAAGAATTAACTACACTAGAATAAAATAACAAGATGCTGAGGCTCTAAGGTAAGTTTCCCAACAGAGGAACTATGTCGAGCAAGGAATTCTGGGAGGAAATGACATTTATACTAGAAACCTTCAAAGGAAGCAGATAAGCAATTTGCATGACAAGTGGATGCAAATCAGTCAGCCTTTCAAACTGACAGAAAGGTCTCTTTTCCCTGGACTGCACTATGCAAACTGCATAGGAAACAACACAGTCCAGAGAATCAAGACCAGCAGAGCAGATTCTGAGAGTAAACTCCTGGTGCAACTCTTTAACAACAAGGGATGAGTTGTGATCTGAAACCACAAGAAGCAGTGGAGCGCTCCTGTGGTGTATTACCCTTTAATTCACAACTGCAAGTGGAGCTCCTCTGCCAGCCGACTCCACGCACTATCAGTCTGATGACGCGTTTCGATGCAACATCGTCTTCCTCAGTTCATGTGACCAGCCATGGAGCTCCATGTGAGAGGAGGGAAGCAGCGGGTGGGAAATGCTCTATGTGCATAGTAATTGCATTATATTTGTGAATCATATTTCACAATTTAAAACAATTAACAACAATATGTTATTAAAAAATGTCAATAGATGCTAAAAATATATAAGCGGAAGTGGAATTTGCATGCATTAGTAAAAAAAAGTATCTGAGTAGCGTTAAAATACCTTGCAAATGATTGTTCGTCTACATCCCATTCCATGATTAATATGTATAGTGGCGGCGTACTGTACTGGTTAAGGGCTCTGCCCCTGATATAGGAGAGCAGGGTTTGTATCTCAGCTCTTCCTGTTCAGTAAACCAATTCGGTAGGAGACCTTTGGCAAGACACCCTAACACTGCTTCTGGAGCTTTGAGTCCACCAGGGGAAAAGCATGATTTAAAAATGTTCTGTGTCTCTTGTGTCCTGCCTATGTTGCGATTCTACATGATTAATTGTGCACTAAATGAGTTATTGGACCATATTGCCAAGTACTTGACAAAGGCCAGTTTACCAAAACATTGTGTAGTTTTGTGGCTATGGAAGCACTAATAAATTTGCTATACCTTTCATTGCTCAATCCAAGTAGAGACTCAGTCAATTGTTAGATCCAAGTGTAGGCTGGTTGACTCCCTGGTACTTGAAAGCTGTTGGTGGTTTGAGCACTGAGACAATCTTGTTTGTTGTGTTTCTCCAAGGATGAATGTTTGGATGGAATGCCATACCCCATTAAAATCCTATAACAGAACAGAAAAGCTGGAGATTTATTTATTCCCTATCACTAGTATATGACTGTTGTATGAATGGCAAGAGACTGGCATAAGGACAGGTATCAGGGCACACCTGGTAAAATGCCATTTGAACAGTAGCTAATCTAGTCTGTGAAATCAAAGTATTACTGCTTTCTAGTCCATGATAGTGATCAGCAGAATGGAATTTTATTTATTCTATTTTAATAAAAGTCCTTTTCTTTTTTCCCCTTAAATTGATGTAAGTGCAGTTGAATGGAGATAATTCCGCATTGATTTCTTAGTAGTCTACTTGGTGCAATCTGATGTAATAGGCAATTATGGAACAAGATTCTTTGAACTGCCCCTAATGAAATCCAGACAGTCGTCTCACTTGTTTCCTAGGCTGAGCTATAGACGGTATATTTTTTTTAGGTATGTGCAGGTAATTCTGGGAAATTACAAGGTTCCTCCAATTCCACAATAAACTACTACTACTGTTATTTAAAACAACAAACGCAAGCTAAACAGCTTGGAATACAAGGAATGGAATCGTATAAGTAAGAGACTGTATATTGAAATGGTTTAGTAAAACGATGACAAAGGAGGTGTGAATACATATAAGTAAATACAGTTAAAAAGCCACACAATGGATGATTGTTCACAGCTAATTCTCCTGAGTCCTGGCCTTGAATTCAACCTGAGACACTATCTGCATAAAATTTACATGTTCTTCTGTTTTCATGAGTTTCTTCCTTGGGTTTCTCCAGTTTCCTGCTACATCCCACAAACCACAAATATACTGGTAGGCTAGTTGGTGTGTAAATAAACTGTCCTTAATATGCAGAGGAGTATCATAAATTCATTAAATCATAAACTAAATGTAGTGCCAAATTTGCATTTCAAGAGCCTAAAGGCGAAACAATGAAAAAAAACCTTCCACATTTAACCTTTTTTTTCTGTTTTACATAGACAGTCACTGAGGCTACGTTTCCACTTGTGTGCCGGCATGTGTCTTGCGAGACGCGATGCCGGCACAGCTGCTGCCTCTCGCAGCCGAATCCCTCTAGCCGCGCTATGTGCGGCTATGGGATTCGGACACTCCCGCACAGTATTATGCTGTAGGGCCTCCGATTTTTCCTCGGCCTAGAATTTGGATGGCTTACATAGACTTCTATAGGCTGCTAAAATCCATCCGAATTTGTGGGCGGGGAATCGGCCCGGATTCGCAGCAATGGAAACCTAGCCTAAGGGGATGATACATTAGGGCATATTCACAGTTGGACGTTGCAGTTTAATGCAACGTTAAAGTCGCAACGCGCCTGTGTTTAATGGTAACTCACTCCAAGTAGTGAATTACAACGCTACATTTTTCAACGCGACGTTAACGTCGCACTGTGAACGGCCCATAGGATTACCACTGCAGTGCGGTAAGCTGCGTTATACTGTAAGACTTTATAACGTAGCTCCACAACGCTGCACTGTGAATGCGACTTTAAGCTGCGCTGCTAAAGTCTGTCTGTCACTCGCCTATTGGGCCAATCAAAGTGCGGGGATCACGTCCATTAAAGCCACTGGACCCGCCGGAGCTCAGGGTGGGTTCAGTTGAGCGGCCATTATTTAGAAGGAGCGCAAGTAAGTTAGCAGTGCATGCTAGCTGCACTGCTGTGCGTAGCGTGAGCATAACTCTCGCTCTTCTCATTAAGCTGCGCTGCTGCAGCACATGCACAGTGGCTCGCAACTGGGGTGGATCCAGGGCCGCGCCTGGGTGGGTGCTGCGGGTGCATTGCACCCAGGTGCCTGTCTCTGACAGGCGCCACCCCCCCCCCCTCTGGCCACCGCTCCCTGTCACTCACTGCCTAAAGGGCTCCCTGTCACTCCCTGCCTAAAGGGGTCCCTGTCACTCACTGCCTAAAGGGCTCCCTGTCACTCACTGCCTAAAGGGCTCCCTGTCACTCACTGCCTAAAGGGCTATCTGTCACTTACTGCCTAAAGGGCTATCTGTCACTCACTGCCTAAAGGGCTCCCTGTCACTCACTGCCTAAAGTGTCCCTGTCACTCACTACCTAAAGGGGTCCCTGTCACTCACTGCCTAAAGGGGTCCCTGTCACTCACTGCCTAAAGGGCTCCCTTTCACTCACTACCTAAACGGGCTCCCTGTCACTTACTACCTAAAGGGCTCCCTGTCACTCACTACCTAAAGGGCTCCCTGTTACTCACTACCTAAAGGGCTCCCTGTCACTCACTACCTAAAGGGCTCCCTGTCACTCACTACCTAAACGGGCTCCCTGTCACTCACTACCTAAATGGGGTCCCTGTCACTCACTACCTAAACGGGGGTCCAGGCTGGCTACATATACTGGGGACACTGGCTGTTTGTCATTATGTGCATTTACTGGTAAAACGCTGTCTCTTATTATGTGCATTTACTGGTGAAAAGCTGTCTCTTATTATGTGCATTTACTGGTGAAAAGGGGTTTCTTATTATGTGCATTTACTGGTGAAAAGTGGTTTCTCTTATTATGTGCATTTACTGGTGAAAAGCAGTCTCTTATTATGTGCATTTACTGGTGAAAAGCGGTCTCTTATTATGTGCATTTACTGGTGAAAAGCTGTCTCTTATTATGTGCATTTACTGGGGAAAAGCTGTCTCTCATTATGTGCATTTACTGATGAAAGGCTGTCTGTCATTACGTGCATTTACTGGTGAAACGCTGTCTCTTATGTGCATTTAGTGGGGAAATTTTGTCAGTAAAAATAATCTTTTGTCAGTAAATTTTTAGGTATTTGTCAGTAAAAAATAACGTGAAAGGTTGGCAACACTGGCAGGCTGCGTGGCGCAATGAGAAAGATACAGGCAGCCCACCTCACGCTTGGGCTTGGCGGGGGGAGGAGCCGACGACAGCGAGCGAGAGTAGGGTGGCCGCAGGCAGCCATAAATATGCAGTGTGTAACTGCGTCGCACTCGCAGAGCCTCTTAGCCTGAGTCAGTCCAGAGACTAGCAGACTTGCAGGCAGCCAAAGCCAGCCAGGAGCAAGCCCATGGAAGAGGGGTAGGAATGGGGTATCACATGCATGCGTAAAGAGGTGGAAGGTTTGGGTGTGATTAGGCAGGACATGGGTGTGGTTATGTGGTTGGGCGCGGTTAATTTAAGCACTCCCATAGGCGACAGAGAAAATCTTGCACCCAGGTGCCAGGCACCTCAGGCTCACCCCTGGGTGGATCCCACAATGGAGGGGACCGGAAGGACATTGAGTAAGCAGATGGACTACAGGAGACTTGAGGAAGCCCCATGTTAGTATAAATATCCTTTTGCTACATACATCTCAAGTTTACTTTAATATAGAATTACAGTCTGGCATAACAATAACTTTTATACAATTAAAACCTGTCTCCCAACCCCTTATGGCACATGCCGTTTTCGCGTGGCATAGTGTGCGGTACATTTACAGTTGTGTTGAAGCAGATTTTTCTTGACTGTATGGTGTACTGTATGCATTGCATGGCGCACCTAACGCACAGTGCGACTTTTGCGATCATGTTTTTACAGGGGAACGGAATGCAAAACCCCAGAGTGAACCTAGCCTTATGGGTCCTATATTCTGTGATACAAAAAAAAAAACTGAAAGGTGCCCAATTAAACTGAATAATGAAATTGGGAAAGGGAGGCACACACTTGCTTATGACATGTTTTGCTATAAACAAAAAAATATATTATGTACCAAGTGCAAATAAGGACAGCATAGGTATTTTCCAGGCTTTTCGCTGTAAAAGAGCATTTGTGATTGGAGATTGGTAAGTGATCAGAGCTCAGTCGTAGGACTTTATGTTCTTTTAGAGAAGGGCTTCTTGGAATTAATGGCACAATAAAGGACTAGTTCACATTTAACCCCCTTATGACTGAGAGTATGGGGAATTATTATTATTATTTATAAAGCGCCAACATATTCCATGGTGCTGTACAAAGTAAGAAACAAACATAGGGTACATAATAATACAAACAATGGTATACACCAGTATACAAAATACAGAATGGGTACAAAGTACAGAATTGGTAATTACAGTGACATAATTAATATGAATAAATGTGTAACAAAATCCAAAACACAAAAGGGTAAGAGAGCCCTGCCCTTGTGAGCTTACAATCTAAAAGGAATAAACAAAAGTGTAATTTTGCAGTATTTACAGTACTTACGTTAGTGGTCCCAAATGATAATTTCTGATCGGTCATACCAATAATTGTTTGTAAACGATCGTTTGCCGAATTGTATCATTAGTGGCCACCTTTACATTCACTAAGCTGCTCCCAATGGCTGTTTGCCAAGGCTCTGGGACATGGACTGCTATAGCAATTTCAGTTCAGGCCTGAAATAAGAAGAGACCCCAAAAGCAAACATTGGCCTCGATTCATCAAGACTTATCAAATTGGTTAACGACAATTCGTTAAGTTGATTTCAGGATTCATCAAATTTATCTACAGCTATTAGCGAGCATTCGGTAATCATTCGTTAGTGATGTGTTAAAACGGAAGAAAGTGCAATTCATGAAAATGAAAGTGGGCGTGGTTTAGCGTTACATTTAGGATTAGTTATCTCCTTCACTGCTCTGTCGTTATTCCTGTCAGATCATTGCTGACAGAGAAGCTGCAGCCATTTGAAGTGGTTATGTATCAGTTGAGAGTGATTCAAAGGTGCAGAAGGGCAAGAATAAGGTCTAGAACAGCCTTTCTCAACCTTTCTACTGTGGAGGAACCCTGAAAATAACTTTTTGATCTCAAGGAACCCCTGCAAACAATTTTTTTGATCTCGAGGAACCCCTGCATTTGTTTTGCAGGAGGCATGGTCTTAAAAATCTGTGTGGCTGTTTATTTCACTACCCCCTATTGTACTGCCACTCATTATACTGTCTCCTGACCCCCCAATTTAGTGCTTCTTGTTACAGTTCCACCTATTATAATGTGCTCTATTATACTTCACTCACAATGGGGGAAAATGCCAAGGAACCCCTGCAGAGTACTCAAGGAACCCTGGTTGAGAAAGCCTGGTCTAGAACCATATCAATTTACAAGAGAATAGATTTATTTGCTATACCAGGACACAAGACACAAGACAAATAACATTTATATCGCGCTTTTCTCCTGGCGGATTTAAAGCGCCAGAGCTGCAGTCGCTAGGATGGCTCTATAGGCAGTAGCAGTGTTAGGGAGACTTGCCTAAGGTCTCCTACTGAATAGGCGCTGGCTTACTGAACAGGCAGAGCCGAGATCCGAACCCTGGTCTCCTGTGTCAGAGGCAGAGCCCTTAACCATTACATTGGATCATCTTGTAAGAGAACACAGGCAGTGCCAGGGTTAGCTAATTTGCTAGCTGCACTATATTTTTTTCAGAAAAGGCTCCTATCAAGCCGCAGCTGGCGAAATTGTGGGATTGTCCCAAGTCACTTCCAGAAACCTGGTCCAGGTGTTAAGCCCTATTCAGAATGTTGCTACGTAGTGTTCAAAGGACCGCCTTTTACCCACAATTCCATGGGAATCTTATGGCCTTGTGTTAAATTACCGCTGTAAAATGGAAATATCGACACGTTACCAAATGGTTACCGAATTGTTATCGATATTTTATCGAATTCACACCAAATGTAGAAAAACCTTGATGAATACAACTAGAAATCGATACACTTCGAATTCGGTAATTTAACAAACTGGAAAAAGTTATCTCAAAGACAATGATGAATTGAGGCCATTGACACTTATTCAATTAACTTTTTCCCCTAAGTTTTCTCCTTGGAGATCATTTCTCATCTGTTTAAAATACATTTACATTACCCTGCAATTGAAAAAGTACCAAAAAGTAAGTGAAAAACTACGGTCACAATTAAGCTGAATATTTTCTTGCTTCTGGTGACTTAAAATGCATTTAATTTATAGGGACCTTTATTTAATTTACCTTTTCTCCTAGGTGATATTTTCACACCTTAATACAGGGTTGCAGGCTGGACTGTGTTACAGAGGAAACAGTCAGGTGTTCATAAATGCCAGACTAAACATTTGGCTTTTCAATTTGGACTTAATTGCTTCCAGGGATGGATGTCCTGGGTGTGGCAGGGAGTTCCAAAGCGGAGGGGCAGCATGACAGAATGCTCCGCCTCCAAAGGTTTTGAGGTGGACTCTGAGGGTGACCAAGTTATTGGATCCTTTTGATCTAAGATTGTAAGGGGTGTGATGCAGCTGCAACAAATCCTTCAGGTATCTGGGGCTCAGATTGTGGAAAGATGTGAATGTCAATAAGCCAATCTTAAACAGAATTCTCCATTTTATCGGTAGCCAGTGGAGTGAGCGAAGGTTTGGTGTTATGTGGCAATGGTGGGGTTGGCTTTTTATCAGCCTTGCAGTGGCATTCTGTACTAATTGCAGGCATTGCAGATCTTTGTTGGGTAGGTCTGTGTAGAGAACATTGCAGTAGTCCAACTGTGATGTGATAAAGGCATGAACTGGGGTTGGAAGATCTGCTGGAGGTATTAGGTGCTTAATTTTTTACTATGTTCCTTAGGTGAAAGAAGGGATGTTTCACAACAGCTGAGATTTGATTCTAAAAGCTTAATTCCCCATCAATCAGTACTCGCTCTGCTGCGCACAAGGTGTTCGGGTCTGAGCTCCCTATCCTTAGTAGAGTGGGGCCGAACCTCCGATTTTAGGTTCGCGAACCGGGTTCCGCGTAAGGTTCGGTTCGCGTAAAAGTTTGCGAACCGCAATAGACTTGGGATGCGAACTTTGAAAAAAAAAAAAATTATGCTGGCCACAAAAGTGATGGAAAAGATGTTTCAAGGGGTCTAACACCTGGACCCCCAGGTGGCGGAGTGGGATACATGCCAAAAGTCCCCGGGAAAAATCTGGATTTGACGCAAAGCAGCGTTTTAAGGGCAGAAATTACATTGAATGCTAAATGACAGGCCTAAAGTGCTTTAAAACATCTTGCATGTGTATACATCAATCAGGTAGTGTAATTAAGGTACTGCTTCACACTGACACACCAAACTCACTGTGTAACGCACCGCAAACAGCTGTTTGTGTAGTGACGGCCGTGCTGGACTGGTGCGCACCATGGCGAGAGTGCAGGTTTTGGTGGCTTTACAGCCCATATGGTCGCCTGGCTGATGAACAGAACAGGTATGCAGTGGTG
This sequence comes from Hyperolius riggenbachi, assembly GCF_040937935.1. Taxonomy (NCBI): domain Eukaryota; kingdom Metazoa; phylum Chordata; class Amphibia; order Anura; family Hyperoliidae; genus Hyperolius; species Hyperolius riggenbachi. Next base: position 88,047,890 of record NC_090650.1, read on the forward strand.
GGTTCACTGAACAAGTATGCAGTGGTGGGTTCACTGAACAGGTATGCAGTGGTGGGTTCACTGAACAGGTATGCAGTGGTGGGTTCACTGAACAGGTATGCAGTGGTGGGTTCACTGAACAGGTATGCAGTGGCAGGTTCACTGAACAGGTATGCAGTGGCGGGTTCACTGAACAGGTATGCAGTGGTGGGTTCACTGAACAGGTATGCAGTGGTGGGTTCACTAAACAGGTATGCAGTGGTGGGTTCACAGTACAGGTATGCAGTGGTGGGTTCACAGAACAGGTATGCAGTGGCAGGTTCACTGAACAGGTATGCAGTGGTGGGTTCACAGAACAGGTATGCAGTGGTGGGTTCACAGAACAGGTATGCAGTGGCAGGTTCACTGAACAGGTATGCAGTGGTGGGTTCACTGAACAGGTATGCAGTGGTGGGTTCACAGTACAGGTATGCAGTGGTGGGTTCACAGAACAGGTATGCAGTGGCAGGTTCACTGAACAGGTATGCAGTGGTGGGTTCACAGTACAGGTATGCAGTGGTGGGTTCACAGAACAGGTATGCAGTGGCAGGTTCACTGAACAGGTATGCAGGTATCCAGTGGGATCACTGAACAGAACAGGTATGGTGGCCTCACTGAACAGAACAGGTATGCAGCCAGGAACAAGTTAAGCCTAACTAATCTTTCCCTATGAGAGACAGTCTGCAGCAGCTCGCCCTACTCTCACTAACGCAGGCACACGAGTGAGCTTAATGGCCGCCGCTGCCTGCCTTTTTTTAGGGGGGGAGTGGCTCCAGGGGCTAGAGTAGCCTAATTGGCTACACTGGGCCTGCTGACTGTGATGTAGAGGGTCAAAGTTGACCCTCATGGTGCATTATGGGGCGAACCGAACTTCCGTAAAAGTTCGCCTGCGGGACGCGAACGCGAACCACTGAAGTTCGCATGGAACCGTTCGCAGGCGAACCGTTCGGCCCAACTCTAATCCTTAGTGGTGCTGTCTTCATTGATATCCTCTTGCTTACTATACATAAAACAGTGGTGATTATTTTTCCACCTTCTAAATCCACCTCTGCTTGACATAACAATAAATGTCAGCACTCAGCAACATGACAATAATCTCAGTTCCACAAATACACTGGAGGCATATGTTATTCTGTACTCTTATTTACACTACATGCTCACTTGCTAACCACTCCTTAATCTTAAAAGCGTAGTCTGTATCTGCCACATCCTTATGCATGACGCCACTAAAATGTTATTATGTACCAGTATTATATCCAACCTTGATTGTTGCAACATCATTTGCGGTCTACCAATATATAGAGGCTGGCTTCACTCCAATCCATCCTGAATCTGCTGTTTGACTCATCCACCTCTCCTATTGCTTCTCAACTGCTGTTCTTCTTTGCCAAGTCCTTCACTGCCAAATAACCAGAGGATAAAGTTTAAACTCCTAATTCTAACTTAGAAAGCTCTCTACCACCTGTCTCCTCCATGCATTGTCTTCCATTTGTGTATACAGGATTTCTCAAGAGCTTCCCCCTCCACCAGAATTCCCTCCTACAACCTTTATTTCTTATTTCCTCCCAATCATTTTAGATTCAAAACTCATGAGGACATAGCTCTCCCCTATTTTTTCATGTAATTGTTTTTTTCTTCTTGTTTGTATTAGTTATTTGTTGACACTTTTTTTTTGTAGAATACTACCACAGTATTATGCACTCATGCTTGTATGTTATGCTGGCAAGATAATAATCATATGCATAATCAACATCATCATTATCATCAATACCACCACCAGCTGGCCATTGGCACGTAACTTGCTCATGTGATTATCTGCAAAGAAGATGCTGTGTCCACTGAAAAGCCTTTATTCAATTATTTTATTTACCGTGTTTTGTCATAGGATCTTTTTTTTCACACCTTATCAATGAAATACCTTTCAGGCTCTCAGCAAGCAAATAAATACTCAAAATAATTTTTAGCATTACTTTTCTACCTAATATATTAGTGTTTTTTTCAGTTGTTAAGTGCGGAAAAGTTATTTTATTGAAAAGATGAAATATTGCCACTTGGGAGTCTGGGAGAAAACTCATTGGTAAAGTTAATTGAATAGTGACCATAGTCTCAAAGCACAGTGGAGCTTCTCTATGCATCCCTTGACTTATCACATGATCCAACACAGAGAATACAAGTGAAGGTGTTTTGTCCAAGAGCCAACACAGGGACTACGTACAATTTTTTTTTTCTGCTCTGCATTGCACGATAACTGACATAAGCAGAAGTATACAAGGTGGCCACACCCGGGGATTTTTTGTGCCCTCAGAAACTCTGTGGCCTCTCAGCTTTGCCAGTCTCCCCTTGGTCTTGGAGCTATTCTCTCCATTCAAAGCTCCAACTATGGAGTGAGTGAAGACAGGTAGCTATACATGCTAAAGCACGCTTTACAGTGCTCTCTGCACCATCTGGCACACCTTATTGCGCACTCGGCATGGGGAGGGGGCACAAAGGTACATTGGGAGGTTGGACAATCGGCGGGGTATATATGTTGGACTATTTTCCAGGTCAAAAGTGGGGGTGTTGGTGTTTGTGTAGGAGAGCTTATCCATTAGACACTGGGTACTAACACTTTGGCATTGGTGGTGCACAATAGAAACAAGCTAATTATAATGGTAGGTGGCACTGGGCACCAGAAAGTAGAGAAAGATATTAGCAGATGTTTGGGGGGCGTTGACTACTAACTTTCTGCAACTGGGACAGCTGGGCGTGCACACTTGTTATGGGGGTGTGCTACCCAGCATCATGGCAGTAGTAAATGCAGGTTTGGGTAGTGGGCTGGGTGTAATCCTCTGCAGTCTCCGTAGTTAGAACAATAGTGTTACCCGGGTAAACAGACCTGTTCTGATCAGGGGTGTAACTACAAATCATGGGACCGCCATCAAAACTTTGATTTGGCGCTCCAATGTTCACACCCTTTCCCTTGCTAACCCCTTGTGACCCTCCCAGCTTGTCGGCCCATCTTGTAGGAGTCATAAAACAAGGGTCACCGTCATAATGTCCACATCTATAATCCTAATCCTAACATTTGTACGGGAGTAATCCTTCAGATCAGGTGTTTTTGTGTCTACACTTGTTATAGATGTTACTGCATAGTGTATATTTCTCCCACTCAAAAGCTGCAGCCACTAAGTGCACCACCCTGCAGTGTTAGGAAGTCTTGCCCAAGGACTTCTTATTGAATAGGTACTGACCTTAACCAGGATTTGAACCCTGGTCACCCATGTCAAAGGCAGAGCCCTTAAACAGTACACTATCCAGCCACATCTATAACAAGTGTAGCCACAAAAACACCTGATCTAAAGGATGGCCCCCTTTATCGGTGGGAGTGACATAGTAGTTGGTCACCCTTTACAGCTCTGGGCCCCCTGCAGTTGCTCTACCCAGCTGCCTACACCTCACCAGCTTTAATTTTGTGTTTTCACTTTAACCAATGAGTTTTTTTTTCTTGAATGTTTTTGGAGAAGAAATCTGTGTTCAAATTAATACAAGCCATATTTGCCTTGAATTATTTAAATCCCAAGCACATTTCTAGAGTGTAATCTAAGCAGAGTATGGTGTTTACATAATATCAATTTGCATGTTGAACACTAATGAATTCAGCAAGCTGGCACCTCAATCAGCTGTGAGCCAGAGGAACAAGATTTATAACGTCTGCACTATCGCTTCTTTATTAGGATTCCCAGCTTTCTGTTTCCTTATTCTGGGTGGCAGTGTTTGCCACCTTCTGAAATATTTTAATGCATATTCTAATCGTTTTATGTATTGGCTAACTTCCTGAATTTTTAAACTATTCGTAACAAATGTGTATATTTAATTCTGGTTCATGGGCATAAGTCTAATTCTTTAAAAACAAGGCAAGTGTAATTCAGGACCCTGTGGTTCATCATTTCAATTTTCAATAATATTTACATACAGTATTTACACTGTACATTAAATTTATTTTTTTTTTTGTATTTAAAGATTGTTTACTATTTACTGCAATTTCCTAGTCACGTTTGATCCCATTGGTCCAAGGATTAGTCGTAACTACCCTGGGTATGCCAAGAAATCTATCTACAGCAAGACCAGCTGGAATTTCCTGATGCTGGATACACGTCTTTGCCAGTTGCTTGAGCAACCGGCAAACCGGCCGTACACAGAATTACTCCTCCCTCCGAGTTGCTATGACTCAGAGGGCGTTGCTATGACAAAGAGGGGGAACAGTATTTAACGCTGCCAGGGATTAGAGTGGCAGCAGGGTGAGCTGTCATTCGGTTCACCCTGCGCCCAGCCAATATGTACGGGTGTACAAGGCTTTACAGTCTTTACTGAATTTATGCAGCTATCCTAATGTAAGGGTTTTTTGGGACCAGATTTCCTCTTTTGTCGCATCACTGTGTCTTAGTGAAGTTTATCTTCTCTAAAGATGGCCATACATCAGGTGACTTGGCTGGCGATCAACCATCCGATCCGATCTTTATAATTGGATAAAAATTGGTGTCACCAAGTGCATGCTCAACTAACAATGTAACCAGTTTCGGGTCCAAATTGGTCACATATATCGGTCCAATATGCTGCATGATGTTGGCAGTAATGGTAAATGATATCGGGACAAAACCTCTGGCGCCGTTGCCCTAATGTAAAAATGTGTATGTAATGTGTGCATTACATACGCTGCGTAATATGTCAGCGCTGCGTAATATGTTGGCGCTTTATAAATACAATAAATAAATAAATAATGTATACATTACCTGTCCTGTGTTGCGGTGCCCATCCATATTCCAAATCCCCACTCTGCCGTTAGCCCCATACACGCCGCCAGCGCATAGCACGCCGGTGTGTGATGTCACACGCCACGCCGACAGCGTATGTGGCTATAGAAGAGTGGCGGCGGCACCGCAACACAGGACAGGTAATGTATAAATGTGCACATTACATACACATTTATGCATTAGAGCAACAGCGCTTGGTGTTTCGTCAATTGTCAGGATATCGCTCGACATTATCAGCGACATCTTGCAGCATACACATTTATATATTAAGGGAACATCGGCGAGACGGCGGATTCCCAAGAGATTTCATGCTGAAATTAATTAGGAATTGGCCTGCGGTGTATGGGAAGCTGACAGATCTCTCTCTAATCGGATTCGATTAGAGAGCTATCTTTTTGGTCAAATCTGCCCATCATCACTAGATGTATGGTTGCCTTAACTCCTTTAGTTTTGCCATTACGAACTTCTGACAATCTGTATAAGCATGCTTTGTCTATGTAGTGACCTTAACATAAGTTATGCTCCATGCTTGAGTTCAATGTTTGGATACAGTTTTGTTGTCTCATGAATCAGAATGACTTCGTTACTCTTAAGTAGAATTATTTAATTACTTAGCAGAATTACAAGTGTGCTTATGTGTGTTAAATTCCAATAGAAGCCTTCAGTGTTCTAAGCTGTAGAATTAGTTAACTCTTTGTCACCTTAAGCACCAGGCTGGAGGAGATTGTCTGAGCCGCATGAAAGGCTTTGCTCTTTGTCACTTGTTCATCTCAGGCTGCACTTAGCAGCTTTGGGAGCATTTGTAGAACAAATTACTGCAAAATATGGGAAGTTTTTACAGTCACCTTTCAATAGGCATTCCTCATACTACCAAAGAACAAAGAAGATAATCAACCTGGACAGAGGCAGGAATGACCCCTGGTGTGATATTCATTACCCCAGAGGGCAGGCACACTGTTCTCAATTCAGTTACAGACAAAAAGTTGACTTCTTACACAAGGTCTGCTGACATAAAAGCACAGGTTCATTTTGCACTTTTTTGTCATGTCATTTCATTTGTTTACATTACAGAGGTTTCATGTATTTAGTGTTCATAAAATTAATCAAATATTAAATGACTATTCATTATTATTACTACTGTATGTATTTACATAGCACTTACATCTTCTGTAGCACTTTATAATATCCATAATCATTGTCCATCAAATGAGCTCACAATAAATTGGCTCTAGACTACGATACATACACTACACAATACATACATAGACATATGACGATGGTAGGGATTAGATTGTGAGCCCCTCTGAGGGACAGTTAAGTGAAAAGACAATATAGTCTGTACTCTTTAATATGCTCTGTACAGCGCTGCGGAAGATGTTGGTGCGATATAAAATACTAAACAATAATAATCAAAGCCTATTGAAATGAATAGGCTTCTTTCGATTTGTGTGCAGGATGAAAAAAATAGCATCCGCCTCATCCTTCGGGACATCCTGTCTGAATCCCCATTGCCACGTATTGGCAAGGCAGGATGATTTGGATATGATTTCACAGCAGCATGGGTGTTCCATCCATCTTAGAGACAGACGTTGCACTCCAGAGGAAATGGGACCGTAGGCAAACAAACACAGGGAGAACATACAAACTACATGCAGAAACTGTTCTGGTTCAGAATTAAAATATGAGGCAAAAGTGCTACCCACTATGCCACATATACATAAAGGGAGATCAAGGTGGGGTTGTTCGTTTTTGAGCGTATATGCCAATGAAGATAGCATTCCAGTTGCCTCTTTCTATCACTGGGTTTAAACAATTGGATAAATGTAAAAACTAAAGTCTGAGCACGAGTAGCTGAATGCGGTGAATTCACCAATACAGCAATACAAGTATCTTTTTGCAGTCAGTGGTGTGCCGCCTCTTTCTTATATTTGGTTGTATCTGAGACCATGTAAGCAGTCCGGTTGAGGCTTGGCCACGGCATATCCCCAGGCACTGTTCACTTGGGTCGCTGTCTCCATGGAACTCTGTATGGTGTTTGAAAAAAAATACTAAACCTAGTGTGCCCATGGTGCAGGGGCATCTTATGGACCTTTCCCCCAAAACTGTCTCTGTCTAACCACTAACCTCTGCTGCCCACTTCTTACACTCACACATCACATCAATTAAATTACTAGTGCAACATGCAAATTCATTTTAACCAAACTGAGGTGGTATGGTTTTAAGCCGTAGAATTAAATTGTCCTGTGCAAATCTGTTTCCAAAGGTAATACAAGACTCTGTGCCACAATCAATAATACAATAATCTACAATAAAATACTCAAATTAATATACCATTATGTAAAGTTCCTGTAATCATCATAATAGCAATTCATATAAGAACCTGCCACTGTCCGTATACCAAGTGGACACCGATGCACAATGAAGACAGTAATGGGTAAAAGCGCTATGCCACCTGAGCAGCCGTGGAAGCAGTTGTATACCTGTATGAGGAGGAGCACCAGCAAATGTCCGCATCAGCAATTCTCGCGTTAAGCCACAAACCCGCATGGCATACTTCTGTGAGAGCACGCATCAGCCTCTAAGGACATGTATTGCATGTGCATCCCCGATCTATGCGGAGAGCAGCTCTGATAACGTGCAAGTCCGGACTACACCCACCAACTCTTCTAACGCCTTTCCTCGGTGCAGAGACATGCTGCTTGAAGTGCTGACTAGTACAAACTAGCCATAGTGCTACACCAATACCCTTTCACTGTATGACCTGATGCCAGGGTCATGCATGTCCAGGGAGGGGGGAGGACTTTGTTTGGGGGGGACGGGGACACCTGGGCACACGTTCGGTTTATAATAGGCACTGACTCTTCCCCCCACTTTTGGGGAGAAAAAATGCATCTTATATTCTGAAAAATATGGTAACTTACAACTGCTTGTTATCCTTTGTTTCCACTACACTAGACACCTGCTGTTACACTTTACTAATATTTTTTACTAGCAGCACCACCTGGCGCCCAACTCATGCAGCAGCGCCACACATAATCGGCTGACTCCCCCCCCCCCTAATTAATCTTAGATTGTGGTAGTGAGGAACGTTAGATTAGGAACCCTCTTAGATACAGTTAGTGACATTAACCTCTGTAGCGGTAACCACGAGCTAGACTCGGGGTGGAAAACCACAGGTCAGAACGGTAACCACCAGCTACACTCGTGGTAGCTACCCATGCTTTCTCGTGGTATGATTTTTTTCATGTACCGCTTTTAGATCCTAAAATCAGGAAGAAATCATAACGCCAGTGAGGTTAAATGTACTGTGTAAAGTACAGGAGAAAATGTGTTAGAGCTACATAAATAACAACAATAATAATAATATTAATAATGACAGGAGAAATAGTGAAACATGCACATGTTGTTTAGTAAATCACTCCCAATGTTATTTTAGTCTGTTCTGGTGAACAGGATGTCCAACATCAATTTGCACCAGTTTGATCTGGAAGAATGCACTGACAATTCTAGTCTATGAGATGCAAGTCTCAAGTTTCGGTCTTGTATTCTCATTATTAGTTCTCAAGACGTCAGGTGAGAAGTGCCAGAAGAGGCTCTCATAAACTTAAGAATGTCTTATTGTTCACTGGTCAGAGTCCTGAAGGACGCCTTATGGAATGCAAGTTGCACTGATTCTGTGCAGGTTACTAATGTCATCAGAGACTAGAATGCTGCGAAAGATTTTCTAACACCTTCAGTAACATGATTACTTAATGTTCCCCGATTAGACAAAATAGCAGTGACTTTACGTAAAATAACATGGTATCACTGTATCAAAGGAAGCAGTCTTTCCTGCAAGGACTGGGACATGAAAGAGGTGGCCTACAGGAACTGTTTAACCAGGAGTTGCCAAACTGGTTCTGTTGTTGTCTTTGCAGGCAACAATGTGCAATATTGAGTTTACCTTATAATGCTGCTATTTACACATTTTCTCAGTAGAGAGTGACTCCTGGGTGCAAAAGATGAAGAGAATTAACAACACTTGTTCATTGACCTGGGCAATCCAAACAAAGTATGATAAAAAAATACAGAATCAAAGGTTGACTATGATGAAAACTGCATGTCCAAACGACTAGTATTAGTGACAGTGGTTATTGAATCAGTATGCAAATTCTTACTTTTTTTCTAAGGGTCAACTTGGGTTCTACCCTTACAATGGCAAAGCCACCCTACGGGCCCATTCTCATTAGGGCAATTAGCGGGTCATTCCCGCTAATCGCCGAAGTGCTAGAGCTTTTTAAAGTGCTAGTGCAATTATAACTGATCTCACTGCCGCGATTGCCACCGATCTCGGGCGTTTCGCGATTAACGAGAATCTCGAAACATGTTGCCTGGAGCATTTTGCTGCAATTCTTGAGCGAACGAGGTACAGTCCTTAAACAAGCATTGATCGTGATTGTCGAGAAACATGAGCGTGTCCAGTGATTTTACCGCGCTAATTACGGGAAAATCACCCACACATGTTTTGCTACTTGCAAATGTGAATGGGCCCTACATGTTCTAAGTCTGATGGTTATCTTCATAATCCCTGATTGATAAGCTTTTTACTTTCACTTTTATTTTCATGAGATTTAAGTATTTGTTGTCAGAAGACACCAACAGTAATAAAAATCCAAGAGATTAACTACTTTACACACTCTCACTTAAAGGACCACTGTCCCAAAAAATAGTAAAATTAAAAATACATTAAAACAAACAAACAAAAAAAAAACATTTAAAATACATGTAAACACATACAAGTAACAAGCATATTTCTCCCAGAGTAAAATGTGCTATAAATTACTTATGTTGCTGTGACTTACAGTAGGTAGTAGAAATCTGACAGAACTGACAGGTTTTGGACTAGCCCATCTCCTCATGGGGGTTATCACTTAGTGAACGGAAGTTGCTCAGTACAACTGTCTGAATAGTGTGCAAACAGGTAGGGTGTCGTCCTGCATCTGTGCATATATCTATTCCAGGGTGTAAATAATAAATGAAATAACGAGAATTAAAGAATAAATAAAATACAAAGAATAAATGAAATACATTAATAAATGGATTAGTAAAAAATCTGTCAGTTCTGTGAGATTTCTACTAACTACTTGATAGCAACATAGGAGGAAAGTAATTTATAGCTCATTTTACTTTGGAAGAAACATGCTTGTTACTTGTATGTGTTTACACGTATATGAAATTTTTGATTCTATTATTTTCATTAAGGCTACTTTCCCACCAAGACGTTGCGTTTTAGGGGACGTTATGGTCGCATAACGTGACCCTAATGCAACGCATGGTGGTGTTGAAGTTGGACGTCAGATTGAGCCGCGTTATGCAGCTCTCAAAGCAGCCGCTCCAGGTTAGTGATAGGAAGTCCGGATCTTTTTAAGGATTTGGATCATTTGAATCGGATCATTGAAAAGATCCAGATCTTTGAACCGAATCATTTGAATCATTTTACTAGGGAAGCAGACTGGGTGAAATGACTAGCAGGACAGGACTTTCCCTGCACTGTACATTCTGTATGTTCCTGTTTCTTCCAGACAGACATCCACTGTGAACCAAATCTTTTATCCGGATGATTCGACTCACAAAAAAGATCCGGATCAAATTATTCGTTCATGATCCGGACAACACTACAGTCTCACCACGAGTCACCACAGTGCAGTGAATATTAATTAGCCATGTGGCTGGCTGCCGAGGAGGAAGGGAGACCTCCTCCTCCAACATTACTGAGCATGTGCAAACAGTCTAACGTGGCTTAGCCGAGAATAACTACAGCATGTTTAACTACAGTAACGCAGTACTTTGTTTAAACGTGCTGCGTTACTATGTAACGCATTGTGTGCACTGTGAACAGCACATTGATTTTACAGTGCTGTGAGTTAGGCTGCGTTACAGGCTGCTGTAATGTGGGACTTTAACGTCCCACTGTGAAACCAGCCTTACGGTGGTAAGTCTTTGCAATCTTTTTTATAGTTGAAATCGCTTACATTTTTGGGATACCTCCCATCCACAGTCAGTAATGTTCTGATGTTTTTAAATCATTATCAAGTACTTTTATGGCCACATTCATTTCTTTCAACTTACATATTCCTCGTTTATCAACTTCTCTCAATTTTTTATTTGTGATTGTTTGTTACTGCTGTCATCCTATTATTAAGTGGTAAATGCATTCTTGTTTCATGTGAAGAATTGTTAGGTAAATCACTTGAGTCTACGTCTTAGGAATTGAGAATGCACTTCTGAAATGTACTGTATCAACTTAGATATTAAATATAAACTATAGAATTGGGGAAAACAAATACATGTGTGTTGGAAAGGGAATGGAGGAATAAATGTGCTGCAGAGAAGCATAACTGTGCTGCAGAGAGGGAGTGGAGGAATAACTGTGCTGCACAGAAGGATAACTGTGCTGCAGAGAAGGATAACTGTGCTTCAGAGAGGGAGTGGAGGAATAACTGTGCTGCAGAGAGGGAGTGGAGGAATTACTGTGCTGCATAGAAGGTATGGAGGAATGACCGTGCATCAGAACGGAAGGCAAGGAGGAATAACTGTGTTGCAGAGAAGGATAACTGTGCTGCAGAGAAGGATAACTGTGCTTCAGAGAGGGAGTGGAGGAATAACTGTGCTGCAGAGAAGGATAACTGTGCTGCAGCGAGGGAGTGGAGGAATAACTGTGCTGCAGAGAAGGATAACTGTGCTGCAGATAAGGATAACTGTGCTGCAGAGTGCAGAGAGGGAGTGGAGGAATTACTGTGCTGCATAGAAGGTATGGAGGAATGACCGTGCATCAGAATGGAAGGCAAGGAGGAATAACTGTGTTGCGGAGAGAGAATAGAGAAAGAACTGTGCTGCAGAGAGGGAATAGAGAAATAACTGCTGCAGGGAGGGAATGGAGGAATTACTGTGCAGAAGAGAGGGAATGGAGGAATAACTGTAGTGCAGGGAGGGAATAGAGGAATTACTGTGCAGAAGAGAGGGAATGGAGGAATTACTGTGCAGAAGAGAGGGAATGGAGGAATAACTGTACTGCAGGGAGGGAATAGAGGAATAACTGTGCTGCAGAGATGGAATGAAGGAATAAAAATACAATACAATACAATAACATTTCTATAGTGCTTTTATCCTATAGGACTCAAAGTGCTCAGGCTCTCTCAGATTCAGTATAACTGTGCTGCAGTGAGGGAGTGAAGGAATGCCTGGGCTGCAGAGAGAGGGAGAGGAGAAATAACTGTGCTGCAGAGTGCAGAGAAAGAAAGGAGGAATAACTGTGCTGCAGAGAGAGGGAGAGGAGAAATAATTGTGCTCCAGAGAAGTATAACTGTGCTGCAGAGAGTGAGTGGACGAATAACTGTGCTGCAGAGAGCGAGTGGATGAACAACTGTGCTGCAGAGAGCGAGTGGATGAATAACTGTGCTGCAGAGAAGGATAACTGTGCTGCAGAGAAGGATAACTGTGCTGCAGAGAGGGAGTGGAGGAATAACTGTGCTGCAGAGAGGGAGTGGAGCAATAACTGTGCTGCAGAGAAGGAATAGATGAATAACTGTACTGCAGAGAGGGAGTGGAGAGAGAGAGGGAGGAAGTGGAGAGAGAGAGGGAGGAAGTGGAGAGAGAGGAAGTGGAGAGAGAGGGAGTGGAGAGAGAGGGAGTAGAGAGCGAGGGAGTGGAGAGAGAGAGAGAGAGAGAAGGAATACCTGTTTTGCGTGGAGTGGAGGAGTGTGTGTGCGTGCCTGTGTGTGTGTTGCTTTTTTTACATACTGCCGGATAAACTATAAAATGACAGATGCAGTGCAGTGGCTCAGCATAACCTGCTTTATTCAAATCAAATCAATCCATTCACAACTGAAACATCCTTCAGCAAATTATTGTGGGCATTGACAGACCAGTTAAACTTAGTCACCGTTTTCACATTACATAACCTTAACATTGGTTTAGTTAAACATGCTTGCTTCAAAGGGCACCTGAAGTGATAGTGGTATGGAGGATGCCGTATTTACTGTATTAACTTTTCACCACCCTGGCGTTCTATTAAAATCGCCAGGGTGGTGGCACAGCAGTTTTTTTTTTAAATCATGTAGCTAGCCTAGCGCTAGCTACATAATAGCCGCTGTGCAGCGACATCCCCCCACCCCTTCCGATCGCCTCCGGTGATCAGAGAAAACAGGAAATCCCGTATCTGACTTTTCCGTCGCCATGGCGATGATCATCCATGTCATGGCGTCGGAGGGAGTCCCGATCCACCCCCTAGCGCAGCCTGGCGGTGATTGGCAAGGCTGCGCAAGGGGTCTCGGGGGGGGGGGGGGGGGGGGCCTGTAACGCGGCAGGTAGCGGCGCATCGGCGGCGATCAATCACAACATGTAGCTGCATGTTTTTAAAAAAAATGTGAAAATCAGGGCCTGAGCAATCCACCGCTAAGGTGGTTAAACAATATCAGTTTCCTGCCAGTGCTGCTGATTTTTCATGTATCAGTAGTGTCTGAATCACAGATCTGAAACAAGCATATGGCTAATCCACTCAAAACTGTAGTCAAACATCTGATCAGCATGCTTGTTCAGGGTTTATGGCAAAAAGTATTAGAGAGCGAAAATGCCAATATTCTTTTCACATACATTTTTGCAAAGATAATGTTAAATTCGATTTTTGAGCAAAAAATTCCATCGAAAATTAATTAGTTTGTTGTTTTTGTACTTTTCGTAAATTTTTGCAGTAAAAATATTGTTTTCCGTGTTTTCATGGTAAAAATTGTTGCGGTAAAAATATTGTTATTCTGTGTTGTCTCACTTTTTTGTGATTTTATATGGTAAAAATATAGATTTTTCAACATTTTCATGGTAAAGTCCTATGGGAGAAAAGCACTTTACAAATGTTATTTTTTTAATGTTGGGTTTTTGGGGGAAAATGTGAAAATACAAGCTATTTTTTCATGAAAATTTCTCAAAAATGAAAATATTTTCAATAGCTCCGATCTGATTTTCGATTGGTTTTCCAATCGATGTTATGTTTTATTGAAAATCGATTGGAAATCAGATCGGACCTGTTGGAAATAGTCGATCTGACAGTAAATCTGTCAGAAAATTGTATGGTGTGTACCTAGCATTAGAGACAGAGGATGAGCAGGACAGGCTATGTACATTGATTAGAAGGAAATACATATGTCAGCCTCCATATCCCTCTCAAGGTTTGCCTACATTCCTTTTTGTTTATCAGTGTTTTGTTTGTTTTTGAGGGCTGGTGTACACCAAAGCAAAGAGCTTTTTTCCCAAATGCAAACGCGGGTCCTGCAGCATTTTTGGTGATTACTGAGGCAATTCAGCCTCAATGTTAAGTATAGGAAAGTGGAAAATTGCTCTGAAAAGCGCTAGATCAGAGTGATTTTCTAAGCGTTTTTTTTTTTACAGAAGCTGTTAAATTCCAGCTCTACTGTAACAAAAAATATAAAAGTTACACCAAAAACGCTCATAAAATCACTGGGCATGCTTAGAAAATCGCTAGGCCTAGAATCGCCTAGTAAAATCACTTCAAAAAAACTTGAGCTTTTGCGATTATGCTAGCGCTTTTTGGTGTGCACTGGCCTTTAAAAAGAAATATTTTTAGTTGTGTATGCTACCCCCTCCCCCCATAGAAAAAAAATTAAAAATGAGACCCAAAAAAAAAAAATATGCACAGATCTCAACAACAACAAAAATGTCAATGACATTAAAGTAATGAAGCAGTTGATAGCATACATATTTTTTTTCCCAAATGTTCACACCCAAGTCTTTGTCATGGTGAAACGGAGCACACAATGTATGAAGATCAAGCAGCGCTACCGGAGAAAAACATGTAAACTGCACGTGTGATATTGGAAAATGAGTAATGTGTACTTGTAAACCTCCTACACGTAATGATGTTTTTAATTAAAGTACAAGATGTGGCATTCATTGTCGCCAACCCACATCTGCTTTATGCATCCCTTAGGAGTGGTTAATTACAAGGGTGGGGGAAAGGCTCTGCATTTTTTCTTCTCTCCCCAAACCCTGAACCGTAATCAGTGAACAGGAGTTTGTGTGCAGCTTGGCTCCTATCGATGTATATCATACAGACACTTACTCCATAGCTTAATTGATTGTGTCTTTCTGTGCAAGCTGGTGATACCATTAATGCTCACTGTTAATTCTTCTCAGTCACGCTTCATTAAATAGTATGAACACACTCTTGCCGTTAGGAAGCAAACCTCAGAAAATCATACATACACACCCCACACATCCTGCACTATCAAATGACAATCTGTGGCAATATGGGGCGGATGGAGATTGCAAAGATTTGAAGTGTACCCGAGGCGATATGTGACCTGATGAAATAAACATATGTATTTACAGTACAAAACATATTAATAAGCAGGCTGTAAGTGTCGGTACCATGTCTTGCCGGTAGCTTGTCCGGAATATAGTAAACTTCACTGATTAGCAAATTACAGCCATAAAAGTTTTCCTGGCAGAATACAACTCCTGATGACCGAGAGAGATAAAATACATGAACTATTGACCTTTTTCTAACTCTGGGACACTTAATAGGCTGCAACTGATTAGAGACAGTAAAACATTCAACATACTTTACAAATGTTTTACTATAAAAGAACACCATGATATACTTAAACAAGTCATTTTTAGGAGTAGGAGGATACATATACAGTAATTGTTTATCTCATCAATTTATTTTCACCTCAGGCTCACTTGAAGGGATCATACAGTCTTGCCACTGACATATGTGTCATGTGATCCCATAGTCCTCAATTGTCACTTTTTCAGCAGGATAGTCCCTCTTAACCACTTCGGGACTGGCCGCCTAACCCCCCTTCAAGGACCAGGGCATTTTGCGGTGGAGTGGGGTGCGCCCGTTTGGGGGAGTCGGGCGGCTGGATCCCGTCTGTGGCTGGCTGTTCTGTCTCCCCCCTGTGTGGCTAGGTGTCCCCCCTGTGCGCAGCAGCCATCACTCACCTTCCAGGCTCCAGCGATGAGCCGCACTAGCCCCTTTCTTCTCCAGCCGGCCTCTCCGCTCCAAATGACGCTCAGGTCGGGTCGCGGCTTGATGATGTCATCAAGCCGGGACCCGGCGCTGACGTCAGACGGAGCAGAGATGCCGGCCAGAGCAGAGGGGGTCGCCGATCGTCACTGGAACGGCAGGGAGGTGAGTGGATCCTCTTCTTTCCCCCCTGCCGCCGCCGCTGTCAAAGTGGATCACTACGATCCGACGGAGTATTTACTGCCTGAAACAGCGCATTGTTGCTAGACAAGCTAGCTTATTACGCCTGTTCTTAGTGGACATGGAAACATTTTCAAATAAAACAGCCTTTTAATACTATTGGTCGCAGTATTTTTTAGTCCAAGGAGCGTGAGGGGTTCTTGGCACACCATTGTCTCTTTGCTCATTCTCCTGTAGGGCACCCTAGTAACACATTTACCAGGAGGGAATAGCATTATTATTATTATTATTTATTTATATAGCGCCAACATCTTACGTAGCGCTGTACATAGTACAAACAAATAATGGGGAACAAATATACATAAGAAATACAAGACACTGTACAGTCATGACATTGAACAGAATAAATACAGATACATACATAGTTGATGTGTTGTTGGTACATGTACATATGTTAAAATTACAGCAGTATGAGAAACACTAGGAGGAGGTCCCTGCCCTTGCAAACATACAATCGAGATTGCGTTAATATATCCTCATTGCCAAATAGCATCTCTAGTGATCAAACCTGCTGCTTTGTACCTAGAGATAGGAAGATGCTGTGCTAGCAATGGAATTACATATGACTAACTCATGTTGGTGGGTGAAACCTAGCAGGGCTCAGCTGGATTTGAGACAATGTCCTACTTCTAATCAGCTCCTGGAAATCCAGATGTCCAGCAACCTCAATAGACACCTCAATGGCTCTAACCATTTACTGGCCAATTAGTGAACGTTAGCCTTATTAACTATACCTATGCAATCATTTACTATAGAATAATTTATTAAATCTGTAACAATATTTATACAGAGGATTAAGGTAGCCAAACATCTAGCAATGATGAACAGATTCGACCAAGAGACTAATCTCTCTTTTATCGAATTTGATAAGAGAGAGATCTGTCAGCTGCTCACATACCACAGGCCGATTCCCAATCAATTTCAGCTTGAAATCTCGCGGGAATCAGCCTCGTGCGCCGCATACGTCCACCTTCTTGTCCCAAAGCTGTCCTCCTAATGTAAATGTCCCCCCCGGTGCCCCTTGTGAAGTGTATACATTAGCTCTCCGTGGCCTGCGCTTGTCCCCTGCTGGCTTCCGGAATTCCTCCACTACATACACGCACGCCCCACGTAGTTTCCTAGTAAGGGCGCATGTGTGTTCCGTCACACGAGTGCCCTTACTGGAAAACCACATGGGGCGTGCTTGTATAGTTAGGGGAATGCGCCCGGAGCAGCGGAGGGACAAGTGCAGGCCGCGGAGAGGTAATGTATGCACTTTACTGGGGGGGCATTTACATTAGGGGGGACAGTGTCGTGGGTTTGTTGCATCTGTCGATTGTCAGAAAATTGCATGGCGTTACAGCCGCGCACCCGATCGAGCAACATCTTGCAGCATGTGCGTTCAAGAATGCAATCATTTTTCGTCCCGAAATTGGTTGCATTATCAGTCGGGTATGCACTTGGTGGCGCAGATTTTCATCCAATTCGATTATAATAATCGAATTGGATGGTCGATCGGCCGCCAAGTCACCTGATGTATGGTCACCTTTAGATTACCATTAGGAGGAACTTTTGGGCCAGCTGTGAATTTATGATTTGAATCAGTCTTGTCAAAGTCATTTTAATCCCAGCTTTAAAAGGAATATAACCCTGCATTTCAACTTTGCTCTAAAACATTATTTACAGCATATTATATGCAACCAGCATTTTTTTTTTACTAAACCATCATTGGAAGGGTTACACACAGAGCTTTAAAGTTCCGTGGATAGAAATGCTGCGCAGCTGAAGTTTATATAGATACATTTAAGTAAACATAATGTAACAAGTGTGGAATGTGACACACACTCTGACTGTGCAGGAGCTTTCGGACACAGAGAGAGAGTGAGACATATTCCTCACTTGTTAAATTGTGTTTACTTAAATGTATCTATCTAAACTTCGGCTGGGCAGCATTTCTCTCCACTGAACTTTAAGGGCCCTTTTCCACTAGCAATCGCTAGCGTTAGCGCTAAACGCTAGCGATTGCAATTCAGCAAAATACTTTTTTTCCCCGGCGATTGCATTTGTGGTTTTTCTATGCACTGCAGAGCATAGCAAAATCGCGGCAATAATCGCTCCGCCGCGCGATCGTGTTTTTGTTAAAATCGAATGGCGGTACTGGAAATAACCTACCGCGATTCCTATGTTATTTAGCAAACCCTAGCGATTTTAAAATAGCGGTTTGCGATTTTGCGATTCAGCAAAAGCAATCCCTCTAGTGGAATAGGGCCCTCAAGCTCTGTGTGTAACCCTTCTAATGCTGGTCTAGTAAAAAAAAATGCTGCTTGCATATAATATGCTGTAAATAATGTTTTAGAGCAAAGTTGAAATGCAGGGTTATATTCCGCTTTAACCAGCCTGGCGGTATGGATGAGCTCAGCTCGTCCAGCACCGTCGGAGGCTGCCGCTCAGGCCCTGTTGGGCCGATTTTTATCAAATAAAAAGGTGCACACGCAGCCAGCACTTTGCCAGCGGCGTGTGCTACCTGATCGCCGCCGCAGCGCGGCGATCCGCCGCATGCAGCGGCGAAAGAGGGTCCCCCCAGCCGCCCCGAGCCCAGCGCAGCCGGACCAAACAGTTCCGGCCAGCGCTAAGGGCTGGATCGGAGGCGGCTGACGTCAGGACGTCGGCTGACGTACATGACGTCACTCCGCTCATCGCCATGGCGACGAGGAAAGCGAAACAAGAAAGGTCGCTCATCGCGGCATTTCTTTTTACTTCTGATCGCTCAGAAGTACGCAACAGGAGCGCCCTCTAGTGGGCTTTCATGCAGCCAACTTTTAGTTGGCTGCATACGATAGGTTTTTTTTTTTATCTAAAAAAAAAACGTCCGATCGCCAGCCTGGCGATCTTAATAGAATGCCAGGCTGGTTATGGCACAGTAAGGAACAGGTAAATATATAAATAACAGTGGGAGAGTTCATAGGTATTTGCAAAATTAGAAAAGTAGCTTTATTGTGACACCGACTCCATCAAGGGTAAACAAATTAAAATCAATTAAAATTGACCTGTACTGAGCACATCTCCTTCCGCACCTCCACCACGCATGCCTCGCTCACACACCCCTATTGGTACTGGTACCATTTTGTCTGTGTCTTCAGAGAGGGGGAGAGAGCAATATATGCATAAGCATGGAGGGCGAAGGAAATCCTCTTCAGCTTGCAAGCTAGACATAAATAGGTCCAGAATAATCTTACCACTGGTAGTCCACCCGTTTGGTTACCGCATCTGCGATGTCTCCGGAACAGTCAACTACCTGGGTCGTGACCATAGGAAGGTGATGGCTCTCAGGCAACGGCTCTACCCGCTCTGCATATCCGTGTTGCAGCGGGGAACACGTACTGGTGCCATATCTGTCTAGCGTGAACTTGCAGCCGAGAGGAGCGCTCCAGGTGACGTGATTAGGACCTGCCCACGCGACGCGTTGCGCCCGCCCACTTGCGGGCTTCGTCAGGGTGTATGTGGCTTGTCATTGGTTACCCAGGCTGTTCTTTTAAATCCAGCAGCTGCGGGGCGGGGAGTCTCATTTGTACGTCATACGTTTAGTACGTCATAGCTCCGCAATACATACGGAAATCTATGCGCACCACCCTACATCACCACGCGCTGCGGATAGTCTCCATGGCAACTCTGGTATACTGTTGTGGCGTCATGTCGGCGTTCAGGCGGCATTTGTTCCGCGTTCCAACTGACACTACACTCGCCTCTCCAATGTTCTCCTAGGCATCAGACCGCAGAAAGGGTATGTACAGAGCGAATTTGTCAGTAGATATATATCACGTATTAGCCATACAGGAGACCTCATATAGTTCTTTGGTATAAGTGTGCTATACTCTTTAATGGAAAGTCTCCAGGTAATATGTCTCATCCCCCTCTCCCTTTCCAGTCATCAGTGATTCCCCCAAGCCTCCTAAGGAAGCGACAAGATTATGGGGGTAGAAATGGGGCATAGCTCAGTTCATTATTGAGCGAGCTGGGCCCATGGCCCCCAGCAGGTAGATCCACCGACTTTCCTGCTGTTTTAACAGTTTTAATCTGTCTCCCCCTCTCCTATTAACTGGAATTAGGGCAATCCCCATTGCTTGCAGGCCACTCGGATCACCAGCATGTTCCTGGCAAAAATGTTCCGCAACAGAACTCTTATATTGTCCATTTTCCTGAAGGCCACTGTTTATATTCGATACATGTTCCATCACTCGTGTTTTTAATTTGCGAGTCGTTAGCCCTACATATATCTTACGACAAGGGCACTCCAGACGATAAATGACCCATTCACTGTCACAATTAATAAAATTCCTGATCTTCCATTGCTTTCTACCAGATGCATCATGAAAGAATTTGGCTTGCACCATCACCTCACATGCAACACACCTCCCACATTTATACATTCCTGCAATTTTACTGCGACCTAACCAAGTGGCTGTCGCAGTTAGAACATACTGTGAGGTTACCAATGTATCCCTCAAATTGGGTGCACGTTTCGCTACAAGTAGTGGGCGTTCGCCAACAATTCCCTTCAGCTCAGGATCGGTCTGTAATACTGGCCAGTATTTTGACAGGACATCCTGGATCTGCCTCCAGTTGGCATTGAATGGGGTTATGAAACGGGGGGGGGGTTCAATCTTTTTATCAGGCCTGTTTCTTGGGCGATTTGTACTTCCAGCCAACAACTCGTCCCTTGCTCGCATCCTGGCCCTGTCGAGACCCGTGCAGAGCACATCATGACGGTACCCCCGCTCTCGGAACCGGTCATACATGTCCATGGCTTCCCTAGCAAAGTCACTCTCGAGTGTACAGTTCCTGCGCAGGCGCAGGAACTGACCATATGGAATACCGTTTTTTAGGTGACCAGGATGGTGGCTGGCGGCGTGGAGGAGGGTATTGCCCGCTGTAGGTTTGCGGAATGTAGTTGTATACAAACACTCGCCCCCTCTTCTTATATGCAAGTCCAGGAATGGACAGTAAGGAACAGGACCTGCCCACCCTCACCTGCAGGAAACAGTCCTCTGTCACCAGAGAGCCCCACTGCTGGCCACCGCAGTGCTCTTTTCCTAGGGCCCAGCACGAGGGGGACCAGTTCTAACCCCAGAGTGAGTGACATGCGAATCATTATTATCAATCTTCTAAGTGTATCTTATTTTAACCTTTTGCGCAATAGAGTGGTTAATGCACCAGAATGCGCTCTTATTTTTACCAGATCCTCTCACCTGCCCAAAAGTGTTGGAGGCGGCTGTACTGATGCATTAAAGCTTTTTTTTAACACTGCGCTCAGTGTCATTCATCCAACATCTCCCTTCAAGTGTGAGCGCAGGCCATCTTCTTTCTTCCCATATGCGAATAACCTTTTCTTCTGAGTTATCTCCTAGGATATCATTTTCATCTACTCTTTAAATTCACTTTTCAGCATTTTATAATTGACAAAGTATCCAAAAGTAGGTGAAACTATTTTCAGTATTTTCTTGCTTGCTGGTGGTTTAAAAGGCATTTTGTAACAAGGGCCCATATGCAATTCACTTTTTCTCCTAGGTGACATTTTCAAACTTGTCAATAAAATACATTTTAAACCATCAGGAAGCAAACAAATATTCAAATTAATTTTGATAGCACTTTACACCTACATTTTGGTACTTGTAAAATTGCAGAGTGCTGGGAGAAAACTCAGGAGAGAAAGTAAATTGCATATGGGCCATAATGTATATAAATTGTGAATATCTTTACAATCATGAAATCCACGGGGCCTTCATGCAGACTACTGGCACAATTCACTGACCTGAAGAAGCAGGACCAACCTGCGAAACACGTAGTCATAACCTTGTGCAATAATGACCCTTTTTATTTTATACAAAAACCTACAGACATGAAACTGGTATGGGTGGGTAGTGCTGTGTATCACGGATGCACCGCAATGAAACCGCAATAGCAATCGGTTTTCTGCACCAATTGTGATTAACGGTACAATTACAATTGTATGTGTATTTATAACAGAATGCAAATCACTTGGGGTTGCTTGTGTTTTGCTGACATCTGTGTCTTTGAATACCTGGCTATTCTTGCAGGTAAAAGACCTTATTCATGGCATTACATTTGTTCTCCAGGGAAGCCAATGCTTGTGTTTAATTAATGGGTATAAACGTTTTCCCTTCCCAAAGAGGGGATGTCCCTCCAAAAGAGGGACAGTTGGGAGCTATGAAAATAGTCAAGCTGGGACTGGAGGAAATGCACTTTCAAACTTATCAGGCAACCTAAAGCTTGAAATGCTTTCTTTTTCTTTCTAGTGAGGATCTTTGCTGTTGCCTACATTTTTTTGTATGACTTCTTTAAATGTAATCCACCTTTCTTTTTGAGGATCCAAAAATGTTAAAAATCTAATACATTTGAAGACAATTTTTCATTTTGTGGCAAATCAAGACTTCTAGGGCTCGATTCACAAAGCGGTGCTAACCCAGTTAGCACGCCTAAAAGACTTTAGACGTGATAACCATTGCACCACGCTGGTGAAGAGCCAGTTTAGACTTGATAAGTTTAGGCGTGATAAGTTTAGGCGTGATAAGTTTAGGCGTGATAAGTTTAGATAAGTTTAGATTGCGCGCAAAGTCCCGCACGCAAAGCAGCGCCATTAAACTCTATGTGAAGTGCACCAGACTTTGGTAGTGCAAAACTTTTGATCAGCTGTGCGCTGCGGTGCTAACCCAGTTGGTGCTATAGTTATTACGCCTAAACTTATCACGCCTAAACTTATCACGCCTAAACTTATCACACCTAAACTTATCACGCCTAAACTTATCACGCCTAAACTGAGTTTAGGCGTGATAAGGGGCTTTTCACCAGCGTGCTAACTGTTAGCACCGCTTTGTGAATCAAGCCTCTTTCTCAATATTTTATTTGTTTTCAGCACACCAAAATACATGGAAATTTGATGAATATTATCAAACAGCTCTTAGTCACAGACCTGTGTAATTTTTAGTTACTGCTTACACTTAAAGAGGAACTAATGTAATAAAAAAAGTGCTTCATTTTTACAATAATTATCTATAAATGATTTAGTCAGTGTTTGCTCATTGTAAAATCTTTCCTCTCCCAGATTCACATTCTGACATGTATTACATGGTGACATTTTTACTGTGGGCAGGTTATGTAGCTGTTTATAGCTGTTCTGGCCTTGCAGACAGCTATAAACAGCCATTTCCTGTCTGTGAACATTGTTACATTGTGGCAGTTTGCCCAGAGTACCGTACGGTACCAGAGCCTCTTGTGGGAGGGGTTTCAGCACAAAATCAGTCATACAGCGCCCCCTGATGGTCTGTTTGTGAAAATCATTATATTTCTCATGTAAAAGGGGGTATCAGCTACTGATTGGGATAAAGTTAAATTCTTGATCGGAGTTTCTCTTTAAAGGGAGTCTAAACTGAGAAGGATATGGATTTTTCCTTTTAAAATAATACCAGTTGCCTGACTCTCCTGCTGATCATGTGTCTCTAATACTTTTAGTATTAGAGCTCTTCAACAAGCATGCAGATCAGGTGCTCTGTCTGAAGTCAGACTGGATTAGCTGCATGCTTGTTTCGGGTGTGTGACTCAGCCACTATTGCAGCCAAAGATCAGCAGTACTGCTATCAACTGGTATTGTTTAAAAGGAAACATCCAAATCCCTCTCAGATAAGGTTCCGCTTTAAAGAGACTCTGAAGCGAAATAAATTTGCTACATTTACCTTATAATTCGCTTCAGAAGTCTCATCTGCGCTAAACCGCCGCATTCCCCCCAAAAAACGAGGGCTGCAGACCCCCCAAATCCCCAAGGGGGGGGACTAAGGCCGGCGCTTCCTGGAAGGGGCAGAGCTCTCTGCTGTAGCTCTGCCTCTTCTGCCGTCAATCGCTGCACACCGCCGCCTCTTCCCGCC
This sequence comes from Hyperolius riggenbachi, assembly GCF_040937935.1. Classification (NCBI taxonomy): domain Eukaryota; kingdom Metazoa; phylum Chordata; class Amphibia; order Anura; family Hyperoliidae; genus Hyperolius; species Hyperolius riggenbachi. Next base: position 88,071,877 of record NC_090650.1, read on the forward strand.
CCTCTCACTCTTCCTTCACAGAGAGGGGCATGGAGAGGCGGCGATCCACGGGCGATTGACGATAGTAGAGGCAGAGCTACAGCTCATAGCTCTGCCTCTCAGGGCAGCACAATCCACGACCAAGTTGGTCGTGGATGTTTGCCCGGGCATTTGGGGGTTCTGCAGCCCTCGTTTTTCAGGGGGAATGCGGCGGTTTAGCACAGATGAGGCTTCTGAAGCGAATTATAAGGTAAATGTAGCAAATTTATTTTGCTTCAGATTCTCTTTTAAGAGAAATCCATCGTGATTTAGCAATTTAGAGACTACAGCACTCAAGATCAGAAACACCTCTTTAAGTAAATGTGAAATGAAAACAAACTTATGAGATGATTAATTATATGTGTTTTAGTAAAGATAAATATAATTACATTGGTATTTACAGTTTAACCACTTGAGGACCGTAGACTTACAGCCCCCAGTGACCAGGCTATTTTTTAACAATTTAGGCCACTGCAGCTTTAAGGCCTCGCTGCAGGCCCATACAACCTAGCACACAAATGATTCTCCCCCCCCCCTTTTCTGCCCACCTATAGGGCTTTCTTTTGGTGGGTTCTCATCCCTGCCGGTATGTTTGTTATTTTTTATGTTTATTTATTTGTTTTTTCTTCTTTAAAGGAGTTATCAGGGATTTTTATAGAAAATAAACGCTACTTACCGGGGGCTTCCTCCAGCCCCAAGCTCCCAGGACCTCCCTTGCCGCAGCTCTGTCTTCAGCCTTTCGCTGGAGCTCCGACCCGGTCCCCGGCGATGACGTCAGAGCGACCTCCAGGTCGGTATGTACTGCGCCTGCTTGAGCGGCGCTGTCAATCACTGCCACGTGGGCCGGAGCGGATTGCGCAGGCGCAGAACTACTGACGTCATCTCCGGGGACCGGGTCGGAGCTCCGGCGAACGGCTGAAGGCAGAGCTGCGGCAAGGGAGGTCCTGGGAGCTTGGGGCTGGAGGAAGCCCCCGGTAAGTAGCATTTATTTTCTATAAAAATCCCTGATAACTCCTTTAAATACATTTTCCCTTTTTTTTAAATATTTTTATATCTCTTTTTATCTCCCTCCCTCTCTCCCCCCGCCAGCCAATCACAGCTATCGGCTGTCATAGACATCAGCCTATGACAGCCGATCGCTTCTGTGCCTCCCAGGGGGACGCCGATTGGCGTGGAGCAGTCGGCAAGTAGATAAGGGCTTTATTAGCAGTCATAACGAATTTGACTTGCTGAGCTGAAAAACAAGTAGAAGTAAAGACCCTTTGAAGTTTCCAGCACTAAATCCTTATCAGAAGCCTTTTCTCTGTCAGGTAAAACTCTTTTGGCTTGTATTTACTTTTCAGGGCTTAATTCCACAAGCTGTTCAATAAGCATAGTTCATTTACATAGTTAACAACTTCAGTTTTTTAACACTTGCTACTGGAAAATGGAAAAGGACTACAGACAATTTCTTAGTAGGGCTAGTACTATGTGTATCTATGTTTATCTCACAAGTCACTTCAAGTGTCCTTTAACCACTTAACGACCGCATCATGGAAATTGACGTGAACGCAGCGGCAGCCCCAGGACCGCCTAACGCGAATTGGCGTCAAGTCCTGGGGTGGGGTTTTGCAGGAGATAGCGCGCTCTGCTCCATCATCAGTCTTCCAGCGGTGATCGCCACTAGGAGATTTGGTGGGCTCTGATCCCTTCTGCCTTGTCAGAAAAGGGAGGGGGGATCACTTGTGTGCTGAGTTGTATGGCCCTGCAGCGAGGCCTTAAAGCTGCAGTGGCTTAAATTGTAAAAAACAGCCTGGTCACTAGGGGGGTGTAAGCATACGGTCCTGAAGAGGTAAATATACAGATCAGTTTTACTTACTCCAAGCTTATATGTTTACTAGAAATTATCAAAAACAATCAGATTACACATGCCTTTATTGCTAATTCTAACTCAGCCCATATAATTCAATCTTGAAAAAACGTGGGTCAATTTACAAGGAAACAGCACATCCAGGAAGATACACCAGTCTTTATCTGCAGCCTTCTCTGCAATCTTTAATTAGCGTTATGCAAGAACAGTACAACTGATTGCATCAGATTTAATTTCAAAGTTTCAGAAACGGCCCCGCAGGATTTCACTGGTGATAAACAAAATATGCAATTTCAGAGCTACAGGGCACACTATTTTGATAGTCCTAATAGTACACCTGAAGTGAGAGGGATATGGAGGCTGTCATATTTGCCTGCTTCCTGTCAGTCTTGCTGATGTCTTTGGCAGCACTAGTGTCTGAATCACACACTGACATAACATAAAAAAACTCTGTGGTGCAGGAAGTGGCCAGAGTCTGTGCTACTGACCTAAAAGGGACTTATTTGATATCAGCTAATCAAGCTTATAAAAAAAATACCCTGGCATGTCCTTGTGGGTGTATGTGTACAAGTGATGACTTATCAAGGATAGCTCAAGACTGCTAGATTGCAACAATCCAGGAGTGTGGTAACGGTGGGGTGGGTAAGTTAGCACTAGGTGTAGGTGGGGGTGTGAAGGTAATATTAGACATTGGTAGGGGGTTAGTCCATTACTTAAGGGTAGTCCATGATTACCTTGCAGCTGTTTTTTTAGTGGAATATCAGAACCAGCCAATGATGAGCAATTTCTCTGTGTGTATGGTAGACCTTTATTTCATCTGAACCTTGTAGCACAGTGAACTGGGAACTGCATTCAGAGGCTCCCTCGTTTCATCATTGGTTACTTTGCATCACATGATGCAGAAAGCCTGGAATCAATATTTGGTCCTTTTTAAATGTATCGAAGATTGCTTACAGAAGTGCTGCAGAGGGCAGCTGTAATGAATAGCGGAGATGCCGCCGCACGGGCAAGCGGCATGGCGGCTATCTCCGCGTTCCAGCCGGCGGCTTCTGCCGTGCAGCAACATGCTGCTGGTTCACCTGGTCCTTCTAGTGCACACAGATTGAGAGCTACGCGCGCGCACGCCAGGCGACAGGACCTTTATGCTAGTGGAAGGGGAGTCAGCTGATCAAGCCAATCAGCTGACTCCAACTATGCTCCGGATTGGCTGAGTGACTGGGGCGGCGCTGTGGAGCGCTCTGGGTATATATAGGACTTGCCTGTCAGTTGCAAGTTGTCTGCTGTTGCGAATGCTTACGTGTGAGCACTCAGACCCTAGTCAGATCTTACAGTGTGTTAGAACCATCCGGAGCTGGGAATTCACACTTAGTCAGATTCTGTTGATAGCCTTAATACTCTATTGTATTGTTAGACTTCTGTACCATTCTGTAGACTAGTTCCCAGGTGTTGAAACCAAGGACTTCACACCTAAGACTAGGATATTGCTACATCGCTCCTGTTTATGTGTTAGACTAGTTCCCAGGTGTTGAAACCAAGGACTTCACACCTAAGACTAGGATATTGCTACACCTCTACTGTTTATGTGTTAGACCAGTTCCCAGGTGTTGAAACCAAGGACTTCACACCTAGATTAGGACTGTTATATATTTCTGTTTACCTGTTATGATCTCTGGCTTTCCTGACCACTCTCCTGCTTACTGATTCGATACTTCCGCCCACCTGATAACTGTTGCCGACCTTGCCTGTACCCGGATACCGAATCAGTCTTCCGTTTCTGTACTTTATCTGTCCGTATGTTGCTGACCTGGCTTGTCTGACCTTTTTGGCTGTCGCCTAACTTGTAGGTGATCAGCCTTACTGTACTGTCTGTGACACTAGCTCTTCAGGTGTTCATTAGCTGCAAGCACAGGCTTATGGTCCCCTGCTCCTCAGGAGACCATCTTGCAGCACAGTCAGTGGTCCCTGCCCCTCAGGGGTCCAATGGCTGCAGTACAGTCTGATTCCCTGCCCCTCAGGGAATCTTTGGCTGCAGTACAATCTGATTACCTGCTCCTCAGGGAATCATTGGTTGCAGTCCAATCATTATCTCTCATCCATCTGTTATCTCATTTGCAGCCCAGTCAGTGGTCCCTGCTCCTCAGGCGTCCACTGGCTGCAGTACAATCTGATTCCCTGCTCCTCAGGGAATCCTTGGCTGCAGTTCAATCATAATCACTCATTCCATCTGTTATTTCATTTGCAGCCCAGTCAGTGGTCCCGGCCCCTCAGGGGTCCACTGGCTGCAGTGCAGTCTGATTCCCTGCTCCTCAGGGAATCCTTGGCTGCAGTAGTTTCTGTGTCTCCCGCTTCTCGGGAGATAACTTCTCTGATTACTGTTGCACCAAACACAATACCACATTGGGTGTCCTGTGTCTAGCTATACTAGTATTATTGGTGATTCTGCAGATCACCACATAATCAGGTATAGCATCTGTATTATTGGTGATACTGCAGATCACCAATAATCAGAAAAATCTGTGTTGCTGACACCAATCATTACAGCAGCAAAGAAATCCAAAACCAAATAAATATGTACCTTATTTATTTATTTATTTATTAGTGTCCATAGCGTGTACCTTAGTATCTTTCTAATGATAGAAAACAATCTAAGATAGACTTTTCCATAGTATTGGACAAGCCATTGGAAGTTAATATTTTATTTGTATTTAGTAATTATATAGCGCTGACATCTTCTGCATTATAGTCATGCCACTCACTGTCCCGCAGAGGAGCTCACAACTGATTCCCTGCCATACTCATAGTCCACATCATAGTCTAGGGCCAATTTAAGTAAGAGCCAATTGACTTTCTTACCTGTATGTTTTTAGTTTCAAATATTTTATTGGGTCATTTTCAAAAAGAACTGTTAGCCAAGTCCATAATAAACATCCCATGCAGGGGAGCAGGAATATATGTCAAATTAAGAGCAAAAGAGCAAGAAATTTATAACAAAAGGCCAAGTGACCTGTATTGTATGTTTTTGGGATATGGCAGAAAACCCACACAGACATGGGGAGAACATACAAACTCCTTGCAGATAGTGCCCTGGCTGGGATTTGCAGGTAAGAGTGCTGTCCACTATGCCCACTAAGCCGCTGTGCTGAAATGTGGAAGCAATTATTTGTATTCACAGCAATACAGAAGAATGAATATAAATGTCATTTTAATGATACAAATATAAGTAAAGGACACAAATGTAATTTTAGATATAAGTCCAGAAAATGTATAGCTGTCACACAACAGGCAAAACAAGTGTTTTTTATTTGCAGTCTTTTTAGTATTGTGCTGCCTACCAGCTAATACGTGATCGAAGCCCTCAGCACTAAGGTCATGGTGATAAGTATGGATAACCCTCTGAACTATTGGCGCTCCTATACTCCTGGGCTTTATAACCAAGTAGTAGCCGCACTCAGCCACACTTCTCATGATCATGAATTAAAGTACCCTTTGTCAAGTTTGAATGGCTTGTCCAAAGTCCCACTGACCAAGGCAACAACGCTGAGCAACTTTGCAAACAGCTGGCTCTTGGTGGCTTTTGTTAGGTGATGGTGATGTGCCTTTTTGGGCAGAAGGAGGTGTTTGTAGACAAAGGGAAGGGCAGGTCACCCGGTCATCCCTTCTTACAAACACTTGGCTGCAGAAAAGAAGTGTGCTGCTCGGTCTGATCCACTTTAACAGCTCTAGCAGATGCTCCAGCCTGAATGACCATAATATTTTCTATGGCTCCCGTCCCTAACCTTTAATGGTAATGCCCAGTTGGCTCCTTGAAAGCAACGTTTACATTTAAAGTGTAACTCCATTTTTGTGGAAAAACACATCTATTCTGTAACCAAATACATTGCAAGGATTTAAGGAAATCGTATTGTAGTTTTTTATCTCTGTATGTCGCAGAGGTTAGAGAAAATGTTTCGAATGAGCACCTGAAAAGAAATGGTGAGTGGGAAAAGTGGCATTTTTTAAATATCTGTTTATATTTGCATCTTCCAAACTTAAAAATGTCATTCTCATTGTAGAACCTTTGGCATGGAGTTGCACAGTCTGACATTCTGTTCCGTGTAGTCAATTGCTGATGCTAGAAGATGGTAATTCAGGGACATTCTGTACATGGATCTGTATACCAAAGGACTGTTGAAATAAGTGGCATGACAATACCCCCTGTCACCCCTGCATTGTGGGGGGATTAAGGGGCCCACAGAGAAGCAACAGCAGAGTATTATATTTTACCTGCTTCTGCCTTGCGGTTCAACGGGTCCTTTTTTTAGTGCAGTGGTGAAACCTATGGCCTTGCAGCTCCTGATGCATGTCAAATGACATGCAGGGGCGGGAGCTGCAAGGAGACTGGCTGCACTGAAGAAAGGAGTGAGTATATGTCCCACTGCTGGAAGCAGGTAAAATATCATGCTTTGCTTTCGCTGCTGCTGTTCTCCTATATCTGGGGAATGGGGGGACCAGTACACATAGAATACCTAACACTCTGCTAGTGTGTGTGCATGCGTGTGTGTGCGTGTGAGTCTGTGTGTGTGTGTCTGTGTGTGTGTGTGTGTGTCTGTTTGTGTGTGCGTGTGCATGTGTGTGTGTGTGTGTGTCTGTGTGTGTGTGTGTGTGTCTTTGTGTGTGTGTGTGTGTGTGTGTGTGTCTGTACGGTTTTGCTAAGGAGCTCACCCGGCACATTCAAATTACGGCCCTGGTAACAATAGCTATTGTTATTTTACATTTCTATAGCTTTCTTTCACTACCTTTATCTACAGTGCTGCACAGAGTACAATCTAGAAAACACTGAGTAAGTATATAAAAAATGGTCAGACTTATACATTAGAAACTTCTGGTATTACAGATAGAGAAATACACATACAGTAGAGTCTCATTTATCCAGAACAGGCGGGGATTGCCTGATGCCAGATATGTGTCCATGGCAGTTACCTAAAGTGACCCTGAGACAAAGGGGCATAAAAGATTTATAAATACCTGGAGCTTCCTCCAGCCCCTTTGTGCACATCACTCCCTCGTCGCAGTCTAAAGCCTTCTGGATCGTCCGGTATCAATCCCATTCACCCTGGCCAGTCGAGCTTACTGCACAGGCCCGGCCACGCGCGCCCGCACCGCAGCGCTGCCATTGCCTGGAGCGTGGTACGCCTGCACAGTACTACTACGCAGGCGCAGAATGCTCCCAGCTGCGGGAGCGAGATGGGGGAGCGCGCTTTGCCACACTGGGCTGGCGCCGACTGGTCCGACTGGCCAGGGAGAACGGGACTGATACCGGATGATCCAGAAGGCTTTAGACCATGGCGAGGGAGTGATTTGTGCGTAGCTGTAGGAAGGCCCAGGTATGTATAAATCTTTTATGCCCCTTCGTCTTTGGTACAGTTACTTAGGATTCCTCTGGGCTTCTTCTTCAGTTATTTAGGATTCCTCCTTCTTCTTCACTCCTGTAGCTCTCAGCAGCTTTCCGGCATCTTTGTACATGACTCTATGTGGGTCACATGACTCGCTAGGGAGCCATATGAGGACATTGCAAAGCCACTGGGAGCTAAAGGAGTGAGGAAGACCTGCGCCTGGAGGATTCCGAAGTAGCTTCTGCTGCGCACCACTCTGCCCCGCCAGGCATCTTGGTTGGTTAGTAGAGACTGCAAAGTCATGCAAAGTCACAAAATTTGTACAGTAGAAACTTACAGCAGTACAGATAGAGAAATACATACGGTATACATAAATGATGCAAAGTAAAAAAATTACAACCAGCATGCGGGTTCATGGGTTCATGTATAGGGAGATCCATTGCAGGGGTCCCCAACCACCAGCCGCCGCTGCTGTTACCTTAGCCAGCAGCCACTTCCTCTATATTATCTTCTCCTGCCCGTGTAACTGATTCACAGCAGCGCGCCCCGCAGCTGCTGTGATGAGGCAGGAAGCAGGAGAGAGCAGATACCATAGTAACGGCGATACACATCGCCGCTACTGGAAGCCTGTCAAAAACCCGGGCGGTTTTTGCCTTTTTCATGATTGCTAACTCAGTAAAGGACCAGCCCTTAAAGCGTTGCTATCATATAAATCCGACATAGTGGGGTCTGAACCCTCTATAACAGTAATTATAGATTGACGGTATACCTTGAAATGAATCAGAGCACTCAGTATATGATTTTATATAAAAAAATTGTATTTGCTTATCATACAGCATGTATACAAAATATGAACAGTTCCAAGTAGTGTTTCCTTCTAACAGTATTCCATCTCATCAAGGCTTTAGAGCCAAGCAATTATCAATCTTCTAAGTACATTCAAAAAAGAATATAACAGTTGTGTTATGTAGAATAAGAAAAAGTAGTCTAATCTGTATCAATAGCTGTGTATCTGTTATGATCGCTTCTGCAGCGTTTACTGCTGACTGCAGTGGTATTGCAAACCAAGCAGTTCTAATGTCATTACATGCATTTACTTGCATAGTTTGGTTTGCACTTCAACTAGTTGCTGATTCCATCTGCAGTCGCTCTGAAGTTAATGACAGTTTAATATGCTTTTGTGTAAACAAACATTGTCTGCTGCAATGGAGGGGCAATCCCTTTCCTGCAGGCTGCATATCATTGTCTGCCTTTTCCTGCTATCAGCCTGTGATTAATTACCATTCACTTGTGTGGGAATCTGCAGGTCTGCTCCCATTGAATGACCTCAGTATAAAGAACTGCTTCCTGCAATGCCTCATGGGCTACCATAGTCTCAGATTCTGTCTGTTACTCTGCTCGTGCCCCACCTCGTTCCTGGTCCGTGTGGACTGCGCTGACTCCTGCGAAGGGGTCAGCGAGTCCTCCTAGTTCTGCTCTTGTTCTAGAAGTTGTTACTTGCTTGTCTTGTGTCATATATTGGTTCATCGCCAATATATACGCATACTTGCGCATTTTGTTATTTTCCTTGTATTCGTGTTACGTTGATACATCAGTGTCGCTGATATATACGTACACGAACTGTTTATTTCCTGTGTTCAGTTAGTCAGCCTTCCAGCACGTTTTGGTAGTTTGCGCGTATCGTGAGCACCCGTGCTGAGCTAGTATCCTGCTCCTGGTCCTGTTTGTGGATTGCGTTCATCTCTGCGAGGAGATAAACGAATCCTTCTGAGTCCTGTTCCCTGTATTACTCCAGTCTTAGTCAGAGTTCCTGCTTATGTCATATATCGGTTCCTTGCCGATATATACATATGTTAGTCAGACGTTACAAATAGTTTCATTGATAGCTGTAATTGTAATACGCTAGGAAATCATACTTGTTGTATATTTATCTGTGTTACGTTCATCTATCTTGATCCTGCTAATTCCTGACTATCCTGTCCTGTCTTGGTGAGGCACGCCATTGCTGCAAACGCATTGGCTACCTCATTCCAGTCTGTTTTATTGTGGACGCTTGCTGTCACTAAGTAGTGGCTAGTTAAGCAAGCGTTCATTCTGTCTACCTGTCCTGATCTCCTCAGTCCTGGTTTATGCGCTCAGCGCTACTTGCGCTGAGACGTTATTACGAAAGTGTTGTTTGTGGCTGTTCGGATCTGCACCGGCTCTGTGCACCACAATCTCCTATTGGAGTCAGTCCTCTCCTCCACTAAACTGGGGATATCCTGATTCCTTGTGCTGGTGTGTGTACCTCCTTCACGTCAGCTTATGTGTTGCATGCTGACTGTGGAGATTACACCTCCAAGCTTAACATTATGGTAGCCCCCTTACCAATCCCTATTGTGGGGGGAATTTCCAGAAATTATGACACTGTTTGTCAGGGGTCCTGCTCCTTTAAAAAATTTGAAAAGCTTGGTCCTGAAGTTACAGACAAATTTATATCAGAATTGGTTAAAGTTCTGGCCAATCCCGACTTTCGGGCTTCTGCAATTTCTACCTGGTCTGATTGGATCGTTTGTGCTCTTTTTAAGGGCAAACTTTTTGATTGGGCAATCGATGTCTTAGATCACACTCAGTTTAGACAAAGTCCTTTGCAATTTATAGCTTTTGTAATTCACAATTGGTTGCGCATAGATCCATTGCCTTTTCCTCTTAATGAACTCCTGGCAGCAGGCCAATCAGCTGCTCCTTCAATTGCTTGCAAGAATGATCAGCAAGCAGAAAGTGTTACTGATAATTTTCCTGCAGCTTTGAATAAATCACCAAAAACAGCAAGGTCAAAGGCAAAACGCAAACGTTCTAAGAAACGTGTCCAATCTGCAGAATCGTTATCTTTAGCGACTGCGCATCAGACCTGCAATGAGATTCTGCCATTAACAGATAATGAAATGCAATTGTCTTTCAGGGGAGTTAAATGGACTTATGAAACTACTAATGAACTTTCATCACTGGCTAGGGAAAATAAAGATTTTTGTTTAAAAGAATTATCTGAGTATGATTATGAGGATATATTACAGAGTATTGAACAAATCAATCTATTCGTGCAGCAAGAAAAATTTGCATACACTACAGTCCAACACTTGCTACAGGTATTGGAGATCCTTAGGAATAAGAAATCTGCCAATCGCCTGCTAAATAATCCAATGTATGTTTCTGCCAAAACCACATTTGCAAACTGTGATCTGCCTGTTAAGTATGCTTGGAATCCTCCATTTGAGAAAGGAGAGATGGAAGCTCTGGTCAATGAATGGAAGAATGATTCAAGTTCATTTTGTCAATTTTACAGTGCAAAAAGTGAATTAGTATTGAATGCATGCATTAAGTCTGCCTATAACCTAATAAAAACTGGTGTGTGTGGGTATGACCTTGTGGCTCCATTGATCGATGTGTGGAAAATGATTTTGGACGATTTTTATGCGATTCAATCAGTTGATACCAGGGAAGACACACTGTCAATTGGAAACTTTCCCACTTCTCCAGTTACTGAGTCCCTGCCATGTCTTGTGAATGTTCCTGTAACTCCACCCTGTACCATGGATAACTCAGTGTTACTTCCCAGTAAAACAGAAGCCACTGATACTTTCTTAACGTTGCCCTGCACAAATTTCTCAGCAGAGAATCCAGAGGTCCTGCTGACTTCTGAGTCCAGCCTAGCCAGTACTCATGAGTCTCTGTTCAGTGAAACAGACATTAGAAAATCTTTGCCTGCCTCTGCAAACACTTCTGTAGAATTTACCTGTGTTAATAAAGTTCAACTCCTGTCTGATCCAGCAGATGCCAATAGATGCACTACATTAGTTTCTGAGTCCCAGCAATCCTGTCTAGAAACCTCAGAACCCCAGCATCTGAATTTTCCAATTTTACAATTGAATAGTGCTTCAGATGCACAAACTTTGTGTCTTGATCTTCCTGTCTCTACACCTCGTTCTAGTTTCGTGAATAGCTCAGAGCATCTGCTATGTGAACCTGAAATCGTAGAATTATTACCTTGTTCAGAAAATGTTCCAGTAAATTTGCCCTGTACCATGAATTGTGCAGTAGATCTCTCCAATGAAACTCAGGTCACAGAATCATTATGCTGTCCAGCAGGTGCTTCCATGGTTTTGCCCTGCAATATGGACTGTTCAGTGATCCTGTCCAGTGAAGCTGTGGTCGCAGAGTCTTATGCTTCACCCAGTACTTTGGATACTTCAAACCCTCTAGCAGAGGAGTCTGAGGCACTGCTTACCTCAGTTGGTGTTGCAGTAATATTCACTTGTCTAGCAGCTGTTTTGGAATTACAGTCTGCTCTAATAAAACTTGATGAATTTCTGCCCAGCAAAGCAGAAGCCATTGAAATATTGTCCTCGTCAGCAAGTGTGTTAGATACCTTGCCCTGTACACAGTCTGATTTAACCAATGTTGTTGAGTCCCTCTCCAGTGTTGTAACAGCCGAGGAACTTCAGCCCTGTCCTCTGAATGTTTCAGAAGTCTTGCCCTGTAACATTGATAATTCTGACTCGCTGGAAAAAATAATAGAAATCTCAGAATTTCAGTCCGGGTTAATGAGTGTTTCTGAAACCCAGCCCTGTATCCTGGAAAATTCTGGTTTTCTGCCCGGTGTGGCAGTAGTTCCAGAGTCCCCTTCCTGTCCAGTGAGTTTCTCAGTTTTGCCTAGTTCAGTGGGGATTGCTGCAATATTGACTTGTTTTGCAGCCTTTCATGAGCTCCAATCCAGTGTATTTGATGAGTCTCTGTCTAGTCCAGAAGAAGCTATGGGAACCCTGTCTAGTTCAGTGCATACATCAGAAGATTTGCCCTGTCTTGTAAATGCCCCTGAACATGATTTGTTAATAACCCTGCTGGAATCAGCGACATCTAAGTCTGATCCTGCAGTTTTTAGTGAGAATCCAGTAACTGTGAAGTCTAGTCATGATGATTTTTTTTTGCCCAGTTCTGGTTTCGGTCCTGTCTTGACTGACTTTGAGGTTCGCAGTTCCTTGACATGCCCAGAGGTTTCTCTTGTGCCGGTGTGCCCAGATGTGCTTCGTATGCCAGAGTGCCCAGATGTGTCTGTGTTAGCGTGCTCACGTGCTTCCCTAGTGGAGACATGTTCTGATGTTGCCGGTTGGCCTGCATGCCCGGAGATGGTTCTGGTCCCTAAAAGCCCTGATCTTGATGTTTGTCCTTGTGACCCTGACTCTGGAGTTGCCCTGGGTTCCATAGGGGTTCTTGATAGTTCTCCATGTGAGCCTAAGGGGCGTTCTGACCTGTGGGGATCTCTTTGGAGCTTCCAAGTGTTCTGGGAGATCTCTGAGGAAACTTGTCCTGGTACCTTGGACTGGTTCAACAGTGGGTTTTGTGTTGGTAAGGACAGTTCCGGTGGGCATTGCAAAGGCTTTGGCGTTTTTGGACAGTCCCTGGAAAGCGGTGGGTATCGCTCAGAGAGTTTCTTGGGGTTGTTTTCTGGAAGTCGTGGTTCTGATGGGTGTCACACTGAGGCTTGTAGTGCTGATGGGCATGGTTCGGTAGGTTCTGGTTCCAATTGGTCTAGTTTTGGTGAGACTGATTCGGGAATTTGGTTTTGTCGGGCTGATCCGACCTTCATGAATTTTCAGTCAGATCAGTTTGCTGGATTTCCCACTTCTGATTTTTTGGTTTGGGTGGTTCAGGAGAAATATGTCAGTTTTTATAGGCGTCCAGAGGCCGCGTTTAAGGGAGGGGGTACTGTTATGATCGCTTCTGCAGCGTTTACTGCTGACTGCAGTGGTATTGCAAACCAAGCAGTTCTAATGTCATTACATGCATTTGCTTGCATAGTTTGGTTTGCACTTCAACTAGTTGCTGATTCCATCTGCAGTCGCTCTGAAGTTAATGACAGTTTAATATGCTTTTGTGTAAACAAACATTGTCTGCTGCAATGGAGGGGCAATCCCTTTCCTGCAGGCTGCATATCATTGTCTGCCTTTTCCTGCTATCAGCCTGTGATTAATTACCATTCACTGGTGTGGGAATCTGCAGGTCTGCTCCCATTGGATGACCTCAGTATAAAGAACTGCTTCCTGCAATGCCTCATGGGCTACCATAGTCTCAGATTCTGTCTGTTACTCTGCTCGTGCCCCACCTCGTTCCTGGTCCGTGTGGACTGCGCTGACTCAGTGCTGGGCCGAAATTACGCATTAGCGTAATTACGCATCGTAATTCACTACAAATGCACCGTAAGCGTTACGTGTAAGGTTACGGTATTACGCGTAATTAATTACGCGTAGACCGTAGGGTTACGTTTTACGCGTAACAAATTACGCGTAAGACAGTAAACTCCCATTGAAATTACACAGTCTGCCGTAATCGCGTAATATTACGCTCCCGTATAATATAAAAAAGCCGCCGACTTTAAGGGTTAATAGCAAAGCCCCCTTAAGTGCTAAGAGCCTCAAATTTGGAGAATATATTAAGGAGATCAGAAGGAATAAGAGGAAAAATTTTTCTTTCAAAAAGACCTTATAGTTTTTGAGAAAATCGATGTTAAAGTTTCAAAGGAAAAATATATACATTTAAAAACCCGCCGACTTTAACGGTTAATAGCAAAGCCTGCTTAAAATTTAGGAACACCAAATTCACAGGGTATATTAAGGGGATCAGTGGGAATAAGAGGAAAAAATTTTTTTTTTCAAAAAGACCTTATAGTTTTTGAGAAAATCGATTTTTAAGTTTCAAGGGCGAAAATGTCTTTTAAATGCGGAAAATGTCAGTTTTTTTTGCACAGGTAACAATAGTGTTTTATTTTCATAGATTCCCCCAAGTGGGAAGAGTTATACTTACTTCGTTCTGAGTGTGGGAAATATAAAAAAAAAAAACGACGTGGGGTCCCCCCTCCCAGACCTCTTTAACCCCTTGTCCCCCATGCAGACTGGGATAGCCAGAATGCGGAGCACCTGCCGCGTGGGGCTCCGCACCCTGACTATACCAGCCCGCATGGTCCATGGATTGGGGGGTCTCGGAAGGGGAGGGGCAGCCAAGCTTTCCCCTCCCCCTCCGAGCCCTTGTCCAATCCAAGGACAAGGGGCTCTTCTCCACCTCCGATGGGCGGTGGAGGTGGAGGCCGCGATTTCCTGGGGAGGGGTTCATGGTGGCATCTGGGAGTCCCCTTTAAAAAGGGGTCCCCCAGATGCCCACCCCCCTCCCAGGAGAAATGAGTATAGAGGTACTTGTAGTACCCCTTACCCATTTCCTTTAAGAGTTAAAAGTAAATAAACACACAAACACATAGAAAAAGTATTTTAATTGAACAAAAAACATAACCACGAAAAAAGTCCTTTAATATTCTTAATTAACCATTAATACTTACCTGTCCCTTTAAAAGCCAGTTCCCACGCAATATCCTCGGAAATATACTAATCAGTTACAATGTAACAAAGTTATTACAATGTAACAACTTTGTTACATTGTAACTACGCCGCACCCGACGTCACTCACCGCCGCCGCCGCCGCCGCGTCTGTGCTGCAGGACCCGACAGAGCTCTGAGCTATAGCTCAGAGCTCTCTAAGCATCTTTGTATTTGGGCTCCAAGGAGCCCCATTGGTCCTTAGCAGACCAATGGGGTTCCTTCTGATTTGAAGGAACCCCATTGGTCTGCTAAGGACCAATGGGGCTCATTGGAGCCCAAATACAAAGATGCTTTCGAGAGCTCTGAGCTAATATAGCTCAGAGCTCTGTCGGGTGAAGGGACGCTAAGTCCCCGCCGGCTCCGCTGCCCTCCCCGCCTCTCCCACATGTCACCTATATACATGCTGGCACCCATGGGTGCCAGCATGTATATGAGTGACAGGTGTGGGCGGAGTGGACGGCGGGAGCCGGCGGGGACTAGCGTGTATGCGGCGGCCGGCGGGTGAGCGGCGAGTGACGTCGGGTGCGGTGGTGTTACAAAGTAACAAAGTTGTTACATTGTAATAACTTTGTTACATTGTAACTGATTAGTATATTTCCGAGGATATTGCATGGGAACTGGCTTTTAAAGGGACAGGTAAGTATTAATGGTTAATTAAGAATATTAAAGGACTTTTTTCGTGGTTATGTTTTTTGTTCAATTAAAATACTTTTTCTATGTGTTTGTGTGTTTATTTACTTTTAACTCTTAAAGGAAATGGGTAAGGGGTACTACAAGTACCTCTATACTCATTTCTCCTGGGAGGGGGGTGGGCATCTGGGGGACCCCTTTTTAAAGGGGACTCCCAGATGCCACCATGAACCCCGCCCCAGGAAATCGCGGCCTCCACCTCCACCGCCCATCGGAGGTGGAGAAGAGCCCCTTGTCCTTGGATTGGACAAGGGCTCGGAGGGGGAGGGGAAAGCTTGGCTGCCCCTCCCCTTCCGAGACCCCCCAATCCATGGACCATGCGGGCTGGTATAGTCAGGGTGCGGAGCCCCACGCGGCCGGTGCTCCGCATTCTGGCTATCCCAGTCTGCATGGGGGACAAGGGGTTAAAGAGGTCTGGGAGGGGGGACCCCACGTCGTTTTTTTTTTATATTTCCCACACTCAGAACGAAGTAAGTAAAACTCTTCCCACTTGGGGGAATCTATGAAAATAAAACACTATTGTTACCTGTGCAAAAAAAACTGACATTTTCCGCATTTAAAAGACATTTTCGCCCTTGAAACTTAAAAATCGATTTTCTCAAAAACTATAAGGTCTTTTTGAAAAAAAATTTTTTCCTCTTATTCCTTCTGATCTCCTTAATATATTCTCCAAATTTGAGGCTCTTAGCACTTAAGGGGGCTTTGCTATTAACCCTTAAAGTCGGCGGCTACCTAACATTGATCCATGCGTCAACTTTTCCGCTTGGCAGCATGACCTTACGCATTAATTGCAAGTAGGATTTTACGCGTTGGCCTATAACGTAATAACCTGAATTACGGTATACTTACGCGTAATTGCGTAAGTGCTATGCGTAATTATAGACATGTACCGAAATTGAATGTCTATGCCGTAAGCGTAATTTCGTAATGCGTAATAGCGTAAAATTACGCGTAATGATCCGTAAGCGTAGCTTTCTCCATTACGACCAGCACTGCGCTGACTCCTGCGAAGGGGTCAGCGAGTCCTCCTAGTTCTGCTCTTGTTCTAGAAGTTGTTACTTGCTTGTCTTGTGTCATATATTGGTTCATCGCCAATATATACGCATACTTGCGCATTTTGTTATTTTCCTTGTATTCGTGTTACGTTGATACATCAGTGTCGCTGATATATACGTACACGAACTGTTTATTTCCTGTGTTCAGTTAGTCAGCCTTCCAGCACGTTTTGGTAGTTTGCGCGTATCGTGAGCACCCGTGCTGAGCTAGTATCCTGCTCCTGGTCCTGTTTGTGGATTGCGTTCATCTCTGCGAGGAGATAAACGAATCCTTCTGAGTCCTGTTCCCTGTATTACTCCAGTCTTAGTCAGAGTTCCTGCTTATGTCATATATCGGTTCCTTGCCGATATATACATATGTTAGTCAGACGTTACAAATAGTTTCATTGATAGCTGTAATTGTAATACGCTAGGAAATCATACTTATTGTATATTTATCTGTGTTACGTTCATCTATCTTGATCCTGCTAATTCCTGACTATCCTGTCCTGTCTTGATGAGGCACGCCATTGCTGCAAACGCATTGGCTACCTCATTCCAGTCTGTTTTATTGTGGACGCTTGCTGTCACTAAGTAGTGGCTAGTTAAGCAAGCGTTCATTCTGTCTACCTGTCCTGATCTCCTCAGTCCTGGTTTATGCGCTCAGCGCTACTTGCGCTGAGACGTTATTACGAAAGTGTTGTTTGTGGCTGTTCGGATCTGCACCGGCTCTGTGCACCACAATCTCCTATTGGAGTCAGTCCTCTCCTCCACTAAACTGGGGATATCCTGATTCCTTGTGCTGGTGTGTGTACCTCCTTCACGTCAGCTTATGTGTTGCATGCTGACTGTGGAGATTACACCTCCAAGCTTAACAGTATTGTTAAGCTTGGGGGTGTAATCTCCACAGTCAGCATACAACACATAAGCTGACGTGAAGGAGGTACACACACCAGCACAAGGGATCAGGATATCCCCAGTTTAGTGGAGGAGAGGACTGACTCCAATAGGAGATTGTGGTGCACAGAGCCGGTGCAGATCTGAACAGCCACAAACACTTTCGTAATAACGTCTCAGCGCAAGGTAGCGCTGAGCGCATAAACCAGGACTGAGGAGATCAGGACAGGTAGACAGAATGAACGCTTGCTAGCTAGCGATTACTTAGCGACAGCAAGCGTCCAAAACCAGACAGACTGGAATGAGGCAGCCAATGCGTTGCGGCGATGGCGTGCCTCACAAAGACAGGACAGGAGAGACAGGAAATAGCAGGATCGAGATAGATGAACGTAACACAGATAAATATACAATAAGTATGTTTTCCTAGCGTATTACAATTACAGCTATCAATGAAACTATTCGTAACGTCTGACTAACATATGTATATATTGGCAATGAACCGATATATGACATAAGCAGGAACTCTGACTAAGACTGAAGTAATACAGGGAACAGGACTCAGAAGGATTCGCTATCTCTTCGCAGAGATGAACGCAATCCACAAACAGGACCAGGAACAGGATTCAGAAGGATTCGTTATCTCTTCGCAGAGATGAACGCAATCCACAAACAGGACCAGGAACAGGATAACTAGCTCAGCACGGGTGTTCACGATACGCGCAAACTACCAAAACGTGCTGGAAAACTGACTAGCTGAACACAGGAAATAAACAGTTCGTGTACGTATATATCAGCGACACTGATATATTAACGTAACACGAATACAAGGAAAATAACAAAATGCGCAAGTATGCGTATATATTGGCGATGAACCAATATATGACACAAGACAAGCAAGTAGCAACTTCTAGAACAAGAGCAGAACTAGGAGGACTCGCTGACCCCTTCGCAGGAGTCAGCGCAGTCCACACGGACCAGGAACGAGGTGGGGCACGAGCAGAGTAACAGATAGAGTCTGAAACTATGATAGCCCATGAGGCATTGCAGGAAGCAGTTCTTTATACTGAGGTCATCCAATGGGAGCAGACCTGCAGATTCCCACACAAGTGAATGGTAATTAATCACAGGCTGATAGCAGGAAAAGGCAGACAATGATATGCAGCCTGCAGGAAAGGGACCGCCCCTCCACTGCAGCAGACAATGTTTGTTTACACAAAAGCATATTAAACTGTCATAAACTTCAGAGCGACTGCAGATGGAATCAGCAACTAGTTTAAGTGCAAACCAAACTATGCAAGCAAATGCATGTAATGACATTAGAACTGCTTGGTTTGCAATACCAGTGCAGTCAGCAGTAAACGCTGCAGAAGCGATCATAACAGTACCCCCTCTCTTAAACGCGGCCTCTGGACGCCTATGAAAACTGACATATTTCTCCTGAACCACCCAAACCAAAAAATCAGAAGTGGGAAATCCAGCAAACTGATCTGACTGAAAATTCATGAAGGTCGGATCCGTCCGACAAAACCAAATTCCCGAATCAGTCTCACCAAAACTAGACCAATTGGAACCAGAACCTACCGAACCATGCCCGTCAGCACTACAAGCCTCAGTGTGACACCCATCAGAACCACGACTTCCAGAAAACAACCCCAAGAAACTCTCTGCGCGATACCCACCGCCTTCCAAGGACTGTCCAAAAACGCCAAAGCCTTTGCAATGCCCACCGGAACTGTCCCTACCAACACAAAACCCACCGTTGAACCAGTCCAAGGTACCAGGACAAGTTTCCTCAGAGATCTCCCAGAACACTTGGAAGCTCCAAAGAGATCCCCACAGGTCAGAACGCCCCTTAGGCTCACATGGAGAACTATCAAGAACCCCTATGGAACCC
The DNA here is from genome assembly GCF_040937935.1 of Hyperolius riggenbachi. Taxonomy (NCBI): domain Eukaryota; kingdom Metazoa; phylum Chordata; class Amphibia; order Anura; family Hyperoliidae; genus Hyperolius; species Hyperolius riggenbachi. The sequence goes on from NC_090650.1 coordinate 88,091,034, forward strand.
AGGGCAACTCCAGAGTCAGGGTCACAAGGACAAACATCAAGATCAGGGCTTTTAGGGACCAGAACCATCTCCGGGCATGCAGGCCAACCGGCAACATCAGAACATGTCTCCACTAGGGAAGCACGTGAGCACGCTAACACAGACACATCTGGGCAGTCTGGCATACGAAGCACATCTGGGCACACCGGCACAAGAGAAACCTCTGGGCATGTCAAGGAACTGCGAACCTCAAAGTCAGTCAAGACAGGACCGAAACCAGAACTGGGCAAAAAAAAATCATCATGACTAGACTTCATAGTTACTGGATTCTCACTAAAAACTGCAGGATCAGACTTAGATGTCTCTGATTCCAGCAAAGTTATTAACAAATCATGTTCAGGGGCATTTACAAGACAGGACAAATCTTCTGATGTATGCACCGAACTAGACAGGGTTCCCATAACTTCTTCTGGACTAGACAGAGACTCATCAAATACACTGGATTGGAGCTCATGAAGGGCTGCAAAACAAGTCAGTAGTGCAGCAATCCCCACTGAACTAGGCAAAACTGAGTAACTCACTGGACAGGAAGGGGACTCAGGAACTTCTGCCACACCGGCCAGAGAACCAGAATTTTCCAGGATACAGGGCTGGGTTTCAGAAACACTCATTAACCCGGACTGAAATTCTGAGATTTCTATTATTTTTTCCAGCGAGTCAGAATTATCCATGTTACAGGGCAAGACTTTTGAAACATTCAAAGGACAGGGCTGGAGTTCCTCGGCTGTTACAACACTGGAGAGGGACTCAACAACATTGGTTAAATCAGACTGTGTACAGGGCAAGGTATCTGACACACTTGCTGACGAGGACAATATTTCAATGGCTTCTGCTTCGCTGGGCAGAAATTCATCAAGTTTTATTAGAGCAGACTGTAATTCCAAAACAGCTGCTAGACAAGTGAATATTACTGTAACACCAACTGAGGTAAGCAGTGCCTCAGACTGTTCTGCTAGAGGGTTTGAAGTATCCCAAGTACTGGGTGAAGCATAAGACTCTGTGACCACAGCTTCACTGGACAGGATCACCGAACAGTCCACACTGCAGGGCAAAACCATGGAAGCACCTGCTGGACAGCATAATGATTCTGTGACCTGAGTTTCATTGGAGAGATCTACTGCACAATTCATGGTACAGGGCAAGTTCACTGGAACATTTTCTGAACACGGTAATAATTCTGCGATTTCGGACTCACATAGCAGACGCTGTGAGTTATTCATGAGACTAGAGTGAGGTGTAGAAACAGGAAGATCAAAACACAATGTTTGCGCATCTAAATCACCATTCAATTGTGAAATTGGAAAATTCAGATGTTGGGGTTCTGAGATTTCTGGACAGGATTGCTGGGACTCAGAAACTGATGTAGTGCATCTATTGGCATCTGCTGGATCAGACAGGAGTTGAACTTTATTAACACAGGTAATTTCTGCAGAAGTATTTGCAGAGACAGGCAAGATTTTTCTGGTGTCTGTTTCACTGAACAAAGACTCATGAGTACTGGCTAAGCTGGACTCAGAAGTCAGCAGGACCTCTGGGTCCTCTGCTGAGAAATTTGTGCATGGCAAGATTAAGGAAGTATTAGTAATTTCTGTCTTACTGGGAAGTAACACTGAGTTATCCATGGTACAGGGTGGAATTACAGGAACTTCAATTTCACACAAAAGGAGCTCTGAATCACTCGCTGAATCAGCCAAAGGTGCTGAAGCAGGCGAGTCCTCAGGAACTGAGGAAGTGGAACAATCTCCACTAGACAGTGTGTCTTCCCTGGTATCAACCGATTGAATCGCATAAAAATCGTCCAGAATCATTCTCCACACATCGATCAATGGAGCCACAAAGTCATACCCACACACACCGGTTTTTATTAGGTTATAGGCAGACTTAATGCATGCATTCAATACTAATTCACTCTTTGCACTGTAAAACTGACAAAATGAACTTGCATCTTTCTTCCATTCATAGACCAGGGCTTCCATCTCTCCTTTCTCAAATGGAGGATCCCATGCATATTTAACAGCTGAGCATTCCGGCTGATCATAGTTTGCAAATGTGTTAGTGGCAGAAACATACATTGGGTTATTTAGCAGGTGATTGGCCGATTTCTTATTCCTAAGGATCTCCAATACCTGTAGCAAGTATTGAACTGTAGTGTATGCAAATTTCCCTTGCTGCACGAATAAATTGATCTGTTCAATACTCTGTAATATATCTTCATAATCATATTCAGATAATTCATTTAAACAAGAACCTTTATTTTCCCTGGCTAGCAATGAAAGTTCATTAGTAGTTTCATAGGTCCATTTGACTCCCCTGAATGGTGACTGAATTTCATTATCTGCTAATGGTGGAGTCTCGTTACAGATCTGATGCGCAGTCGCCAAGGGCAACGACTCCGCTGATTGTAACGCTTTTCTTTTGGAGCGTTTACGTTTGGCTTTAGACCCTGCTGCCTTAGCAGAAGAAAAGTTATCAGAACAATTATCTGCTTGCTGATTATTTTTGTAGGCAGTAGAAGGAGCAGCTGATTGACAAGCTGCCAGGAGCTTATCAAAAGGGCTAGGCAAATCGGTTTTGCGCAGCCAGTTATGGATCACAAACGCTAGAAATTCCAGTGGTCTTTCTTTTAAATTGGTATGATCCAAGACATCGTAGGCCCACTGAAACAATCTTCCCTTAAATAAAACATAAACTAGCTGGGGGGCCCACGTTGAAACAGGAGTAGCCTGGAGCTCAGGATTGGCCAGGAACCTGGCACATTCAGAAAAAAACTCATTTTCTGTTTCAGAATTGAGCTTCTCAAATTTCTTAAAGGAACAGGAACCATAACAAACAGTGTCATCTTTGCTGGGAACCCCCCCCACAATGGGGATTGGTAATGGGGCTATCATAATGTTAAGCTTGGGGGTGTAATCTCCACAGTCAGCATACAACACATAAGCTGACGTGAAGGAGGTACACACACCAGCACAAGGGATCAGGATATCCCCAGTTTAGTGGAGGAGAGGACTGACTCCAATAGGAGATTGTGGTGCACAGAGCCGGTGCAGATCTGAACAGCCACAAACACTTTCGTAATAACGTCTCAGCGCAAGGTAGCGCTGAGCGCATAAACCAGGACTGAGGAGATCAGGACAGGTAGACAGAATGAACGCTTGCTAGCTAGCGATTACTTAGCGACAGCAAGCGTCCAAAACCAGACAGACTGGAATGAGGCAGCCAATGCGTTGCGGCGATGGCGTGCCTCACAAAGACAGGACAGGAGAGACAGGAAATAGCAGGATCGAGATAGATGAACGTAACACAGATAAATATACAATAAGTATGTTTTCCTAGCGTATTACAATTACAGCTATCAATGAAACTATTCGTGACGTCTGACTAACATATGTATATATTGGCAATGAACCGATATATGACATAAGCAGGAACTCTGACTAAGACTGAAGTAATACAGGGAACAGGACTCAGAAGGATTCGCTATCTCTTCGCAGAGATGAACGCAATCCACAAACAGGACCAGGAACAGGATTCAGAAGGATTCGTTATCTCTTCGCAGAGATGAACGCAATCCACAAACAGGACCAGGAACAGGATAACTAGCTCAGCACGGGTGTTCACGATACGCGCAAACTACCAAAACGTGCTGGAAAACTGACTAGCTGAACACAGGAAATAAACAGTTCGTGTACGTATATATCAGCGACACTGATATATTAACGTAACACGAATACAAGGAAAATAACAAAATGCGCAAGTATGCGTATATATTGGCGATGAACCAATATATGACACAAGACAAGCAAGTAGCAACTTCTAGAACAAGAGCAGAACTAGGAGGACTCGCTGACCCCTTCGCAGGAGTCAGCGCAGTCCACACGGACCAGGAACGAGGTGGGGCACGAGCAGAGTAACAGATAGAGTCTGAAACTATGATAGCCCATGAGGCATTGCAGGAAGCAGTTCTTTATACTGAGGTCATCCAATGGGAGCAGACCTGCAGATTCCCACACAAGTGAATGGTAATTAATCACAGGCTGATAGCAGGAAAAGGCAGACAATGATATGCAGCCTGCAGGAAAGGGACCGCCCCTCCACTGCAGCAGACAATGTTTGTTTACACAAAAGCATATTAAACTGTCATAAACTTCAGAGCGACTGCAGATGGAATCAGCAACTAGTTTAAGTGCAAACCAAACTATGCAAGCAAATGCATGTAATGACATTAGAACTGCTTGGTTTGCAATACCAGTGCAGTCAGCAGTAAACGCTGCAGAAGCGATCATAACAAGTATCTAGTAGCTGTGTAAAACTTGTAGTAATCTTCTTAAAGAAATAGCATAAAAAATAGCTTCTAAAAAACTTCTTGCTAACATCTTAATAAAACTTAATGCTGAAAAATTAATAAAGTAAATCACCAGAATATTAAGCATATTACCCCTTCTCTGTCATCTCTTCAGCATCTAGAACCACTTGTGGGAAGGTAGCTTCTGCCTCATGTGTCTTCTCAGGAGATTGTTGGGCTTCTGCAAACTATGAGCTTTCAGCTTCTACTTTTATAGGGGTTGGAGGCAATATGGCTGCCTAATCTGGACTTTCCCTGGATCCCAGGTTCTGATTGGCTAAAGCTTTCGTGCGTCAATGCTTTATCATGTTTTGATTACCTAAGTCACAATATTATTGTTTATAAATTCTTAATTACCTTATCTTGTGGGAATTAACGTCATTTGGAGTGCTTGACATTTTGTTTAGGTCATTTCTGACGCACGTAATTAAAAATGGATGTCAACAGCCATCTTGTCTGTTGGCTGACCCAGACATGGAGACTAAACAATGTCATTCATGACACATTTCTGCCTCCTCACAGCAGCCGTGGGGTGCGCTGCTGTGAATCAGTTACATGGGCAGGAGAAGGGAATATAGAGGAAGCGGCCGCTGGCTAAGGTAACAGCAGTGGCGGCCGCGGGGGAAAGGGGGGGGGGGGGTTATGCGGCGGGGGGGGGGGGGGGGGTTATGCGGCGGGGGGGGGCTGTGTGCGGCTATACTGGGGCACTATGCTACCTATACTGGGCACTATACTAGCTATACTGGGCACTATACTAGCTATACTGGGGCACTACCTACCCATACTGGGCACTATACTACCTATACTTGGCACTATACTAGCTATACTGGGCACTATACTAGTTGGACCCCTGCATTACAGCAAAACCAGAAAACATTAGGAGAATGACCCTCACCAGCTTACAGTCACAAATTATAATTTAAATATAACTACCAGCAAATTGATTTGGAAAGACTAATTGTAATAGCATTAATTTAAGAAAACAATAATTATATATGTAATCGTTATATGTTATTAGTAGTAACTTTTTAATTCCATTTTTAAGCTAGTTTGGAAATTTATATCTAGAAATTTCAATACAACAAACTAAATGCTAACCACAAGAAGGGTGACCCCTTTTAGCATTCAAATATTTGAGCACCCCCTGCCTCTCCCCTTTTCTCCCGCTGCACCCTCACCACATGCTCAGCCATGCCTACTGTGAAGACACAAATAAAATACTTATTTTCTTTTTCCAACTCACCCCTTTTTTTCTCTTATAGTAACATTTAAAATTAAGTAAGGCCTGGTTCACATTGTATTTTAAAGCCAAACGGATCCGGTAATGCGCTTCACCGGATCCATAAGGCTTCGTTCACACTGGCTAAAGGATCCGTGAAAACAGATCTGATCACTGGTAAGGCTTCGGTCACACTGGCTAAAGGATCCGTGTGAACGTATCTGATCACCAGTCAATCGGATCTGTTTTCAATTTGATCTGTGCACCTGAACGGGCGGGTGAGGGAGGGTTAACTTGCCAGGCTTCTGTCTTCCTCTTTGCGTCTCACATTGCATCACATGACTACCAAACTTTCTCCTTCAACCCAGGAGTAAGTTTGGTAGTCACATAAACGTGACATGGGACGCAATAGGGGAAGAAGACAGAAGCCTGGTAAGAAACCCTCCCTCACCCGCCCGCTCACTCAAGTACACAATCCCCCCCCCAGACCCTCACCCCCAGTGGAGCATCCCCATATCCCCCCCCAGACCCCCACCCCAGTGTGTTAGCCCTCTGAACGATCCGTTTCTTCACTAGTTCTCTCATTGCCTCCAATGCAGGGCTTCATCTTCCGTTTCCGGTTCGCTAGGCTCAGCGGTCTGGAAAAAAAAGTGTTGCAGCAAAATTGTGTTCCGTTCAGTAAAACATACGCAACAGATCCATACGAACGGATGCATGTGAACAGTTCCATAGGTTGACATTGCATCCGTTTGCATCTATTTCATTTGTACAGTATCCGTTCCGTTCCATAAAATATGGGACACATGGATTGAGATTCATGCTCCTCATCTCTCCAGTTGCAACTAGTGGGGCTCATAATTGAGTGTGTGTCGGGAGAATGAGGGGGGGGGGGGGGGGCAGCCATGAAGGTTGTTGGTTTGCCTGAATGTACGGTGGCGGGGTTCAATGGGATCATATTTACTTCTCTCTCTCTTTGCTTCTTTCTTTCCTTTCCTTCTCTACTGTTTAAGATTGTTAGTGTGATGATTTGCTCAGCTGCCTGTGCAGGCAGGCAGCTTTTTGACCATTGTTTAGATTTGCATGCTGCAGGACTCTGGAAAGAAGAGCTTCTGTCAGTTTTGCAGCTTGTGCTTGCTGAGGAATTTGCATACGTTGTCATGCAAATTGCCTGGCCACATTCATTGGAGGCATGTACTATAAGTACTATGTGTGTCCCACAATGCTTTGCTGTTCATAAGGATTTAGTCCTGTGTAACACTCCTGCCGGGAGTGTCAGCCATGCTCTTTGTTTGAAGATCAGCTTAGAGTAATTCCTGAATCTACGCTAGGCAGGTTTTCCCTAGTGCAGTTAGGATTGTTTATCTGTTTGTTTGTTCTGTTGCCATTGTCCTGTCCCAACGGTGGTCGACAGGAAATGGTTCTGATCTCTGTTCTTGGAGTATAGCTGGTGCAGCGGTTGCTACCAGCTATCTCTTCTGATCTGTCTCCTGGGATCGCGCTAGCCACTTTTCGCTAGCGCTGTGGATCCTTCTGTTCTGTCTCCTGGGATCGCGCTAGCCACTTTTTGCTAGCGCTGTGGATCCTTCTGTTCTGTCTCCTGGGATCGCGCTAGCCACTTTTCGCTAGCGCTGTGGATCCTTCTGTTCTGTCTCCTGGGATCGCGCTAGCCACTTTCCGCTAGTACTGTGGATCCTTCTGTTCTGCTACTCTGTACCTGGATCGCGCTAGCCACTTTTTGCTAGTGCTGTGGATCCTATCTCTTGCTTGTCCCTGTTTTCGTGTGTCTGTCTTGTCTGCTACAACCGCTTGCTGAAGGCTCGGTGAGGTAACCGTTAAGCAAGCGTTCGCGTCCTCTGTTTCATGTTTGTCTATCGATGGTTAGTTAGGCGTGCTTGTCTCTATTGTGCTTATCACGTGGAGACCGCGCATAACCGCGTGCACTGTTGCGAATGAGTGCGGTGTTCACGGTTAGCTAGCGTTTGTTATTTTCCGCATCTTCTCATTGTATTATTTGCTGTGCCTTTGCTACCCTCGTATTCTGTTCTGATCTGCCTTGTGTCACGTCTGGCGATCGCACCTCTCGCGATCGCGTTCCTATTTCATATCTGCTGTTGTGTGTGTGCGGTCGCAGGGTGGCGACTGGATTGGCGCACACACATACAACCTGTCCCTTTGCTCGTTCTCATTCGCAATCGCCTCTCTTGCGATTGCGTTCTGCGCTTCGTACAATTCCTGTCTGGCATTTGTGGAGGTACAGAGGATTGGTTCCTCTGCACTCCCCAGAGCCATCTGCCAACAGGAATTTTCCCTCTACGGGTGCGTAGCACCTTTTGCTGGGTGCCTGCAAATATACGCTTGTGGAGGATTTCCGCCGTATCAGCGCACGCGTTGTGCGCTGATCACGGAGAAAGTTCCACAATCGTTACAGTATGACCAGCCCAACCCAAAACCCCAGTGTAGACAGGATTTCTGATTTGTACGATTTTGTCGAGTTTGGGTCCTGTGTCTTTAAGAGCTTTAAAAGGCTAAATTCAGAGACCAAGGCGGAATTTCTTTCTGAATGTGTGAGGTTTTGCCTGAATCCCACCTTTCAGATTTCTGATCCGTCCACGTTGGCTCTTCTGTTTGCCTATGTGCTCTTAAAAGATGATTTGTTCACCTGGGCATATGATCTGTTAAAAATCAATTCCTGGAATGATAATCTGTATCAGTTTCTTGCAGTGATATTCTCTCACTGGTTTAAACTGCCTGGCTTACCACCTGCTCTGATTGATTGTGTAGCTGCTGATAAGTCAGCTGATCTTTCCCTTCCATGCAAAACCTTTCAGTATGACAATCAGTTCAATGTGTCTGTTGCCACTTCAGGTTTTAAACAGCAGACATGCAAAGTTGCAAAAAAGGGAAAACCAAAAAAACGCAAGCATCGGAATAAAACACTCCCTATTGATGTTTGTAATGATGTTGTTCCATCTCTGGCTTTTTTGCCCCAATCCAAAGCTTATGTGGATCCTGCTATAGGTAGGATCGCACACTATATTAAAGCAGTTAAAAAATCTGTTCTTGTTCCTGAACTCCACCCCTATGGAGATTATTTTGATACTGGCCTGTTTGAACCCCCATTTGCTTCCTGGGATATTGGGGCCTTGCTGGAAGAATTCGATTTTGATTGGAAAGCCTTTTGCGATTTTTACATCGCAAAAAGCGAAAATGTCTTGAATGCTTGTCTTGATTCAATGTACCTTCTGATTGATTCCGATGAATGTGACAAGGATGATGTGGATCTGGTGATTTATGTGTGGCAGACGATTTTGGATGAGTTGCACACACACCAACCAATTGATTCCAATAAAGAGACATCGTTGTCGGGTGATTGTTCCTGCCTTTCTGGGGTAAAGCATGTGAGTCTTGACTTTGTGCAATCTGAAATGAATGAGTCTGCCGGTTTCCTCAAGGATGTGTGGGATCCTTTGTCATTTAGAAACAGATCTTTGAGATCTTCCGTCTGTGACCCTGCTATGGGGAAAATTTCTCAACTATGCAGCGTCAAAAGTAAAATTAATATGCCTAATAAAGTTTATCCTGTTGATGTCGCTATTTCTTCTGCTAATGAGTCTCTGTCTCACCCTGTTCACACCTGTAAGGGCTCGTTGCCTGGTGACAGTTGCTCCAGTGTTTCTGTCCTGAACACCTTACAGTCTGCTCCGCAGATCGCGGAGGTTTGCGCTATAGAAGCGTCAGTTTCACAACCTAAAGTGATTTTTGATTCGCAGGTTTTGCGTTCTGACTCCTCGGATTCGACATTGTTAGCCGAATCTAAGAGCGAGACAGCGCTTCGGTTTTGCGAATCTGATGCTGAACCTTCTTTGCCTTGTTCAGAGACGTTTTCTCTGAACCTGCCCTGTACCATGAATGAAAACATGTTTTCCTTTCACACTGACGTTGGTGAGCCCCTTTCTTGCTCTGAGGGAAGTACTGATTCTGCACCCTGTACCCTGGATGAGTCAATGTGGCCTTGCTTAGAATCCCCTGCAGTGTCCCTAGAGGCTCGTCTAGGTATTGCCACTATACTCACCTGTTTTTCTGCAGTTTTGGAGTTACAAGCTAGTTTGACTGCCACACAGAATTCTGGGTACAGTGAGAATGAAGTTAGGGAGTCAGTGTGTGTTCCAGTAAATATACCTGTACATTCCCCTCATGATGATAAGATCCAGTCTCAGGTTATGGTGGAACCATTCCTGGGACATCTGCCCTGTCCACAAAATAAAGTTCCATTTTTGCCCTGTAACATGGATAGTTCAGAATCCTTCTTAGAAAACCTGGAAAATGATGTTCCTGAGGTCTTGTTTGATGTTCTGGAGGTCTCCGAGTTCCTCCCAAAGGGTGCAGAACTTGTAGGAGATGTCTCCTGCCCCCCAAGTCCTTCTGAGGTGTTGCCCTCTTCCGTGGGCATTGCTGCCTTGCTGGCTACCTTTTCAGCTCTGGTGGAGCTTCAGTCATGGGTAGTCAATGATGAATTTCTGTCAGATACCATTATAGTCATTGAGATCTCTAAGCCTGAGATCGAGTCTTCTTTTGAAAATCCAGTACCTGTGACCTCTACTTGTGATGTTTTTCTGCCCGGTCCTGGTTTTGGTTTCCTCGTGTCGGACTCTGAGGTTGGCAGTTCCCCAACATGTCCTGAGGTTTCTCCTGTGCTGGTGTACCCCAATGTGCTCTGTGACCCAGAAAGCCCAAGTGTGCCTCGGTTACCAGCGTACTCAGATGCTTCCTCGGTGGAGACATGCTCTGATATGGCCTGCCTGCTTGCATGCCCAGAAGTGGTCCCTGAAAGTCTTGATCTTGATGGGTGTCCTCGTAATTCTGAGTCTGGAATTGTCATTGGTTCCATAGGGGTTCTTGATAGTTCTCCATGTGAGCCTGGTGATTGTTCTGCCCTCTTGGGATCTCTGTGGAGCTTAAAAAGGTTCTGGGAGATTACGGGAGAAATTTTGCTTGGTACCCTGGATGAGATCAACGGTGGCTTTTGTGTTGTAAGGGACACTTCGAACAGGTATTGTGGCAGGTTTGGTATTTTCGGACGCTCCTTGGAAGGTGGTGGGTATTGTCTGGAGGGTGTCGATGGCTTCTTCTCTGGCGTTCACAGTCCTGATGGGTGTTATACTGAGACTGGTAGTACTGATGGGCATGTTTCGGTGGCTTCTGTTTCCGATGAGGTCGGTTTCGGGTGGACTGACTCTGGAATTGGACCTTGTCGGGCTGTCCTGACCTTCATGAGTCTTCAGTTTGAGTCTGTTGCTAATAGCAGTTTTGAGGGTCGTCTGGAATTCGACCCTGGAGGGGGGGGGGGGGGGTTACTGTGATGATTTGCTCAGCTGCCTGTGCAGGCAGGCAGCTTTTTGACCATTGTTTAGATTTGCATGCTGCAGGACTCTGGAAAGAAGAGCTTCTGTCAGTTTTGCAGCTTGTGCTTGCTGAGGAATTTGCATACGTTGTCATGCAAATTGCCTGGCCACATTCATTGGAGGCGTGTACTATAAGTACTATGTGTGTCCCACAATGCTTTGCTGTTCATAAGGATTTAGTCCTGTGTAACACTCCTGCCGGGAGTGTCAGCCATGCTCTTTGTTTGAAGATCAGCTTAGAGTAATTCCTGAATCTACACTAGGCAGGTTTTCCCTAGTGCTGTTAGGATTGTTTATCTGTTTGTTTGTTCTGTTGCCATTGTCCTGTCCCAACGGTGGTCGACAGGAAATGGTTCTGATCTCTGTTCTTGGAGTATAGCTGGTGCAGCGGTTGCTACCAGCTATCTCTTCTGATCTGTCTCCTGGGATCGCGCTAGCCACTTTTCGCTAGCGCTGTGGATCCTTCTGTTCTGTCTCCTTGGATCGCGCTAGCCACTTTCTGCTAGTGCTGTGGATCCTTCTGTTCTGCTACTCTGTACCTGGATCGCGCTAGCCACTTTTCGCTAGTTCTGTGGATCCTATCTCTTGCTTGTCCCTGTTTTCGTGTGTCTGTCTTGTCTGCTACGACCGCTTGCTGGAGGCTCGGTGAGGTAACCGTTAAGCAAGCGTTCGCGTCCTCTGTTTCATGTTTGTCTATCGATGGTTACTTAGGCATGCTTGTCTCTATTGTGCTTATCATGTGGAGACCGCGCATAACCGCGTGCACTGTTGCGAATGAGTGCGGTGTTCGCGGTTAGCTAGCGTTTGTTATTTTCCGCATCTTCTCATTGTATTATTTGCTGTGCCTTTGCTACTCTCGTATTCTGTTCTGATCTGCCTTGTGTCACGTCTGGCGATCGCACCTCTCGCGATCGCGTTCCTATTTCATATCTGCTGTTGTGTGTGCGCGGTCGCGGGGTGGCGACTGGATTGGCACACACACATACAACCTGTCCCTTTGCTCGTTCTCATTCGCAATCGCCTCTCTTGCGATTGCGTTCTGCGCTTCGTACAATTTCTGTCTGGCATTTGTGGAGGTACAGAGGATTGGTTCCTCTGCACTCCCCAGCGCCATCTGCCGACAGGAATTTTCCCTCTACGGGTGCGTAGCACCTTTTGCTGGGTGCCTGCAAATATACGCTTGTGGAGGATTTCTGCCGTATCAGCGCACGCGTTGTGCGCTGATCACGGAGAAAGTTCCACAATCGTTACAGTTAGCCTATTTTTTTCCAGGCAATGTGGATAATAGGATATAACATATTGCATTAGATTGGACAAATTTTACTACCCTTTGACCTTTCCATATACCGTAACTATATTGCATAGGTGTGATAAGTACCTCTCATAATGCCTCTTCTATCCTGTGGATTAAGCCAATAATGATGTACACAACTGTATTTCCACAATCTTTTGCTTCTGTTACAGCAAGTATTACTGTGTTTTAATACTCAATGTATGTGCACAATATTTTTGATAATTAGTTACTGATATTTTACTGTCGGGATTAGCTTAAGCCTAATAGTAGAATATCGATCATTTACTGATAATCTACTAGCAGCTATTGTTAGGGACCAAATAAACAGAATTAGCTTTTTTAATGTACCCCCACTCCAACCAGTAAAAATGTGTCCTAAATGTTGTGTCTATAGTAATGGGGTCTGGGAGAGTTGTGGGCAGGTGTACAAAATAAGGTCTGGAAAGGAAGAGGGAGAAATGCAGTTTGAACAGGGCCTGTTGGGTGGGGTAGGAGGTTTTTCAGTATAGACAAGACACAGAATATTTATATTGTGCTTTTCTCTTGGTAGACTCAAAACACCAGAGCTGCAGCCACTAGGATGCGCTCTATAGGCAGTAGCAGTGTTAGCGAGTCTTGCTGGCTTACTATACAGAAGGATCTGAGATTCAATCCCAGGGCACCTGTGTCAGAGCCCTTAACCAGTACACTATCCAGCCACTAGGTAGGGCATGGAGGGGAGATAGGAGAATATGCAATTTGAGTGGGACCTGAAGGGTTTATATGTAGTGGTTGGCATCTGGGGAGGTTGTGGACAGGTGTTCAATGTGATATAAGGCCTGAATAGTGAGTGTATGTGCATGTGTGTGTGCATCTGTGTGGGTGTTTAGGGGAGTAAGGGACATACAATGTGAGTAAAGCCTGGAGAAGGGTGGTGTGAGGCCTGGGGATTGCGTATGTTGCTGTGAACGATGATAAGAGTAAGATGTAGAGCAGAATGTGGGTTGAGTCCCATTACAATCTTGCTATGTGGCTCCTTGATCTGTAGCTCTTTCCTAAAGAACATACGAGGTTGAACAAAACACACACAAAAACATTCCACCTGAACCAGCTCTCTCCCCTTCCCCTCCCCGAATTATGATTTCAACCACTCTCTACTGCTGGTCTCACTTTGTTTGCACTGTTGAAATCTTTATCCGGTAATCCAAAAATGGCCACGACCCCAGAAGTACTTCCAGGTCACAGCACGCTCATGAGAGGACCTGAGCTCTGAGCATGCTCAGTTGGTCCTTTAGTGCATTTTTTTTTGAGAGCAGGCTTGCAACAGGCAGGGAAGGAGGGGTCTCAGGGGCCAGCAAAGCACTCCCCTTTCTTTTTACTGTATCCAACAAGCTGCTTATCAGAAATTTCAGGGAGACATTGTGGCCACTGGTGCGGAAGAGGAGGGGAGGGGCAAAGAGAGACACAGAGGTAGGCAAGTATTGTAGGGATGTGCCTCAGTGTCCCGTTTAGAAACATAAATCTGCCGTGGGTATACTTTACATGTGCCCTAACTGAAGATACCTAAGAGATACTTCATTAAGAATTAGCTTTTTATCAGCTTGTTACTCTTTATTTCCTTAAAAGTTAAGTTTTGACATCTCATCATGTTATAAAATAGGCCCGTAATGATAGGCATATTAGATGTGCTTGTGTTTTTAGGGTGGTAAATCTTGTCTTGACTCTCCTCCTTCTCTTCATCTTCTCTTATTACCAGTAAACACTTGACAAGCTCCATAATGCTAATGCTGTTTTGATAGCAAAAACCACAAGTAATGAAAATAGCAGCCGGTCCTCCTGCAGTACAGGTGTGTAATAGGCACGTATAATTAAACCAAAGATACATAATTGTTTGTTGTTGCCGGTAACACATTGACAACAGCTGACTATGATCTTAATGTCTGGCTCACGAGTTGGGCAATTTTCTTATGTCGCCGCTTTTCAGATGTGTTAATTCCTTACGGACTCTCAAAGAAAAACAGTTTGAACCTTTTGTGAAGAAGATTCCCAGAGCTGCCTGCAATTTTCTAGCGGTGCAATGGCGACTCGCAAGAAAGAAGTTCAGCCAATGAATGGTCCGAAAAAGCTGAAGCCTGTAATTAATTATTAATAAATAATTATAGTAATAGTATTAATAACAAGGTTCTGTAACGGGACAAAGGCTAATATGTACTTTCTGGTGGGGCCTTTATAATTTGTGACATTATACCTTGGTGTTTTGTAATGATAGTGATACACGATCCATCTGCATAGCCATACTACCGACGTATGTACATTTATGTGTATACGTGTGGCTCTGTAATTATTGGTTAGTTTTCTAATAGAGAGTGAAATTGAAATGTTAATAAGTTGTTGTTTTTTTTTTTCCACCAGTGAATCCTGCAAACAGATGTGAGTCCCTCTGCCTATGGCAGTATTTCACATAAATTATTGTGTATGTTCCTGCACTTAATCAGCGGCTACAGGTGGCGTGCCACCTGCTTATATCAGTTAAGCTGTGATTTACGCAGCATTGAGCTAAACGGAAATAACAAAATTATATCATCTCACAGAGCACACAGAGTTTGTGCTAATACTTTATGTAAGGAACACTTGTGCTGTGTATTTTTAGAATGTTTTATGAAATGTGAAGTGATGCATGAGAGTGGACATGGTGTATCTGGTATGGCCAATGCTGAATAAACTAAACACTACTGTGCAATAGGCACTTGCTCCGTCCTTACTTCCTTGGGAAAGGAGAGTGCAGGGCCAAAGAAAACATGAATTTTAATAAATACTCATGGAGGTAGCCCTTAAAGAGGAACTGTAACTAAGAATTGAAATTCATCCCAATACCAACTGTTTCCATGAGAGATTTCCAGCTCCCCGTTGTGCTCCTGTTGGTGGGACCGTTCTATGCCTGTGCAGTAATACTGTGCATGCGCAGAACTCTCCCGGTGACAGGAGCACAGCAGGGGTGCATGTGCGACCAGGCCACGCATGCACAAACCCCCCCTCCCCCCGGTTGGGAGTACTTTCGGGGCCAATTGCAGACAATCCAAGCAGCACAGGAGGACGGTGAGGGCCCGGCTGAAAGAAGCCCCAGTTATGTATATTTTTTTCTCCCTCTCCGTCTCAGGTTTACTTTTAGGATTGAAGTAATTTTCCCCTGTAGCGCTCCTCCTATTGTTTTGCCAATAACGTTATCACTACTTATCTCACCTAAATGATCTATAGCTTGTTTTCTTTGCCACAGATTAGGCTTTTTGGAGGTAATACTTGTTTTCAGTAATTATTTTGTATGCATTTTATAGGGAAATACAAGAAAAAGAAAAAATACACAATTTCTCCAATTCCATCCCCTAAAATAAAATAAAATAAACACTGCTACTATAGATAAAACCACACATTTTAATTTTCTATTTGTCCTGGCTATCACAAAATTTAAATTATGTTCCTAGTACAATGTATAGCGACAATATATTATTTGGAAATAAAGGTGTATTTTTTTCTGTTTCTACCCTATCAATAATTACAAATCCCTTATTTGGTGATATAACAGTAATATGCCCCATTACATACATATTAAAGGGAACCCGAGGTGAGAGGGATATGAAGGCTGCCATAATTATTTCCTTGTAGACATTTCAATTCACTAAGCTTAACTCCTGTCTTTAATAACTCTTCTGCAGTGGCTGGATGGTGTACTGGTTAAGGGCTCTGCCTCTGACATGGGAGACCTGGGTTCGAATCTCGGCTCTGCCTGTTCAGTAAGCCAGTAATTCAGTAAGGAGTTCATTGGGCAAGACTCCCTAACACTGCTACTGCCTACTGAGTGCGCTCTAGTGGCTGCCTCGCAAGCGCTTTGAGTCCGACAGAAGAAAGGCGCTATACAAATACTGCCATTATGCCATTATGCTGAGCTGTTTTACAGTTATCACAATTATATCACCATGGTGATAACTGTAAAACAGCTCAGAAGAGTTATTAAAGACAGGAGTTAAGCTTAGTGAATTGAGGCCATTGCCAGTTGCCTGGCAATCCTTTTGATCTTCTGGCATAAAGTTAACAAGCATATAGTTAATCCAGTAAAACCTGAGTCAGATGAGTCAGAGTACCTGATCTGCTGCATGCTTGTTCAGGGTCTATGGCTAAAACTATTAGAGACAGGATCAGGAGAAATGCCAGGTAACTGGTATTATTTTAAAAGGAAATAAATATGGCAGCTTCATATCCCTCTCACCTAAGGTTCCCTTTTAAAAAAGCTGAGACCCTAAGGTAACTTGTTATGTATTTTTTTTAAACTGTCACCTTTTAACGTGTTTATGTTTGGTAGCTACGGGGGGGGGGGGGGGGGGTTAATAAGGTCTTATAAATATTATGTTGATTTTTTTTTAACTTTAATCTTGCTTTTTGGCCACTAGACAGCGCTATACATTCTCCCTGAAAGGTACCAGGGAGTGCTTGATCATTTTTTTAACTACATTTGTACTTTCACTTTTATGAATCAACATACCTTGTGATTCAAGGCATGTTGATTCATTCACAGGGGCTTCGGCTGGCTCAAGAACACATGTTCTCCTTCACCAATTGATCCCCTGTAAGTGCCACCAGGAACAAATGGAGGGAATGCACGCATGCTCACACATACGCATCCAGACAGACTAGCACAGCTCCTAGTCATCCAGATAGGATTAAGAGGTTAATCAATCCATAGCAATAGCCTTTATACATTTTAACCTAATACATTTTCGCAATCATCCACATCCCCCAGCACTAACTTTTTTCTTTGGGGTATGTTGGTGATTGCGAGAGTGCAGAGGGGTGGGAATCTGCTAGGGTCTCTACCTCCTTGCACTACAGCAAGGAGGCAACATGGCATCAGCGGGAGAAAGGAGAGGCACCAGCTTGTGCTGTAGCTTTGCCCCATTGCACTCGCTAGCGTAATTGTGCAATTAAGCGCTGCAGCATGGTACCGGAGGGGATCAAAGTGTCCAACAGATCCACATAAGCAATGGCACCCCTAACAGCATGCCCAAATGTTCCCACGTAATTACATTTAAATGATGTGGCACAGCGGCAAAGGTTGGGGCCGGTGGCAATCAAAGTGTCAGACTTAGTCACTTTAATCTACAGAGACAACAGATTTTATCCAACAACAGCACCCCTTGCGCTGCCATGTTTTCCTAGGTTGCAATATGACCGGACATTGGGCCTATACTGTAAAATGCCAATGTCGGATGTAGGATTGGAAAGGGCTAAAAACTCCAATTTATGATCATATCTAAACCAGTTACAATCGTGTCTATAAAAAAAAATCCGACATGATAGTCACCATTTTTGTTAGGAAACAATAATTTAGGATTCTCTGTTTACGTACAAGATAATTTGATCAAAAATATGATTGTTCACTAAAAATTGTACTGTTAATAGGCACCTTTACTGTAGTGACCTACATGGAGTTACCAGACTCCCTAGCATGCTGAGAAGTACAACTCATCAGTTTAATGCTATTAAAGAGGAACTCCAAATGGGCAGTCGCTACCATCTCTAACCGAGTTGTTAAGCCTCTTACCACTCAGCTCTTGAGAATCAAATCATTTCACTAAGGGTTGTTCCCTGTAAACGCTAACTTCCCGATCATTGTTATGTTACTCCCATAGGCCTGTACAGTGTTATGATTCATGTTGTCATGTTATGGCTTTTCAAACATGTATTCTATTTGCACTATTGTTATGTTTGTATACAGCAATGTACTCTACGGTCCATTATCTTGACTGTAAACTTGTTCTGGTTCTATCTTAAAACCAATAAAAATTATTGAAAATAAAGAGGAACTCCAGTGAAAATAATGTAATGAACAAAGTGCTTCATTTTTACAATAATTATGTATAAATGATTTAGTCAGTGTTTGTCCTTTGTAAAATATTTCCTCTCCCTGATTTACATTGTGACATTTATCACATGGTGACATCTTAACTGCTGGTAGGTGTTGTCTATGGAAAGAGATAATGCATTTTTGCCAGTTGGAAACAGCTGTTATTTCCCACAGTGCAACAAGGCTCCCACAGTGTGATGTCAGCACCAATGTCCTGACATCACACTGTGGGAGGGGTTTCACCACAATATCAGCCATACAGAGCCCCCTGATGATCTCTGAAAAAAGGTATAGATTTCTCATGGGATAGGGGGTATCAGCTACTGATTGGGATGTACTTCAATCCTTGGTTATGGTTTATCTTTAGCAAGTCTGCTCTTTTTAAGGACAAGACAATTTCTTAGTAGGATTAGTACCGTATGGACCCATGTTTATCTCATGACGGCTCATGATGGTTTAGGGAGGCATTATGGAGTTGCAAAAATCTAATTCAAATGTATTCCTGTATTTCTGATACCAGTTTATAAAGGTGCAACAAACTAATCATTTCTTACTGTACTGCGCACTTGATGCTTTGCTCCATTTATAAACAACTAAAGCTACCTCGGCAAATACGGTATCGATGCAATGTGCAGAAAAATATATTTGTTTGTGCTAGCTGCAGTATGTAAGACTTGAGTGGTGCAGGGGAATAGAGTAGAGGATTGTACTTGATGCATAGTGAAGGTGTCATTTGGCATATATCATTTGGTAAAGGTGCAATTAATGATCTGTTATATTTTAGCATATCAGCATCATTTCATTTCAGTGCAGTGCCTCAGTGTAGGTGAAAATTCTGACTTGCTTCGAGCCTGCCCTAACCTTTACCCTAAACTATAATAACCCCAGCTCTAACCCCTGATGGTCCTCACAGACTGGTAATAATGGTGACTTGAAATTTTTGTTCTACATCGTTTTGTGTGACCTTTTCACAGGCAAACACACTGCTTGTCTATCTGTGATGCAGTATGCTTTTCTCTATGTAGAGAAGATAAGTGGAAATAAAATGCCAGCATCTAAGTAAATAGCAGTAGCAACTGGGCCTGGTTTTCCAGCATGTCCAAATGCTAAGGAGAAGTTGAGAGTTGTTAAGACAGACTTCCTACCTGTGATGCAAGCGTAGTTCAATGAAGAAATTTTATTAGTGGTCATCATGTGTGCTTAGCAAGAATGAGTACCAGCCAATCCAGAGATCAGCACTGCCCAGAGTTCACACCCCACCTGCAGAATAACAATGTCATGGCATTTTTCTCTACACAGGCAAAGAATCATGGGAAATGATGATGATGTGGGCTCAGTGGGAGATAATCTTGTGGCGTGCACTTGTTGACAACTCCTGGCCCTCTGCAAGATGCTGGGATTCATCTATTTTTTGGCTTGTTTCTTCTACGACTTGGGTGGGTAATATATAACATTTCTACTATTCCTATCATTGGAAGGATAAACGTTTTTGCAACTGTTTTTAAGGCTAGAGGTCCGCTGTAAGGGACACTTTGAAAAGGTGGTAAAATGATCAATGGTGTTGGTGTTCAAATTTGGGATCCAGCATTTAGGAAACCCAAATTATGCCAAACACTGCAATACAGCACCCAACCTAGTGGACAGGGTCAAGGGGTTGTGGTTCACGTCGTGCGTCATGTGACTTTCAAGTCGGAATGGGGAAGTTTTTGAGTTACATGAAGTGCAGCATGAGTGACCTCCCCATGACCCTGTCCACTAACTTGGGTGCTAAAGTGCAGTGTTTGGCGTAATTCTGGGTTTTGAATGCAGGATCCCAAATTTGAACACCAACACTAATGATACATAATAATTGTTTTGGATGACTTAAGTTGCAAGTGTGTACTGGCCTAAATTTTGCGCATTTTTGTTAGTTTTAGCATGAATGTAAAAATGGGTTAGAACGGACAACCCATGTTAATCAATGGGCTCGCTGACATGTATTGCATTAATAAAAGCTGGCTGCATCTTTCTGGGTGACATGCACATTTTTATATCAATGTTTTTTGTTCCTATTTGTGTGGCTGCAGACATGCACATTTTATTGCACAAGCTATCTGAATGCTATACTGTGAACACGCAAGACAGTGAAATCCCATGCTTACATGTAATAAAGGTGTGATCAAAACCATAAAAAGAACCTGAACTGAAAAAAAAAAGTCAAAATAACCATACACAGGTCATACTTACCTCCTGTGTAGTCTAATACTCAATCTCTTTCTCCTCTCCTGCGTCCCATTTGTCCACTGTGATCAATGGATTTCAACATCCTCCATTTTAAAAATGGCCATTACCCCATAACACCTTCCTGGTCAGCACACTGTTAAACTGTAATATCACCCAATTGAGCCATAGGGAAACATGGACATTACCGTGCACATTCAGTTGTAACTGACAGCTGCTGATATATAACTGACAGCAACTGGTATATTTCAGTTCTGACAAAATATTGTCAGAACTGGAAGGGATCACTGTAAGAAGAAAATGGTGAGCCTCTGAGAGGAACTGACGGTGAGGTTAGTATGTAATATTCATTTGCAGCCACATCATGTGTTCATTTAAATAATTTTCCTTGCTTCAGGTTCCCTTTCATCTCCACTGTGTGATGCGGTTGGCCTCCTTCCAACAATATGTAATGGTGGTTAAAAACGTGTTTGCGAAATAAAGGCATCAGGACGTTTGAGGACCAGGACCAGTAGAATATTGGTAATATTTACCGATAGTCTACTATTTTAGTGGTAATTTTTGTTAGCAAAATTTCAGTAAACCTGCTAGTTGGTGCCCATAATTTGTAGCTGTAGTTTGCTTAGTATGAGCTCCCGCTATTTATTGGGTGCCTTTGGCAGGCATATTTCCACCCATAAACGATATTTGTGTGTGCACCTACCATGTCTCCCAAACTTCTTCGCCTCCGACGCCCAAATTACCTATTTCCAATAAAAGCACCTTCATTTATAAAATCACAAAGAAGAGAGACCGAGAGCCCTATATAGTGTAGTAGTTATTGTAGAGGTTGGATAAATGAGAGCAGGGGCGCCGCTAGCCATGTTGTCACTCCAGGCAAGAAAATATGTGCCCCCCCCCCACCCCCATGGTGGCCTTCCATGAAAATAATCGTAATGCGGCAGCATTGCACCAGGAAATAATCATAATGTGGCAGCGTTTCACCAGAACATTTGCAATGCAGGCAGTGTTTCACCAGAAAATACACATAATGTAAGGCTGCAGAAGTGAGCTTACGGGCTGCAGGCCAGTGAACTGACGCAGCGTCTATTTGATGCTGCAAGCCTGTTCACCACCTGGGGACACAGCATCTGGCGGGGTGTGAACGCGGTCCCCCCTGCACAGCACTCATGCCCGCCTGGTTGGCCTGGCACCCTCTACAATGGCTCAGAAGGAGGCACAAAGGGGGACAGAAGGAGTCACAGGGGGACTAAAGGAGGCACACAGGGACAGAAAGAGGCACATGGGGACAGAGGAAGGCGCAGGGGACAGAGGTGGCACATGGTGACTGAAGGAGGCACAAAGGGATACAAAAGGAGGCACAGGAGGACAGAAGGAGGCAGAGTGGGACTAAAGGAGGAACAGGGGGGCAGAGGTAGCACAAGGGGACAAATAAAGGCAAAGGGGACATAAGGAGGTACAGGGGGACAGAAGGAGGCACAGAGAGCACATAAGGAGGCAGAGATGGCACAAAGGAGGAAAGAAGGATGCACAAGGCACTGAGGTGTCAGCTGCCTGCAACTTACACTAAGTAGATTCAGAAAAATCTGGCTTAATCTTGATTTGGGGGCGGGGCTTAATTCTGAAACATGGCGCCGCCCAGGACCAATGGCACGCCAGGCAATGGTCTGTACTGCCTATGCCTAGAGGCGCCCCTGAATGAGAGTACAATAGATATACTCACAAACCAGGGTTAGCACCAGGCAACCACTGTATAGGCAGGTGAGGAGATTGTCCTGTCCCCACTCAGGATTAAGAAGTCGCTCTCTGTAGATCAGAAAAAAAGGGGAAATCCCCCTCCACCAAGGGTGGATTATTATGCAATATAGAAAGAACAGAGGCGCCAAAAGGGTAAAATCACAATACTAAAAAAAAAACGATTTTTATCGGTACACTCCAAATAAAGGCAGCCTTTATTTGGAGTGTACCAATAAAAAATATTTTTTTTTCTTGAAACAGACAGTTTTCCAGTGTCTGCTTATAGGAGGTAAGCCCACCACTGCCTCCCAAGCACTTTTTAAACATTTTAGTATTGTGATTTTACCCTTTTGGCACCTCTGTTCTTTCCATATTTCATTTATAAAATAGTAGAAGGTGAACAGAGGCGCCAAAAGGATATAATTTGCTAAAAATGTTACGTTTGGGAGGCGCTGGTGGCCTCGACCTCCCCAAACAGACACAAAAGCTATTTATTGTTCAGCAAAAACAAGGTTTTTATTCACATACTCCAATAAAACAGGCAATGCGTTTCGCAGGTATAATCCTGCTTCCTCAGGCAATAGCAGTAGGAGTATCACACAGCAAGAAGTCTAGTCAATGCCTAGCGCTTCTTTTTTTTCATTTATAACATATTTATTGGTCCTTTGGCTGTAGTTATTTTTGAGAGGTCTGATTGCATGAGCATTCGTGTTTTGTAGATGGTATTATTCATTACTTTAGTAAGTTCATGATATCTGTTTGGTAGCAGTGAGTTCCCATGCTGTGTTCATTGCTCTTTGCCTAATTGACTCAGCTCTGCTCATTATACTTTGGTGAAAACAATGAACTTGCAAAAACATTGTTTAAAAGATGCCCATGATGTATATTAAACCGATCTTTACTAGTCCAGTGTTCCTTTTAGGTTCATGAAAAAAAATAAAATCAGCTTATGAAGAGGCTTTATTTCCCTTCCAAGCCTACAGACGGTAGCGGCGTAAATGGACATTGTCTGCAGCCACCTGCCATCTCTCTCCTGCCGCCAGACTTCCTATGACATCTCTGAGATGTGCCAGTGGAATCATCTTCCATTATAGCTTCCCTGGACATAAAATGTCACTCGCAAACTACCAGAAGGATTCATTTAGAAACAGACTACACTGGGCATTCATGTTTTATGTTTTATATACTAGATTATAGATGTTTTGCAGTACTTTTAGTTTTGGTGTGAAAAAGTTTAATTTATTTAACCGGCTCTGAGAACTGAGACAATTTTTCTCCTTTGCTCTTCAGAATTCAGTTTAACCCCTTAAAGGACATCTGAGGTGAAAATAAACCAATGAGAAAAACATTTGTATTCAACCTCCACCTAAAAATGACTTTTTTACATATCACACAGTTTTATTTCATATTCAAATCTAGTTTTAAAGTTTTTACTTTCTCATTGTCTCTGTTCAATGACACCTTCATTAAAGTATGCCAGAGCTCAAATCTATGAATTATTGACCCTTATTTATCTCGTTCCTGTTCTCAGAAGCCATCTACTGACAGGAAAGTATTTTATGGCTGTAATTACTTATCACTGAGGCGGGTTATGCTATAGTCTGACCCAGTCCGACCCGGTCCCGACTCGGACAGAAACTGTCACTTGCATACCTGATTTTTAACTCTTTCAGGCAGAGAAAGAAAAAAAGGAACACAGCCTAGTTATTTGCGTGCTTGACATTGTACATGCACATATCTATCTCATCATGTCACATGTCACCTCTGATGTCCTTTAACCCTCCTGGCGGTCTAATTATTTCCGCCAGGAGGCAGCGCAGCAGTTTTTGTTTTTTGTTTTTAAATCATGTAGCGAGCCCAGGGCTCGCTACATGATAGCCGCTGCTCAGCAGCATCCCCCCGCCCGCTTCGATCGCCATGGCGACGGGGCGGGATGACGTCACCAATGTCAGCGACGTCGTGACATCATTGGGAGTCCCAATCCACCCCTCAGCGCTGGCGGGGTTACCGCCAGGAAGGTTAAGGACCAGAGACCGCTGGTACCAGAAATGGCGGAACACTGACAAAAAAAATGACGAATCGTCGCACATACCCACCGCAACTGATGTGTCCACGCCGCACGCTGGGAACCACAGACCTTCCACTCTACCGTCTCTATGACGGCAGAGTTATATGAGCCGGTCAGGAGTCGATTTCATTGGCTACTGACCCTGTTTATCAACATAAGCCAATGGGAGTTGCTTACGTTGATAAACAGGGTCAGGAACCAATGAAATCATCTCCTGACCTGCTCACAGGGCTCTGCCGTCATAGAGACATCAGGGCGAGTTTGCTGCAGCGGGGAGATAGCGGCGTCGGTGAGTTGAAATCTACACCCTGCCAGCCAGATCAGCATCTAAACAGGGCATAGATTTCAATTAGCAACGGCCTTAAAGAAAACCTGTACTGAAAATAAAAGTCAAAATAAGCATACACAAGTCATACTTAACCTCCATGTAGTCTACTTCTCAGTGTCTTTCTCCTGTCCCGCGTCCTATTTGTTCACTATGATCAAGGCAATTTTTCCATCCTCCATTTTGAAAATGGCCATTAGCCATAACAGCTTTCTGGTCAGCACACAGTTAAACTGTAACATCGCCCACTTGAGCCATAGGGAAACATGGACATTACCTGGTACATCAGTTTTCCTCTCAGCTATAACTGACAGCAACTGATATTTTACTGACAGCAACTGATATATTTCAGATCTGACAAAATATTGTCAGAACGGGAAGGGATTATTGTCAGAAGAAAATGGTGAGCTTCTGAGAGGAACTGATGGCAAGGTAACTCTGTAATGTTCATTTGAAGTTACCTCATGTGTTTATTTTAAATATTTTTACTCAGTACAGGTTCTCTTTAAGTAGTTAAAGTGGACCTGAACTCTTGCACAAGACAGAAGGAAAACAGAGAAATGCACCCTGTATGCATTTAGAGAGTTTAGCCTGTACAATTTCCCTTCATTTGTGACTAATCACAAGTTGTCATTTGATCCCTCATCGGTGTCACCTGACTACCAGAGCAGAGATCTCATTTGTAAACACAGGATGTTAACAATAGGTCAGCTTCCATTAAAGCATGAAATAGAGAAACAGCAGATTTATTTTGCAGGATTTGTATCAGCTGTAACAAAGACATGTTTTTGTCTTTAAAGGGACCCTGATTAGTGCATATAAATGAAAATCTGCACTTACTTGGGACTTCCTTCATCCCCCCGTAGCCCATGCGGACCCTTGGTGTCCTCTGGGTCGTTCCCCTCGTATGTATTTAGAGAGTTTAGCATGTCTAATTCTCCCTCATATGTGAGAAATCACAACTGAAACTGTAATTTGATCTCTCAGCTGTGTCAGCTGCCTGCCTCAGCAGAGTAGCTAATTTGGATTACGATGTTAACCATGAAAGCAGGAAGGTTACACATTGCAGATTTATTGCAGGAATTTTATCAACTGTAACAAATACATTTTTTCTATAATGGTTATTATGCTGTTACTTATTTTTTAGAGCAGAGAGGACGTTCTGAATTCAGGTCCGCTTTTAGTCCATTGGAAGTCTCAGTGATACAGACTGATAAATGGTGACTGGTACACTTATTAAATCCAAGGTGCAATTTGAATCAATATATTCTCGGAAGGAATAGTTTGTCGGAGTGCCAAACATCATGTGTGTTCTGCAGAGAGGGAGGAAATGAGAGGGACACAGTTCACGTTTGCAGCTGGAAAGTGACTGACAGCTGAATGACTAACATTTAAGCCAAAACACCAATTTTCAGCATGATAGCTCTGTTGAATCAAATATCCAACAAGTTTAGTGGAAAATGACTTTATGTTAAAATAATAATATCATTGTTATTTAACAGTGCTAAACTATTGTAGTGTGGCCATATCTGAACTAGCAGCTGGACTGTGTTTCCAGTGTTTTTGCTTTTGAATTGGCGAATGTTGTTGGTCACTATAGAGATAATATTTATTGTGAATGCAGGTGTCAGTGGCATAGCAATAGGGGGTGCATAGGTTTTGACTGCACTAGGGCCCTTGGGCCAGAGGGGCCCTCCCTCAACCATAGTATTAGCTCTTAGGGCCCGCTTTTATTAGATGCGGTGTGATGCGGCTAAATAGCCGCATCGCACCGCAGGTGTCCTGATCCCAATGCGCGGCAATGGAACAGTTTCCATTCCGCACATTGCATGCGGAGTAATCCGAGAATCTGCAGCAGGCTGCAGATTCTCGCACAGCTGCATCCCACGCCGTGTCCTCCATACACTCCAACAGATGCGGAAGTGACAAGAGCGCCAGTGGAAGTGATGTGATTCGGCAAGGTAGCCACATTTGCATCACTTATGAATGGAAAAGGGTCCTTAATTGGTCTTGTGCTGGTAATGATCTTCTATAGATGCTTTGAATAGTACCATATATTCCGGCATATAAGACGACTGGGCGTATAAGACGATGCCTCCAACTTTTCCATTTAAAATTTAGAGTTTGGCATATACCCGCCGTATAAGACTACCCCTCTCCCAACGCACATCAAATTCAAATTAAAAACATCATATACTGGTGCTATGGATGAATAGATACTGGTGCTGTACTGTATGTGGTACCCAGTATATAACAGTATGTAGGCGATTGACTGGTTGGATTGGTCAACTCTCCCTCTCCCTAAGTGGATTGGTCAGCTCTTCTTGTCTACCTGTTTATCACAGAGGTATGGAAGAATAGATTGTGCTGTGCCCACACCTCTTTCACCCGTCTGGCCCACCCTTGTATCCTATTTACCTCCTTATCTGCCTCTCAGATCTCGCACATGTGCGCCTGCGCCGCTCCACTACAGTCCTCAGCAGCAAGATCTGAGAGTCGGTAACAGGATAGGGCATATCACCCAGCATCAATGACACCCGGCGTATAAGACGACCCCTAACTTTTCAGAAGATTTTCAAGGGTTAAAAAGTAGTCTTATACGCTAGAATATAGAGTAGTAATCAGACCCGGATTTACATCACAGGAGCCTATAGGCACAGATGTCCTGGAACCCTAGACCTCACCCTCCATGGACCTACAACCCCCACCAAACCACACCAAAAGTGTGCTGGCTGTCACCTCTTCCTTACTTCTTTTGCCCCTCATAGGTAGCTACAGGTGTCCCTTAGAATTAGATAGCCAGAGGTACCCTCAGTGTTAAGTAGCTAGTGGTGCACCCCAAGTATTAGGCAGCTAGAGGTGCCCCCAGGCTGGAGGGAGTCAGTGGAATGCCGAGAGCTGGGTGAGTAACCTCTTGTTTACACTCCACTCGGGACTCTGAATAGGGAAGGAGAGAGGAAGCCGCCTTTTCATCATCAGACGCCTGTAGGCACGTGCCTACAGTGCCTTATGGTAAATCCGACACTGATAGTAATCATTAACAAACAGTTCCCCATCCCCTTCTTGCTCCTCTAATACTATGGCAGTCCTTAGCAGGTTTTGGTGCACCATATCAATTGCTATGTAAAGAGTGCTTGGGGGCCCCAATGTAAAACCTGCACTAGGGCCAAAAGTTCCTTAGCTATGTCACTGACAGGTGTAAAATGTCTAAATGAGTATTTTTGCAATCTTTTCTTTTAAAGATGGGAACTTCAGGTGGTTGTTGGGAAAGCGAGAAAGGGATAGGAGATGACATGGGAGGAGTAGGGTTAATTAATGAAAAGATGAGAAATTAGTGTAAATATCTACATGAGCTGCTGATATACTGTGGTAGGTAAATCTGTATTGGGGGAATAGGCAATATGCTTTGTAGGGGTTAAGCTTTTACACATGTACAATGGTTCGCGGCAGAGACTACAGACCGGGCCATCTTGACAGAGGATCTAGTGTGTGTACATTGGCCTCCCGCGTCCCACAATGCATCAGCGGTTCATCAGCCGAGGCAAATTTACTTGGCTGAGGGCATTGTTCTCTCCCTCACCCTGCCCGCTCCGTCATGCTCCACTCTGCCAGCCCTACTCCCCCTCCATAGCAACGTAAGGCATTACTAGCCTGTAGGCTAGTGACACTTCTGTTCAGAACTTGCCTGAGAGTCCCAGCCCCTGCTGAGTGACATTCAATTGTATGTATACCCGACTTTATACTTGCTTCATCAGGTATAGTGCAGATTGGCTGACCTTGACCAGCATGTGTGACTCCTTTTTAATGTTTTAGTCACTTTAAACAAGTCCATCAACCTAGTGACTCCTAACCCTGAAATCACTATTTTATAAGGTTTGGCAGGATTCACTCAGACTGGTATCTTACTATTTCGGCAGTTAGACTTAGCAACTGCCATTTAGGAAATACCATTGAAAATAAAGAAAACCCTTAGAATCCCCATGAGGAGATTGACTAGTCCAAAACCTGTCAGATTTTAACTGCTTTACTTTTTTTTTTTTTTGCTTAAGCGTACCTTTAAAGCGGTCTAACACCCAGCATTACAACTTTGCGTTAAAAGATTGCTTACAGCTTAGAAACTATTATGCCAGATTTTTTTTAAAGCAGAAATTCACTGAATGGGTTAAACATGACATTTTAGTTTTGGATTTAGCTAGAAATCCGCATCTGTGCTGAGGTTTAGTTACAAATGTATCTTTGTTTGGAATGCAAATAGACCTCTGAAAAGCCTGTCTGGGAAGCCCTCTGTGCTCTCTCAGAGAGGTGTTTGTTTATTTACACTGTAAATAGATACATTTGTATCTAAACCTCAGCACAGAGGAGGCGTTCTAGCTAAATGCAACACTAAAATGTAATGTTTAATCCATTCAGTGAATTTCTGCTAAAAAAAAATCTGGCATAATAGTTTCTAAGCTGTAAGCAATCTTTTAAAGCAAAGTTGAAATGCTGTGTGTTAGACCACTTTAAGCTACTGCCCTTCTGAACTGTATGCTCTACTACATGATCCCTAGGACATTAATCCCAGGGATCATGTAGCAGATAGAAATAACAGAAGCAATATTATTCAACTAACAAAATGACTTTCCAGTCTTCCATATATGTAAGCCATATGTGTAAGCCACTTCATCTGTCTCATAAATAGGAAAGTGGTTGGTCACCGTGCAAACTAGCTGTTCCTATAGTAAGAAAGTGAAAGTTGGGTCTGCACAACTTCCAGAGTATCAAAATGTAGCTTTACTGGGTCAAGCAGGGGTGTAACTAGAAGGGAGCAGCCCCAGCGATTGCAGGGGGGCCAGAGCTGTGGGAAACCAACTACTAACCTTCCCCTTCTCCAATACAGGGGACTATACTTCAGATCAGGTGTTTTTGTGGCTACACCTGTCATGGGTGGTCACAATTGTTTTATTACCTATGTGAGATGGGCCTTGAGGCCATGAAGGGCACCAAGGGAAGGGATGTGAACATGGGGAGATGCCCATCAAACTTTCAGGGGGGCCTATGAATTGTAATTACACCACTGGGATCAAGTATAAAACGCCATCATGGCGATTTTTTAAGCATTGGATGTGCTCTTCTGCTTTACTCTTGTTTATGGACTGTTGATAAATTATCCTTGGAAACTAGCATCTGAGTATCTGCCCACAAAGGCCTGTGCACAACGTTGTCTACAGAATTGTGATAAAATGCCATCATACTTGATCCAGTTAAAGGGACTCCGAGCACCTCTCATGGGTATGCCTTTAAGCCACACGACTTCCAACAAAGTCGTGCTATGACCCCTCTGGAGGAGCCTCTTGCAATGGCCATGCGTGTCACTTCCTCTTCCTGCTTCATTCAGTGATGCACTTCTCTAGCAGAAAAGACAGGGGTGACCCGGAAGTTATAACATAGCCAAGATGGCAGCCGCAATTCTTAAATTGAAATCGAATGAAAACTATTTGGTGTAGAATGGCATCAAATGAAAGAGGTATGCAACTTTAAGTACTTTGCAGTACTGATCAGAGTCTCTTTAAAGGCATACCCATGAGAGGTGCGCGGAGTCCCTTTAAAGAGGAACTCCAGTGAAAATAATGTAATAAAAAAAAGTGCTTCATTTTTACAATAATTATGTATAAATGATTTACTCAGTGTTTGCCCATTGTAAAATCTTTTAGATCCCTGATTTACATTCTGACATTTATTACATGGTGACATTTTTACTGCTGGCAGGTGATGTAGCTGCTGCATGTTTTTTTGGCAGTTGGAAACAGCTGTAAACAGCTATTTCCCACAATGCAACAAGGTTCACAGACAGGAAACTGCCAGGAGTACCACGGTCCTCAGATTTTTTTGTGGGAGGGGTTTCACCACAATATCAGTCATACAGCGCCCCCTGATGGTCTGTTTGTGAAAAGGAATAGATTTCTCATGTAAAAGAGGGTATCAGCTACTGATTGGGATAAAGTTCAATCCTTGGTTGGAGTTTCTCTTTAAGGCACATTTTGATACTACCTTCATTTCCTTGTACCTTGGGCTGCATCGGCCCCGTTTCTCTTTGCTTGGAAGTTTGAGCGAACACATACTTTTTCTTTCTTTTCCTATAGTAAACAGGTTTTGATGACTAGTGTATATAATTAATAAAAACTTTTTCCATACTATATAGATGTAAGGAACGTGTATGTCTTAATCATATACAAAATGTACTTATTCTATTTACAGTGTGTATGTGTGTCCATCTATCTAACGGTCACACACCGGCAGCATGTGATTGAGGATACAAGTTGCAGGATCAAGGCACACACTGTGGGATAGTCTCATTACCCATAAAAAGAACACATTTGCAAACAAGAAACTATTAGTTCAGTTTTATGCCACCTGGTAGGTAAATCTGCTGAAAGTGCTTGTAGGAGAATAAGCGCGGGAGCCGTGCACTTTGCCTTTTCCATTACCTACTCGGGGATCCGGGCGCCGCTAATCCCGGCACAATTGCAGAATACACTGAGTAAATTATTTTACATAGCTTGCCTGCCAGAAGGCCGCGTAATCATGTATCCTTCAGGAACGTACAGATGTCAATACAATAAAGACACAGATGTGCTTTTCTTGATACTGGTCACTGTGGTTAGGACATCTTAATTGAAATCTTGAATGTAACTATGCCCTTAGTTTGATGTGATCTGACAAAAATGATCATAGGATAAAATTGCTTCTTGCTGATCCCCATCTATCTAAAATCTTAACTTGTGGGAAGATTGAGGCAAACTGCACCAATTTTCTGCTCCCAACTGCTGGATAATGGACACTTTGCCTTGCTCTTTCCCTTTATTACAGCACAGGTCAGGGTTGTTAACAGGGACTCTTGCCACTTTTGACAGATAGTCAGTCACTTCTACGATGAATGGCACTAGCCACATGACCACTTAGTAACGTGTCTTTTTTTTGCCATTTTATGGCCTGTAAAAGCACTTATCACTGAAAAGAGGCATTTTATTATTTAACTCCTTCAGTCTCAGCATGGCCTGTGTTAAACCGTATTCAATATCGCTGGGATGTTTGTGCTAATTATGCGTTTTTGATGTATACATTGGGCTCGATTGACAAAAAGCAAACGCTGTCTTGACGGGTTGTCCTTCGATGCTGTGTGACATGTCCTTAGCCTTCTCCATAGATAGAGAGCGACAGTTCTGAGCCTTTTCACCCTCACCTGCTAATAGCCATCAATCCCGGCGTAAAACAACATGTCATTGTCATAGAGATTACGTTCTTATAATCGTTAGGATTTTATGATACCTATAAATGCCATAAATAAAATAGAAATAAATCCTGGTTTATAAAAACTAATATTTTTGATTGGCTCTATAATCCGAGATTTATAAACATCAGTTTATGGTTTGTTTGTTTTTGTTGTTTTTGATTTTTGTTAAATCTCCAGTACATTTTTTTGACACTAGTTGTTCTCTTTAGAATGCTGACACCTACGATGCTGTGAAGGTGATCAGGGAGCATTAAGTTTTGTTTGTAATCTGCTCTACATTTCTCCCATCTGCAATTATAGTATCAAGATGCACAAGAAAGCATTTTATTGTTGGATGAGGTTTTACCATAGTTATGTTGCCAACTGTCTTTCTGAAGAGCTCACAAAATAATCCCTACTATAGTCATATATTCTTTTTCCATACACTGTTTACTAGCTGACAATGTATAAAGGACTTTTGTGCAAATGTGGCCAAAATAAATGTTGGCCATTCCTTACCTTGCCTGCAGCTACCCCCCTCATCCTGACCTGTGTCCTATCTTCATGTACCCTGCCATTCCTTACCTTGCCTGCAGCTACCCCCCTCATCCTGACCTGTGTCCTATCTTCATGTACCCTGCCATTCCTTACCTTGCCTGCAGCTACCCTCTCATCCTGACCTGTGTCCTATCTTCATGTACCCCGCCATTCCTTACCTTGCCTGCAGCTACCCCCCTCATCCTGACCTGTGTCCTATCTTCATGTACCCTGCCATTCCTTACCTTGCCTGCAGCTACCCCCTCATCCTGACCTGTGTCCTATCTTCATGTACCCTGCCATTCCTTACCTTGCCTGCAGCTACCCCCTCATCCTGACCTGTGTCCTATCTTCACGTACCCTGCCATTCCTTACCTTGCCTGCAGCTACCCCCTTATCCTGACCTGTGTCCTATCTTCATGTGCCCTGCCATTCTTTACAGGACACGACACAAGTCAAGGTGAAGGGAGTAACTGCACTGCAGGCAAGGTAAGGAATGGCAGGGTACATGAGGAAAGGACACATGTTAGTAAGAGGAGGTAGCTGCAGGCAGGCTGCAGCTACCTCCTCTTCCTAACATGTGTCCTGTCCTCATGTACCCTGTCATTCCTTACCTTGCTTGCAGCTACCCGCTCATCCTGACCTGTATCCTGTCCTCATGTACCCTGCCATTCCTTACCTTGCTTGCAGCTACCCCCTTCTCCCCTTCTCTCGTCTAAGGAGGGTGTTCCTATGGGGCTTACCTTCCTGGAATTTAACAACCTCCAATATCTGCCACCTGAGCTGACTAACATTATGCCTATGTTCAAAAAAATGACGTGCTAAGCCAGCCCCATAGGAACACCCTCCTTAGACGAGAGACTTTTTGGATGGAGCGACTGGGGACCCAATCACCTAATGGCCTCAATGAAGACTATAGTCTCAGATGTTTCCTTTGATAGGTATAGCCACTCTTTACCCTGGAAAGGGTGAAAACTCTTTTAAGTATGTGCCCGCCCCCCAATGCTTTGGGTGTGGTGTGTTGTCCAAGTCTGTATATGTTGTATGATTGTATCAGAAGTTTAAGCACTTGAGAAAGGGCCACTGCCCGAAACGCCGTGCCATTTTTGCATACTTTTTATGTCCGCAACAATGAAATAAAACATAAAATTGGATATTACATCCCTGGAGGGTCGAGTCCTGTATGGAATGCGTTCTGCTTTGATACTGCATCTGTGTAGTCAAGCACAGTAGTTTTAAGTAGGCAGCAAGCAAGTCCTGTAATTGCCAGTAGCAGATAGATTAAACTTGATCAGTCAGTTCAGCCACATATTAATATCAGGTTTGTAGTCTATAAAGCTAATGTAACCCTGTTTTGAAAAAAAAAATGCAGATACTCACCTAAGGAGAGGGAAGGCTCGGTCCTAATGAGCCATCCCTCTCCTCTCCTGGTGCCCCTGGTGCTGCGCTGGCTCCTCTGTTCGCGTCCCCTGTCGAGGGGACTTCGGAAGTCTTCGGGAGCTGAGTCCTCCCGAAGACAGGCGGTGCATACGCGAGTGCGTCATAGAGGGCGCAGCCGCGTGTGCAATGTAGAGCGGCTCGTCGTCGGGAGCACTTGGGCTCCCAAAGCATTTCCGAAGCCTCCCTTCGGCCGGGAGACAGCGGTATTTGACCGAAACGGTTGAATACCGCTACGGGGGAGCCAGGACAGCAGCGGGCACCGGGAGAGGAAAGGGAATGCTCTATGGGACCCAGAGCCTCCCTCTCCTTAGGTGAGTATCCGACTTTTAAAAAAAAAACGGTTCCCATTAGCTTTAAGTGGCCACAGAAACGGTGCTGCAGCACCTCAAAACAGCAATTGAACATATGGGTTGGCTGCAGTGCTCAGTCAGGCCAAGCGCCCCTGATCTTTTGACCACCGCTACTCAATCAGCCGCCCTCACAGTCTTGCGCGATTACTCACGACTTGCAGGTCTCTTGGGTGCCTATGCGTGATGTGGGGATCCCCGGATAGTAGCGTTTTGTCCCGTGATCTACCCGCGCCCAAGTGGTTAGTCAGCGGGGATCAGCGAGGGACTATACAGCAGGAGAGGCTCGGCGTCCTTAAAGAGAACCCGAGGTGGGTTTGAAGAGTATTATCTGCAAACAGAGGCTGGATCTGCCTATACAGCCCAGCCTCTGTTGCTATCCCAAACCCCCCTAAGGTCCCCCTGCACTCTGCAATCCCTCATAAATCAGAGCCACGCTACTGACAAACAGCTTGTCAGAGCTGGCTGTGTTTATCTCTATAGTGTCAGTCTGCTGCTCTCCCCGCCTCCTGCAGAACTCCAGTCCCCGCCTGCATTCCTTCCCTCCCTGCTGATTGGAGGGAAGGGACGGGGGCAGGGACCGGAGCTATGCAGGAGGCGGGTGAGCATCTGAGACTGACACTACAGATGTAAACACAGCCTCACAGCACGGCTGTGATTTATGAGGGATTGCAGAGTGCAGGGGGACCTGTGGGGTTTTGGATAGCAACAGAGGCTGGGCTGTATAGGCAGATCCAGCCTCTGTATGCAGATAACATTCTTTAAACACACCTCGGGTTCTCTTTAAGCTCCGCCTACCAACATGTTTCGGCCAATCACGCCCTTTCTCGAGGTATGGGGCCTTGCCTTCACCAACCCTATCTCCAACTTGAAGCTAGGCTCTCAAAAAACAGCATCCTTGACCCTCTTCAATCTGGCTTCAGAAAATATCACAGCTGAGCTGTGAAACAGCCCTTACCTATATATGCAATGATCTGCTCATGGCATGAGGCAGAGGCCTGTATTCCAGCCTGATTTTGCTTGATCTCTCAGCAGCTTTTGACACAGTTCATCATGAAATCTTGCTTAACAGGCTACAAGAGTACTGTGGCATAGATGCCTTAATTCTCCAGTAGTTCAACTCTTTCCTGGCTGGCGGAACACAAAGGGTAGCCTTGGGGCCCTTCCTCTCCAACCCTGTACCACTAAAATTAGGTTTATTCCAGGGCGCGATACTATCCCCTTTACTGTTCACCATATACATGCTGCCATATCGCATACTCATCCTCCGCACTGGAGGTAGAAATTCGAAATCTCTGTTATGGTGGCCACTAATGATTTCCTATTGTTCATCCAATTTTATAGTTTACATGTAATATAAAGGAACTACCTAAATTATCCATTCAATAAAGTCCCTCAATGTACCCTTATACTACATAGATTTGGTAAAATTGGATGAAAAAGATTGGATCATTAGTGGCCAGCTTACACACCTGCATGCACACATACTGGAACTGGAACATTGCTGGATCGCTGAGCATGGCTGAGGATCAAGGCTTTAGTACATAAAGCTTTCCATCTGGTGCAGTGTTTAGCATGAAGGTCAACCTACTGTATTTACATGTTTGTTTCTAGGGCCGTGCGGCCCGTGCGGGCGCAGTGAGCGCTGTTGGGAGGAGCCGCAGCCGCGGGGAGGGCAGCCCGACCTCTCCCTCCCTTCCTCTCCCCGGGCTGCCCTCCTTGCTCCCCCCTCGGACTGCAAAGCAATGCGCAGGGAAGCGCTATACAAAACTACTCACCTCCCAGGTTCCCATCGCTGCTCACTCGCCGCCAGTCTCCTGTCTGCATAGACGCGTATACACACACACACGCTGCTTCCTGCTAAACAGGAAGCAGCGTGTGTATCAGCGTCTATGCAGAGAGGAGACTGGCGGCAAGTGAGCAGCGATTGGAACCTGGGAGGTGAGTAGTTTTGTATAGCGCTTCCCTGCGCATTGCTTTGCAGTCCGAGGGGGGAGCACGTTGGCGGCCCAGGGAGGAGAAGGGAGGGAGAGGTCGGGCTGCCCTCCCCGCGGCTGCGGCTCCCCCCTCCATTATGGGGGGCACCTACCTAACCTATACTGGGGCAGCTACCTATCTAACCTATCCTGGGGGGCACCTACCTTTCTAACCTATACTGAGGGGCAGCTACCTATCTAACCTATAGTGGGGGCATTAACTTATCTAACCTGTATTGGGGGCAACTACCTATCTACCTAGCTAGCCTATACAGGTGACTACTATACTGGCTACCTATATTGGAGGCACCTACCTAACTAACCTATACTGGGGGCATCTACCTATCTAACCTATGCTGGGGGCAACTATTCAGGCTACCTATATTAGAGGCACCCACCTAGCTAACCTGTACTGGGGGCACCTACCTATCTAACTTATACCGGGGGCGCTTGCCTATCTAACCTATATTGGGGGCAACTATACTGGCTACCTATACTGGAGGCACCTACCTGTCTAACCTATACCGGAGGCAACTATACTGGCTCACTTATGCCTGGCTACCTATACTGGGGGGACCTATAGCTGGCTACCTATACTGGGGTACCTATTCTGGGCTACCTATACTGGGGGAATTTATACTGAGTGCAACTAGACCTGGCTAACCTATACTGCGGGCACCCATACCTTGCTTCGGGGAAGGGGGGCGCAATTTTTACACCCTCGCCCTGGGTGCATTTTAGCCTAGAAACTGCACTGTTTGTAGCATTAAACAACTGAACTCAATGGTGTATGTCATCAGCGTCAGACTGGGAGGTGGAAAAACTGAGGAAATCCACCTGCTGGCCAAGCAGCAGTAGCCTTGTGTTATCACTCCCAATACAAACCTGCAGCAAGTCTTGACTGTGAGCAGCAACACCTGATTACTGCTGCTTGGCCAGCAAGTGGATTTCCTCAGCTTTTCCAGCTCCTAGGCCGACACCGTATGTCATCACATAAGTGTAAATAGAAACAGCTCACACAGGGGCGTAACTATAAATCATGGGCCCCCAGCAAACCTTTGATGGGGTCCCTCAATGATCACACACTTTCCCCTGGCAACCCCTTGTGACCTTCATAGCATGGGGGCTCATCTTTCAAGGTTCATGAAAACAAGTGTGGACATCATAATCTTCACACTCATAACAAGTGTGGCCACACAAACACCTGATCTACAGGATGGACTCCTTTATCAGAGGGGAGTGAAGTAGTAGTTTGGGCCCCTTTACAACTCTGCCCCCCCTGCAGCTGCAGGGGCTGCTCCCCTGTAGTTATGCCCATACTGTAGCTTGCCAATTTTCACCAGTCATTTTCACATCGAATATAAAATTTTGGTTTCCAGAAATTTTTTGCAACAAAATGTGTTTGAAATGATTTTTGCCACGAAAACGCCCAAAACGATATTTCTACAGCGACTATTTTTCTGTAAAAACGATATTTTACAGCAAAGAAAGGTGAACATTTACAATACTTATTTTCGATGGAATGTTTGCTCGAAAATCGAATTTTACATTATTTTCATGAAAATGAATGCGAAACGAATATTGGCATTTTCACTCATCACTGCTAAGCACACAACAGGTCTGATTTAAGGCATGTCCACTTTGTGGTCCCTACCCTGGATACCTCGGGCTTGATTCACTAGGACAAACAACACGCCTTATCAAAGTTAACACGCCTTATCAGAGTAGCATAGCGAACTTATGCCCGCTAATTGGCAATGACGAGAGCTCCACTCATCCTGCCCTGAGCCCCTGTGGGTTCGTAGCACTCGCTATGCTACTCTAATAAGGTGTTTTAACTTTGATAAGGCGTGCTAACTTTGATAAGGCATGCTATTTGTCTTATGCTGGGAATACACGGTGAGTTTATCCTTATCAATTGAGCCGCTGATGGTTCGATTGATAATTTCCGACGTGTCCAATCACCGCAGCGGATTGATTCCACGCTCAATCCCGGGGACGAGCGGGAATCGATCCGGGCGGTCGCGGGGACGCATCGGCATCGATTCCGGCGCATTATCTTACCGTGTATTTCCAGCATAAGTGAATCAAGCCCTATAAGTGATACAGTCTGGACTAAATTATAAGTATTTAAAAAAAAAGTCTGCTACTAAGTGCTTAAGATTTTCTGTCATCATCTGTATTTTATAAGATCAAAGTAAGGGATGCCAAGAGGTATGTCAAGTAGTGGTCATGTGATTGCAGTTGCATGCATCATTCACAGCAAGAGTTTATTTTTTGTTTTGTTTTTAAAGACCTATTACCTGATCAAACTGATCCCGTTTCTTCATTAGCTCTGCCACACAGAAGCAACTCCATCTAAATAGTCTATTAGTCTCCATAGCGAAGTATAATGATGCTGTTTAATGGGTCAGTGACCCCTGGTAATGCATTGCCTGGCCTGTAGCTCTTTTCATTTAGACAGTGGCCCAACACCACAGCTTGGAAACTTTAGCTAATGACATCATGTATTTATTTCCTCTTATAGGGATGTGTTGATTAGTTCTGCCAGTGACATTTGAGTATTGATCTAGACATAATTTGAATATTGACATTGGAAGAAGCAGTCATTCTGAACAACCAGCCATACACTAGAAAAAGACATGTCACATCCTTTGCACCAATATGTTTGGCATTTTAGCATAGTGTTACAAAAGTGAGGCGGAGGGGGGTGTTTGCTGCCTAACTGACTACATGTGAAAATGCTGCTTATTTCTAATATTAAAGGGGAGCTGAAGAGAGACGTATATGGAGGCTGCCATGTTTGTTTCCTTTTAAGCAATACCAGTTGCCTGGCAACCCTCCTGATCCTCTGCCTCTAATACTATTAGCCATAGCCCCTGAACAAGCATGCAGCAGATCAGGTGTTTCAGAATTTAAAGTCAGATCTGACAAGACTAGCTGAATGCTTGTTTCTGGTGTTATTCAGATACTACTGCAGAGAAATAGACCAGCAGAGCTGCCAGGCAACTGGTATTGATTAA
This sequence comes from Hyperolius riggenbachi, assembly GCF_040937935.1. NCBI lineage: Eukaryota > Metazoa > Chordata > Amphibia > Anura > Hyperoliidae > Hyperolius > Hyperolius riggenbachi. The sequence goes on from NC_090650.1 coordinate 88,130,130, forward strand.
AAGGAAATACATATGGCAGCCTCCGTATACTTCAGTTCCCCTTCCCTTTAAGTCATTTAAAAATCTAATAGAATGGAAGTACAGCTATCTTTAGAATCTATTTTATTCGGCAAGTGTGACAGCTGTTGCACCCATAATTATGATACATAATTAGCATAGTGCTGGACAACAACTTAGCAATATTTGCAAAAGCTGATGGTAAACATATGACACTCATATAGGAATTAGGCATAGGTGCAGTACTTT